>NC_084802.1:105538193-106163193 GCF_963169125.1 Humulus lupulus
CTGTCACTACCGAGGGACTTGTCTCAGCCTCTGATTGGGTCAGTGTGAATGTAACGCCCTGGATAACCAAGACTGTTACACTGTGTGTTTAAAATAGTGCAAGACTTGCTAATCAAGTCGTTTGAACATAAACGTGTTTCTAAAGTCAACAAACTGGTTAGGGTTAAAATGTTTTGATCATAAAATGGTTGACTTTCATTAAAATAAGAGTTCGATACACGGGATCCCAAAAATAATGTTTACAAGGTGGTTACAACCCTCAAAAGTTAATATAACTGCAGCCAACCTAAGTGGCAAAATACAAATTTTGGCTATAGTTCCTGTAAATCCCTCGACCGTGGCAGTCGAGCAGTTGCCAATGTACCCCGCCCCTAAAGCTCTCCAACTCATGGTTGGTCCAGCTTTCCCTTGCCTTTACCTACACCATGCAGCACCCGTGAGCCAAGACTCAGCAAGAAAAACAAATTCAACAAGCATAGATAACAATAGAGTGTGCATAGTAAACTTTATATCAACCAGTTCAATCAACAACATAATACAAGTAATAAGCTAGGCATCAATAACAGTTTAATTCAAACATATCATTCAATTAATTAGATGTCGGCACCCTTAGCCTGAGCCCTCTAATTATTTAGCTGATCTTGGCTAGTGTAGGCCGAGCTGCGTTCAGTATACATAACATCAGCCCCGACTCTCTTAGGCCGGACTGTCACATCAAACAAGCAGACATACAAGTTGCGAAGCACATAATTGAAAGCAGCATGAGCTAACCTGTCTATCATGGTGTTTCCATTCACAAATACATTTATAATTTCACATATGGTCATTTATAGGAGATCTTAGCCCATATCATAACTCGGGTGCAGTTTTCTTACCTTGAGTTTTGAGCGGAGGATGTGGAACGAACCTCAATCCTGAGCCTTAACAGTAACTCTAGTCACAAGTGACAATGGATAACTATTAAAAATCTAATCCAATTAAATGCTTTGGAATAAAATACTAGCCTCCGGGACCTCGAATTCATCCCGAGCACTTAGGTTTAAGTCCGAGAGCCCAAAGACCTACTTTGGTTAAGGTTGCCTAGGTGGGCCGCAATTTGGCCCTAAGGGTCGCGGCGCACCTTCAAGTTAGAGGCGCTAGCCCCAAGCTCTAGGGGTAGGCAGGTCGCGACTCGCCCTATAGGGCCGTGACGCGCCCATGAATCAGCAAGCCCTTAAGGCTTTTGGGTCACGCGGGCCGCGGCGCGCCCCCGTGAACCCAGAAATCTTTGGGTTCCTTCTGCATTTTTCCTCAAACCAAAGCTACAAAATCCCACTTAAACATAAGCCTAACCCAATACTAGGTCTAGAACTCTCAATATCACCTTACAAACAACACATATAGCCTAAAACACTAGTCCAAACTTCCTTAAATCTCAAATTCAGACACCAACTCAAGTATCCCTAAGCATGCTTATAACCCAGCCATAAATTCAACATATTAAAGTCTATAATCTTACCTCAGTGATGAATTTGATCCTCAGTTGTCCCCTTGATTGTTCCTAGCTTATTTTCCCCAAATTTCCCAGCTCAATTCCTAGACTTTTCCTTCAACAACTTCAAAACTTCCAAGGCACAAGCGAGGGAGAGGGAGAACGTGAGAGTAAGAGAGAGGGAGAGAGAGTGCTAAGAAAGTTTCTAATGGGTTCCGGTTATTTCTTGATGCCTATCTTACCATATCCTTAGCCATAAAGACCAAAATGCCCCTTACACTAACTCGGCCCCTTTGTTGCCCCTAAGGGCAAAACAGTCATTAGCCCCAATTCCCGCTAATTCCTCAAGTCATCCTACAAATTCCTAATTAATCCCAACATGCCCAACCAATTACCAAATACTTACCCGTTACTCGATAAATCCCAAATATATGTTAAACTTCCCAAAATACCCCTAGGTGTACCCCGAGCTGGGTATTAAACCCTAATGTGACTATTTCGCTAATCCGCTCACTGGAATCACCTCGAGTCGTATATTGCAAATATATCCACATAATAATGTGGTCCCAACCATTTAACACATATAATCACATTTATGCCCTCAACGGGCCAAAATTACAAATATGCCCTTATAAACAAGAACAGGCCTACATGCATATTTAATACCCATAAACACATACATAAATATATTCTTATTATCATATAAATCATGCATGCCACATAGTCGCACATTTAATCAATTAATCATACATATATCCAGTTATGCCCTCCCAACATGCTAATCAAGGCACCAAACCCTATTAGCATTTTTGGGATGTTACAGGGAACACTTGGGCTGGAGTCAAACTATCGCCCTTCTTCTATTCCTCTTTCTTCAGTTGCATGGAGTCTCTCTAAAAATGTCCTACTACCCTGCAAAGTAAGCATGCCTTAACATGACATTCTCCCAATTGGCGTCTCCTGCACCTGGCGGCCACCTTGAGTACCCCGACCCCTTCTATCTAGACTGGGAACAGTAAAAGTGTCTGGGGTCTTCCTCTTCTGATCACTAGGGCCTCCTCCCCTACCAGATACATTAAATAGAGGTACCACCCTCTGGGCATCACACCTAGCAGCGCTCTCACGCCAAATCTTCTCCCTTGCGCCCTCAGTATTAAGGGCCTTCTCAACTACCTGAGCATATGATGTGACTCCAAGCACTGAGGTGATTATGACATCTCGTGCTATCATAGGGGTTTAGTCCCCAAACAAACATCTATTTCCTAGCAGCATTGGTTGGCACCAAGTTAGATGCAAACTGTAACGACCCCAAATTCGCTATTAAGGCTTAAGGGCCTGGAGAAGTGTGCCTGGAGGGCATAATGGGATTCTGTGTGTGACTTTTATGAGTTTAATGCATGATTACGATTTATTGCACGTTATATGACTATTTGATTATTTGAGATGCGTGACTATGTGAATTAGTATGCATGTAGACCTGATTGTCTTAGAATGAGCATGATTGTAATCTGGCCATGTTAGGGCATAACTGTGATAATTGTATTAGTGAATTGTGCCATGTGAGTGTGGTGTTTTTATCAGGATGCACGCATCGAGACGGTCCTAGTGAGCCAATTAGTCTAACAGTCACAACGGGATGTTGTACCTGGCTCGGGAGGAGCCTAGGGGTACTTTAGGAGTTTCGTAAGTTGAAGGGAGAACTAATGGTTATGGTTTTGCCGACTGAGTAACTTGTGTAACCATTAGTAATTGCTTTGGGTAACAAGTTTTAAGATAGAAAGTGATAGAATTGAAATAGAAGTGTAAAGACTTAAGTGCCCTTGAAGGTTTAGTTAGGAAGGATTATTAAGAAGGGGTAAAATGGTCTTTTGGCAAGGGTAATAGACAAATTGCAGCTGGGATATAGGGGGGCACGGTTTGGGCATTGGGCATTTGGGTGTTTTGATAAAATTAGAAGAGAAGAAAAAGAAGAAGAAAGTAAGGTTAGGGCAAGAAGAAGAAGAGAAGGAGAAGTGGGAGTCTAAGAGGAGATCAAGGAAGCTTTGTGTGGATTCTCCATTTGAGGTAAGGGTTTTATACACATTTAAGTTTGGGTTCTGTTTTTATTTGAGGAATTTAAAGCCTAAGCTAAGCATTGTTAAGTTTTGGGTTAGTTGCTGAAATTAGGAATCAAGGGGTGGATTTTTGGATGTGATGGTGTTTTGCTCTTGATTCTAGTATCTATAGGTTGTTAGATGGTTCATATGAGGTTTTGATTTGATTTTGGGGTCTAGATATTTGTTTGGGGTGATTTGGAGAGGTTGAAGCTCGGGAAAAACGCATGGAAAACCCAGAAAATCTGGGTTCGCGAAGGAGCGCTGCGGCCCTGTTCTTGGGCGCCGCGGCGCGAGGATGCTTCAAGATGGGGGCCAAGCCACTGGGCGCCGCGACCCTTGATGGGAGTGCCGCGGCCCTAGGCCGTTTTGGCAGCCCAAAAGTTGAGTTTTTAGGGCTTTTGCCCGGGGACACGGGGGATGGTTCCGATGCTTCGTTTTATGGATTTAGAGGTCCCGGGAGTACGGGATTGGTCCCGGGAAGTGGTTTTGAGCTTGGTTAGTATTAAAAGTGTTTTATGTGTGTTGTGACTAGGATTTCGGAGGGGCTCGTGCTAGAGGACCGTGCTCGTGACCGTGGTGCATCGGAAAGCTCGGGATACAGGTAAGAAAACCGTAACTCCCGAGAATAGGGCATGGGCCCACTGTGTGATTGCAGGGCACGGCCCTAGATTGTATTGTGTGCAAATGTGTAATCTTAGATGAACTATTGTATGCTTGAATGGTTATTTCAGAATGTATTATATGTGTGATTATAATAGAATGAACGGCTAAGGCCGAGAGCGGCGAAGGCCGGGAACGGCAGTGAGGCCGGGTACGGCAGTGAGGCCGGGTACGGCAGTGAGGCCGGAAGTAACGCTCAGCACATGGGATGCTATAGCCAGGGTGGGACCCAAGGGATACATGAGTTATCCTACGGTGAGGACCGAGACCCCAAGCTTTGGTAAGGCCTCTGGGGCGGCATGGCCGTGCTTGTTTAATCTGATGGTTTTCCTATATAACTGTGAATTATGCGAGCTATATTATTTGCATATGTTATGTGCTATTTGGGTTTTCTTGCTGGGCTTCGGCTCACGGGTGCTCCGTGTGGCAGGTAAAAGCAAGGAGTCAGTCAACCGGCCATGAGTATGGAGAGCGTGGGGGCGGCGCGTACATGTTCGGCCTGCCCGACTGCTTTGGTTAGGGGCATTTTTGTAAATGGCTGTATTAATCCATTCTTTTGATAGTTAACCTGGTGTAAATCTATTTTTGAGTTGTAAATATTTTGTAAACCTTATTTTGGGATCCCAGATGTTTTATACTTAACGCTTTCAATGAAGTTAAACATTTTAAAAGAGTACAGCCTTAAACTTTGATTTATTCACACTTTTGGTTTTAGAAACCACCTAGAGTCAGTCAAAAGCACGATTTCTGTCTTAAACTCACTAAGTAGCGGCCCTAAGGTAGTAGGGCGTTACACAAACTTGGCCAACTTGTCGAACCTCAGGGCATACTCAGTCAAAGTCATTTTTCCCTAAACCAATCTAGTGAATTCATCCGCCTTTGCAGTGAACTGCACATTATAGTATTTCTCTTTGAATAAACCTTGAAATTCGTCCCAACTCCATATCGCAATGTTTTAGGTTTGGTATACAAATTCCCACCAAATGCGGGCGTCATCACGTAACATATATGTGGCACATGCCACCCTGTCGTTACCTACCACCCTCATGAAATTCAGGATTGAGGTAATCATGCTCATCCCTGGTAAACCTTAAGTGAATCTAGACCTCCCTCATAGGTTGGAGGGTGTTGTTTCCTAAAACTCTCATAAAGAGGTTCTGTAACGCCCTGGATAGCCAAGACCGCTACACTGTGTACTTATAAAGGTGCAAGACTTGCAAATCAAGTCATTAATTTAAAAATGTGTCACTAAACATGTATGAGCTAGGGTTAAAAATGTTTTGGTCTCAAAAGTTTCATTTCATATAATTAAGCAGTTATATACATGGGATCCCAAAAGAAACAGAGTTTAAAAGTTGGATTACAGACTCCCAAAAATACAGACAACTGTCAGCCATACTAAGGCAAAATGAACAATTTCTGGGTCTCGCGTCCCTGCCTAAATCTCAACCATGGCGGCTGAGCAGCTGGCCATGTACATTCTGCTTGCAGAGCTCTCCAAATCAAGGCTGATCAAGTTTTCCCTTGCCTTTACCTGCACCATGTAGCACCCGTGAGCCAAGGCCCAGCAAGAAAACATGATATGCAACATAAGCAATAAAAACAAATAGTAAATTCACTAAGCATGAACCTTCATCAAATAATCCACATTAATCATTCAGCATATATTCAGAGTCATGGATGTAATCAATCACTTATAACATTCATATCACATAATAATCAGGGCCGACAACTTTGGTCGCACCCTCTGTTTACCCCACTGACTCCGGCCCGCTTAAACCGAGCTCAGTGCATATTAAGCTGTCCTCGGCTACCAGTGGCCAAGCCACGCCCTGTGCGCTAGTGTAACCCTTGGCACCCTTAGGCCATTGGTTCACTAATTAGCTTGCATGGAATAATACCATCCTTTCAAGCATACACAATAGGGAACCCTTAGTCCCATTACAGATATTCAACCAGGTGCAGTTTTCTTACCTTTGGCATCCAAGTGAACTAGTTACGAGTGATGCTCCTTGAGCGCGATCCGATCCCTGAGCCCTAGCTTAGCACCTAGTCAAAACCAAGATAAAGGGTACCATCAACAATCTTAAATGAGCTTCTACACAAAGTTCTAGTCTCCGGAACATTGAACTGCATCAAACATGGTAAAAGATTCAATCCCGGGCACCCTAGGTTAAATTCCCAAGCCCAGAATCTCAAAATCCCAAAATCCCTTAAGGGTCGTGGCATTAGCCACCCATGCCACGGCATGGCCCCAATTAGAGACCTCCCAATGCCCAAAAAATGCTAAGGGCCCCAGCCCTACTCAGACCGAGCCACGGCCCGCCCTCCTTCCTCAGCACACATCAGCTTCGAAAGCCCGCGGCTCACCAAGAACTATGCCGCAGCCCGACCCCTTCGAACCCAGAAAAACCTCCATTTTTAATCTCAAACCTCATGCAAACTCACTCAAAACTACCCCAATTCCACAACTCAATTATCCAAAAACTTCCCACAAGATTCCAACAACACAACCCAGCTGAAACCTAGGCTAGAAACCCATCAAAAACCCATTTCAATTACTGAAACTTTCTAACTCAAGAATACAAAACCCAACCATGAAAACACTATAACTCAGCCATTAAACCTTAGATTAGAGATTTCCTCAGCTGCAGAACCACTTCTCTAAGGAGAATCCAAATCAATTCCCAAGCTTTCCACCTTAATTCTGCCCTTAACATCAAAATCACAATCACCTCATTACTCAGCCAAAAGCTCAAAGTTTCTAACTTCAAAACACAGTTTAATTCTTACCTTAGCCTTGATTAAATGTTCCTTGGATAATCCTTGAGCTAGCCTCTAATTTCCCCTCTGAATTCTTTTGAAATCCCAGCTCAAATTCCAGCAATTTCTCCAAAATTCTCAGAGTTTTTCCTTGAGAGAGAAGAGAGAGAAAAGGGCTGAGAAAAGAGTCGGTCTTATTTTTTTCTACTGCTCTTTAAGTCTATCCTTAGGCAATTAAGCTAACCCCAAAGCTCGTGGTACCGGAAACGTCCCCGAGGGTAAAATAGTAAAATTCCCCATTATTCCCACCTAGACTTCCTAACCTCAAATATATCTCCAATTATTTATTTTCATAACCCGGTAATCTAAATAACCACTCGATACCTGAAATACCCCTTGACTTGTCCAAAGTCAAGCATTAAGCCCCGTTGTGACTTTCCTGCTATCTAGCTCCCTAGGATCACCTGCTGCAGATTTACCCACATAATAATGTGGTTCTCACAAGTATAACATTTAATCACATTTATATTCATATAATCATGCAAGCATGCTTATCATGTAATCATGCATTAAATCAATAAATTCACACATAAGCCAATTATGCCCTCCTGGCACACTAATCAAGGCCCTTAAGCCATATTAGTGATTTTGGGTCGTTACAACTATCCCCTCCTACTGAGAATTTCTTCCTCGAAATTTACCTGAATAGCTCGGGATATCGATCCCGCCTCGCTGTCTCTAACTCCCAGGTCGCTTCCTCGACCTTGCTGTTTCTCCACAACACTTTCACTAACGGAATTGTCTTATTCCGTAAGACTTTGCCTTCCGCTCCAAAATCTGAACTGGTCGCTCTTCATAGGACAAGTCTATCTGTAACTCTAAGTCCTCATACTTCAGCACATGTGTCGTATCTGAAACATACTTCTGCAACATGGAGACATGGAACACATCATGAACTCCTGACAGCGACGGTGGCAAGGCCAACCTATAAGCCACCTGTCCAATCCTTTCTAGAATCTCGAAAGGTCCAACAAACCGAGGGCTCAGCTTGCCCTTTACCCCAAATCTCCTCACCCCTCTCAGTGGTGAAACTCCCAGAAACACGTGGTCCCCAACCTGGTACTCCACGTCCCTACGCTTAGGATCAGCGTAGCTATTTTGTCTACTCTGCGAAGCAAGCATTCTGGCTCGAACTTTTTGATAGCCTCATTAGTCCTCTGAACCATATCTGGCCCTAGGTACCTTCTCTCACCCATCTCATCCCAATGTATGGGTGACCTGCATTTTATCCCATATAACATCTCATAAGGGGCCACCCCAATCGTGGACTGATAACTGTTGTTATACGAGAATTCAATCAACGGTAAGTACTTACTCCAAGACCCCTCAAAATCAATCACACATGCCCTAAGCATGTCATCCAACACCTGAATCGTCCTCTCAGACTGTCCATCAGTCTGAGGATGAAAAGATGTGCTAAACTTCAACTGAGTCCCCATAGCTTTCTACAGAGCTCCCCAAAACTTGGAGGTAAAGACAGGATCTCGATCAGATACAATAGACTTTGGAACTCCATGCAGATGAACTATCTCCCTCACATACAACTCTGTGTACTGTTCCACTGTATAGGTCGACCTCACTGGTAGAAAATGAGCTGACTTGGTGTATTTGTCCACTATCACCCACACCGAGTCATGAAGCCCCACTGTTCTGGGTAATCCTCCTAAAAAATCCATCATTATGTCCTCCCACTTCCACTCTGGGATACCCAAAGGCTGAAGCAATCCCGCTGGTCGCTGATGCTCAGTCTTTACTTGCTAACATGTCAAACATCTAGCCACATACTCTACCACATCTTTCTTCATCCTGGGCCACCAATATAATGTCCGTAGATCCTGATACATCTTCGTGGTACCCGGATAAAGTGAGTATGGCGTGGTGTGAGACTCATCTAGTATCTCTCGTCTGACCCCCTCATCTGCCGGAACACAAATCCGTCCCTGATATCGAAGCAAACCTGTCTCATAAATAGAATAATCCTTGGCTGTCCCCGCTAAGAAATGCTGTCTAACCTCCTGCAACTGCACGTCTAGTAACTGACCCTCCTTGACTCGCTCTAACAGGGTTAACTACAAGGTAATATTAGCTAATTGGCCTACCACCAGTTCTATCTTTGCCCTGGCCATCTCATCAGCTAACTCCCTCGAGATCTGAGTGGAACTATACAATTTTCCTGGGCCCCTCCTACTCAACGCATCTGCCACCACATTGGCCTTCCCAGGGTGATAAAGAATATCACAGTCATAATCCTTAACCAGCTCCAACCAACGCCTCTGCCTCATGTTCAGATCCTTCTGAGTAAAGAAATACTTCAAACTCTTATGGTCAGTGTATATCTCTCACTTCTCCCCATACAAATAATGACGCCACACCTTCAGTGCGAATACCACTGCTGCTAGTTCCAAATCATGAGTCAGATACCGTTGCTCATACTCCTTTAGCTGTCGCGATGCATATGCTATAACTTTCCCATTCTGCATCAACACACAACCCAAACCCATCCTCGATGCATCACAGTATACTACAAACTTTCCTTCCTCCAAAGGAAGACTCAACACAGGTGCAGAAATAAGCCGTCGCTTCAATTCTTGAAAAATGTTCTCACACTTCTCTGACCAAACAAACTTCTGATTCTTCCTCGTCAACTCTGTCATTGGTGAAGAAATCTTTGAGAACCCCTCTACGAACTGTCTGTAATAACCTGCCAACCCAAGGAAACTCCGCACCTCCGAGGCATTCCTTGACCTCGACCAATCCCTTACTGCTTCTACATTGGATGGATCCACCTTAATCCCTTCTGCACCAACTATATGCCCAAGAAAAGTCACCTCTGGCAACAAAAACTCACACTTCTTAAACTTAGCATACAACTGATGCTCCTTTAACCTCTGTAAAACCTGTCGGAGATGCTGCTCATGCTCTGCCTCTGAGCTGGAATAAACCAAGATGTCATCGATGAAAACAATGACGAACTGATCCAAGAAGTCCTTGAACACCCTGTTCATCATATCCATAAAAGGTGCCAGGGCATTGGTCAAACCAAAAGACATGACCAAGAACTCATAATGCCCATATCGTGTTCGAAAGGCCGTCTTTGGTATATCCTCATCTTTGATCCTCAGCTGGTGATAACCAGATCGAAAATCAATCTTTGAGAACACCGTCTTTCCCTGCAGCTGATCGAACAAGTCATCAATCCTTGGTAGAGGGTACTTATTCTTGATAGTCAACTTGTTCAATTCTCTATAATCTATACACATCCTCAAAGTCCCATCCTTCTTCTTAACAAACAACACTGGAGTGCCCCATGGAGAATAACTAGGCCTAATGAATCCCAAATCCAGAAGTTCTTGCAACTGTATCTTCAATTCCTTTAACTCTGCTGGTGCCATCCTATATGGTGTCCTTGATATTGGCTCTGTCCCTGGTGCTAACTCAATCTCAAACTGAATCTCCCTGCGCGGCTGTAACCTTGGTGAATTCTCAGGAAATACGTCTAAGAATTCACACACCAATCTGGTCTCTCCCGGCCCTGCTGGCATAACCCTGGTAGTGTTATCCAGATTTCTGGATAGCGTCTAGATGGATAGCCTCGGGGAAGCAGAATTATCAAAGTCTTTCACGAAGGGTGACCAGGGCTCGCGGATGGACAGAAAGGCTTCGCCTCTCCCGTTTAGTGTCTAGCACACTCTTTCAAGCAACCGCGACCCAGAAGCTCGTCAATTCTCCCGGACTCCTGAAGGGATATCCTTCGGGGAAGGTCCTCCCAGGAGAAGCTCTTCAAGTTACCTTCGTGGATACAGTTCCGTGCCTCGCACGGAAGAAGACCAGGCGGTCGAGTCACGGAGGAGGCATAGTTGGAATGATACTCACTTGACACAGGATCCCGCCTGACACGCCTGACAGGTCGAGGCCGCACACATCCCAGCACGCCTAAAAGTGCCTTTTCGCCTACTGTTCCGCTGACAGCCTGGAAAAGACGGCTGCCTTTTGTCATTCCCCATATTTTCATGTAATTATACCTGCGTAGAGCCTGGTAGCCATGCTACTACGGTAATTGCATTCCCTATTTACGACTGGTGTAATTAAGACTCATGGGGGCAGAGTAAAACCTGAATCCAAAACCCTAGCTATAAAGACCTCCTCATTTTACGATAGGAGGGGGGCCAACAGATTAAATAGCAAGAACTCTGCCAAAATCTCTCTAGCTTCATCTTCTTCAAGAGAACCCGAGAGAAACATTGTGAGTTTGTGAGGTTCTTGTACACCAGCCATTTTACTGTAATTCTCTACAAGTATAATAACATCGACTCGTGGACTAGGGCTCGTTAACGCCTGAACCACGTAAAAAACCTGTTTGTCTATTTATATTTCTGCACTTCTACAGTTCTTACCTTTTTATTATTTTGTTTGTATTCGTTTCTGAAAAACTCGGTAAACATTTTGGTGCTTTCATTGAGAGTTGTAGGGAGTTGTTAGTCAGCTCTTTTTCTGTGTACGTTTTTTGTATTCACTCCGTACTGAAAAGATGGTGACTACGAGAAAATCCGCGGTTGACAAGAATGCTAGGGTCAACCCCGATACTATGATGGAAGATGCGGTACAAAACGAACCCTCGGCAGCCCAGACCGAAGGAGAAAGTACCCACGACTCGGACTACCAAGGTGAAGACCCGACATCCCGCCAGGATCGGGTCAGTACTGAAGATACGACACACTTAGAAAACGAAGAATAGTATGTCCGAGACGGTTACTACAAAGACGGCTACTACTACGAGAAGGATCCAGAACTGGTCCAAGTAGCCGAAGAACTGGTGGCCACTAAGGCCAAGCTTGCTGAGCAGGAGCGCGTCTCCGAAAAAATGCAGCGCATGATGGAGCGCCTCCAAAGCAAGTTCGGAGATCTAGGCGACTCGGACGAGGACGCCTCTGTTTTAGGTGGTGCTGATGCCACCATGCCGGATCCAGCCGCTGCTGGACCATCCAAAGCCGCCCCTAACAAGGGCAAAGAAAAAGTTGGGGAGCCTGTGCGCGCTAACGCCCCTGCACCTCTTAAAGGCGTGAATCACCAGGCCGACTGCCCCCCCCGTGCGCAGAAGGTCTCTGGCGCTCCTAAGCCCAGACGTCCTTCAGCCTCAACGGGGCACTCTGTGCCTAAAGGGCCCGGTGCTAAGGCACCCAGGCCTAGGGGAAGGAACAACCGCCCCAGTGATTCCGTCAACCAGGACGGTCGGGCTGCAGACACGCACTCCGAAGATAGCTGGTCCACGGTGGACCTAAGAAGAAGGTTGGAGGCCAAGTATGAAAACGCCAAAGGAGAAAAGGCCCGGCCTCGCGGAGATGACCTGCGAAATCATCTCAACGACAAGCTCCGGGGACGCGACCTCCCGGAGAGCGATACAAAGAGGCTCAAGGAACAGATCGCTGCCTTGACCAAGCTGGTCCGGAAGCAAAGTGGGGCCCTGTCAGACTCTGAGGAGGAAGACCCGGAACCATGTATTCGGAGGATCGCGGAAACGCCCCTCCCGGAGAACTTCAAAATGCCTCATATAGAATTATATGAGGGGAAGACAGACCCGCGCACCCATCTAGCTAAATATAACAAGATGATGCAAGTGGTGCGCGTCAGTGAGGATGCCAAATGCATGTGCTTCTCACTCACCCTTACCAAGTCCACGGAGGACTGGTGGAAAAGATTAGCTCCCGGATCCATCCACAGTTGGAAGGAGCTACAGTCCGCATTCAGGAGGCAGTTCATTGCTGCCCGGGACCACGACATGGAGGTTGGTTCCTTAACCAACATCAAGCAGCTACCCAATGAGAGCCTCAAAGCTTTCATTCAGAGAATGATGGAAGCTGCTGCTAAGACCAAGGTCAGCGATGACATGAAGCTGATCGCCCTTCAATCGGGGCTTACCGTCGGCTCCCTGCTATGGGGAGAAATGTAAAGGAGACGAGCAGAAACTCTGTCCGAATTCATATCAAAAGCTCAGGGAATCATCAACCTTGAGGATGCCTACCAGAAGGCCTTTGGAGTTCCCTCAGCTCCGACGCCCTCCGTGACTGCGCCGAGCTTTGCTTCGCAAGCTCCCGCACCAGCCCTCACGCTTCCAGGAGCTTAGTTCACTCCAAGCGTGTATGGGCCTTCCGCGTCTGCTCAGACGCCGAGTCAAACCCATTTCTCTGGGTACAGAGTTGTACAAACCGGATGTAGTATCGCTCCCGGCCCGTCGCAACCGCAAGCGGAAGGCCCAGAACAAAATCTGAGCCAATCGCGGAATAAACGAGGCGGAAGAAACTCCAACCGGGGGGACCATTCAAAGAAACCCCGGAAGGACTATGAGCCCAAGTTCACGGAGTACACCAGTTTGATAGACTCACGAGATATTTTCTATCGGGCGACCTGTAATATGGTCAACTACAGGAAGCCCCTGAGAGTGTCTCACGGAGGAAGGCGCCCGCGAGACTCCAATAAGAGGTGTGAGTTCCACGGAGACGTGGGGCACACCACAAACGAATGCCTTCAGCTGAAGGATGAGATCGAGTCCCTGGCAAGAGCGGGACACCTCGGTCAATGGGTGAGGATACCCATAATCTATCCCGGACAGGGAGTAGTTCACAGAGCTGCATACTCTCCGGGACAGAGGGGGACCGCTAGCGCTCCTGGAGCCGGTCACCCCCAAGCTCCTGGATCTCAGTTCCCAGCGCTTCCTGCTCCGACCTCTCCGGCACCCATTGCCATGTTGACTCCAGGACCCGGAAAACCATATCCGCTTGGCCTTGCTCCGCCACCCATTGACGGACACGTAGCCACCATTTCCAGAGGACCGCACCTTGCCGGAAGCACCCGCAACTCCCAGAAAAGGTACTTGAGGGAGTTAGAACACACCGGGGAGATGTGTGCCTTGGTTCAGTCACCTGCTCAGCGTCCCCGAATGATGGATTTTCCCATCACCTTCACGGAAGATGACACCCGACATGTGCACTTCCCCCACAACGATCCCCTCGTCGTGGAAGCCCAGATCGCCAATAAGAAGGTGTCACGGATCCTAGTCGATAATGGAAGCTCTGTAAACATCCTCTTCAAAGCTGCCTTCCACGCGATCGGATTAACCGAGACAGATCTGACCCCGTGCCCCATCCAGCTTCAGGGGTTCAATGGGGATGCACTCATGCCCTTAGGCAAAATTCAACTTCCAGTCACCCTCAGAGGAGACCATGACGCTTGTGCCTTCAAGCACTGCACATTCGTGGTGGTCGACTGCCCCACGGCGTATAATGCCATCTTAGGCCGACCGGTCCTAATCGATGTTGGGGCCATAACCTCGATACGCCACTTATGCTTGAAGTTTCCATGCGACAACGGGCGTATCGGCACCCTCCGGGGAGACCAACGAAGTGGACGAAGCTGTTATAACATCTCCGTTCGATCCGTCTACACGGTCCAGGAGGCGATTGTTGCCGCACCTTTGGTGGAGGATTTACCAGAAACTGGGGGTGCCCAAGGGGCATACGTTGATGAACTCGACCCTAGAGTGGGGGTCGAGAGGGCGATAGAGCCGATGGAGGAAGTCGAAGAGGTGATCCTCAACTCGGGAGATCCCACCAAAGTCATTCAGGTGGGGAAAAACCTTCCATCGGCCATTCGAGAAAAGATCGTGGCCACTGTGAAGAATAATCAGGATATCCTGGCATGGTGCCACGCTGATATGACGGGGATTAATCCTAATGTTGCATGCCACGCACTCAACATAAACCCATCTGCAACTCCAGTTCGCCAAAAGAGGAGGCCGTTAGACCCAGTGAGGGCCGAAGCAGTCAAAGCTGAAGTGGACAAGCTGATGTCCATAGGCTTTCTCCAGGAGTCACTCTATCCCGTGTGGTTGGCCAACCCGGTTCTGGTCCCGAAACCCAATGGGTCCTGGAGAATGTGTATTGACTTCACGAACCTGAACAAAGCCTGCCCAAAAGACTGTTTCCCTCTTCCGCGAATCGATCAGATGGTAGACGCTACTTCCGGGTATGAACTCTTATCCTTCATGGATGCATACTCCGGATACAACCAGATCAAGATGCATGTCGCGGACCAGGAACACACCAGTTTCCTCATGGACAAGGGTGCCTACTGTTACGTGGTCATGCCTTTCGGTTTGAAGAATGCTGGGGCGACATACCAGCGTCTAGTAAACAAGATGTTCAAGGACCAGCTGGGGAGGAACATGGAGGTGTATGTAGACGACATGTTGGTGAAATCCAAGACCTCCGGGGACCACAGTGACGACCTTGAGGAAGATTTCGCCGTGATCCGAAAGTACGGAATGAAACTGAATTCGAAGAAATGTACTTTCGGGGTCTCGTCTGGGAAGTTCCTCGGTTTCATTGTCAGCTCCCGCGGAGTGGAGGCCAACCCTGAGAAAATTAAGGCGTTCATAGATATGCCTTCTCCCCGAAAGCATAAGGATGTCCAAAGCGTTACCGGAAGGATAGCTGCTCTCAGCCGCTTCGTATCTAAGGCCACTGACAAATGTGTCCCCTTCTTCAATGTGTTGCGAGGAAACAAGAGGTTCGAGTGGACCCGCGAATACGAAGCAGCCTTCCAACACCTCAAGGAACATCTAACTCGAGCGCCCATTTTGTCCAAACCTGTCGAAGGAGAGGCGTTGTTCTTGTACTTAGCTGTGATAAAGCATGCCGTAAGCGCCGCTCTCGTCCGGGAAGACGGCCGCCTCCAGCTCCCTGTGTATTACGTGAGCAAGAGGTTACTGGACGCCGAGTCCAGATATTCAATGATCGAGAAACTCTCCCTCTGCTTGCTAATCGCTTCGCAGAAGCTAAGGCCCTATTTCCAGGCGCACACCATCAGAGTACTCACCAACCACCCTCTCCGGCAAGTCTTGCAGAAGCCCGAGTCTTCTGGCAGATTACTTAAATGGGCCATGGAACTGAGCCAGTTTGACATCCACTACCAGCCACATGTTTCCATAAAAGGCCAAGCTCTCGCGGACTTTATTGTGGAATGCTCAGGAATGAATGACCTCCCGGAAGATCCTGTCCCGGAACTTCCCACATGGAAGGTCTATGTAGACGGAGCCTCAAATGAAAAAGGAGCTGGAGCAGGGGTTATCCTAATTTCTCCCCAAGGACATCAGCTCCAGAGCGCCATCCGTTTCACGTTCCCAGCATCCAACAACGAGGCAGAACACAAAGCCATGCTAGCTGGATTACAACTGGCCAGAGAAGTCGGAGCCCAAAAAATCGAAGTATACAGCGACTCCCTACTTGTGGTAAACCAAATATCCGGAGAATACCAGACGAAAGGCGAAAAAATGGCTGCCTACGTGTCTCTCTCCCGTGGCCTCCTGCAGCATTTCAAAGGCTACCAAATTCGCCAGGTCCCCCGGGACCAGAATTCACTCGCGGACACACTGGCCAAGCTTGCAACGGACCCAGAGATTGAACAATATGGACTAGTGCCCATCGGGCACTTAGAAGCACCTAGTACTGAGACACAGAGGGTAAATTCCATCATCGACCATTCCCATTCCTGGATAGGACCCATCCTCAGATTTCTCACCACCGGAGAGCTCCCCACTGATAAAGCTGACGCAAGAAAGCTCCAATATCAAGCTCCCCGATACGTGGTTATGGATGGAAAGCTTTACCGCAGGGGGTTGTCCATACCCTTCCTTAGGTGTGTTGCCAGAACCAAAATCAGCACCATCATCCATGAGATTCACGGAGGCTTCTGTGGCGACCATACCTCCGGGCTGAGCCTCTCCAAAAAGATCCTTCGTCAAGGATACTTCTGGCCCACCATGAAGAAGGATTGTGTGGATTATGTCAGAAAATGTGAGCAGTGCCAGAGGTACGCCAAGGTTCCGCGAGCGCCGCCTACAGAAATTACCTTAATGACCAGCCCTTGGCCGTTCGCCGTTTGGGGTATTGACCTAGTAGGTTCCCTTCCAACTGGAAGAGGTGGAGTGAAGTATGCCATAGTCGCGGTAGACTACTTCACCAAATGGGCTGAAGCTAAACCTATGAACACGGTCACGTCTAAGAAAGCACTGGACTTTGTCATCAAGAATATAGTGTGTCGTTTCGGGCTTCTGCGAAAAATTGTGTCCGACAACGGGAAGCAATTTGATAGTGAGCGTTTCACGGACTTCTGTGCTTCGCATGGAATCATCAAAAGCTTTTCCGCAGTCGCCAGACCTCAAGCTAATGGGAAAGTGGAAGCCGTGAACAAAATCTTAAAGACCACGTTGAAGAAAAAACTCCAAGCATGCAAGGCTCACTGGCCGGAAGAGCTTCCGCGAGTACTTTGGGCCTACTGCACAACAGAGAGAACTTCGACGGGGCATACACCTTATTCCATGACCTTCGGTTGCGAGGCCGTCATCCCAGTAGAGACTATGATCCCCTTTCACAGGCAGGACACCTACGACCCTACCCGAAACCACGCCCTTCTCCAGGAGTCCCTGGACATGATCGAAGAGCTACGGGAGCAGTCATAGGTCCAACTCAAAATGTACCAAGGCAAGATAGCCCGACACTTCAACACAAGAGTCAAGAGCCGTACATTCGAAGTTGGGGACCTTGTCCTACGGAGAGTATTTCCTGCTACGCAGGATCCGGGAGTGGGAGTCCTCGGACCCAACTGGGAAGGCCCCTATGAAGTCCAAGAAAAAGTGGGCCATGGGACGTATCACTTAAAGAGACTCGATGGATCTAAAGTCCCGCGCGCCTGGAACGCGGAGCACCTCCGCCGTTACTATCAGTAGGCCCCAGACTATCTAGTCGAAAGTCCTTGGTGGACGTAGCAAAAATGTAAAGTATGGAGATAATCCTCCCAGCTGTAAAACACATGCCTAACAGGCTAATTTAATAAAACACGGAGAGATTCACTCCGCTTTTACTGCATTTTTTATCCCTTTGTTCCAAGCTGTGTTTTAACAAGTGACCACGCGGCCCGGAGACGTCCGGACCCCACGCTCACTTGGGGGGGTATACATGGCTAAGGCATAGCCATACGCCCCTTGAACAAAACATACAGAGAACACCACTTATGTGTTAGCATTGTGTTTGAAAATTTTAAATTGTTAAGCTTAGGTTGATTTGTTGCCATGAACATATTTGCATTACGTGTCATGTGTGCATTATGTGGTTATGTGAAAATTGCCATGAAAATGTCTGCCATTATGCATCATGAAAATTATCTCCTGTGTAGCCCAGCGATGAACAGGACTGGGGGTTGAGGCACATTCAGAGAGCTACGCCGAAACACCCCCATCTTCCTGACCAGTCCTTCGCAGAATACTCCGCGACCGCTGTAAAGCTTTGCTTCGCAAGCTTCAGCTCCAGGTCTCATAAAGTAATGCATGGCAAGATCCGCGACCGCTGAAAGCTTTGCTTCGCAAGCTCCAGCTTCGGGTCCCGCAAGGCGAAAGATGGCAAGATCCGCGACCGCTGTAAGCTTTGCTTCGCAGGCTTCAGCTCCGGGTCTCACAAAATAATGCATGGCGAGCTCCTCGACCACTGCAAGCTTCGCTTCGCAAGCTTCAGCTCTGGGAGTAGATATAATCGATCCCCCAATTACAGCGGGCCTTGCTTCGCAAAGCCCCTGCTTCGCAAAGCCCCTGCTCCAGGATCGCACATGGTAGGCGTGACGATTTCCCCGACCGCAACGAACCTTGCCTCGCAAGGCTTCATGCCAAGTCCCTGAAATCGGCCACCGTGAGGTCCGCAACGACAGTTAGTTTTGCTTCGCAAAGATCTAGCCCTAAGTCTAGCGACGCTCACCAAAAGAACTCCCGTTCCGGCACCATCCCGCGGAATCGTATTAAGTGTTTGCCTCGCAAGCTTTGTAAAGATCGCGATGGGGAGACGGAACGGGTCACCTTAGCCATCCCAGTGAACGATATAACTACAAGTCCCGGGATTGGATATTTACCTTAAGAAAGCTGAGTACAATGAAAGAGGGAGTCTGGCCGTTGGAACCAAGAACCCTCCGTAACCTAGAAACTACGTGGGAAAAGACATAAGCCGTTGGAGCTTCAAGTTAGAAATGCATAGGTTCTGGCCGTTGGAACCAAAACCTCATGCGCCCCTACAGCAGTTTCTACCGTATAAAAGTCTCTACCCTAAGCACAAAATTAAACAAGGAACTCAGCAGAAAAGGAAAGAAGAAGTCTACAATTATTACAATGAAGGCCCTGCGGACCGGGCATCTGCAATGTTCCCGCAATTAAAAAAGAGTACAGGGAGCTTCGCCCCAAAGGAAAATAAAAAAAAAAACTATACATACACAAAGGATAAGACCCCTTCAAGCATTGGGGGTGGCAGCGGCAGCGGCTTCCACAACCGGGACCTCGGAGACAGCGGTTTCAGCTAGGCCTGGCAGAGTCGGCACGTTGGAAGGTGGAACTTCATCACGGGCAGGTTCAGAGGTCCCCGCCTCTTCGGGATCTTCTGCCTCAGGGGCTCCAGCAGGCTCATCGATGTTATAAGTCTGGACGTACACCTCTGGGCTTTGATCCCACACCTGTATCTTTTCCCTCATGGCGGCGGCGTCCTCTCCCAGGTAGCCTACTACCTCCGGATTTATTTTCCAAAGTTGGTGCATGAGGACCACGTGGGATAGATTAATCGTTCTATTCAGCACCACCTCGGGATCTTCCTTCTCCTTCAAGCACTCCGCCTCAGAGGTCGCCAGCTTTGCCTCCGCGACAGCCAATTGAGCCCTCAGTTTTTCCAGCTCGGCCTTGGATGCATCCCGCTCTCCCTTAAGGGAATCAATCTCCTTGTGCTGCACCTTATTTTGATCCAGCAAGGATTGCTTCTCGGTCACATGCCCCCTGACAGTGAATTGCAAGGCTCCAATCTGTTTATCCTTCTCAGCGAGCCCCAACTCCTGCATAGACGCGAGATCCTTGCTCCTCTTGTGATCTCGCTCCTCCTCGTGCAGCCTATTCTGAAGAGTGGCATATTCCTCGTTCTGCTTAAGGAGGAGATTATTTTTTGAGTGCAAGCGGGCATCCAGGGTATCCTTCTCCTCCCTGGCCTGGGATAGCTCTTCCTGGAGCATGGAGTTTTTGGCCTTCAAGTCATCCGACCACCGCTTGAACTCATTCTTCGCACTGGCCCGGTACTCTTGATATTTGGCAAGATATTTCTTGTCCGCCTCTTCTTCAGCCTTGCGCCGGGCCTGGTTAATCTTCTCCACAGCCTCCCCCTTTATGCTCTCGACCTGTTGGGTCAGTTTCTGCTTCTCCGCCTCCAAGGCCTGGCGAGCCACCTGGCTCTCCTCCAGCTGAACCAGAACTGCACCCACCTCCCGGAACGAGCGTTCCGTGATGAGAGGGGCCTGCAAGGGAAGACAACAGAATGAGTTAAGCAGAACCAAATGTACTAAGACAAATGATCCCAGAACACAACAACAGACAGCTTACCCCAGAAAGTTGCTGCTTTACGGCATGTGTCAGCAACAGCGGGTCCTTACTGCTACTGATGGCCCATTTCTCAGAATTGAGCTCGCACAAGCTCAGGGCCATGTCCTCCATCATCTCCGCTCCAAACGGCGCCAATGCACGTCCGAGCCTAGGCACCAGCCTCTTCTCCAAGGCTGGGCCATCCAAAACCGCTCCAGCCGAGTGAAGGGATCTCACCCCTTCTGCCAGCTCAACTCTCTTCACGGCAGACAGGTTCTCTGCCCTTCCCTGAGTAACAGCCTTCTCGGCCTCCAACCGCCTCTTCAAAAAATTATCAGCTCGTCTTACACCCTCCAGGAGGGCAGCGGGGAAACGGGTTGGTTTCTGAGGGAAGTGGAACTTCAGGCCAGGCTGAGGAAGGCTTATTTGTTGAGAAAGTGGAAGAGAAGGAGAAGAAGGAGACCCCGAAATGGTGGACTCCCTCTGGTCTGGAGGAGGAGGTAGACGGGGTATTAGGGACGGTAGCGAAGACACTACCGCCCCGGTTTGATGTTGCTGTTGTTTTTGCTGCTGCTGTGGCGGTGTTGATTGTCTTTGTTGTTGTTGTTGCTGTTGCTTTTGCTGTTGGGGTTGTGTTTGCTGCTGGGTGGGGGTAGTCTGGCAGGGACTGCGTGCAGCCCGGAGGTCCCCATCACCTCCGGGAGAAGAATGTCTAAGGCGTTTTTTCTTGTCGCCCTCAGCCTCTCCTCCGGGGCGCTTGCTCACCCCGGCCATCTTCGCAGGGAACACAAGACCTTCCCCATCGCTGCTACTACTCGAGACCACCATGTTCTCGGAAGGCCCCTTGACAGGAGGCTTCTCCACCACGGGCACGATTGCCCTCTCCACCACCAGAGACCCTTGCGCCTCGCCACTTGTCTTCTTGGGTGTGGCAGCTTTACCTCCCCTACCAGCTCCGGCCTTTCGTCCTTTCCCCTTGGGCGGGTCTTGGCTGGTGGCGGCCTTCTTGATAAGTGAGGTAGCTCTCCCCAACATCTTTGCTTCAGGATGTTCTGCAAGAAATGTACGAAGCAAGGTTAACCAACCAGCAAGCGATGTGAAAAAAGATAGGCAGAAAACAAAACAAGCCACAACATAAAAGCACAAACAAGTCCACCAGCAGGGAACAAGAAACAAAAAAGAGAAAAGTTTGAAAAGGACGACCATGCACGAGAAACGTGGATGGCCTTCCCCGAGCAAAACAAGACACCGCTTCCTGCTCCAGGAAGCTCCCGTACTCCTTGAAGTCCGGGAATGACATGCTGAGGGAAGAAGGGTCAACCATGGTGACACCTTCTGGCAGACTACCGTCACTCAAACACTCGAGGAGCTCATCTACCCTATCACAATATCTGTCAAAGGGTATCCTACGCGGATCTAGCCTAAGGAAACGGGGATCGAACCCCACCTGAGAAGTCCGGGAAACCTCAGACAGGCTGGGGGTGTGGATCAATCGAAAGCTAGTCTTACCTTTCCCGGAGGTACCAGCTCCCTGAGTCCCTTCATTGGGGTAAGCTGCGGCGTGGCGAACCTCGATTTCTTCTTCCTCCGACTGGGGGTCGGGGAACCTCTCCGCCCAACTGGGGGATAAATTATTCTCGTCCTGGGCCGCCTGGCAGATCACCTTGGACAGCTTCAGGGCAATCTGCTCCCGGACGTTAGCTGACACCTGACTTTGCCCCTGCCACTCACTGGCTCAATATTTTGGAAAGAGGCGAGTAGCCCATACTCCCTCAAAGATTCGGTGGTCACAAGTATTTCCACCTTCAGCTCTTCCTCCGAGAGCCCCTCGTAGAAGTTTGACCTCCTTATCATCTCCGCACAGCGAGGTGTCCGCGGGACGGCTTCTGCAAAATCCAAACACGAGTGTTAGAGATCCCCCCGGAAGGCAAACCAAACGTAAAGAAACAAAGTTAAAAAAGAGAGGAAGGAGCACTTACCAGGGACTTTGAAGTCCAAAGATAGAGCTGGCACCCTCTTCAATGGGAAGCCAGTCGTCAGGAACCAGTACTCCCAGAGATCTAGAACCCTCGCGGTATGACATGTGGGACACATCACGTCCGAATACCTCTCCAGCCTATAAAACCCCACCTTGTCTGCATGACCTCTCATGGGCTGAGACTTAAGCCCATAGAAGTATAGCACCTCCTCCGGGGTAGGGGCCTCCAGGTCCCGGGACTTGCAAAAGATATACCACCCCGCTAGAAGCTTGTAGCTGGGGGGAATCAACTGGAAGGGGGCAATCCCCGCCTTCACGCAGAAGTTGGCAAAATAACTTCTTAGGGGCAAGTGTGCCCCACACACTATGTGTGCCCAGCTCCAGGCACCAAAACCCTCATGACTCTGACTGGCAGACTCACCCAGCACCGACAGACGGTGCCACATCAGGCCTGGGATGTTCTTCAGGCCTGCCTCTGAGGAATACAGCTCCAGCATGCCGTAGTTCCTGAACAGGTTCGGCTTCTGGTCCATCTCCCAGATGGAACTGTTGATAGTCGGTGGGCTAGCCGCGGCCACCTTAGATTTTGCTTTCCCCTTTGCGCCGGCAACAGGGGAATCTTGCTCCTGGGCAGTTTCAGCCTCTACCGCAGCGATGATTTGTTCCTTTGAGGTGTTCGTCACTGAGCAAAAGAAACAAAGAAGAAAACACTCCAAGCAGTCAGCACCCTTGTCATACCCTAACGGTATTAAAGGCGTCGGGGAGACCCTCCCCGAAAACTGCTTGGAGAGGCTCCCACCGAGCTTGCCGAGGGTTTGGCACCATGCCACCCGGAGGAAAGCAAGGAACCAGATTCAAACTTCGAGCCTAAGCCCGCCGAGAGAAGTATTTTCCCAGGGGAAGACACCCCAAAGGCGTTCACGCTTATGCCCTAAAATAACAAACCAGAACAGCACAAGCAGACGGGGAACAACTTTCCAAAAGCAAATCATCGAAGCATGCAAAGAAATGACTTATTGACTCACACCAGTCACATGCCTATCAAAGCCCTATTCATGCATGCATAAAGATGACACCGGCAGAAAACTCAACCCTAACAACTATCAACAATCTGAGGTTTAGAAGGAAAAAGCAAAGTAAAAATACTTATTGGTAGTCGGGTAGTTGAAGATTGAGGGAGTAACCGGGTCACTGCACCGTACGAACACGTGAAGTAAAGGCTGCAAACACAAGCAACGATTCAAACCTAGAACTTCGGCGAACAAACCTACTGCCAAATCGAAAGAAAAGTTTCTGGATTCCTTACCAAAAGAAGTGGCGAATTCGAAGGAAAGGAAGCTTGAGAGTTCGAAGATTTGGGAATCTGAGAATCTGAAAGCTCGAGAATTTGAAAGCGTAAAGAGGAAGAAGGGTCCGTTCCCTCATTTTTATAGCAGGAACGAAGTCATTTCGAATTCCACAAATGGACAGTCCCGATCTTCCCATACCGCATGCATCAGATCCGACGGCTGGGGATGAAGTGCCGGTCCCATTTATGACTCCTCGGATGGGAATAAAGTATTTATTTCCCATCATTGTACCATCTCGGGCCCGGTGTACCATTAAATACCGTCAAATCACTACTCAGACGCCTGACGCACGCATACTCAGCCAGTCGCCTCACGCACACGTCTTGGTCACAGAGCCATTCCCTGCATGACGCGTGGCCCTCGCCACACTTGAGTACTTGAGTTCAAACAGAAGAAATTTCCTTTTCTTTTTCGCACTAACACTCAGAAGGGAAAAAGGAACCCTTCCAGGAACACAGGAGGTGACCCCTCGCCTAATCTAGAGACCAGAACACCCGGAGGACTGTACAAGCTCTCGGACCTCTCAAGCTCCGTGACCTTGGGGGGTAAATGTTATCCAGATTTCCGGATAGCGTCTAGATGGATAGCCTCGAGGAAGCAGAATTATCAAAGTCTTTCACGAAGGGTGACCAGGGCTCGCGGATGGACAGAAAGGCTTCGCCTCTCCCGTTTAGTGTCTAGCACACTCTTTCAATCAACCGCGACCCGGAAGCTCGTCAATTCTCCCGGACTCCCGAAGGGATATCCTTCGGGGAAGGTCCTCCCAGGAGAAGCTCTTCAAGTTACCTTCGTGGATAAAGTTCCGTGCCTCGCACGGAAGAAGACCAGGCGGTCGAGTCACGGAGGAGGCATAGTTGGAATGATACTCACTTGACACAGGATCCCGCCTGACAGGTCGAGGCGGCACACATCCCAGCACGCCTAAAAGTGCCTTTTCGCCTACTGTTCCGCTGACAGCCTGGAAAAGACGGCTGCCTTTTGTCATTCCCCATATTTTCTTGTAATTATACCTGCGTAGAGCCTGGTAGCCATGCTACTACGGTAATTGTATTCCCTATTTACGACTGGTGTAATTAAGACTCATGGGGGCAGAGTAAAACTTGAATCCAAAACCCTAGCTATAAAGACCTCCTCATTTTACGATAGGAGGGGGGCCAACAGATTAAATAGCAAGAACTCTGCCAAAATCTCTCTAGCTTCATCTTCTTCAAGAGAACCCGAGAGAAACATTGTGAGTTTGTGAGGTTCTTGTACACCAGCCATTTTACTGTAATTCTCTACAAGTATAATAACATCGACTCGTGGACTAGGGCTCGTTAACGCCTGAACCACGTAAAAAACCTGTTTGTCTATTTATATTTCTGCACTTCTACAGTTCTTACCTTTTTATTATTTTGTTTGTATTCGTTTCCGAAAAACTCGGTAAACAGGTAGTATCCACCACACTAGCCAGAAAACCTATACATCCACCTTGTAACAAGTCTCTGGCTCTCAATGCTGAAATCATGGGTACGCGGGGTCCAGACACCGCACCCACAAAGACAAAAGGGTCCTCGCCCTCAGGCTCAAAAGTCACCATCTTCTTCCTGCAATCAATAGTAGCTCCATACCTGACCAACCAATCCATCCCTAAGATCATATCAAAATCCTCCATATCTAACTCAATCAGATCCACCGAAAGTTCTCTACTATCAACCATCATTGGCAGTGCCCTAATCCATCTCCTAGAAACTACTAGTTCACCTGTAGGCAATAAAGTCCCAAACCCTACAGTCCGATATTCACTAGGTCTACACAATCTATCAATCTCTTTACTAGAAACAGCGCTAGAAAGCTGACCTGTCACTACCGAGGGACTAGCCTCAGCCTCTGCCTGAGTCAAGGTGAATACTCGAGCTGGAGTCAAGCTATCCACCTTTCCTGCTTCACCTTTCTTCACCATTGGGCAGTCTTTCCTGAGATACCCCACTGTTCCGCACACAAAGCAGGCCTTGGCCCGACACTCACCCAGATGGCGTCTTCTACACCTTGGGCACTCCGGATAGGTCTGCCATGCCTCCCCGCCACCCTGACGGCTACCCTGTCCACCCCGACCTCTCCTATCAAGACCAACAACGGTCGAAGGGTCAGGAGTCTTTCTCTTGAAGTCACTAGGGCCTCCGCCCCTACCTATCCCTAAATAAGGAGGAACCACTCTGCGGCCCTCGCGTCTCACCGCACTTTCTTTCCAAATCTTGTTCTCCGCTTCCTCAGCGGTAAAAGCCTTCTCAACAGCCTAGGCATAAGTTGTTCCTCCAGGTACCGTTGTAATCCTAACATCCCGGGCTATCATAACATTAAGCCCCCTGATAAATCTATCTTGCCTAGCAGCATCAGTAGGCACAAGATCTGGTGCAAATTTCGCAAGTCTATCAAATTTTAGGGCATATTCAGTAACAGTCATATTGCCCTGCACCAGACTCACGAACTCATTGACTTTTGCTGCCCTGACGACAACATTGTAATATTTCTGGCTGAACAAGTCTTTGAAACCTTCCCAACTCAAAGCAGTAACATCCCTAGTCTGCGATGCCACTTCCCACCAGATGCGGGCATCCTCCCTCAACATATAAGTGGCACAGGACACTCTATCATGCCCCTCTACTCTCATGAAATCTAGAATTGTAGTAATCATGGTTAGCCATTGCTCGACTTTCAATGGATCCGATCCACCCTCAAAGATTGGGGGTTGCTGCTTCCTGAACCGCTCATACAACGACTCCCATTAGTTTCCAACCTCCCCTGATTGCACAAATGGTACCACTGTAGGTGGTACGATAGGGGCAGCACTCCGTAATGGAGCCTGCTGTCGCAGGATAAGGATTTGCTCATCCTGGCTCTGTAGTCGAGCCTGCATATCGGCCACAAGTTGCTGCCAGTTCTCAGGGACTGGTGGAGGAATATGGCCCTATTCATCACCCCCGGTCCCGGACCTAGTGCCGGCTAGTCGCGTAGATTTTCTTGGACGCATAGATATCCAAGTCAATCTGCAAATAACGACTCGGTAGTCAGACCATGATGACAGGGTAAAAAATTCTCCAAGATCCACCAATTGAACATAACCAATCACAAACAATCAACATATAAGCATCCATCCTCATGCACTGGCTGCTAATAAGCATGCTTTCAATCTCATTACACAATAGCTATGTATCAAGCATTTATCCATACAAAATATGTAGTTAATCTTCCAAATATTCATATACATGCACGGCTATGCTAATAAACATGCCTCAATATTCTCACACAACAGTCAAGGGCCAGGCCCTATCAGTATCTCATGCTTTCTATTAATCCAGTAAGTAACAGCATTCATACTCATTTCAAGCATATAAGCATATAAACACATATACACATTACCAAACCCTGATTTAGGCTTGTCTCTAGCAGCGAATGTACATGTCCAGCCTATCTTCAGGAACCCTTAATCCTAGGACGCTCTGATACCAAGTTGTAATGCCCTGGATAGCCAAGACCGCTACACTGTGTACTTATAAAGGTGCAAGACTTGCTAATCAAGTCATTAATTTAAAAACGTGTCACTAAACATGTATGAGCTAGGGTTAAAAAGGTTTTGGTCTCAAAAGTTTCATTTCATATAATTAAGCAGTTATATACATGGGATCCCAAAAGAAACAGAGTTTAAAAGTTGGATTACAGACTCCCAAAAATACAAACAACTGTCAGCCATACTAAGGCAAAATGAACAATTTCTAGGTATAGGCATCTATAAATCATCTTTTTGGGTCCAAAGTGTTTCTTTGGAGTATATAAGAGTACCCAAAAAGTTTGGAGGCATTTGGAGATTTTATGAGACAAGTTTTGGGGTGCTAAGTCAGAGAGACTTGCATTGCTTTGCCTCTGGGAGGCGACGCATCGTCGGTCTCTAAAAACAATACACAGGTGACACATCGCCTGCCATGGGATGCATCGCCTGAGTGCAGGTGTCGTGTCGCCTGGGAAATTCGTACATGACCGTACAGTGACGTGTTTTTGGCTCTGAAATTCAAATCAAAGGCTCTAATCTCATTGATTGAGACTAATGAGGGTTCCTATACTATTTAAATGGGTCATTTGAGTTTTTGGAAAATGGATCACTTACCATACTCTCTCTTTAAAACCCTCTCTCTCTCTAGCTCACAAAGGTTACTAGTTTTCTCCAAGATCTTCATCAAGAAAGCTTGACTTGCATGAAGGTTCAAGGCTTGTATATTCCAATCTCATTCCATAGTAGTAGCTTTAAGAAATCTCAAGGAGGAGGCTAGGAATAGTGATTTTTGGACAACAAATTCAATTTATATCAAGCCTTTGTCATCTCCATTGGTTCACATAAAATCATAGTCTTTATGATTTTATGTAACTAAGGGTTTCTCTCCAAAGGTCTATTCTTTCTCTTGATCTAATTTGTGTTATTCTCTCATTAAATCCATGGTTATATTATGATTAAATATTTCTAAATTCATGTTATAAATAGTCAATTACTTAATCCTTTATTATCAAGACTTGCATTCATATTTTGAATATGTTTATTTAATTATCAAGATTTGCCTTCATACTTTGAATATGTTTATTTAATTATTAAGATTTGCATTCATACTTTGAATATGGTTCTTGATTAGTCTCTAGGAATTGAAATATAGAATCAATTCCCATTATTCTTTGTTGGACCAGAAAGTGTAAGCCATAAATTCCCAACACTTTAATTTTAACCAATCCTAACAGTCTTTGACACTATAGTTACCAAATTTGGCAATGTTCCTGGAACACATAATTTTGAGAAGGAGGCTGTAAGCTAGGAATGCAAGTCTATGAATGAAAGCACCTAGGCATCTTTAACCTTGACCTCGCCAAAGATGAATATGGCGTTGCAAAAATGAGAGAGGTGACACTTCGCAACCTTTTGAAGAATTAGGTCATTTTCCCATCTTGATTAGCCTAGTCAGCTAGTCTAGCTCACATCGGCCACCACGTCATCATGTCCAGAATTGGGTATAATATTTCTGCTTAAGTCAATCTTCAAGGGAGCTTAAGGTTGAATTTCTCTAATCAACCATGCTAGATCTCAGGTGTGCTTTAGCTTTGCAGGTTTGGGGGCCACATGGTTGTTGGCCTTAGTGTCTAAATCTAGGATGTTCCATTTATCAAAGGTGCCTTTTCGGCTCTGCCTGTCAAGCGGTAGAAGGCTCAATGGGTCGATGGAGTGTAAAAGGAAAGATGAGGTGGAGAATGGCATCTAAGTTCCTTTAGTTCATATGATAGATGAGAGAACACCTCCAAAGCTCATAATCTTCATAATGACCATATCAAATTCTTGTTTTCCAAAAACTTCAGCGAATCTTCATATCTTGTAATTTTCTAACCCTGCTTTACTCATTGTTGACGGTAAGAACTCGTCAACGAATTAATATTGGAAAACTTAAAAGATTTAGCTTACAAAATTAGGTGAACTTACAAAAACTTAGAGAAAAATTGCAGAAGGACAATGGAAGAAAACTTGTGCATTTCTCTTAGAATGGTTTGGTGTTACAAGAATTTTACAACCCCCTTCCTTGGAGAGGAGAGGTTCCTTTTATAAGTGAGCACTAGTGACTCTTAATACATAGTGGTCCCAAGGGGACAGAAGGGTGTAGCTATAGGCTGCAGGTGATCGTGGTGTAGGTTGTAGTAGTGTTGAAGGAATGGTGGTCAGATTTAGTACATATCAGATGTTAGCAGGTAATACCCAGCCTTTGTACTACTTCGTACCATCACTACTTGTCTGGTACATATGTTAGATGCATGGTAGTGGAGGTTTCATCACGTACTATCTTTGTACTACCACTACTAGTCAGGCGTGAATGCTATATTCGTACTCTGACTCCTCTTGGTTGGTACGTACATTTCATACCTGTATGTGTGCCGCACCCCTAATGGATATTCCCACCTTTCTATGATATGCCTGTGCTTCAAGCTCTTTGTATTCTACTAAGTGTCAAGATCACTTGTGGCTTTGATAGGGACACATAGGGGAGGTACGTCCCGCTAGTGACACCTACCCTAGAAAATAGGGTAGGGCCTCATCAGCAAGGTGCACGTTCCATAAATGCTAGAGAAGTAATGGTCTCATAAGATGGTCCATGGAGGTTAGATGAGAGGGGCCTCTCATGAATTTTAGGCATGCGACCATGTCGCGAGAGACTCAAAGCGAGGCTGTGTGAGCAGGTGTAAGGAAGGTGCACACGACCATGTTGCGAGGGACTTGGCGGGAGGTCATGGGAGCAGGTGCGAGGTGGGGGCGCGCGACCATGTCACAAGGGGCTCGACACGAGGTCATGGGAGCATGTGCTAGGCGGGTGCTTACAACCATGTTGCGAGGGGCTCGACGCAATGCCATGGGATCATGCACGAGGTAGGTGCACACGACCATGTTGGGAAAGGCTTAGCGAGAGGCCATGGGAGTAGAAGCAATGCAGGTGCGTGCAACCATGTCGTGAGAGGCATGGGAGCAGGCGTGAAGCAGGTGCGGGAGACCATGTCATGAGGGGCTCACCGCAAGGCCATGGGAGCAGGTGTGAGGGCCCCTCGCAAGGCATGGCATTGTGGGCGAGGTGCATGCTGTGCGAGGTAATGTTTGCTTGTTTCCATCCTTAGCTAATGCTTTGAGAGACACGGGATGGGGGTGCTTTGTCGATGTGAAGTTTTGGCATCTACACTTGCCCCCATTCTATGAGAGGATCTTTAGGTGCTCTGGTAGACTTCACGATATGGTGTCGTCAAGGCGCATGTGGTGTTAGTGTGTTTCATTGCTTTGGAAGTGTGAAGAAACACACTTTGTATGTGGTGATCCTCATGACTTCTTGAGAATGAATGTGAGCCTACCATTCCACTTTATGGATCCCAAGGTGAGTATACGACTTCATTTCTGACCATGGATGGAATATTGAATCTAAGGGCTAGGATAAATTTGGATTTTCTATAAACAGGGCTTCTTCTTGAAAGTCTTTTTTATACTATCATTTGCCTTAGTTTAGTGGAACTCGGTTCTTTAGAGCTCTAATAGGTGGGGGGTTCTATAATTCATAACATCATTCTATATATACATTTGTTTACAATATATATACATATAAATATACACACATCCAACGAGGTACTAACAATTGTCTCTTTTTCTTCTTATGTGTGTAGGCATGTGGTGCACATTACTAAGGTAGTGGTGGTACAAGCGAGTGTTTTGGTGTAAGGTACTTAGGTAGCGATGGTGGTGAGCATCCCTAGTGATCATGAGCTTCCAACAGTGGTCCCTTATCTACTCGAGCTATTCCCTTATTCATTAATTTAGCATTTTATGCCAAGTAGGTTTAAGGTGATACTTTGAGGTGGTGTTGTTTTAGCCTTTGAATACCCTCATGCAGAGCTTCATGCTTATGCCCACAAGTATGTATATAGGTATACATATACACACTATTGGTTGGTTGTGTAATTTACCCATGTCGACACCCCCATTTGTCATGAGTCATTTATGCATGGTAGCATATATGTTCTGTATTGCCTCCCATTGTGCATGTGCCTAGGGGTTTAAACTCGTTCCTTTGCATCTCGTAGCACACAACATTTTCCACACACGTTCGTACTTGTGTTCTTCTCAAGACGTCGTTTCTTGGCATTTGACGGGTCGTCTAGTATACCTTCTGGTGTCAAATCCATAGAGTTATCCTCATTAAATTCAGAGCCATCCATAAATGACCTATATCATATGTACGAGACTTTAAGGAGAGCCCTTATGTATCTTCTGGAGCTGTTAGCTAAAGGTCCGAGATGTCGAAAGTGAGATATATTCTATCTTGAGGGGTGAAGGGGCAGCCTCCTCCTTTGATGCTAGTGTTTATGTAGCCAGCCTTAGAGTGATACTCCTTGATTTACAAGTGGAGCTTGCGTTTATAGAGGAAAACCTTCCTCCTGAGCCTTCACCCCCAGGTCGTCCTCATAATGAGAAGGGATCTCATGGTGGTTTTGACATTGACCCTGGTTCTCCTCAGTCATTCTCTATAGTGCACCCGTACCTGATGCTTCAACCTTTAGCATCTAGGTGGAAAACTCTCGCGGGTAGAAAGAAGCGGAGAGGCAAGTGTATTGACGTCACCATTTTCTTTTGGTCTTGTAGATATGGCGAAGAGAGGTCGGCGAAACATAGCACTCAAGAAACAAGACCCTAGTCTTTTGTTAGCTTCCTTCATTTTTTTCCCAATGTTATGTGCCCACTAACAAATGTCGTGCTTATGAGCCACCCCATGGCTCTAAGACGTTAAATGAGCACATACTGAAGGCGGGAGGTACCATTCCTCTCCACCCATTTTTCACCCTAATACTCAAATATTTTGATCTCGCTCTGCTTTAGTTTGTGCTAAAGAGCTGGCTGACTTTCAGTTGCCTATACATGGTGTTCATGAAGTGTGCGGGTCGCGCCCCGACTGTGAAAGAGGTGCACTTGATGTATAACCTTATGACGACTCCTAAATCAAAGGGCTTCTATTTTCTGCAAAAGGCCAACACTCAAGTCCCATTGATCGAAGGGGTTGTCTCCAACCATGGCTAGTGGAAACATGACTTCTTTTTTGTCAAAGGCCCTCTTTCAGTTCGTGAGCACTTTCGCACCTACCCGAGTAAGTATCTTGTTTTTTCCTACACCTTTTTTTTTTACAATCATTGTTTTTGAGCTAATGATTGAGCTGGTGGTTTAGAGCATCTCAACATACCCGACCTACTTAATGCACAACTAGAGTGTGTTGATGCCTTTATTGACATGGATGTCACAGAGAAGATGGCTGTCTATCTGTTTACCATGGAAAATCTCAATGAATATGGGCTTTCGAATGTCCCCGACCTAGACCTGCTATGGCATATTACAGAGAGAAAGAAAAAGGTCATTCCAATGGACAGAGGTTCCTCTGACGATGATAGTAATTTGGGTCGAGATGAGCCCTCTCCCAAGGCCAAGTGTCCCGCTCGTGTGTCTCCAACTTTTAGGGGGTGGGTGCCACCTACTTCTGCATACCTAGACATGGATTTTCAGTCATGAGAGCCACCATCTATCCTAGGGCACTTTGTCTTTCCAACCTACGATGAATTCGATGTTGCTCCCAGCAACTTATCTAGTAACGACGCTATTAGAGGCCCTCCACCTTGTACTTCAGCACCTCCACCTCGTTCGGCCAGTGGTTCATCTGTTCCCATGTATCTGGACGTCCCAGAGGCAAAGGAGATGCCATTGGTAAATTTTATGGTGACTCCTTTTGTGGAGAGGTACGCTCGATCCACCATGGAAATTGTAGAGGTTGAATGGAAGACTCGTCAGGGCTTCAATATGGCGGAGCTTGGAGACTCGATCGTGCACTTAGCTACTTGGGTAAGTTTCATGTACTTTGTGAGAGTTTGCAGCATGTGAGTCCTTATATATATGTTTTCTCACATTTTGAACTCTTACCACTTTGCGTCTATGATGTTTTTTGCAGACTTCTCTTATGGCTCAACATTTGGTAGCTTCAACAAAAGAACTATCCTTAGAGAGGGTTGAGAAGGATCGATTCATTGTTAGGATCCAAGAGCTTGAGAGTTTTCTTACTGAGACCACACTCAAGATGGAGGCGGCCTTAGCGAATGCTGTAGCATCCCGTAAAATCTCTTAACATAATTTGTGGAAAAACATAACCATTTTCTAAAATATGGTAACTGAAAATCCATATAAAAAAAACTTTTCAAAACATGAAATAGTTCGGAAGTATGCACATACTTAAAAGAAAATTACAATGTCATAATTTTAAAACATTCAACAAGCCCAAATTAATTTCTTAGTTATCATATGGTTTTAGTCCCCAAAACATAAACTCTCAAAAGGTTGGTCCACATGTACATCCTCGCAGATAAACGCCAACGCTCACTGATCCACTTTGCTTTTGAGCTTACCTACAACACGAAACAACTAGGTAAGCGAAAGGCTTAGTAAGAACAACTTAACAAACATAACCACATAACAGATCAAGAACTTAACTAACTATAACTAGGCAGATAATCAACCAAGAATAGGATTCTGATGAACCGAACCCTAACATACAATTTGAGAACGTGCAAACGTCCTGGAAAACTTATGGTCATGCCTCATAACCAAAATTTATATCCTGAAAGTACACCTGCACGCAGAAAATCCCAGAGCATACATACTTACTTAGTCATTTGTATCTTAACATACATACTTACTTAGGATTCTGGAGGAACCTTTAACATAGCTTAACATATCTTAGCATAGCTTAACATCTCTTAGCACATCTTAACATATCTTACCATAGCGTCGACGGGTGTAAACTAGTTACACCGATTGCCCAAACTCCTAGAAGAATTCGACATACTTTCTTAGTCATAGAGATTTGATTATGAAATTAACTTACTTATGTGTCACAGAGTTTAACCGGACTCTTATGTCATGGGTGTTAAGCCAGACTTCTTACATATTGCGGTGGCCAACCGACCTTAGTCACATAGTCATTAGTGGTGAACTGGTTTCTCACTTAGTTCCTTAGTGGCTAGCCGAGTTCATAGTTGTCACGGTAGCTAGCTGGACTCGGAATCAACTTACTTATGTGTCACAGAGTTTAACTGGAATCTTATGTCACGGGTGTTAAGCCAGACTTCTTACTTATTGAGGTGGCCAACTGACCATAGTCACATAGTCATCGATGGCGAACTGGTTTCTCACTTAGTTCCTCGGTGGCTAGCCAGAGTTCATAGTTTTCGCGGTAGCTAGCCGAACTGCTTACCTTAGTCATGAGTATGCGAACCCTTTAGGACCATGGTCTTGAGTAAACCTTCTAAGACTAGTTCAAATTATTAGCTTATAAATTAGTTATCTAAACTAGTCATTGACGTGTTGTAGCCAAATATATCATAAGTTGTCTTACTCGGATTCCTGAGTGCTTTCTTGTGGAAACCTTCTATCCAGAAGCGAGCCTTCACGCTTAGATAACACTGTAGTGAAACCACACAGTGATTCAGATTAAACTATGGCATATTCTTATAGTTAATATTCCATTATAGCTACATGCAATAAAGTTCTCTTAGAGACTCTATACAGACATTTCTCTTTATACACTTTACAGTGTATAAGATCAGATTTCGCTTTAAATAAATTTATGGTTTCCTGAGAAAAATCTCCCTTACCACAACATGCTCTCCGTGCTGTGCATTTTAATCTTCTATCTATAGAAGACTCTCTCAATCGTATTACCCATATTTTGGTTACTTACAAAAGAAGTTTTAAACGACTCTTAATCATAGAAAATCACCCTCTTCTTCTCAAGTACGAAGTTTATCGTTTTTCATTCTTTACCCAAAAATACCACTTTCAACCTTTTTCAATTTATTATTTGTTAACGATAATACTTTTTGATTTATGGTTTTATAAAACCTAACTCCCATTTTTACCATCTTTAAATCCATAACCTAGGATCTCTATTACGTCATTTTTTAAAAGAAAGGACAATTGGACCCCGAGTTTAGAAAATGGTAAAAACAAATTCTCAATAACCTTAAACTAATTTTAGATTTGTTAGATATCCAAAACTTTAGCTATTTTTGAAAACAACTCCATTTCCAATTCCGAACCTAACTTTTTCACTATTCATTTTAACATGATAAAAATCCCACTTTTAAGCTCATATTAAATGTTAGGTTCTCTAACCACAACCCTTTAAAATCCCATTCACGTATTATGCATCCTAATGATGCGAACTAGGCGAAAGCTCACGTAAAAAATTCAATTTAGGTTAGGAGAACTAACCTCCCAAAACTCGTTATTTTGTTAAGGTTTGAAATTACTATTTTTCCCATTTTTAGGTAACTTAGATAAATTACTACTCTTAAACCGTGACATATTTTAATCTAAAATTTTACTAGGGCCTTAACACCTATCTCAAAAATTTTCTCACAAAGTTTCAAAATTTTTAGGAAGGCAAAACCCTTAAAAGAAATCTGGGCAGTGCCTGCTGCCCAGGAGTTTTTCTCAGATTTTTAGGGTTCTTAGAAAAATTATTTCTCTTACACCGTAGCCCAGTTTTTTCTAAATTTTTACCAGGATATTTAATCATATCTAAATTTCATAATTTTTAGGATAGGGGAACCCATTAAAAAATGTAAGACAATCTGGACAGTGTTTGTTGCCCAAAAATTTCGTTTTCAGATTATTAGGGAAACTTTGAAAAACCATTACACATTAACCATTTTGAATTTTCCTCTAAAATTTTTCTGTAATCCTTATAAATATTTAAACTAACATTTTACCAAATTTCATGGCTTTTGGATCAATAAAACGAGTTCAATATTCAAAACAATCTGCGCAGTGCATGGTGCCCAGAAATTTTCCAGATTGCATCAAGATGCCAAAAAGTTCACAACTTCGGTTTGAAAACACATTTTTTCGATTTTTAAATGCCTAAACTCATGTAATCATCTAGAACTATGAAAAAATATAAATTATTTCCACAAACAGAGGTAGTAGGGTATGATCTGACCCATTGGAAGTCAGACCACGAAAACTTGGCAGCATGCATTTTTACACATTCTAGCAAAACTAAACACAACTAGCAAAACCCTAGCCACATGCATGCATACAAATAAGAAAATCAACCAAGATAACCTTCAAGCATAAAATAAACTCCAAAACCAAAAAACAACCTATACAACCAGTTCTATATAATTAACCAAAAATCTACCTTTGAGGATTCTAGCTTGGAGATACGGTTCCCTTAGCCTTTCAAACTTCCTCCATGTGTTCTATACACTCAAACCGAGCCCCAAGGTTCCACATGAAGATTTTTTAAAAAGAAATGATAGGGTAGAAGATGGAGATGAGTGGAAAATTTCCAAAACTCTAAAATCTTTACCTTTGTTCTCACTAAAACATCAACAAGCTTCAAATCTTTGAGATCCTCCTAGAACCACCACTCTTGAACCCTAGAATACAAGATCCATGCCATGCATGGCAACTATAATCACATGCATGCATAGTAAAACCCTTTAGGATTTTGGGTTTTAAAGAAAAAAAAAGAGAAGGAAAGAATGTACTAGGTTCGAAACTTACACTTGCATAGTGTGCTCTTAAGTTTTCTTCCTTCCTTCGATGGAGAGTGAGAGCTCTTGCTCCTTGGAGAAAAAAATGGAAGAAAATGGAGAGGCAAGAGAGACCTCTCAGTTTTGGGGAGGGAAATGAAGAGATTTTTCCTTTTTGTTTTCTTGAGAAAAAGAAGGAAATAAAAAAAATGATTGGTGTGTAAGAGGAATGATTGGAGTTAAGCCAATGAGTGGTTGAGGCTCTTACACTTTCTAGGGTAGGTGTCCTAGGATCTTGAGAGCCCTAGGTACAGCCTTGACCGTCCCCCCTTCTCTCTCTCCTCCCTTGGAAAAGACCTTAATGCCCTTACTCCTTTTACTCACTTCTAATGCACTCAAGGGCCCTTTGGTAATTTCACTCTCCAAATTTAACCAAAATTTTACCCTATAGTTTTTAAATATATCTAAGCTAAAATAAAATAAATGTGACCAAAATAAATTTGTCACATAACACATAATTTTGGTAATTTACTCAATTAACCAAAATGCCCTTAGAGGCTCGGGCAAGAATTTCTCATTCTTAAGCCCGGTTGATTGAGATTCAAACCTCAATCAATTTTTCTTAAACTTATTGGCTCGACTATAAAGTCCCACTGCCAGAAAAAAATTAATATTTTTATGCCATAGTATTTCCTATTTAATTAATCCAAGATTTTTACCCGATTAGGGTTTCTGATCCCGTCCATGACCAAAGGTCTCGGTTTATAAAAAATACCGCACTTACCACAACATGGCTAGCATTCAAACATCACAACTTCTTGTAACATAAAATGTTCCCCTGACATAATACATAATACAGGGAGTTAAAATACCCAAACTAGGGTTTACCCAGTGCCCTAAATGCGGGGCATTACAAATGCGTCATCTTCCTCCAATGGTAAGAAGAAGTTTAAGGCGAAGGCCCATGTTTTGCAAGAGAAGATTAGTTCTCTTGAGTCAGAATTAGTGGTGGCCGAATACAAGTCGATGGAGCGCACTCTGTATGGGATGTGGAAGTATAACCCAGGTTTTGATTTTTCCTCTTTTGGCGAGCATGATGTGGCTAAGGTTGCCGAGTGGAATGCTTGGGGAGGGAGAACATGACGTTATCCTTTGGCTCATCTTGCTCCTCGTGGAGGGGGTTCTGAGGTAAGAGACTTTATTAAGAGGTTATCCTTGTGGAACCTTTTGACTCCCTTAATATCCATAAGGGTAGCTGATCCTCATGAATTCAAGGGATGCTTTACAAGGTTTTTTTTTTTTTTTTATCCTATGCATCCTATCTTGCCGCCAAGTGGTTGGCGATATTTATTCTGTCGAGCACTTTTGTAATTTTTCTCTCGATATACAATTTGATACTTTCAATTGACAATGGATGTACATGAGTTAGATAAGCACTTGTGTAAAGAATAAATATAATATGCAAGATAAGAAACATATTCATTGATAACAGGAAAATTACAAGTACACACATGATGATGACAACTATGTGACTTCTTTGATTCGCTACTACTTAGATGGGAATGACATAAAACATACCAACTAAAAAGACTTCACCACTTCTTTAAGAAGGTAACGGTGTGAAGGACTTACTGATAATATTTCCTTAGATGCTCTGCATTCCATGCCCAAGGTAGTGTCATCCACGTGTGCTAGGTTGTAGGTGTTACGAGGTATTATCTGCGCTACCTGGTAGGGTCCCTCTCAATTTTCCCCCAGCATACTTGCTCCTGGATCTTGGGTATTGGGGAGGAATTTACTCAACATTAGGTCTCCTACTCTGAATGCTCGCTCTCGCACCCTGGAGTTGTAGTATCTTGTAGCTCACTGTTTGTATGTCGCCAATTTTAGCCGTGCCTTCTCCCTTTTTTCTTCCAGCAGGTCCAAATTTTCAGCTATTGCTATTTGGTTAGCCTGATCCTCATAAGCTTGTACCCTAAAGAAGATGATATTCATCTCCACTGGAAGCATAACTTCACACCCAACTAGGGAGAAAGGCGTGTCTTCAATGGTAGAGCATGGCGTGGTTCTGTAGGCCTAAAGTACATTGGGTAGCTCATCAACCCAAGCTCTCTTCAGGTTTTCTAATTTTGTCTTCAAATTCTTCTTGAGGATGTTGTTGATGGCCTCCACTAGTATATTAGTTTGGGGGTGTCCCATGGCCGAGAAACTCCTCTTTATGGATTTCTCTTTATAGTAAGCATCAAATAAACCTCCTTCAAATTGAGTGCCGTTATCAGATACGATTTTATAGGGCACTCCATACCTACAGATGATAAAATTGATGAAAAATGAGACAATTTGCTTGGCTTTGATGTTGGTTAAAGGCTCTGCTTCAACCCATTTGGTGAAGTAGTCCCCCACCACCACTACATACTTCATTCGGTCTCTCCCCACGGGTAGTGCCCCAATCAGATATATCCCCCACACCGCAAAAGGCCAGGGACTAGTCATGCTGATCTGCTCATTTGGGGGTTTCCTGGGAAATTTTTCTTGTCTCTGGTACTTGTCACACCTGCGTGAAAAGTCAGTGGCATCCTTTTCCATGGTGGGCCAATAATACCCCTGTCTCATGGCTTTCCTGGCCGTTGATTGCCCACATGTGTGGTTTCCACATTCCCCTTCCACCAAGGTGTATCGGGTGACTTTGTATGCTTGTCTCTGAGCATCTTCTCTCTCATCTTGTAAATTCCCATCTTTTAGATACGTTAAAATGGGTTCAATCCACAACCCTTCCAAGGCATTAACCATGTGAATCTCTTCTTCGGCAATACTTGGCCTGGATAGGGAATGGACTCGAGCATGTCTCCGTCTTTGGTGGAGGGAAGTTTTACGAGGGCATGTTGGGACCCCTCGTTTGATACTCGCCTTTCACCTGAAACACCAATAGATCTGAGTAGCTAAAAACATGCAAATGTGTTACCTTCAGTTCCTTGGCCAAACGCAAGCCAGCTAGAAGTGTCTCATACTCTGCCTCATTTTTTGAGGCTTCGAATCCAAATCTTATTGTACAATACATCTTGTTCCCCCAGGTCTAGTCATATCTATCCTAGCTACGAGACCTACTTCGTTGGAAGCCCCATCTACATGTAGGCTCCATTCCTTGAGCTCTCCTTCTGAGCAAGTCCACTTCCTCCCATCTCCTTTTCTTCATTGGGGCGGTAAGTGAACTTGACTATGAAGTTCGCAAGCACTTTTCCATTGATGGAAACCCCTTGGGGTATATGTGATGTCAAATTAACGTAGCTCAATTAAAAACTTTAGCAGAATCCCTGAGGTCTCAGGTTTGTACAAGACCTGCCTTAAGGGGTTGTTGGTGAGTACCTCAGTTTCCTTAAGGCCATCACCAGGTCGTAGGCCAATTTCTCTGTCTCTGGGTATCAAGTTTCCGCATCTACCAGGCACTTGCTAATGTAATATACAGGCTGTTGATGCTTCTTCTTTCCTTTGATCAAAGCAATGCTTATGGCGTGCTCATATACAACTAGATACATGTACAACCTTTCGCCCTTCTCAGGCTTGGCCAGTTGGGGTGGTTATCTGAGGTGCTCCTTCAGCTTGGTGAAGGCCTCCTCACATTCTCCATCCCAGACAAACGTTTTGTTCCCTTTCGGCATGTTGAAGAAGGGGAGGCACTTATCAGTGGACCTCGAGATGAACCTGTTGAGGGCACTACCCTTTCTGTTAGACATTGCATCTCCTTATTGCTCTTGGAGGACTCATCTCTATCGGGGCTCTTATTTTGTCAGGGTTAGTCTGGATGCCCCGGGAATTATCCATGAAGCCTAGAAATTTTCCTGATGAGACCCCAAAGGTACACTTGAGCGAATTCAACTTCATCCTATACTTTCAGAGTGTGTCGAATGTTTCATTGAGGTCCCAAGTGAGTTCCTAAGATTTATTAGTTTTGACCAACATATCATCTACATATAGTCCCATATTTCTTCCTATTTGATTAGCAAACATCCTATTCACCAACCTTTGATAGGTAGCGCCCGCAGTCTTTAACCCAAAGGGCATCACCCTATAACATTGTAGTCATTTTTATCTTTTGAAGGAAGTGTGCTCCTCATCAGCTGAATTCATGGGTATTTGGTTATATACTGAATAGGTGTCCATGAAACTAAGTAGTTCATGGCCGACTGTTGCATCGACTAATTGATTTATCCTCGGCAGTGGAAAGCTGTCCTTGGGACATGCCTTATTGAGGTTTGTGAAATCAATGCAAGTTCTCCACTTCCCATTCAGATTTGGTACTAACACGGGGTTTGAGACCCACACTGGGTAGAATGCCTTGCAGATGAATCCATTTGTTTTCAATTTATCTAACTCTTCTTTCAGAGTTGCATATCTTCCAGGTTCAAGTGCTTGCCTCTTCTGTCTCATAGGCTTCACTTTGGGGTCTATGTTCAGGTGGTGACACATGATGGAGGGATTTATCCCTATCATGTCTTCATGAATCCGAGAAAATAAGTTGAGGTTGTCCTTGAAGAACTTCACTAGCCTTTCCTTGATATCTTCTCCAAGATTCCTCTCAATTTTCAACTTCCTCAAAGGTTCTTCAGTCACAACAATGTCTTCCAATTCCTCCAAAGGTTCAGCCCTGATCTCCTTAGTGACTCTGGGGTCCAATTCTTATGGGTTTTGTTCCCCATGTACCACCATTGCCATGGGTTCCTGTGGTTTGGCAGTTGTCCTAAGAGAGGTGTTGCAACATTCCTTTGCTTCTCTTTGCTCTCCTTTCATGCTTGCCACTCCTCCCGGTGCGGGTAATTTAATGGACAAGTGATAAATGGAGGTCACCGTTTTCAATTCTCTCAGGGAAGGTCTCCCTAATACCGAATTGAAAGGTGAGGCACAATCGACTATGATGAAATTTTACATAATAGTGGTTTTCCTGGGTCGCTCTCCCATGGTGATGGCTAGCTCGATTGTTCCCAAAGGTTGTATTGAGTTCCCAGTGAATCCATACATGGATGTGTTGCATGGTTTTAGGTTCTTGATGCCCAAGCCCATCTTCTCCAAGGCGAGGTGATATAAGATATCTACATAACTACCATTGTCCACTAGGACCTGAGGCACTCTTATGTTGGCTAGTTGGACGGTCAGCACTAGAGGATCACTATGAGGGAAGTACATGCCTCAGGCGTCTTCCTCCGTGAAAATTATCGAATTGTTTTCCCCTATAAAGCTCTTTGGGGGACGCTGTTCTAAGCTCATCGTGCAAGGAGGTGGGCTTTGCCTGGCTTCTCGAGTGTATTGATCTCTTCCTTTTTTGGAATCTCCTCCGAATTCGGGGCCTCCGAATATCATTTTAACTTCCCCTTATACCTATGGGGCTCTTTCTTGAGCTCGTGGTGAGGCTGGCCTATCCTCTGGTCTCGGGTTCTCCCTTCTAACATATCTGCCCAGGTGCCCTTGCGTATGAGGTCCTCCATTTCCACTTTTAAATGGGTACACTCTACTGTGGTGTGGCCTATGTTCTTGTTGTATTGGAAATATTTGCTAGGGTCCATTTTGGATTGGTCCTTCCTCATCGGCAGAGGTCTATTGAATGAGACCTGATTTTTGTTCGTGAGGAAGATGTATTCCTTAGTGTCTATCAGGTCCGTGTGGAAGGTATACGACGTATGCCTGGGTTCACCTCTGAGTTTTTTCTTCCTCTGTTGGTCATCTTTTAGTCCTTCGTATGCCATCTTCTATTTTGCACCGTTCACGCAGGGTTTGGACAATGGATCACTTCTTCCTGCCTTGATGTTTTCATGACCATCTTTGACTCGGATGTACTTTTGTGCTCTCTCATAGAAGTCGTCTAGGTCCACGACCTCTCTCTTGAGCATATTATCCCATAACCTGCTTCCTGGATGCACCCCGGCTGTGATGGCCATCTTGAGTTTTCTCATAGTTAGGCTCCCTACCTTGTCTGCTTCCATGTTTAACCTATGGATATAGCTCTTTAAGATCTCACTTTTGCCTTGCTTTATGTTGGAAAGGCTGGTACCCGACAAAACATAGTCACAAACTGTGTGGTGTTGCTGGAGAAAATCATCAGAAAACTGCTACCACAACTTGATGGTTCCCGATCTTAGTCTCTTGAACAAATTATAGGCAGTCCCTTTTAGTGTAATGACGAAAAAATGACACCTGACTCTACTGTTGACCCCTCTCAATTTCATTAAATCGTTGAAGGCATCTAGGTTGTTCTTAGGGTCCATAGTGCCCTCGTAAGGGGTCATGTGAGGTTCTTTGAAGTTGGCAGGGAGTCGCTCAACCTGAATTTCTCTCGTGAAAGGTGACTCATAGTCAAACTTGTCAGCACCCACATGCCCCTAGACGCAGTGACTATCTTGCTCCGAAGGCTTTTCATTTCCGTGTCTAGTTCTTGTCTCCTCCCTTTATTCAAGGAGTCCCTGAGGTCAGAAGGTTGACTTTCCCTTTTCCTGTGTCCTTTGGAGGAGCCATAGGTGGTGTCCTCCTCATGTCCAACCTTCTTCTGTTGAACTTCTCTCTTAGTTCGGAGGTGATTCCTTAGATGTGACTTCAACTTTGTTCCTCTAATTAGCATTGTCCCTCAGCCTCTACTCCTCAGGTTGCATCATCGGCATGGATCCCTCGCTACTCTTTGAGCGAGGAGTGTTCCTAGTAGAATGTCAGGTCCTCCCGTCATCCATGGGGATGGTGGTTTCCCTTATCCTTTGCTCTTTCTCATTATGTTTGGGAAGGGGCATACTAACTTCCCTTGCAGCCGGCCGTTTAACACTTCTTGCATGTTCCCCTCTCCTTTGCTCTCGTGAAAGGTGACTCATAGTCGAACTTGTCATCACCCACATGCCCCCAGATGTAGTGTCTATCTTGCTCCAAAGGCTTTTAATTTCCATGTCTAGTTCTTGTCTCCCTTTATCCAAGGAGTCCCTGAGGTCAGAAGGTTGACTTTCCCTTTTCCTGTGTCCTTTGGAGGAGCCATAGGTGGTGTGCTCCTCATGTCCAACCTTCTTCTGTTGAACTTCTCTCTTAGTTCGGGGGTGATTACTTAGATGTGACTTCAACTTTGTTCCTCTAATTAGCATCGTCCCTCAACCTCTACTCTTCAGGTTGCATCGTTGGCATTGATCCCTTGCTACACTTTGAGTGGGGAGTGTTGCTAGTAGAATGTTGGGTCCTCCCGTCATCCATGGGGATGGTGGTTTCCCCTCTCCTCTGCTCTTTCTCATTATGTTTGGGAAGGGGCATACTAACTTCCCTTGTAGCAGGCTGTTCGACATTTCTTACATGTTCACCAATGTGGTCTCTAGTCTTTGATTTTTCTTGTGTAACTCTCATATCTCATCCTCATAAAAATGGGTTCGGGAGCTTGAGCTCACTGAGTGTATCCGGGGGACTCTTGCCGGGCCTACATGTGGAGTGAATAGGGTCTTGCTGACTCCAATGCAGTTCATTGGTGATCGAGGAAGAGGATGTGTACCTACGCCACCCGCGGGGGCAGCTGACAGTGTCGGAGGATCCCCATTGGGTTGGACGGCTGGGGATGACGCCTCTCTTTCCCCACCAAGGACTAGGTGTCTGTAATGCCCCGAATTCTCCGATATGGTTTAATGGCGAGATTAGTAGGCCGGGAAGGCCATACTTGTTTAATTATGCCATTAATCGAATATATGCATGTTTATGTGAATTATATTATGATATGATGTTAAATGCATGCATGTGGGTCCACATTTCATGACAGGGGTATGTTGTTAACTTGGCCCGTTGAGGGCGTAATTGTATACTTGTATGCATGTCGATGATATATTGTTGAGGCCACATTATAATGTGGATTTGTTCGAGCTATTTGGCATGAGACGATCCTTGAATATTAATTAGTGGTTTAGTCATAACAAGATTAAGTTCGAGGCTCGGGGTGAGACTCAGGATGTTTTAATGATTAGAGCATTGCCGGGAATAAAAGGGTAACGGGATATGAATTATTGGTGTTTGGGAATATTGAGAATAGCGAGAGTTGGAGAGCGTTAATTATGATTAACGAAATAGGTGAAAGATGACGATTTTACCCTTGGGGAGACTTTAGAAGCTTTAAATGACCTAGGGGCATTAGGGTCTTTTGGCTTGGGTTATATATGGGTTAAGTTGGTTGTAGAAGCATATAGAACAAAACAGAGCAAAGATACTCCTTCCCGTACATCATCTTCTCCCTATCTCCCTTTGAGGTTTATTGTCCCAAATTGAAGTGTCAAGCTAGGAAATCAAAGCTTGGGGGTTATAGACTTAGCTCATCTACTAAGGAGGATTCAAAACCAGCTGGAGGTAAGGAATTGTCCGTGAATTTCAAGTGTTACTCTATTTTTCTTTTAGTTTTCAGCCTATAGATTTTGATGTGGAAAGCTGGTATCAATGGGAGTTATTGTGTATATTTGATTGGGTTTTGGTGAGGGGGTGATGTAGATGAGGTTTAGGGGTTGAATTGGATGTTTTGTTAAGGTTTGGGATTGGTTTGGAAGGTTGGTTTCAAGAGGAATCGCAAGGAGGGAAAACCAGTGTAGCTACTGGTCTGAAGCTGGCGCCCCAGCGCCAGTCCTAGCGCCCCAGTGCCAGTCCTAGCGCCCCAGCGCTATGCAGGGTAGAGAGTAGCCCTCTCTGTTTCTGGGGCAGCGCCCCAGCACTGGTTGGTAGCGCCTAGGCGCTAGGTCAGTTTCAGCGAAAGTTGTTTTTAGGGCTCGGGATGATTTTTAAGGCTCAGGGGTTGGTTCCTTTACCCCTTTTGAGTAGATTGAGACACCCGAGAGTGAGGGATTGTTCCCGGGAGTGTGGTTTAGATTGTAAACCATTCATTGATTTACTTTATTGATGGTTTCTAATTGGTTATGATTAGTTAACCGCTAAGGAATCTAAAGGTTGATCATTCTCAAGGGTCGTTCTTATATTATTTCTCACTCGAACTTGAGGTAAGAAAACTGCACCCTGTGTATATGTGACATGCGTGATTGTATTGAGGCATGTTGATTGATAAATGTGGACATGGATTGCCTACTGAATGCTAGCGAATGTTGTATACTTGTATATGTACTGACTAGTCAGGGACACTGACCTAAGAGTCAGAAATGGCATAGCATCATGAACGCCGAGCCAAATGAAGATTAGATCTAATCGATATCAGCGTTGAATGGCTCTAAGGCATTAATACTGGACCGACCCTAAGGTCGATGAACTTATAAGCGCTTGTCTAGTCTAAGACTAGTTACTAGAGCCAGGGCTTAAGGCCCCGGTGACTGCTTGTCACATGGCTAGGGAACACTGTTCCAGGATTATGACTTTAAGGTCATGAGGAGGGTTATGTTGGTGACTAGTCACCATGCACCTATCTTGTTCGAATTAATAAAAGTTCACTTATCTATAAAGCCCCGGTGACCCTATCATCACAAGGCTAAAGGGAGCTGGACCCAACTTAGTGACTTTTGCGACTGTCACCTATTTGTTTGGATTGATGGTCCTGAATGATTATTACGATCATTGTTGATATTATGTCATGCTTTATTGTGTTTTCTTGCTGGGCCTTGGCTTATGGGTGCTATGTGGTGCAGGTAAAGTGAAAGAATAGCTCACCCAGCCTTGAGTGGAGAGCTTAGGTGGTGATGTGTACATATGCGGCCGCTTGACCACCACGGCCAAGGAGTTCTCAGAGGAACTAGGAGGTTTACCCTATTTTTGCTGCTTAGGTCAGCGGGTTTGAAATTTTGAAATAGTAATGACCTTTTTGAGTTGTAAATAACTTGTAAATGTTCTTGTGGGCCCATGAATAGTTTTATGTATTCAATAAAATATATCCTTTCCTTTTAATTGATTTTCCACCTTAACCTGTTAATGACACTTAGATCACGTATTTTTTAACCAAAGGACTCGGGTAGCGAGTCAAATTTTCGGTTCATCGTTCACCGTAACTGTTCTGGCGTTACAACTTGGTATCAGAGCATCCCAAGGTTAAGGTTCCTGTAGACTGGCTGGGCATGTACACACATCACTGAAGTCAAGCTCGACTCATGGTTTGGTAACTATTTATGTAGTTATTTGTATAACTGCTTAAATATGGTATATATGCTTTACCTATATGCATGAGACACTATGTTAAACCTGTGCCCTGAAATATTATATCCTCAGCAAATGTGTGCTAATCAGTACTGAGATTGTTGGAACATACTCATTAGTATGGTTGTTTATGAATTATTATGTGATACATGCTGAGTGCTAAATGCTATAAACATGTCTCTGCCTGTATAATTGTATGACTATGGAATATAATAATTGTCTGCTTGTTCTTGGACCGTAAGGCTGCAAGAGGTTTAGTTATTACTACCTGACTGGCCGTATTGACCATTATTTCAGCAAGGTATCAGATAAGAATGAATCCAGGGTAGACAGATACTTCAGCTAGCCAGAGTGATCAAGGCCAGAATAATAATAACAGTCAGGGTCAAGAGAATGACCAGTCACAGATTCCACAGCCAACTCCTGCAAACTGGCAACAGTTGTTTAATGATTTGTAGGCAACAGTGTTGAAACAGGGAGAGGAGCTTCGTCTCCTGAGACAGTAACAAGTGCCTGCAGTGGCTAGTGTATCAGAGGCACCTCCTGTGTCGGTGCCAGTAGTAGAGCAGCTGCCTGAGGTTGGAAATAAATGGGAGCCTCTCTATGAAAGGTTTAGGAAGCAACAACCTCTTGTATTTGAGGGCAGTGCAGATCCTGCCAAGGCTAAACAATGGATGAGCATGATTACCACTATCCTTGATTTTATGAGGGTAATTGGTAATGAGAGGGTGGCCTGTGCCACTTATATGTTTCGGGAGGATGCCCGGATTTGGTGGGAGGTGATTACCCAGACCAAGAATGTTAATGCCTTGAGTTGGGAAGAGTTTCAAACTCTGTTTAATGAGAAAAACTATAATGATGCTATCAGGGCAGCTAAAGCTGAGGAATTCATCAGGCTACTTCAGGGAGGTTAATCAGTCACTAAGTTTTCCATGGAGCTAGTGCCCACTGATGGGACCAGGAGATAGAGATTTCTTCAGGGGCTACAACCCAGATTAGCCCGTGATGTACGTATCACCACTGTGGCAGGGGTTACTACCTATGCACAAGTGGTTGAGAAGGCACTCACATCTGAGAGTGCAGAGAACAGGATCTGGCGTGACAGTGCGGCCAGAAAGGATTTTAGGAGGACATGTCCTCTATTTGTGGGTTCAGGTAGGGGTGTTGGCCCCGTGGTATTACAATGGGTCGTCCAGGTGGTGGTGAAGCCTGGAAGTCTTATCCTGAGTGCCCAAGATGCAAGAGACAACACTTGGGAGAGTGTACGGCAAAGGCCTGCTTCTCATGTGGAGCAGTGGGTCATCTTAAAAAGGATTGCCCTAAGGCAAGAAAAGAAGAACCCAGAAAGGCAGACAGCTTGGCCCCAACTCGAGTGTTCGCATTGACTCAAGCAAAAGCTGAGGCTTCTCCCTCAGTTGTTACAGGTCAGCTTCTTAGTGCTGGAACCCCTTATAATGTCTTGATTGATTTTGGTGCTACACATTCTTTTGTTGCTAGTAGTATTATTGATAGATTGTGTAGACCCTGTGATTTTTATACTGTGGGGTTTGGTACTTTGTTACCCAATGGAGAGTTAGTGGTATCCAGGAGATGGGTCAAATCTTTGCCAGTGACAGTAGAGGGCAGAGAGTTGTCAGTGGATCTGATAGAGTTGGTTATGAATGACTTCGATATGATACTGGGTATGGATTGGTTGGCAAAGTATGGAGCAACCATTGACTGTAGAAGGAAGATGGTCACCTTTGAGTGTGAAGGTGAGGATCATTTTGTGTTTGTTGGTGCTGTGCATGGACCCCACATTCCTATGATTTCTGTATTGAGGGCTAGGGATTTATTGCAAAGAGGTTGCATTGGATTCTTAGCCAGTGTGGTTGATACCACTCAAGTCATGCCAGTGAGACCAGAGGATACTAGACTTGTATGTGAGTTTCTGGATGTGTTTCCAGAGGATTTGCCAGGGTTGCCACCACACAGAGAAATTGAGTTCGTTATAGAACTGGCACCAGGGATGGAGCCAGTGTCTAGAGCACCTTACAGAATGGCCCCAGCTGAGTTGAAAAAAATTAAAAGTGCAGTTGCAAGAGCTGTTAGATTTGGGTTTTATCAGACCTAGTTTCTCACCTTGGGGTGCGCCAGTTCTATTTGTAAAGAAGAAGGATGGTTCTCTGAGAATGTGTATTGATTACAGAGAACTGAATAAGCTGACAATTAAGAACAAGTATCCTTTGCCAAGGATAGATGATCTGTTTGATCAGTTGCAAGGTAAGAAGGTATTTTCAAAGATTGACCTTCGTTCTGGTTATCATTAGTTGAGGGTCAAGGAGGGAGATATACCGAAGAATGATTTTCATACTAGGTATGGGCATTATGAGTTCCTAGTTATGTCTTTTGGATTGACTATTGCCCTTGCTGCTTTTATGGATCTGATGAACAGAGTGTTCAAGGATTATTTAGAGCAGTTTGTGATCGTCTTCATCGATGAAATTCTGGTGTATTCTTAGACTGAGTCAGAGCATGAGCAGCATCTGAGGTTGGTTCTACAGAGACTGAGAGAACACAGAATGTTTGCTAAATTCAAGAAGTGTGAGTTCTGGTTGTCTCAGGTATCCTTTCTTGGACACATTGTCTGTAAGGAGGGGATTAAGGTAGATCCAGCAAAGATCGAAGCGGTCAGAGATTGGCCAAGGCCAAAGAATGCTTCTGAGGTTAGAACTTTCCTTGAATTGGCAGGTTATTATAGGCGTTTCGTGGAAGGGTTCTCAAAGATTGCTACTGCATTGACTGAACTGACACGCAAGAGCCAGAGATTTGTGTGGTCAGATAAGTGTGAGAACAGCTTCCAGGAACTGAAGCAGAGATTGATTACAACTCCGATTCTGAGTCTTCCGATAGATCAGGAGAAGTTTGTGATTTATTGTGATGCTTCTCATCAGGGTTTGGGCTGTGTTCTGATGCAATCGGAGAAGGTAATAGCTTATGCTTCTCGTCAGTTGAAGGAGTATGAAAATAGATATCCTACTCATGATTTAGAGTTGGAGGCTGTGGTTTTTGCTTTAAAGATTTGGAGGCACTATCTCTATGGAGAGAAGTGTGAGATTTATACAGACGATAAGAGCCTGAAGTACTTCTTTACCCAGAAAGACTTAAATATGAGGCAAAGACGTTGGCTGGAGTTAGTAAAAGATTATGATTGTGAGATCCTATATCATCCAGGAAAAGCCAATGTGGTAGCTGATGCTTTAAGCCGGAAGGGTCCGGGACAGATTCATGGTATGAGGCTGATAGCCAGAGAGTTAGCAGATGATATGACCAGAGCTGGTATAGAGTTGCTGGTGGGCCAGTTGGCTAACATTACGCTACAGTCTACACTGTTGGAGATGATCAAGGAAGGTCAGCTGAGTGATCCACAGCTGATCAAGATCAGATAGGATGTTCTGGCTGGAGCATCCAGAGATTATATAGTGTCTGAGTTAGGCTTATGGAGATACAAGGGGCGGATATGTGTTCCATTAGATACTGCTTTGAGGCGAGAGATTCTGGATGAATCTCATACTACACCTTACTCTTTGCATCCAGGCACCACGAAGATGTATCAGGATGTGAGATCATTGTACTGGTGGCCAGGGATGAAGAGGGATGTAGTGGAATATGTGGCTAAGTGCTTAACTTGTCAACAGGTCAAGGCTGAGCATCAGAGGCCGGTAGGGTTATTGTAGCCTCTGGATATCCCAGAGTGGAAGTGGGAAGACATCACAGTGGATTTTGTGGTGGGCTTACCTAGGACTGTTGGTCAGCATGATTTTATTTGGGTGATAGTGGATCGCTACACCAAGCCAGCTCACTTCTTTCTAGTGAGGACTACTTATACAGTTGACCAGTATGTAGATCTCTATGTGAGAGAGATCGTGCGGCTCCATGGTGCACCTTGGTCGATCGTGTCAGATCGGGACCTTACTTTTACTTCCAAGTTCTGGGGGAGTTTGCAGAAAGCTGTGGGGACACAGTTGAAGTTCAGTACTACTTATCATCCTCAGACAGATGGGCAATCTGAGAGGACAATCCAGATTCTAGAAGATATGCTACGGGCATGTGTGCTGGACTTTGGTGGATCTTGGAGTAAGTATCTGCCTTTGATAGAGTTCTCCTACAACAACAGTTACTAGTCTACCATTGGGGTTGCACCTTATGAGATGCTGTATGGTAGGAAATGCAGATCTCCCATTCATTGGGATGAGACAGGTGAAAGGAGATACTTAGGTCCTGAAGCAGTTCAGAGGACCAGTGAGGCCATTGAGAAGATTAGAGCTTGGATGCTTACCTCTCAGAGTAGACAGAAGAGCTATGCAGATCCCAAGCGCAGGAACGTAGAGTTCCAAGTAGGAGACTATGTTTTCCTTACAGTCTCGCCATGGAAAGGAGTGGGAAGGTTTGGGAAGAAAGGCAAGCTGAGTCCTAGATTTGTAGGTCCATTTGAGATCCTGGAGAGGATTGGTCAGGTGGCTTACAGATTGGATTTGCCTTCGACGTTGTCAGCCGTGCATAATGTATTTCATGTTTCAGCTCTTCGGGGGTATGTATCTGATGTGAGCCATATTTTGAGCTATGTAGATCTAGAGCTTGAGCCAGATTTCTCCTTTGAGGAGCAACCAGTTCAGATACTTGACAAAAAAGACAAGGTCCTCACGAATAAGACAATACCTTTGGTTAAGGTATTGTGGAGGAACATCAAGGTTGAGGAGGCGACCTGGGAGCTGGAGTCAGATATGTAGAGTCAGTATCCCGAGTTGTTCAAGTAAATTTCGAGGACGAAATTTCTGTAAGGAGGGGATAATTGTAATGCCCCGAATTCTCCGATATGGTTTAATGGCGGGATTAGTAGGCCGGGAGGGCCATACTTGTTTAATTATGCCATTAATCGAATATATGCATGTTTATGTGAATTATATTATGATATGATGTTAAATGCAGGCATGTGGGTCCACATTTCATGACTGGGGTATGTTGGTAACTTGGCCCGTTGAGGGCGTAATTGTATATTTGTATGCTTGTCGATGATATATTATTGAGGCCACATTATAATGTGGATTTGTTCGAGCTATTCGGCATGAGACGATACTTGAATATTAAGTAGCGGTTTAGTCATAACGGGATTAAGTTCGAGGCTCGGGGTGAGTCTCGGGATGTTTTAATGATTAGAGCATTGCCGGGAATAAAAGGGTAACGGGATATGAATTATTGGTGTTTGGGAATATTGAGAATAGCGGGAGTTGGAGAGCGTTAATTATGATTAACGAAATAGGTGAAAGATGATGGTTTTACCCTTGGGGAGACTTTAGAAGCTTTAAATGACCTAGGGGCATTAGGGTCTTTTGGCTTGGGTTATATATGGGTTAAGTTGGTTGTAGAAGCATATAGAACAAAACAGAGCAAAGCTTCTCCTTCCCGTACATCATCTTCTCCCTATCTCCCTTTGAGGTTTATTGTCCCAAATTGAAGTGTCAAGCTAGGAAATCAAAGCTTGGGGGTTATAGACTTAGCTCATCTACTAAGGAGGATTCAAAACTAGCTGGAGGTAAGGAATTGTCCATGAATTTCAAGTGTTGCTCTGTTTTTCTTTTAGTTTTTAGCCTATAGATTTTGATGTGGAAAGCTGGAATCAATGGGAGTTATTGTGTATATTTGATTGGGTTTTGGTGAGGGGGTGATGTAGATGAGGTTTAGGGGTTGAATTGGATGTTTTGGTAAGGTTTGGGATTGGTTTGGAAGGTTGGTTTCAAGAGGAATCGCAAGGAGGGAAAACCAGTGTAGTTGCTGGTCTAAAGCTGGCGCCCCAGCGCCAGTCCTAGCGCCCCAGCGCTATGTAGGGTAGAGAGTAGCCCTCTCTGTTTCTGGGGCAGCGCCCCAGCGCTGGTTGGCAGCGCCTAGGTGCTAGGTCAGTTTGAAGGAAAGTTGTTTTTAGGGCTCGGGATGGTTTTTAAGGCTCGGGGGTTGGTTCCTTTACCCCTTTTGAGTAGATTGAGACACCCGAGAGTGAGGGATTGTTTCCGGGAGTGTGGTTTAGATTGTAAACCATTCATTGATTTACTTTATTGGTAGTTTCTAATTGATTATGATTAGGTAACCGCTAAGGAATCTAAAGGTTGATCATTCTCAAGGGTCGTTCTTATATTATTTCTCACTCGAACTTGAGGTAAGAAAATTGCACCCTGTGTATATGTGACATGCGTGATTGTATTGAGGCATGTTGATTGATAAATGTGGACATGGGTTGCCTACTGAATGCTAGCGAATGTTGTATACTTGTATATGTACTGACTAGTCAGGGACACTGACCTAAGAGTCAGAAATGGCATAGCGTCATGAACGCTGAGCCAAATGAAGATTAGATCTAATCGATATCAGCGTTGAATGGCTCTAAGGCATTAATGATGGACCGACCCTAAATTCGATGAACTTATAAGCGCTTGTCTAGTCTAAGACTAGTTACTAGAGCCAGGGCTTAAGGCCCCGGTGACTGCTTGTCACATGGCTAGGGAACACTGTTCCAGGATTATGACTTTAAGGTTATGAGGAGGGTTATGTTGGCGACTAGTCACCATGCACCTATCTTGTTCGAATTAATAAAAGTTCACTTATCTATAAAGCCCCGGTGACCCTATCGTCACAAGGCTAAAGGGAGCTGGACCCAACTTAGTGACTTTTGCGACTATCACCTATTTGTTTGGACTAATGGTCCTGAATGATTATTACGATCATTGTTGATATTATATCATGCTTTATTGTGTTTTCTTGCTGGGCCTTGGCTCATGGGTGCTATGTGGTGCAGGTAAAGTGAAAGAAAAGCTCACCCAGGCTTGAGTGGAGAGCTTAGGTGGTGATGTGTACATATGCGGCCGCTTGACCACCACGGCCAAGGAGTTCTCAGAGGAACTAGGGGGTTTACCCTATTTTTGCCGCTTAGGTTGGCGGGTTTGAAATTTTGAAATAGTAATGACCTTTTTGAGTTGTAAATAACTTGTAAATGTTCTTGTGGGCCCATGAATAGTTTTATGTATTCAATAAAATATATCCTTTCCTTTTAATTGATTTTCCACCTTAACCTGTTAATGACACTTAGATCACGTTTTTTTAACCAAAGGACTCGGGTAGCGGGTCAAATTTCCAGTTCACCGTAACTGTTCTGGGGTAACCAGGGCGTTACAGTTTCCCTTTGGTGCGCATCCATTCTAAGGCGGCAGAGGGTCTCTCATTGAGGCCCTTAGTTGATCTCCATCCATTTGGATCTCCACGTTAGCAAATTCTGTAGGTGTCTTGATCGCCTTGGCATCCTCCCTTATCAATACAATGGAAGAACAGTAGCTTTATACTTGTTCTTCCCACATACAATGCCAAATTATTGATGGTAATAACTCATCAATGAATTAAGGCTGGAAAACTTAAAGATTTAGTGAGAACCTTATAAACTTAGGTGAACTTAGATAAAAATTGCAGAAGGACAATGGAAGAAAACTTGTGCATTTCTCTTATAATGGTCTAGTGTTACAAGAATTTTCCAACTCCCCTCCTTGGAGAGGAGAGGTTCCTTTTATAGGCGAGCACTAGTGCCTCTTAATACATAGTGGTCCCAAGGGGAAAAAAGGGTGTAGCTGCAGGTGTTCGTGGTGCAGGTGGTAGTTGTGTTGGAGGAGTGGTGGTGGAATCAAGTACATATCAGATGTCAACAGGTAATACCCAACCTTTTTACTACTTTATACCACCACTACTTGACTGGTACAGATGTGAGATGTGTGGTAGTGGAGGTTTGATCACGTACAATCTTTGTACTGCCACTACTGGTCTGGTGTGGATGCTGTATCCGTACTCTGACTCCTCTTGGTCAGTACGTACGTTTCATACCTGTACATGTGGCACGCCCCTAATGGATATTCCCAACTTTCTAAGATATGAATATGCTTCAAGCCTCTTTGTATTCTACTAAGTGTCAAGACCACTTGTGACCTTGATAGGGATACATAGGGTAGGTGCGTTCCACTGGTGTCACCTACCCTCGAAAATAGGACAGGGCCTTGTCATCAAGGTGCACATTTTAGAAATGCTGGGGAAGCAAAGGTCTTGTAAGATGGTCCATGGAGGCAAGAAGTGAGGGGCCTCTCGAGACTTTTAGGCGTACGACCATGTCGCGAGGGACTTGGTGCGAGGTCATGGGAGCAGGCAAATGGTGGGGGCGTGCGGCCATGTCACGAGGGTCTTGATGCGAGGTCATGGGAGGAGGCGCGAGGTCATTAGAGGAGGCACGGGGTGGATGCATGCGACCATATCATGAAGGGCTCGGTCCAAGGCCATGGGAGTAGGCGTGAGGCGGGTGTGTGCGACCATGTCGCGAGGGGCTCGGCCTGAGGCCATGGGAGCAGACGTGAGGTGGGTAGGCGTGGCCATCTCTCGAGGGGCTCGGCGTGAGGCAGGTACGCACGAGCATGTTGTGAGTGTCTCAGCATGAGGCCATGGGAGCAGGTGCAAGGGGCACCTCGCGAGGCCCTTGGCTCGAGGTGTGGCACCGTGTGCGAGGTGCATGCTGCGCGAGGTCATGTTTGCTTTTTTCCATCCTGAGATGATGCTTTGAGAGACATGGCACAGGGGTCCTATTTTTTGATGTGGAGTTTTGGCATCTACACTCATTATAGCCACTATTTCATAGTCTTTAGAGATTGATCTAGGCTCCTACAACTTGTGAACAGTAGAGTCGTAGGGTTTGAAATTACAAATTTCCAATTATGGCCTAGGTTGGGTCGCTAGGGCTCAATGCTCACCATATTTGAGTAGATCGAAGGTTGAGCATCTTGAAAATGGGGCGCGTGTATCCATATGCTTGCTAGGTCCATATGGGATAGATCTGGGATTGAAGGTTCTGGAAGAACACTTATGAACAAGGAGGCTTCTTGAAGAAGCTTCCTAAAAGCAGTTTTTGATTTGTTTTTTCGATTGGATCGCCAATAAAGCGTGTTTATTGGCAACCTGTCCATCATTTATCACTTTGGCAACTCCGTACAATAATAATTATAGTTGCTATGTCTTCTCACAATTTGGCGGGCTAGTATTGTCCTCCCACTTTCTCATTTTAGATGTCATTGGGTGATTACGAAGACTGGGGAGGTTAATCACCACAATCAACTGACTTTCTCTACCTATTGGACGATGAGGAGTCGGTTCCTAAACCTACATCGCCTACTCCATAGGAGAAGATAGAGTGTCACCAAGAGGAGTGGCATCACCAATACTGCACTTCGGTAGAAAATGCTTCTCATGACCAACATATAGGCAAGCTAAAGGAGGGAAAATAGAAATTCCTTCAAGTAAAGTTGATGCATGTCGCTAAAACTTCGTCAGTGATGCGAGGTGAAGCGACGCCATCATTTTCGTCTGAACTCCAGGATCAAGTTGAAGTAGCGATTCATCCTGGTTAGGTGAGACCTCACCAAGATCGTAAAAGAAAGAAGAAACAATCGGTTACTGTTGAACGACCGGCTGTCGTTGAAGGTCACGGTGACTCAAGCTCATCGGACTATTTGGAACTTAGCGAATTTCACAAGGTGATTGTAAGCCCATCCTTAATTTCAAGGGAGGGGAATTTCGTTCTTCCCCCCTACGAGCTAAAAGTCAACGTCTTTACGAGGATACATAAAAAGCATGGTTGGTATGACAAACCGCTGATGAAGCTCCTAGTGGGATATGAATGACCTAATAACTCTCATGAGGGAGGTTTATCAGGCTTGGAGCCCCAAGCATTGCGAGGTGGGGGGCTTCTTGCCATTAAATGACTACTTTGTCAAGGTCCTCGATTATTTCAGATTCTTAGTGTTCCAGCTGGTTCACAATGGCCATTGAATAATTGCGGGGCTTCGTATATTGTACATGATGATGGATTATGCCCTTCTAACGCCCCATAAAATTAACTATTTATATGACATGGAGCCAAACCCAACATGTTGATATTGTGGCTTCTATAGTTTGCATACCCATTGCAGGCTTACGAGCTTGGTAATCAGCTGGGTGTCAAATTCCAATGGCTACATGTGAGAATACTTTTTGGCATAAGGTTTCATGATCAAATTTAAGACCATTCAAGTCGTTAGTGAGTTTCCTATTCAGGCTTGGTGCATTTTCTTTACTCCTTATTCAGTTCTTTACAGTATATGATCATTACTTTCAGGTCCTTTTAATTGACTTGATCCATTATCGGGGTATGAAGATCTCTTACGGTACATACACAATTCGACTAGCTGCTTCTCACCACCCACCTACTTCTGATTGATGAGAATATGTGAGCTTGCGAGTTGTTCAAGGATGAACACTCCTTCAATCGCATGAATTTTTTTCCTCTTGTTAACTGAGTGCAGATTGCAACCCATCCATTAAGTTTGGCTTGGTCAGACAGAGGTCATGGAGGTAAGGACTTGCAAAGCTAAGGTGTTGGCTCGGGTCAAGTCAGTTGGGAGTGGTGAGGTACCTGTTCGCAAGGTTGAAGCTCCGAATCGAGTTGAGTCGTTTGGGAGTGGCAAGGATTATATGAGATCCCCTCTTCTCTTGAGCTATAGGAATATGTCTATGATGCTCGGTCTACCTAAGTGCCCATGTCAGCTCATTCTTCCACGAACCAGCTGGGTCCTCGTCATCCATTACACTGGACTCCGATGACATAGAGGAGAACTTTCCTATCTATTGTGACCTTAGTTAGCATGAGTTTGAGTTCAGATATATTCCCTTACCTTATTTACCTTCATTTCTTTTGAACGATTTTCCTATTGTACATGTTGAGGACCTCGCCAACCCAGGTCCATTTCACTTAGAGGCGACTTTAACTTGGATTCTTTCTTTAACAATTGGGTCACTCATTGTTTTAGAGATCAACTGAATAGGCCTATTGAAGTCATGGGTGAACCATAAAGTTTATTTTTATTCTAGTTCACGTCATTTTTACTTGTACATTTCACCTGTTTAACTTTGTTTTACTTTGCTCTCTGTTTGTTTGTTCAATAGATTCGATGGTAGGCAAGGTAAACATCTCAGGCCTCTTTACCCACCTAATCATAAGAAGCGACCTTCATCTGGCGACCTTTCTCAGGACAAGCCTGCCAAAAAGGTATAACTGCCCCCTCCCGAAGTCATTCCTCTTGCCAATGCGATTGGTAAGGTGGCCCTTCATAGGTTACTAAGAAATCCAAGGGCTAGGCCTCCATGCCGAAGCCCTTGCGGGAAATAGTTGGGGGCCTCAGGGACATTAACCGAGGTTGTCTGCGAGGAGGCCCAAGTCTTGGAGTCTTTGTGTTTGGTGACCTCGGGATCTTCTCTAGAGTTGATTCACCAGTAGATGGTAAACCAAACTCTAGTAAATACATAACTCCCTTAGTAGTCTGTGTTTTCACCAAATGACATGTGGCACACTTTTGGGATGATTAAGATTCCACGTATGCTGATAAAGTCTCCCGGAGCCTATTCTGGGCTCCACGAGAGGTAAGCCCATCCTTCACCACAGTTATCCAACACCGAAGGAGTACACCTTCCTAGAAGCATCACCTCACGAGGACCATGTTAGATGATGGTGCTCCAAGTCTAGTTACAAGACAATCTCCTCCCTTATCACCTCCTTTGGGTCTGCGAGTACCTTCCTCCAGCCCAGGAGAACAATAGGCAGGTGTCATGCACAGTGACCCTGGACAACATACTTCTTTCTAACAACCATTGTCACATGGATTGTTGTGTCGACTCTGTAAAAGCAGCAAATGGAATATCCCAAAACACCACCTGACATGGGAACAAATGCATCAACCACTCCGACAGTGTCAGAGACGTTTCCTCCAACATAATAGTGGGTTGACAATCCTCACAATGGGTCCACCAAGACACGCTGGAGCCCACCAACTCATTTACTACTAGAATGTTCATTTATCATGTAATAACTCCTCCATTAAGGGAGAATTATTGTAATCAGCTCCAATTAATAGGCTTAATTGCCCTAACAACCTATAAATAGGCCTAGGGCACACATTGTAAAGGATCAAAATTTCACTTTCAGAGTGAGCCTATACACTGCCTGAAACCCAAGAAACTTGAGCTGTGCAAGTTCTTATAATCTTAATACAAGTGTCTCGTGGACTAGGGTTAATTCATAACCTGAACTGGGCTCGGGGACCTCCACGGGAGATACCCCCAATCGGACCTCTAAGACAACCTTAATGCTCAGAGGAAGGAAGCAATGCTCGAATAAGGGGCATACCTGACACATAGTGCCAACAATGATCCTCTTCGCATAGAGTTGGAGAGTTTAAAGAAGATAATGATAAAGATGGCAAATAAGCAGGGCCATGACTCAGACTCCGAGGATGAAGATGGAGAGGCATGTGCCCCACACATCATTGAAGTTCCATTGCCCCGATGCTTCAAGATGCCAAACATTACTTTGTACGACGGGACGACGAACCCGTCCGACCACCTGTCCAAGTTTAACAAGTTGATGCCCATGCACTGCGTCTTTGAGGATGCAAGGTGTCACTGCTTCCCATTAACCTTGACCAGAGCAGCTGACAAGTGGTGAAAGAAGCGTCGACTAGGTTACATTCATTTCTGGCACCAACTGTCCTCCGAGTTCCGGAGATAGTTTATAGCAGCCCAGAAGGTTAGCTTTAAGGTTAATGCGTTAGCTAACATAAAAAGAGGGCCATTCGAGACCCTCAAAGCATACATTAAGTGCTTTAAGGAAGAAGCTGCGAGGACCAAGAGGGTCATTGATGGTCAATAACTCAAGGCCCTACAAGCTGGTATTCAACCAGGTCTCCCCTATGGAAGACCTGCAAAGGTACGGATGCTATAGGCTCGATGATTTCATTTTTCGGGCCCAAGAGTACATACACTTTGAGGATGCCCAAATTGGAGCTTTTGGAGGATGAATCTCCATTCTATCTCCTACAATCTCAGTGGATGCTAATCCCACTTCTCACATCTCGCCATACACTCGCATAGACAAGTGTAATGAGTGCTCCACAGTATAACCTCACTACTCCGCAAGTCAGCTACAACGCAATGCCCACCAGGTATGGAGCAACTCCCACTGGATTCAGTGCTTATCAACCTGTTTCAGTATAGGAGCAGCTGCTCCCTCCTAGTCAATGACGCTTAGCAAAGGCCCGAGTTGGAGAAAATGTGGGGGTAAAGGAAAAGAGAGCAAGAAAACAGAAAGAGCTCCAGAAGAGAAATACTCTTCTCAATACTATGAGTACACTGCTCTGGTTGACACTTGGGAGAATATATTCATGGCAACGGAGCAGCAAGTCCACTACTGGAGGCCACAACCCATTCGAAGAGAGAGAGAGGGAGAAGAAAGATGCCGATAAATTTTACAAATACCACAATGACATTGGTCACAATACCAATGAATGCTAGCAACTACGCGATGAGATAGAAAACCTCATCAAGCTGGGGAAACTTTGCTAGTATACTAGGGGTAGCCAGGTAAAAGACACCTCGGAGCGAAGTCCAGGTAGCCGCTCATGGAGAAGCCGACTTTTTGCTTAATAATAGCTTCTCGGAAACCTAGGCCCTATTTCCAGGCACATTCAATCAAAGTGCTTAGTAACCTTCCTCTCTGGGAAGTCCTCAAGAAGCTAGAGTCTTCCATGAGACTCCTTAAATGGGCAGTCAAGCTTAGCTAGTTGGACATAACTTACCACCCGAGGACTAACATAAATGGACAAGCATTGGCAAACTTCATTGTGGAGTGTACTAGAATGAATGAAGGGCTTGAGGAGGCCCTACCCATTGGGCCTATAGGGAAGCTACATGTGGACAAGTTGTCCAATGAGAACAGGATCAGAGTAGGGCTAATCCTGGTATCCCCCGGGACACATGATTCACAATGCCTTGAGATTTGGGTTTGGCGCCTCGAACAATGAGGATGAGTATGAAGCCCTCTTAGCTGGATTACGAGTTGCCCTGGAGCTTAAAGCTGGGGGACTTGAAATCTACAATGATTCTCATCTGGTTGTGAACTAAGTCCTCGGAGAGTACCAAGCTCGAGGAACAAAGATGGCGGCCTACCTGGCCAAGACCCAAGAAATGCTACACAGCTTCAAGAGATTTACAATCCGACAAGTTCCATGGGAACAAAACTCCAACGTTGATGCTCTAGCCAAGATAGCTACCACTAAAGACGTGGAGATGCTCAATGTGGCCCCAATTGACTAATTGGCTTCTCCAAGCATCGTAGCTCTCAAAAAAGTGGAAACAGTCCAGCCCCAGAATAGTTGGATGGTGCATATAACGAAGTACCTTGTCTCTAGAGAACTACCGCAGGACAAGAAAGTGGCTCAAAAGCTATTTTATCAAGCTCCTCAGTACGTGATCATGGATAACAAATTATATAAGCAAGGATATTCACTATTGCTACTTCGATGTATGTTAGAGCAGGAAGCCAAACTCATCCTTCGAGAAGTGCATGAAGGCTTCTATGGTGACCATGCTAGGGGCAAAGCCTTGCCAAGAAGATTTTGTGACAAGGGTACTTCTGGCCCACAATGAACAAAGATTTGATGGATTATGTCGAGAAATGCAAAAAATTCCAGTGATACGCTAACATCCCCCGAACTCCTCCAAATGAGCTAACTAAGATGAAAATCCCTTGGCCCTTTGTAGTTTGGGGCATTGACCTGATTGGTTCCTTACCCACAAGAAAGGGAGTAAAGTATGCGATTGTGGCATTCGACTACTTCATAAAGTGGGTTGAGGCTGAACCTCTCGCTACAATCACCTCCAAAAAGGCATTGGACTTCATCATCAAGAACATTGTTTGCAGCCGTGAGCTCCCAAGGAAGATAGTCTCTGACAATAGCCTATAATTCAACAATGAGATGTTTACTAATTTTTGTGAAAGGCATGGAGTCATGAAGAGTTTCTCCTTTGTAGCCCATCCTCAGGCAAATAGACAAGTGGAAGCAGTCAACAAGACGCTTAAGGCCACTTTGAAGAAAAGGTTGGAACAGGAGAAATGCGCTTGGCCTGAGGAGATACCTAAAGTACTATGGAGTTACCACACCGCTACTAGGACCTCCACCGGTCATTCTCCATTATCCATGGCCTCTGTGTATGAAACCATGCTCCTAATTGAGGCTGCCATCTCCATGCATCGACGAGCAACGTATGGCCCGACCACCAATCACACTGTACTTCAAGAATCATTGAGCTTTGTTGAGGAACTCCGAGAAGCTTCACAACTACATTTAACATCCTACCAAAAAAAGGTCACAAAGTATTTCAATTCTAATGTAAAGAGTTTTATTGAAAACCCGAGATCCAAGTGCTGGAGTGTTGGGAACTAATTGGGAAGGTCCATCCCAGGTCGAGAGGACCGTATGTCCCGGGACATACAAGCTAATGGGGAATAGATACCCCACGCATGGAATGCCAAGCTTTTGTATTTTCTAATTTTATGAATCATACGTAGCCTACAGGCACTTAATAAAAATTGTGTGTACAAAACAAGACACTTGAAATTAAGAGAATTTGCTTGTATTTTTAAGATTTTATGTATCTATGTTTTACTACCTGAGGATGTACTCACTCGCTGGCCTGGACAAGTGAATGCAGACTAGTCTTTGATCACTTGGGGGGTATAGGTGGGATAGTCACCCTACAAGGATAGTCGCTCGCGGAGCATGACCTAGGGAACTCAATTTAAGGAGCCTATAATGGCTGCCTTAGAGTAAACCTAGTGTCATAAAGCTTGCAAGATTTCTCGACAAGCATGACCTAAGGAACTTAGTTGGAGGAGCCTATATGGGGTGGCTTAGAGTAAACCTAGTGTCACAAGGATTACAAGAACAAATAGACCTAAATTGCATAACACTGAGAACTTAAGTTGCTTCCCGAGGACTAAGCGCCCACGAGGCAATACTGAGTTCTCGAGAACTGAAATGGTTTTGCGCTTTCAAGACCCGAGTTGCCTAGACTTGGGCACAAGCATTGAGTCACCTAGACTCATGCACAAATCCCAGATTGCCTAAACTTGGACACAAAAGACTCGTCTCCTTGACTTGGGCACACATGATCAAGAACTCAAAGTTACTTCCTGTAGACCAAGCGCCCGTGAAGCAATACTAAGTTCCTGAGAGCCAAAATTGTTATGGGCTTTCAAGACCCGAGTCACTTAGATTTCGGCCAAACCCCAAGTTGCAAAAACTTTGGCAAGCAAGACCTGAGTCACCTAGACTCGGGCACAACACCTAAGTTACCTAAACTTGGGCAAAAAAGACCTCGAGTCTTATAGACTTAGGCCCACATATGGTGGATAAAATAGGGTAAACTAAATCGATTTTTTCGTGATGCAACATTACATTAAAAGTTTTGAGAAAAACCTTACACATTTTGTAAGTCCAATTTGAATTATTACTAAATGTTGTATGTAAAATGTGTCAAGTAAAAGGCAAAACAGGCATGTAAATAGAGAAAAAAAGTCATTCAATGAAATATGTACAATTGTACTCAAGGCTTGTGCATTTAACTTGTTTGTACCCCAATAAAGATGGCTTGCAGGCCTGATTACCAAAATAAAAAATTAAAAAGGATAGCCTAATGGAGGAACATCTTGGATAAGGTCAATGATTGGATCATCCTCGAGGACTCAACTAGCTTCCTTGGTGGCATTGGCAGCAGCGTCAGCAGCGTCCTCTGCCTAGAGGTGCTCCTCGAATAGTATCCTCATATTGGCTTGTTTAGTGAAGGCAAAGTCCATGTCCCAATTGGTTAGCCAAGCCACGTAAATGGTGTCTTCTGTGAGCTCATCGACTTCGTTGTGTAGCTCCTCCACCTTTTCTTAAAGGGACTCCGCCTCAGCTGCAACTTTCTAGGCACACTTCTCAGCATCTCGGGCCATGTCAGATGCTTGAGTAGCATTGCCGCGGGCCCTAGCAGCATCCTCCATGGCTTGAGAAGCCTTTCCCAAGGCTTTGGCAGTTTCCTCCTAGGCAACCTTGGCCTCCACAACTGCCTTGATGAAAGCTTCTTAAAGTGGTCGAGAACGGGCCTTCTCCTCCTTAGCTGCCTTGGTCAATGCCTCTTCCTTTTGGGATTTCATTAGCATGAATGACTTCTTAGTCATAATGTCCCCCAATTGTTGGCACATCACGACAGCCTAAAACAAAAATGCAGTTAAGACCTAAAAAGGGGAGGTCCCCTCTAAAGAAACAAAGGAAAAAAGACAAGTACCGGTAGGTAGAGAGGAAGGAAGCCTCGTTGTTGCTGCCCAGCTACATGTAACTACGAGAAGTTATCTCACAGAGTGTGAAGATTATTCCTTGGAGGAGCTCTGACACTAGCGGAGCAATCAGGTCTTTGAGTTTCTCGGTGAAAAGGCTCTCAAGCTCGGCCCTACCAATTGGTGGCATAGGAGGCGTTCCTTTTGGAGGCTTATACTGGCAGATGTACTCAGCCAGCACATGAAAGGTTCAATCGCCCTCCTCCAAGCAGTCGTTGAAGTGCTCCACCATGGCGTTGTACATAGTGAGATCCTCCCCCTTATAGTTTTATGTATATGAGTAACTGGGGGATCTCGATGTCTGGGCTGCCACTTTGAGAAGTCCAACAGTTTGAAGGACTTCTCCTACCCCGGAAGTCCCTTCTTCAGTGGTAGGACGAGGATAGATCAATGACGGATGGATCCACCACCTGAGGCCCCTCAGCTTGGGCCACAGGCACCTCAGCATGGGTCGCAGGCACCTTAGCTTGAACCACAAGCGCCTCAGTTGGGGCCGCAACTTCTGTCCGCCACCTCTTAGTGGCACGGATTGCCTCAAACAATCTCATTTGGTCTCCAGGGAGAAGCAACAATTTTTAACATTTATAAAAAGACAAGGAAAAGAATATTAATAAAACACAACAAATGGTAGTGTCAAGAGCATGTGAGCTTCTCAGAAAGCCCCACCACTAGATGGCTCCTGTGGGTGAAGCATCGAATGTGCGAACTCCCTTACGTGCCTCCCCATAGCCTGTGTGGTGTTAATATCATTGTGGAAAAAACAACTGCGTGTGGAAAGAGGTCATGTCATCCAAAGGCACAAATCCCCGAGGAGTCAGTTGTTGCTTCGAGTAGTGGAGATAAGGGTCAATCATGTCTTGGTAATCTTGGTACTCCTCTTGAGTCCAGGAAGGATCCAAGGTGAGGCCGTGCTGGAGAAGTGACAGAGAAGCCCACACGTGCTCAGGACTTACCCCATCTCCTACAAACCTAACATTATAAAATATAATGGGGGATTTACCTTAATCTTGGGAGGATGATTCTATGCCCGCCTGAACCTCCTCCTCGAGCTCCCAGTCCTTCTCTAACCACTCCTTCAATAGTCGTTGGTTATACTGGGAGCGGGCTAGTCCATCAATGTGGTGGATGTGGTGTGAGACCAATTCACGAGACTTGGTGGAGTTCCTGTACTGGGTCAGATCCAAGTTGTTGATGTGTTGTCCTCTCTTCAGATGACCCACACCAACCAGGTTCTCCTCCGTTACCAGCTGTCTCAACTCCAGCTCCATGTCTGAGAGAGTGCTCATCCCATCTATGCAATCTTGGAATGCCTTGACATGGGGAATATGGTGGAACAAACCAAACAAAAGAAAACTACTAAGTAACAAAGAACTTGACCAATCCCAGAGAATAGAAACCCGAAAGATGATAAGATACTTACCAACCCTGGGGAATTCTATGATGAGAGTTGGATTGGTCCGTAGTGGGAAGCCGATTGTGAAGAAGAAGTGATCCATATATTCGTATGCATGTCTCCTGTTGAGGTGAAGAGCCTTGTATTTCATGTTGGTGTACTTCATTAGGGTATAGTACCCATCGAGGATAGTTCCTCTCATTTTTAGGCAAGCTCGAAAGCTGTAGAGATGGAGGATCTCAGCCAGAGAAAGCTCAGGCCATTCCTTCCTCTGGTAAAGGATGTACAGGCATGCGAGGACCTTGTATCAATTCAGCGACAGCTGGAACACAACAATCCCCACATACTTTAAAAAATTTATGAAGTATTGATGGAGTAGGTTCGCTCCTGCTTGGAGGTGTGATTGGCTCCAAGCCCCAAGACCTGTTGTGCTACTGTGCAACCTCTTCGTCTCTCGACATAGATGGAAGAGAAACCTATCCCTGATCCTGTTGTGCTTCATGATGCTTTCCAAATCCATAAGATGTTTTAAATTACTAGGGATTTGCTCAGCCTCAAATCTTGAGGCCTCGTACCATTGTCTAGGATGGGGAGTCAGAGCTATATTCACCTCCTCCGACGACATAAAGTTGCTGCTGCGTGCTGGTCTTTCTGCCACTGGAGCAACTTCTCTAACTACAAGTGCATGTGCCTATGCCGACTCTCGTCTTTCCTCCGGTTGTCGACCACCTTCTCGGGCCATCGTAATCAGTACATAGTCAAATGCGTAGAAGTCGTGGTCGTGTAGTTCGTGAAGCTCCTCGAACACCTGAAACAAAACCAAGAAGTTAACATTTTGACCCAAGAACAGGTGGCTGGAACACACGAATATCATAAGACAACTGCTCAGGGAATGGAAATGAAGAATTTTTCTAAGAAAAAAGAGTGTCCTCAGAACCCTAGATTGGCTCTCGGAGACACCACAAGAATCTCAAGAATACCACCAGAATATAAGAATTTCCCAGAAACTGCTTGAATGTGAAAAAATCACAAAGCTGTCACTTACAGCTTGGATCGACACCAGAAAGGGCCCAAAATAAGGCTAAAAGAGGAAAAAATGACCTCTAAGTCCTAACAGTTTCACTAGCCTAAATAAAAACCTAGAAATTCCCAGAGAATCGCAAGAACATGCAAAAAACAGAGAAGTGGGAAAGAGGGCTTACTCGAGATATGGCGCTTGTAAGTGCTGAGTCACGTTCGAACGTAAATGTATTGCGCTCGATTCACCTAAAAGTACCACAATTCCCTCCAACCTTCCAGGATCAACGATGAAGGATTGCTGAGACTGATGAGCAGGTTCTTGGCAAAATGGGAGTTTTTGGAGCTCTTAAAGTGGAAAGGTTTCAAATGCAAGAGTGGAATGCGAAGGAGGAAAATTTTAAATATATACTAGTGAGTGTGGGTGGAAAGTAATTAAACCCCAGCCGTTGATCACCTAAGGAGTAGGTACTCGAGTGTGACCCAATCGTCACACTTATCAAGGCATGGATCGTGATTAAAAAGGTGAAAGGACGTATCGGGTATGGAATAGACGTCTTGGGCATGAAAAAGACCCCTCATTAAACGACATCGATTGGTGGACCCAGCAATAGGGTGTCAACACTAGGTGTCACCTATTTAGAGGTGTCAGGCCTTGAGGATACCCAACATTCTAAACTTGAGTACATCCCCCAATATAACTCTTCTTGATCAAAGTCTCCACTGTCCAAGGATGAGTGACGACTTGGGGGGAAAATGTTGTCTGTGTTTTCTCCAAGTGACATGTGGCACACATTGAAGAGTAATTAAGACTTCATGGAAGCTAATTAAGTCCCCTGGAGCTTTCTTTGAGCTCCACATGGGAGGTAAGCCTCGCCTTTAATCATAGTTCACCACCACTAGAGGAGTGTGTCCTCGTTGAAAAGTTACTTCCCAAGGATTATGTTCAAGGATAATGTCCAAAGTCTCATCACAAGACCGTCTCCTCCATGTATTTCCCCCAGGTATATGAGAATCCTCTTCTAAACATGGAGAAGGGTTGCCAGGTGTCAAGCATAGTGACCCTAGACCACAAGCAGCCATCAGGCACTTACTATTACACAGATCATGGTCTCGATCTCGTACAAGCAATAAGCAGAATGTCGCCTGACATGGGAAAACATGCTGCCATCCCCGGTGAACAAATTCCTGAAGTCCAGCAGCAGCTGGTTGGCCAGGATGACACTGGAAGTTCGGCGCCTCGACCACCTAATCCAAACCGAGATTATTACACTGCAGTAGAGATGGAGAATGCTAAGCTGAGGAGCCAACTAGCAAAAGCTAATCAGCAGATCAAGGAGGTGTTGGCCCGACTACCCCCTCTTACAACCGATGATAACGTCGGAAAGAGGCAAGGCGAGACTCATAAGTCCCGCCGGGGTAACCGGTCCAGGCCTAGCCGCTCGGACAGACCGCCGGCATCCAACTTTGTTCCCTCATCGCACCGTCGAGAGGCAAACTTCAAAGAAATGCCTAGAGCCGAACAACAGTACAGCCGTTCGGTCCGAACTTCAACTCCCAGTTCACAACCAGCCTCGAGCGCGCCCAGGAGAGCTTGAAGGAATTCTAGAAGGAGATCCGGGGAGGGCTCACAACATCAGCCCGTCCCCACCAGCCGTCCTGCGCCTCGTCCAGATCGCCAAGCGCGGGACACCTAACTTAATCTGCCCTGACGGAACCAGGATCGCATCTTCGGTCAGGCATCCTCCGTCACCAATAAGGTATCCATCTCCTCCTCGGCCCATCCGAGATATTCCAGCTTATGGAAGCAGCAGGAGAAACCCGCCGTCCGCAGGACCTTCCCGACGTATCAGGGCGCCAAGAGAGAGCCCGGATCCTCACCCCCAAAGGCGGACTCCGAGCCTCTCTAACAGGAGCTACTGGACCAGCAGTCGCCGGAGTGACCTTTCTGGCGGAGACCTGCGCCAACGTTTAAGCTCGGCATAAAGTCCTCAAATCACCCAGGGGGGCGACCTGCGAGATCGCCTTAACTCTCATAGAGGGGAACCAGTAGGAGGTGGCAGCCATGCTCGCTCAGGGGGAGAGCTATCCGAGGTGCGTAACGGCGGGAACGCCCCAAATAACCTATCTCAAGATAGGAGGGGCAATAACCCACCAAATATGTACAATGGATCCGGAGCTGTTGAGCAGCCCCGGAATCACCAAGGAAATTAGGACAAAACCCTCGAACGCCTGGCTCAGATGGAGGAGCTAATGAGGAAGCTCCTGTCAGAGAAAGAAAAGGACGAGTATGATTCGGGGGACGAGCTGGAACTTTTCGCCCCCAGCATAGCAACAACGACATACCCACCCGGTTTCCCTATGCCGCACCTATCCAAATTCAATGGAGATGGAGACCCGTCGGATCATCTGGGGATGTTCAACACCCTGATGATGGCCCACAACATTGGCCCCAAGCTGAGGTGCTGATATTTCCCTCCACATTGACTGGACCAGCCAGGCAGTGGTTCAAACAAAGTAAAAGACAATCAATCAGCTCCTGGAAAACTTTCTCCGCTGACTTCAAAAGGGCATTCCGAGCCTCCCAGGTTGCCCGTGTCAAGGCCGACTCTCTAGCTAACGTGAGGTAGCAGCCCGACGAGCCTCTGAAGGCTTACCTGAGAGGTTCGCGAACGTCGCTGCTCGGGCCAGAGACGCAGATGACAGCTCCAAGCTCATGGCCTTGAGAACTGGAATCCTCGTCGGAGGGGGACTCTGGAAAGAAATACAAATGAAGGGAGTTAGCTCAGTGAACGAGTTCCTAAATAGGGCCCAGGAATGGATCAACTTGGAGGAGGCTAAAGCCTCAGATGTAGGAACCAGCAAGGTCCTTGAGCAGCCCGCTGGAGTGGGAACGGAGGTCGTGACTACGACCCAGAACGTCACACAGAATGACCAATTCAGCGGAGGCAAAAGAAAGGGGAACGGCGAGGGCAGCCAGCACGGCCCAAAGAAGAATAAGTCCGTAGACAAATTTAAGCCTGTCTACGCGACTTATACAGAGCTCACCCACTCTAGGGAGAACATCTTCCTGGCGAATTCTGCTCGCCTTCCCTGGAAGAAGCCGGAGCCGTTGAAGCACCAAAAGGGGAAGAGGGACACCTCCAAGTTTTGCCATTTTCACAACGACGTAGGCCACAATACTGATGATTGTAGGCATTTGAAAGATGAGATCGAGACTCTCATCAGAACCGGCCCCTTGGCTCAATACGCACGGAACAGGGTTCCAGCAAGTCGACCTGCTCCAGAAGTCCCGGTCAGTCAGCCCGGGTCTCGGGTAGATCAAGATGTCCCTCCTCCCGTGATAGGAGGGGAGATATCCACAATATCTGGAGGTTCGCATTTAGTTGGCGCGAGCAGGGGCGCCCAGAAGAGATACGTAAATGAACTCAAGGCGCATAACGGAGTAGAGTTCGTCCCGGAGCAGCGTCTTCCAAAGCAGTAGCGACTGGAGAGGCAACCGATCATTTTTACAGAAGAAGATGCGGGCCATGTCTAGTTTCCTCATAACGACCCTCTGGTAGTAGCAGTTCAGCTCACTAATCGGAGGGTTAGGAGGGTGCTGATTGATAATGGGAGCTCGGTAAAACTTCTATTCCGCTCTACACTGGAGAAGATGGGTTTGACTGTCGCTGAGCTAAAGGCGACCTCCATGATGCTGTATGGTTTTGCGGGAGAAGGATCAGCGGCTATAGGGACTATCGAGTTGGTGATCACCTTAGGAGAAGGGCCTCGAACAGTCTTAAAACTCCTCGAGTTCATGGTCATCGACTTTCCCACTGCGTACAATGCGATTTTGGGCCGACCCACACTTATAGCTTTTGAGGCCGTCACTTCCGTTCGCCACCTCGCGCTAAAATTCCTTACTTACGCAGGAATATGCATGGTCTGTGGCAATCAGCTCACTGCCAGGGAATGCTACAACATTTCCATGAAGGGAAAATCGAAACCCGGGTAGCTAGCAATGACCATCCAAGGCGGAGGAGAGGAATCTCAGGAACCTTTAGTTGATACTGAGATTGAAAAACCTCAGAGCGCCGAGGGGGAAAATATCGTCTTAAGTGAGGATATTGACCCCAGAATAGGCGACGATAAATCCGAGCTCCAGGCTATTGAAGAGCTCGAGGAAGTAAGCATCGACCCACAAAACCCTTCACGGATGGTCAAGCTCGGAAAAAACCTTTGTAACAAGAGGAAAGCGGAGCTAACTAGGTTTCTACAGGATAACCTGGATGTGTTTGCGTGGTCACATGAGGACATGGTGGGAATCAGTCCAAATGTCATCATGCACACCCTTCATATGGACAAGAGTGTTCCTGCGAAGTCCCAGAAGTAGAGGCGCCTGGGAACAACCCGGGCTAAGGCCTTAGAGGAAGAAGTAGCCCGGCTCAAGAAATGCGGCTTTATCCGTGAAGCCAAGTTTCCGATTTGGGTCGCCAACCCCGTGCTGGTCCCGAAGCCCAACGAGAAGTGGCGGACCTGCATCGACTTCTCCGACCTGAATAAAGCCTGCCCCAAGGATTGTTTTCCCTTGCTGAGGATTGACCAATTGGTGGATGCCACGGCGGGGCACGAGCTCATGTCCTTTATGGACGCGTACTCAAGCTACAATCAGATCGCCATGAATCCAGTGGACCAGGAGCACACCAGCTTCATGACCCCGACTAACATCTATTGTTACAAGGTCATGCCATTCGGGCTGAAGAACGCCGGTGCTACGTATCAGAGGTTAGTAAATAGAATGTTCGCCAACCAGATCGGGAAGAACATGGAAGTGTACGTTGATGACATGCTGGTTAAGTCAAAGACTGCCGAAAACCATGTTTCCGACCTGGAGGAGTGCTTCAAGATATTACGGGAGTATGGTATGAGGCTTAATCCATAGAAGTGCACTTTTGGAGTCGCATCTGGAAAATTCCTGGGTTTCATCGTCAATACTCGAGGAATCGAGGCAAACCCCGACAAGATCAGGTCATTACTCGAGCTTCCTTCACCCAGGTCGTGCAAAGACGTCCAAGGCCTGACAGGAAAGGTGGCAGCCCTCAATCGGTTTATTTCAAAATCCACCGATAAGTGTCTGCCATTCTACAACCTGCTCCGAGGGAATAAAAATTTCGAGTGGACAGAAGAGTGCGAAGGTGCTTTCCTCGAGCTGAAGGCACATCTGGCCGAGCAGCCCGTACTGTCCAAACTGATGGCAGGAGAATCCCTTTTTCTCTACCTAGCTGTCACAGAGGATGCAGTTAGTGCTGTACTGGTCCGAGAAAAAGACCGGGTTCAGAAACCGGTCTATTACATCAGTAAGAGACTTCTCGGAGCTGAATCCCGATACCCTTTGATGGAAAAATTGGCGTTCTGCCTTATCACGGCCTCCCGAAAGCTCAGGCCGTATTTCCAGTCCCACTCAATACACGTCATGACCGATCAGCCTTTAAGGCAGGTTTTGCAAAAACCTGAAGCATTGGGACGCCTATTAAAGTGGGCTATTGAACTCAATCAGTTCGAGATTCTGTACACCCCGCGAACTGCTATAAAAAGTCAGGCCCTGACCGATTTTGTAGCAGAGTGCACAGGATTCCGGGAGGATCCTGTAGAAGACTCACCCTAGCTCACCTCGGCCTAGTCATCATGGAAGATCTTCGTAGATGGCTCGTCCAATGAGAATGGCTCCGGGGCTGGAATCATTTTGATATCTTCTGAGGGACATAGATTCCACTCGGCGCTGAGATTCGAATTCAAGGCCTCCAACAACGAGGTCGAATATGAAGCTTTGCTGGCCGGACTGAGAATAGCCCAGGAGCTGAAGGCGAGCTCCGTCCAGTGCTTCAGCGACTCCCAGCTCGTGGTAAACCAGGTTCTGGGTGAATATCAAGCACGAGGACCCAAGATGGCTGCCTACCTGGCAAAGGTAAAAGTTGAGCTGTCCACGTTTGGGCGAGGCTCAATCGAGCAGATACCTTGGGAGCAGAACGCTAACACAAACACTCTTGCCAAGCTCGCCACATCCGGGGAGACGGAGGCTTTGGGGTTAGTGTCGGTAGAATTCTTGGAGAAACTAAGTATAGAAGAAGTCAAGGTGGAGGTCGAGATGATCGACGCTAGACCGACCTGGATGACCCCCATCCTAGAGTATCTCACTGAGGGGAAGCTACCTGAAGGGCGTAATGATGCGCAGCGAGTATTGTATCAAGCTCCCAGGTATATGATAGTAGACTAGGTGCTGTATCAACGTGGGCACTCCCTACCTCTCCTACGATGTGTTCTTCCAGGTGAAGCAAAGGCCATCCTGCAGGAAGTGCATGAGGGTTTTTGCGGAGATCACACTGGGGGGCAAAGCTTGGCCCTAAAGGTCCTGAGGCAAGGATATTAATAGCCCACTCTGTCCAAGGACTCGATCTCGTATGTCAAGAAGTGTGACAGGTGCCAGCGATTCGCCACCATTGCCTGAGCTCCCCCGGTCGAGCTGAAGATGATCTCTTCCCCATGGCCATTTGCGGTCTGGGGAATCGACTTGGTTGGCGCCCTCCCTACTGGAAAAGGTTGGGTCCGCTACGCCATGGTGGCCATCTACTACTTTACGAAGTGGGATGAGGCAGAACCTTTGGCGACAATAACTTCCAAAAAAGTCCTAGACTTCGTGGTTAAGAGCATTATCTGCCGATTCGGGCTGCCCAAGAAGATCGTTTCCGACAATGAGACTCAGTTCGACAGCGACCTGTTCACCGAGTTTTGTGAAAGGTACGGAATTGTGAAAAGCTTCTCCTCCGTGGCCTATCCTCAGGAGAATGGCCAGGTCGAGGCCGTCAATAAAACTCTAAAGGCGAGCCTTAAAAAGAGGCTACACGAAGCCAAGGGGATCTGGCCAGAATAGCTCCCCCAGGTTCTGTGGGCATACTGGACGTCGCACCGGACTCCTACGGGTCATACTCCTTTCTCCCTGACTTTTGGGAGTGAGGTGGTCCTCCCCGTGGAGATTAAGGTACTTTCGCATAGGGTCCAGGCATATGACCAAGATCGCAACCACGAGCTACTTTGTGCTTCCCTTGACTTGGTTGATGAAAGACGAGAAGATTCGGAACTCCAGCTCGCACATTACCAGCAAAAAATCACTCGTTATTTCAACTCAAAAGTCAAAAAGCGCGCCTTTAACATTGGCGATCTGGTCCTCAGGAGGATTTTCCTAGCTGGTAAAGATCCCAAAGATGGAGTATTGGGACCGAATTGGGAGGGGCCATATCAAGTCATCGAGGTTGTTAAAGAGGGAACTTACAAATTAGCTTGGCTAGATGGAGGGGCAGTCCCACGAACTTGGAACGCCATCCATTTGAAGAGATATTATCAATGACACCCTTGTAAGGCCTAAAAGGCCATTTTTTATGTATTAAGAAATGAGAATTAACTTTTCATTTATAATTGTACATATTTACAAGTGTAATTTAAAGTAACCAAGAAAGACCCTTTCCCAATTACTTGGGGGGCATATGGTACCTGGATATAACCAGGTCGCCTTAAAGACTTAGAAGTTAATTCAAATCGATTGATCGTTGTTTTTCTTAAAAGACACGAGATATTGATAAAAATTAACGCGAACTAAGTCCTATCCTGGATTTAACCAGGTCGCCTTAAAGACTTAGAAGTTAATTCAAATCGATTGATTGTTGTTTTTCTTAAAAGACACGAGATATTGATAAAAATTAACGCGAACTAAGTCCTATCCTGGATTTAACCAGGTCGCCTTAAAGACTTAGAAGTTAATTTAAATCGATTGATCGTTGCTTTTCTTAAAGAGCACGAGATGTTGATAAAAATTAACGTGAACTAAGTTTTCAAACTAAGTTCCTGGACATAACTAGGTCATAAGACTTAGAAGTTAATTTAAGTCGATTGATCGTTGCTTTTCTTAAAGAGCACGAGATGTTGATAAAAATTAACGCAAACTAAGTTTTCAAACTAAGTTCCTGGACATAACCAGGTCATAAAACTTAGAAGTTAATTTAAATCGATTGATCGTTGTTTTTCTTAAAGAGCACGAGATATTGATAAAAATTAACGTGAACTAAGTTTTCAAACTAAGTTCCTGGACATAACCAGGTCACAAAAGTTAGAAGTTAATTTAAATTGATTGATCGTTGTTTTTCTTAAAGAGCACGAGATATTGATAAAAATTAACGTGAACTAAGTTTTCAAACTAAGTTCCTGGACATAACCAGGTCACAAAAGTTAGAAGTTAATTTAAATTGATTGATCGTTGTTTTTCTTAAAGAGCACGAGATATTGATAAAAAATTAACGCGAACTAAGTTTTTCAAAGTAGTGACTAAAGTGCATAGAGGCAAAGGGAAATAAACCAATTAAAAGAAAAAATGGATAAAACCAATTGTCTCGAGGTGGAAAAACCTCATGCAAAGTTACACAAAAAAAAATGAAGATGAGAATATTAAAGGAACGGGCCCTAGGCCCCACCAGGCTGCCCCGTGGAAGTCGCCGTCTTGCCCTCCTGCTCGGTCGGTATGGAGGCTTCCCTGGTCTCAGAAGGTGCCTCTTTCTGGAGGCGAGCTTTAAACCCCTCCAGCAAGGGCTCCCAGACGTCTGCTCCCAAGAAGGAGAAATCACCGTCCGAGTTGTAGACCCAGCAGTTGTAGAGCATGTACTCCATGGCGGTGCTGGAAGCTGCCTTCTCTGTCTCCAAGGCGGCCTTAGCCTCCTCGCCCCCAGCCTTCGCAGAGTCTAGCTCAACCAGCGCAGCGGCAAGGGCAGCTTTGGTAGCCTCGGCCTCTTGAAGCTTGGGACGGGATTCAGCCAGCTCAGCCTGCGCGGCCGCCAGGGCATCCTTGGCTTCCTTTTCCTTCTATTGGGACGTCTGCAAGTAAGTCTGGTGGGCGGCCAAGGCCGCCTGATGCTCACCCCTCATATCCTCGAGCTGGGCCTTGGCTCTGGCTATGCTCCGGTGAAGGGCCAAGATGCTCTGCAAAAACAAAGAGGCAACTGCCTTAGAAAAAAAAAGAGAGGCAAAACAGGGCAAGGCATAATAATCAAAAATCATAGAAGGGTAAAGTCAGATTACCATTAAGGCCATGCCCAATGACGATTCCATTACGCCCACCGGGCTCCTGGTTTCGATGGCCTGCAGCTCTCTCTCATTGAAGTGGTAGAAGTGGCTGACGGCGTAGCTCGCCGTCTCATACACCGTCCCCCGAAAGACATCTGGAATCTTCTCCAGGTCCTGGGGGTCCACCAGGATACGCACCTCGGGAGGCGCAGTTTCCAAAGCCCCGAGCTCCGCCCCTGTGTCTTGGACAAAGGCCGGAGCTCGCGGAGGGGGTGGGGGCATGTTCTCCACTGCAGCAGGAGGTGCAGTTTCCTCGGCCTGGGCAGCTGGGGGCTGCTCCTTCCCCTTTGCAGGGGACTTGGTTGGGGTCCCAGCGGATTTCTTTGCCACCCGGAGCTTCTTCATTTTGGGCCCGGAAGCCCCAGCTGAGGAGTTCCCTCCGGTGAACATAGCTCGCAGATTTCCTCCGGGCTGAGACATTTCCTCTGGCAAAACAAAGACAACATCAATATGTCAGGAAGCAGTCATGCTAAAACAAAAACAAGGGGGAAAAAGGCGAAACTCAAGTATATATATATATACTAAAAGGAATCCTACCCCCCGAGCTAGAAGAGGAATCTATGGTCACGACCATCAGCCCCGGAGCTTCTGCGGGGGAATCTAAGACAATTACTTCCCGAGCTGGCGCGGGTTCTGGATCCGAGGCTGCCTCAGGACTAGACTCTTCTACGTATTGCCTAAGACCCGGAGCTACGACACCCTCCCAGAGTGATGGCCATGACCGAAGGTTGGTCCCATACTCCTCGAATAGGACCAACCTAAAGGCTATGGTGTTGTCTACAACTATGGTACCCCTAGGGCGGCTACTTTTGTAGTCAAGCACGAGCTGGTCGACGCAATGGAGCAGGGTTTCGTCAAAGTCCGGGTCACTTCGATGGCGTTAGACGAGCTGTCTGGGATTGAACCTAGCTAGCCGGGGGTCTGCAGTGGCCCTATCTAAGTTCCTAAACATATATAGGTTACCTTGGCTAGAGGGACCTGCAGCTGCTCCAGACAGGATCCTCTCCTCGTCCGTCCTTTGGGCGACCTCCAGCGCCGCTTCCTCGTCCTCCTCATCCTCATCCCCCACGGCCTCCTCCTCGGGGATGGCCCTCATCTCGCGAGCTGGGGGAGGCGCCCGGGGTCTCCTCAGATTCAAAGTCTGGCCTGGGGAGATCAGCTTGCAAGTCAGCATCATCTCGTCTGTCACGAGCTGGCGATAATCCTTCTCACTGGGGGGCAAGCCCGCCAGTGTCTCGTACTGGCTTCCAAGGATCACGGACTTCTCTGTCCTGGCGAAGATGGCTGCAGAGTTGTTTTAAGTCAGAAGCTAATAAAAAAAAGGGGGGGAGGAGGGAAAATAATCGACACTTAACTTATGATCTAAGGATAGTAGACACTTATGAGGACGGTTGAAGTAGTGCAGCTCACAGTTGCGGAACCCCGTCGACATGAAGAAATAGTCTTTGAAGTCGTTGGGGTGGCTGGCAGCTCGATGACCGCGGCCGTGTTGAGGAACTGGGTTAAGTAATAGAACCCGTCTCCTCGCCCCCGCTGTTCTGGGCTGGCCTTGAGACAGAAGACATACAGAATGTCTGCAGGAGTGGGGACCTCCCACTCCTGTTTCAAGAACAGGTATCTTAACCCCGCCGACAAACTGTAAGAGTTGGGGGGGAGCTGGAATGGGGCCAACCTCACGTAGTTGAGGAAATCGGTGAAGTACTGATCCAGCAGGAGGAAAGCCCTCGCCTTGAAAATGTTCGTCGCTCCAGGCCGAGAACGCCTCATCAAGCGGCACGCAGCTCCGCTCGCCTTCGATGGGAGGTCGGGCAATCACGGATTCTCTCCCCAGCTTGATTTTATGGGAGAGGAATATTTTGTATACCCTCGCCTGGTCGGTGATCTTCGAGATGATCTTCTCCGCCTCGAAGAACGCGTCGGGGGCCACCTCGAGCTCCCGTTCAACTGCTGGCCCGAAGTTGGGGATCGGGGATTCAGCCATCACCTCCTTTCCCTTGTTTTGTTGGGAGGACGAGCTGCCTACGGGCTTCTTGGGAGCGTTCTTCTTGGGTCCCATCTAGTCGCCTAGCGAACAAAAAGAAGAAATTTTAGAAAAAGGCGACCTAAAAATGGAGAAGAATCTGAATGTGTTTCTTTGACACGAGCTAAGGTAAGCCCAGCCCGTGGAGAGTGAGACCACGCGGTTCTATGAACACGCGCCTATGCTCCCAACATATCCCCGATTACTCGGAATTCGTGTGTCAGAAGGGTCAGGATAGAGATTTACCTTGGAAGGAAAGTTTCGGTAGGCGAGAGAGGCAAAATCACCTGCGAAGCGTGTCCCCTAAGCTACCCGGTTTTGCACCCAAAATACTGGATATTTTAAACCAGCATACCAAAAATCCTACCCAGAAAATTTCCCCAGAAAACGCACCCTATAAACCGTGCTCCTAAATGGTTTTCTACTATAGACGATACCCTAACCTAAAGGCTTTTTCCCTTCATACCCACAAAAACCAACAAAACCTTGCATGCGGCTACAGTAAATATTTACCTAAGCTATAGTGAAAAACAATTTCAAAACATGCACAGTCAGGAGACTTACAGAGTATTCTGGTTGGAGAGGGGATGAAGGGGTCGTCTGGGTTGAGGGCCTTGTCAGAGTAGATGATCCCAAAGCCTCAAGGGATCCCTTGCACCTGAATTTCTGGAACGCCAAAGATGGTAATCGGAAGGAGAAAAGGGGGATTTTTGAGAGCAAGAAGAAGAGAAAATTCTGAAAAATTTCAAATGAACGGGTGGCCCATGCGTAAGGTGGCCACCCCTTTTATATACATGAAAGGCCACGTGAGGAGGGCCATTGGATTGCCCTGATGTGGGATCCAAGGCTCTCCACTCGAAAGACGAAACGACAGCTAAGTATAGGCTAGGCCATTTAATGTGGTTCTCGAAAGACGTACCGTCACCAACCACGATGTTCCACGTATTCGGCGCCTGCATAAAATGTGGAATATGAAGAGTTCATGGGGAAGCCTAAAAGCCCTTACTGTGGCCCTATGCGACGTCGTGTACCACGAGCAGGGGCTTGGGGGGCAAATGTACGCCCTGATTTTCCCACGGGCTGAGATACGGCCTAATCATGTCTACCACGTGGACATCCCCAAGACCGGAGCTGCCATCGTAAGATCCTACCTCCTTAGCTCGAGATAACCTAAAATTTCACCAAGATTACTTAAGGACTGAGTCTGGACTCGGAAGGCCACAGGTCGAGGGAAGCATCCAGCTCGTGGTACGAGCTAGAGTTGGAGGCTGTGACCTTTTGTAAAGTCAACCACGCAAGGTAAACATGCATATATCATACATCACGTGTCTGATATATCCCTGACTTCTCAGACACGCATCATGAACATGCGTATTCGGGCGCCCACGACTGGGTTGGGCCATGCGGCCCATTATCCCCCTTACCTATTGATTAAACCACACTTCATGTGTCAGGTTTTAGGAATTAATCATGAATGTCACAGAGTTGACATGATAGGTAAGAAGGTCACGGGATGACCTTCTTACCAACTCCCAGGTGCCCTCTCCTATAAATATGGAGACCCTGGGAGTTGCAAAGGGTTGGATTCTATTGTGTAAGGAAATACCCTGTCAAAGAATACCAAGCATATAGCAATAATATTGACTGGTGGAGTAGAAGGATTTTAACCCTTGAACCACCTAAAAAAATGTGATTGTGTCACCAGTCCATTTACAAAGATCATTCATCTATTTCGGTTCAACATAAGCACTAATCCCTTCCTCTTATTTTCTTAATTACCTGCTGGCGAAGAACCGCGTCAATACCTTCATTAGGGAATTAATTGCCCCCAACCATCTATAAATAGGGCTAGGGCACACTTTGTAAAGGATCCTTGATTCATTTTCTTATTTTCATAGCACACCAAAACACTGCCTGAAAACCTCCATAAGAACTTGACATTTGTAAGTTCTTCACATCCCAAATACAAGTGAAATGGCTGTTTCTTTAAGCTTTGTTTTAATTAGTTGTTAGCGAAATTGATAGTCAACATTTTTGTGCTTTCATTCAGAGCTTGAAGAAAGTTTTAGGTGCAAAATTGTAACCACAAGAAGGAATCTCCCTGACGATGCTCCCCCCGCCGCCACTGTGGGAGGAGAACCAGGCCCACCACATCCACCTACTAATCCAGAGGTGGCTGATAAAGATGAATACAATGGTGATGATGGAGACGACTACAAAAGTGAATACTCATAGTCGTACTAGACGGAGGAGCCACCAGAAGTGGTGGCACTCAAGGGCCAAGTTGCCTCATAGAAATGGGAGATGGAGCTCAAAAGGGTAACATTACCACTTTATAAACGTTTCTTAATGCCATGAAGGCAACTTTGGCAGCTCAAGGGCAGCAAGTGGACCCTCAGGGCGAAGTACCACCTGGGCAGCCAGCTGGAGTGCCACCTGTGCAACCAGTGGGCGTGCCACTTGTAGATTAACTGGTGGAGGTGGTCTGTTTGGTTCTCCTCCCACAACGGCGGTGGGGGGAGCATCTTCAGGGAGATTCCTTCTTGTGGTTACCATTGCTGCAACTCAAGCTTTCTTCAAGCTCTTAATGAAAACTTCCTTGAAAACATGACATTTGCAAGTTCTTCACATCCTAAATACAAGTGACTCGTGGACTAGGGTTGATTCACAACCTGAACCATGTAAAATCCCATGTCTCAACTTCTATTGCTTTAAGTTTTGTTTTAATTAGTTGTTAGAAAAATTGATAGTCAACATATAGTTCTTATATCTTGAGAAAGAATATGTTTCGCTGTAGTAAACTCACTATCATTGTAGGAAGAAGAAATATAAAATCTAATTAGAAAAATAATAGAGTGGATAATTGATGAAGTTAATTATCATTATTTATTTTCTTGTAGTTTTTTTTTATTTTATTTCTTTATTTGTTTAATTTAATTTCTCAAGTCTAATATTATTTTACCAAATAGAATTAAAGTTGAAAAATTGGTAATTAATAATCAATCCTTGTAGGAACGAACTTTACTTTCATTATTATTACTTCTTTACGATTATGTATACTTTCGTACTGAAATTCCACAACAAGTTTTTGGCATTGTTGCCGGGGATTGTCATTATTAATATCAAAATAATTGATTTGATTTTAATTTGGTTTATTTGATTATACTAACAAAGTTGTTGTCTGTTGATTCTGAGATAGAACAGGAAAAAAAAAATGTGAATTTAGGGACGTTACTGAAGGGCAATTTTGGTATTTCATGATTTAAACGCAAAGAATATTATTTACTAGAAATTTATAAAAGTAAATTTTTCTTATAATTTAATATCTATATTATTGTTTGAATAATTAACATAAATATTAGAAAATTCATATTCATTTATGAGAGTATGATCTTGTATGAGTACGATATGATTAAGATAATAGATAATCAATAAAATAGTCAACAACATATTAAAGTTTGGAATCTATAATCAATGATTGCTACTACGATTTGCTAAGCATTTTTTTAATATATGTGATCTAGATTATATATGACAAGAACGATATGAATTAATTTCTTTATAAACTTACAGTTTGCCATAAATATTTAATTCATATCCAAACAACGACCATGTATAGATCGGTCTAAATCCTGAATAGTCATGAACTCCTATTCACGTATATTGGGTCTTTTGTTTCACTCTTTAATGTCTAGTTGCATAATTAGGCTAATGAATTTTGTTTTTGAAATTCAATGGCATGGATGGTTGGGAACGTGTTTTTACAAGATTGAAATCCAAGATTTTCTAACGGATCGAATATTGGTTCCCTTAAGGGTTAATTCTAGAACTGAATAGTTATTTACCTCAATTCTATAATATGATTACAAATTAACTGTTCACTAGTGAATTAATTGTACTTAAGGAACAAAAGATAATTAGAAGGGTAGAATTGTAATTTTGACCAGCTCTAATTTACGAAGCAATAAATTGGAGGACATAACTAAATGAAGTGATTATATCAATGGACTACAAGAGATAATTCTATAATTGTTATCCAAAAAACTGGAATAGATGACGTGGCAAGTGATTCCTGGACACGTGGCTGACACTTGGAGGAACTCTGCTAGGATATCGACCATAAGGCACATTATAAGCAGTAGGCAGCCTAGTCTTACCTACGACCAGTCTGGTCGATGGTTCCGCATGCAACATGATGTTTCCATAAAGATCTTTGTAAATCCTGAAATTGACTCCCACAATCTCCTGAGTATCCGATTATTTAGGAGAGAATATCTGTAACAAATTCATGTAATCCCCCTTGAGCCTATAAATAGAGAAAAATAGCTCAAGGAAGGGACTTTTGGCTTTCGAATTATTTGAGACTAGAGTAATTCTATCTGAGATATTGTATTGTTCTTCAGAGGGTAGTGAAACTCATTGAACCCTAGTTCTTTGGTCACTCCTTTGACTCTCACATCAATAACAATCTAAGTGCACGTAGGTTATTACCAGATTCTGGGTCCGAACCACTATAAAATATCGTGTTCGTATTATTTTCGTCATCACATTCTTTTCAACGCATTCAATCCACGTCAAGCGTATTTTGACTCCGTGTCAGTTGCCCAAAATCAAGGTCAACATTCTGGTGCTTTCGTTGAGAGCTTGATTTGTCACCGTTGAAAATACCAATGGCGAAAACTGCAAGGAAAACTGGACAGGCAGCCCCCGCTGCACCATCAAACCCGCTTCCTCCTCCTCCTCCTGCAAGTATGGCTGAGGATGAGCCACATTTGGACTTTGAGGAAGAGGAAATGGATGACGCGACGCTAAAGAGTACTCTGGGGGCGTTGCATGAAGAGCTGGCCAGTCTGAGGGCCAATCAAGAAAGTACTGCCGAAATCATGGCGCGACAGCCAATCAAGATTCAATCAAGATTCAGAGATGGCCATGGGTATAACGAAGCCGACTCAGGCAAAGGAAATGTCGGTCGGAAGAATGAAGGAAGAGGTGGAGGTAGGAGCCAGATACCTCAAGATGACCAACCCAATAGACGGGATGCTGGGGGGAAGCCCAGGCAAAATAACGTCTTCAACCGGCTCGGAGCTAGCGAGCAGCGGAGAAGAGACGAGGACTTGAGAGATGTTCTCGACGATCGCCGTCAGCAGCATGGCGAGAACATCCCCCCAGCAACAGAGGCCATAGGGATTCCTATCGCTGTGCAAGCCTAGATAGATGCCCTCAAGTAGGCGGTGCAACAGCTGGTCGGGGGAAGAACATCTCATATCGACCACGACAGGAGGAAAGGCACTCCTTTCGTCCAGAGGATAGCTATGGCAGAGACTCCCAGCAAGTTTAAAATGCCTATTGTGGACGCCAAAAATCCACCAAGGCAAAATATGAGACTTATGTGAGGTCCTCGGGTCACCATCATCTCGGGTAGTCATCATGCTATCACGCCACGAATCTAGACCCGTGCCTCATGGGATCGTTGCCATATGGTCCACATTTGCAAGACGAAGACATGAAGCTGCCCTGGCCTCGCTGGACCCGCGTGCGACGCCCCATCTCCTCCTGGTGCATGCCCCGCCTCGCGTCTGAGCGAAGCCCCTGATGTGCGCGTGCCCCGCCTCGCGTCCGAGCGAGGCCCCTGCTGTGTGCCCCGCCTCGCGTCTGAGCGAGGCCCCTGACGTGCGCCCCGCCTCGCGTCCGAGCGAGGCCCCTGCTGTGTGCCCCGCCTCGCGTCTGAGCGAGGCCCCTGATGCGTGTTCCGCCTCGCGTCCGAGCGAGGCCCCTGATGCGCGCGTGGTCTCGCTAAAGCACCCTTGGCGTCGCGCCTCGGCACTGTAGCCTCGCACCTTAGTAAATGTTCAGCCTCACGCTCCAAGTGAAACACGCTTTCGCATGGCCACGTGAGAGGAAGAAGGCTTCGTGAGCAGCTAGGGAGCCGTGTCGTCAATAGGCCTTCCAAGGGGGCCTCGCGAAGGAGTAGGAGCCACGCCACCTGGTGGTCGCATGAGCAGAGCCATGCACCAAGGGAGCCGCACCACCAAGGGGGTCATAAGGAGGGCGTTTCGCCACGCCTTCTTACACATCCGTCAAGGCCACATGCCTATCGCCTAGGCTCGTGGGTGACCTCGGGGTGCTTCAGGCATCTTGTGCCAAGGGCCCGAGATCTCCACCTCATGCCAGGGCCATAACACACACCAAGGGTCCCATTCCTTACACCTGGAGACCCCTATCCTTAGGAGATCCAGTACGAGTCGAATGGGACATACTTGTACGACCTAGTACTGAGTACGGATACCAGTGCCAGTGAGACTGCTGGGGTAAGAGTCATGGTCCGTACGTCTACGGCCATAGGTCAGAGCCAACACCACTACCTCCTGTGCCACTACGCCTGCCACCACTCGTCAGACATGGGTACAGATAAGTAGTGGAGGCATTCTCCTGACACCTGCTCCTGTGCTGGATGTACGACCACAACCTCTGAAGCCACTCCCCTGACATGGTACTTATGTACCCTATGGTCTCCTGGACCACTATGTACCTAAGGCCATTAGAGCCTACTATAAAATGGACTCTAAGACCACCTGAAAAGGGGTTGGAAAATTCATTGTATGCAGAGGCTATTGAGAAATATACCAAAGCTTGCTCCATTTTTGATCTGTGTTTACTTTTCCTTAAAGTTTATTCTAAGTTCTTATATAAATATCATCTAACTTACCTTTGAGTTTTCCGATCTAATTTCGTTGACGAAATTTCACTGTCAACAGTTTGGCGCCGTCTGTGGGAAGAAAAAACATCAAGCCAGTGTTCTTCCATCACTTCCAACAAAGAAAGATGCTAAGACGTTCAAAACGCCTACGGCAAATACAAGAGGTTGAGGTTCGCCGAGACGGAGTAGAGCGGAGGGCTTCCAAGAAAGACCCCCCTCTGCCCGAGCATGGAGGCGGACCGGAAGAACCTCTTCCCCCAGGGGAGGAGAGGGAAGCGTCGTCCCCAGCTATCCAGCCCAACGGAGGTCATTCAGAGCCACTGGTGTATCCACTCAACCGGCCCCGGTTGACCCCACGCTCAGGCCACTAGGACCCCGGTCCCTCGATGCACTGGCCAGGCAAGGGTCCCGGGGTACGCCCAGTAAGTTCCTGCTCAAGGACGCGCTTCTACAAGGACGAGATTCACGAGTTGCGTAAAAAGACTCGAAGGCTGGAAACCATGATAGAGAACATGCAGGAGGTTTTGAATGACCTACTGCAAGGGAAGTCAAGCATACCCCTCTCTAAGCGTAAAGGGAAGGAGCATGAAAAAGGGGAAAGCACTGTCCCCGTAGACGATGGGGGAACCAAACTTTCCACTAGTAAAACCCCCCAGACAAAGTACCAGGAGGGACCTAGGCCAACGAAATGTCCCCAGGAGCCAAGGCGGAGGGAAGGTGATGGTCATAGGAACGAGGCCGAAGTCCCCAAAAAAGAAGCACCCCCTGGCCTAAGAAAAGAGCCCTATGGAGAGAGGTCAGAAGTAAGAGACGTACCCCCCGCGGTTCCCCCGAGGGACACAACCAAGGGAAGGGATCAGCCCGAGAACCTGCAAAACTCCTTATGCAAAAAGAGGAGGGGACTAGACACCAAAATACGAAGCCCTCGAGGCAAGATCACCATTGCACTTGGGGGGCACATGGATGACGAAGAATTTGACCGTGATTCACCCTTCACAAGGGAGATTCAGGCTGAGCGGATGCCCACTAGCTTCAGAGAGCCTCGCATGACTTCATACGAGGGTACTATTGACCCAAAATATCATTTAGACACCTTCAATAATGTGATGAGATTAAGAGGGGTCAACAACAGGGCAAAGTGTCATTGCTTCGTCGTTACACTTAAAGGAGTGGCGTACAAGTGGTTCAAGAGGTTGAGGCCAGGGACAATTGAGTCATGGCAACAATTCTCTGATAAATTTCTTCAGCAACACCATGCAGCCTGTGATTACGTCATGCCAACCACCAGCCTCGCTAACATAAAACAAGGCGAGAATGAAAGTCTGAAGGACTACATCCATAGGTTCAATATAGAAGCAACAAAGGTGCAAGGTTTAACCAAAGTAGAGCACAAGATGGCTATTACAGCCGGAGTTCGTCCAGGAAGCAAGTTGTGGGGGAGCATGCTCAAAAGAGAAGTTTTGAATTTAGACGACTTCTTCGAGAGAGCACAGAACTACATACGTGTGGAAGAGGGCCATAAGAACTTCTACGTGGAAGAAAGCGAACCTTCCTCCAGTTGCCCTACTACCAATACGTATGAAGATTCCATATAGAATGGGGCGTCGTGCTAGAGGGGTCGCTGACCAAGCTCGAGATTGAACGAAGACCATCTAGCCATGAAAGTCCCGACCCGAGGGGAGATCACCTCAAAAGCAGACGACTCCAAAAAGGGTCTCCTATGTAGACACCACCAAAAAGGGTCTCCAAAGTAGACGCTTGCAAAAGGGGTCTCAAAAGTAGACGCTATCCAAAAGGGTCTCAAAGTAGACGCTTCCGAAAAGGGTCTCAAAGAAGACGCTTGCAAAAAGGGTCTCAAAGAAGACGCTTGCAAAAATAGTACTATGCCTAATGACGAGAAGGACGCTTCTTGCAAGATATAATAAGCGCGCACAAAGATATATAAAAGGATAACTAGAACCCAAGGGGTCAATATATCCTTATAGGTGCAACTGAGGCGCACCACAGAGAGACCTATCGAACCCCCATTCGCGCGGGTTCCGAAGAACCTCGAACATGATAAAAAAAAAAAAAAAAAAAGGAGAAGAAGGATAAGAGAATAATAAAAAGGAACGGAAGAGTCTACAAGAACGCCTAAAGGCCTCCCTATAGACTGGGGGGCAAGTGTGGACGCCAAAAATCCACCAAGGCAAAATATGAGACTTATGTGAGGTCCTCGGGTCGCCACCATCTCGGGAAGTCATCATGCTATCACGCCACGAATCTAGACCCGTGCCTCATGGGATCGTTGCCATATGGTCCACATTTGCAAGACGAAGACATGAAGCTGCCCTGGCCTCACTGGACCCGCGCGCGACGCCCCATCTCCTCCTGGTGCACGCCCCGCCTCGCGTCCGAGCGAGGCCCTTGGTGCGCACTCTGCCTCTCGTCCGAGCGAGGCCCCTGCTGCGCGCCCTACCTCGCGTCCGAGTGAGGCCCCTGATGTGCGCGCGCCCCGCCTCGCGTCCGAGCGAGGCCCTTGGTACGCACCCCGCCTCGCGTCCGAGCGAGGCCCCTGCTGCGCGCCCTGCCTCGCGTCCGAGCGAGGCCCCTGATGTGCGCGTGCCCCACCTCGCGTCCGAGCGAGGCCCCTGATGTGTGCCCCACCTCGCATCCAAGCGAGGCCCCTGACGTGCGCCCCGCCTCGCGTCCGAGCGAGGCCCCTGATGTGCGCTCCGCCTCGCGTCCAAGCGAGCCCCCGCCTCGCGTTCGAGCGAGGCCCCTGATGCGCGCGTGGTCTCGCTAAAGCACCCTTGGCGTCGCGCCTCGGTACTGTAGCCTCGTACCTTAGTAAATGTTCAGCCTCACGCTCCAAGTGAACCACGCTTTCGCATGGCCACGTGAGAGGAAGAAGGCTTCGTGAGCAGCTAGGGAGCCGTGTCATCAATAGGCCTTCCAAGGGGGCCTCGCGAAGGAGTAGGAGCCACGCCACCTGGTGGTCACACGAGCGGAGCCATGGACCAAGGGAGCCGCACCACCAAGGGGGTCATAAGGAGGGCGTTTCGCCATGCCTTCTTACACATCCGTCAAGGCCACATGCCTATCGCCTAGGCTCATGGGTGACCTCGGGGTGCTTCAGGCATCTCGTGCCAAGGGCCCGAGATCTCCACCACACGCCAGGGCCATAACACACACCAAGGGTCCCATTCCATACACCTGGAGACCCCTATGCTTAGGAGATCCAGTACGAGTCGAATGGGACATACTTGTACGACCTAGTACTGAGTACGGATACCAGTGCCAGTGAGACTGCTGGGGTAAGAGTCATGGTCCGTACGTCTACGGCCATAGGTCAGAGCCAACACCACTACCTCCTGCGCCACTACGCCTGCCACCACTCGTCAGACATGGGTACAGATAAGTAGTGGAGGCATTCTCCTGACACCTGCTCCTGTGCTGGATGTACGACCACAACCTCTGAAGCCACTCCCCTGACATGGTACTTATGTACCCTATGGTCTCCTGGACCACTATGTACCTAAGGCCATTAGAGCCTACTATAAAATGGACTCTAAGACCACCTGAAAGGGGGTTGGAAAATTCATTGTATGCAGAGGCTATTGAGAAATATACCAAAGCTTGCTCCATTTTTTATCTGTGTTTACTTTTCCTTAAAGTTTATTCTAAGTTCTTATATAAATATCATCTAACTTACCTTTGAGTTTTCCGATCTAATTTCGTTGACGAAATTTCACCGTCAACACCTATGCTTCCGAACTTTGATGGGTACGGTGACCCGGTATCTCACGTCAATAAGTTCGAGATACAAATGGACATTCAGAAAGTGTCCGAAGATGCTCGGTGCAGGATCTTCCCTGCAACACTTTCTGATGCCGCGCAAGAGTGGTTTTTTAAATTCCCTCCTGCGAGCATAGTTTCCTGGGGGATGTTCGTAAGGGAGTTCTACAGACAGTTCTATGCAGGTTGTGTGCATCCGACCGAGGCGAACCAGCTGGTTGAAATTCGCTAGCAGGGTTGGGAATCGCTAAAAGACTACATCCAGCGCTTTATGCGAGCAGCAGCTGGAGCGAAAATAGTGGGGGACGAAGGCAAAATGATGGCCATAACCGCAGGGGTTAGGCGTCGCTCCCCCCTCTGGAAGAGCATCCGCAAAGATGGGGTTAGAACTACCTAGGAATTCTTGGACCGGGCTGATCGTTACATCAAGCTCAAAGATGCCATTGCCGATGATGGAAAGCCTTCAGGCAAGGATAAGAAAGCAGCCGAGCCCGCCAAAGCCGCCAACGGGTCCAAACCTAACGTCAACGGCAAAGGCAACGGGAACGGTAATGGCAATGGCAAGAATGGTGGAAAATGGCCACACAATGAGCCTTCCACCTCCGACAATAAATGGGCCAAGGGTAATCATTATGAACCTCGGTTCACTAACTACACTGCCCTTTTTGAGTCTCGGGGAGAGGTTTATCAGGCCACGAGTTCCAGTGTGCCTTATAAGAAGCCTGCCCCCATTCGAAAAGATATTTCGAAAAGAGACACTACCAAGTTCTGTCGTTATCATAACGACTACGGACATGACACCAACGAATGCAACCAGTTGAAAGACGAAATCGAGTTCCTTATTAGACAAGGACACTTGAGAAGATACGTACGGGCCTCGGGAAATTCCCAACGAGAAGCTCCAGGTGGCAACGAGCAAGCGTCAACACGCCAACGCTCACCACCTTTGCAGCCTGCCCTCGTGACTGGCACACTGTTAACCATTTGTGGAGGCCCGCACCTCGTGGGAAATAGCGGAAAGGCCAGGGAACAATACGCTCGGACTCTGTGCCATGACCAGGACATCGAGATGATGACTGTGGAGGACTGCGCACCAAAAAAGGCTCGGTCAAAAGAGGGCAAAATAACCTTCTCTGATAGCGATGCCCAACATGTCCGGTTCCCACATTCCGATCCGCTGGTCGTGGATATCCAAATGGCCAACATGATGGTGAAGAGAATGCTGGTCGATACAGGAAGTTCAGTGAATATCCTGTATAAGTCTTCATTGGAACGCATGAAACTGTCCGATAAGGACCTGGAGCCCTGCAACCAAACAATATACGGCTTCTCTGGTGAGGGACTCGCCCCCGCCGGATCGATTAGACTACCAGTGACGACAGGTACAACGCCTGCTACCAAGACATTACTCGCTACTTTTGTAGTAGTCGATTGTCCTTCGTCGTACAATGCCGTCATTGGGAGGCCTATACTGGTTGATCTACGGGCCGTCATCTCTATGTGGCACTTAGCCAGGAAGTTCCCAACAAACGCAGGGGTAGGACACATGTTGGGGAACCAGAGGGAAGCCAGAGAGTGCTATAATGCCTCAGTCACGAAGGCGAAAAAGGGAACATCAAAGAGCACTACCTCAGATAGGTTGCAGATGGCAATTGATACACAAGCCCAATCCGGTGATGAGGTCACCAAATAAGGTGTTGCCCAAAGTGAGGATAGAGATTTAGATCCTCGCTTTGGGGATTTTGAAGAGAATGTTGGACCCATCGAGGACCTGGAAGAGGTCCAACTCGACGAAAAAGACCCGACCAGAGTCGTGAAGGTCGGGAAAAACTTAGAACCAACCACGAAGCATGCACTGGTGGAATTTTTGCGAAAAAACCAGGAGGTTTTTGCCTGGTCACACAAAGACATGGCTGGGATAGACCCTGCAGTTATCAGCCATGTCCTAAACATAAACAAGACTTTTCCACCCGTGCAACAAAAAAGAAGGCTGCTCGATAAGGATCGATCGAGAGCCTTAAAAGAAGAAGTCGAAAGATTAAAGGAGAATGGGTTCATCAGGGTGGCGTTTTATCCATCGTGGGTCTCCAATCCAGTGCTGGTTCCCAAGCCTAACGGCAAATGGTGAACCTGCGTGGATTTTACAGACCTCAATAAAGCCTGCCCAAAGGATTGCTTCCCACTCCCAAGAATCGACCAGCTGGTCGATGCCACTGCAGGACACGAGATCCTCTCGTTCATGGATGCATATTCGGGCTACAATCAGATTAGCATGCATCCCCCTGACGAGGATCACACCAGCTTTCGGACCAATACGGGCCTATACTGTTATAAAGTAATGCCCTTCGGACTGAAAAATGCAGGTGAGACTTACCAGCGGCTAGTCAATCACATGTTTAAAGAGCTGATCGGGTAAACATGGAGGTATACGTGGACGACATGCTGGTAAAGTCCAAAAAGGCAGAAGGACATGTGAAGGATTTACAAGAATGTATTGATGTACTGAACAAGTACCAGATGAAACTAAATCCTCTCAAATGTTCCTTCGGAGTTGGATCAGGGAAGTTTTTGGGGTTCATTGTAAATTCAAGAGGAATCGAGGCCAACCCCGACAAGATAAAAGCCCTGATCAACATGCAATCGCCAGAGAGAATTAAAGATGTACAAAGTCTAACCGGGAGAATTGCAGCCCTGAGTAGATTTATTTCGAAGTCAACGGACAAATGTGTCCCTTTCTTCAATCTACTTAGGGGCAATAAAAAGTTTGAATGGACAGGAGACTGCGAGCAAGCTTTCCAGACCTTGAAGGCGCATATGGCAGAGCCTCCCATTTTATCAAAGCCAATCAAAGGAGAAACTTTGTTCATTTACCTGGCGATCACTGAAGTTGCTGCTAGCGCGGTACTAGTACGAGAGGAAGAAGACGTACAAAAAGCGGTCTACTATGTTAGCAAGAGGCTGATTGGGGCAGAACTGAGATATCCACCCATTGAAAGGTTAGCATATTGCTTGATCCTGGCCTCAAGGAAGCTATGTCCTTACTTTCAAGCCCATCCTATCACAGTTTTAACCGACCAGCCCCTTCGGCAAGTCCTCCAAAAACCAGAGGCGGCTGGGCGCTTATTAAAATGGGCAGTCGAACTAGGGCAGTTCGATATTACATATTCACCGCGAGCAGCAGTAAAAGGACAAGTCTTGGCTGATCTTATTACAGAGTTCACCGAACTCCCAGACAGCGAACAGTGCGAACAACCTAGTGCGCCTGGGCCTCAAGAGAAAGCTCCTTCGTGGAAGTTATTCACGGATGGATCGTCCAATGAATCCCACGCAGGAGCGGGAGTGATATTGATAACGCCGGAAGGGCTTCGATTTCACTGCGCCATTAGGTTCGACTTTACTGCGTCAAATAATGAAGCCGAATACGAAGCCCTCCTCACTGGACTGAGAATGGCCAAAGACATGGGCATAAAGACGCTTGATATTTACAGCGATTCATAGCTGGTGGTGAATAAAGTTCTAGGGGAATATCAAGCGCAGGGCTTAAAAATGGTGGCCTACTTGAATAAAACCAAAGACCTGCTAGCCCAGCTCACGAAGTATACCCTCCAGCAAATATCGCGGGATCAGAATTCAAATGCAGATGCCTTAGCTAAACTCGCGAGTGTGAAAGATGCTGACACTTTGAACATTGTGCCAGTAGAAAGATTGAGTGAGCCAAGCATACAAGCAGTTGAAGCCAGTATGGAAATTCGAATGGAGGATACGTGGATGGCACCTTACTTGGAGTATCTGACAAACGGTGTGCTACCAACAGATAGAAACAAAGCCAGAACTCTACAAAGGCAGGCCGCTAGGTACATACTGGTCAATGGTGTTATGTGCCGGAGAGGGTATTCAATGCCACTACTCAGATGCGTTACACCAGAAAAAGCTAAGGAACTAATGAAAGAGGTGCATGAAGGCTTCTGTGGAGATCACGCTGGGGGGCAGAGTTTGGCAAAGAAAATTCTAAGGCAAGGCTACTTCTGGCCGACTATGAATAAAGATTCGATGGAGTTTGTACGAAGATGCGATAAATGTCAAAGGTTCTCCAAAATTCCACGAGCAGCTCCAAACAAGTTGAAACAGATGCAGAGTCTGTGGCCTTTTGCGGTATGGGGGATAGATTTGATTGGATCCCTGCCCACGGGAAAAGGTGGAGTGAAGTACGCAGTTGTGGCAGTCGACTACTTCACTAAATGGGCCGAAGCTGAACCACTCGCTACCATAACAACCAAGAAAGTTCTTGACTTTGTTATCAAGAACATTGTTTGCCGGTATGGTTTGCCTCGAAAGGTAGTTTCAGACAACGAAACCCAATTTGACAGCGACTTATTCACCGACTTCTACGAAAGGCACGGAGTTATTAAAAGCTTTTTGTCAGTTGCGCATCCCCAAGAAAACGGGTAGGTCGAGGCCGTGAATAAAACTCTTAAGGACACCCTGAAGAAGAGGCTTGAAGACGCTAAAGGAGCATGGCCAGAGAAGCTGCCTGAAGTCCTCTGGTCGTATAGAACGTCTCACCGAACAGCAACAGGTCATACCCCATTTTCCTTAGCATACGGATATGAGGCTATCTTACCTATCAAGTTAGATCCCCCCTCACATCGACGCATAACATACGACCAGGACCAGAATAGCCAACTGATGATGGAGTCCCTAGACTCAATTGATGAGATACGGGAGAAAGCCCAACTCCGAGTTGCTGCGTACCAGCAAAAGGTAGCCCGGTACTTTAACTCAAAAGTAAAAGAAAGAAAATTCAACGTCGGTGACTTGGTGCTACGATGAGTTTTCTTAAATACCCGCGATCCCACTGCTGGAGTACTCGGACCTAATTGGGAAGGACCTTACCAGATTGAAGAAGCCCTTCATCTGGGCACCTACAAACTTGCACGCCTAAACGGAGATCTCGTTCCACGTTATTGGAATGGAGAACACCTGCGCAAGTACTATCAGTGAACAGTCCTTTTTAAAGGACTGGCTTGTATTAAATTTTACTTTTTACAAGTTTCGCAAAATGGGTTAGCCACGTTGTATGGCTAATCGCTTATATATGTAGGATCCTTTTTTTTAGGATCACTCGTAAAGACATGTTTAGTCCATTTTTAATACGAGATTATAAGGGACTGTGCGCAGCCAGTCATTCTTGCCAACCTTTGTAAATTTATTTTTACAAGTATTTGTTCATTACGTGTGTTGTTTTGCTGTATTACAAGTATTACATTTCCTACCGAGCAGAAATGTTCGAACAGGTCGTGGTCAAAGCAACCTAAAGCTCCTCGATCACTTGGGGGGCATATAAGGCACATCGATAGCAAAGCGTACCATGAGGTATGTAAACACATGAACAAAATAAGTGAAAGCATGCTAGGGTACTTAGAGTATTTTTCAAAATTCATATTTTGTTAAATCAAACCAAAGTACTATGCTAAGTTCGGTCATACGGACAGATGTTATAGTAAATGAAAATATTATAACATTATAATGCAATCTTTTACACCGCAAGCATCACTGCTTGGATGTAATTGTTCGAATAAAAGGAAAGTTTGCTGCCCATGCAGCAAATCCAAAAAAGATAGTCTTTACATCACGACCTGTGGGTCGTGTAATTGAAGAAAAATAAAAAGAAAATAAGTTTAAGGAGCAACAGGAGCAGGAGGGTCTTGCTCAGCAGTCTGATTGGCCTCATCCTCAACAACTCCTCCTTCCTCTGTGCCAATGGCCGGCTGGATGCTTGGGGAAGCAGGGATCCTTGCTCTTTCCTCCTCTTCGGCCAATCGAGCAGTGCAGCGGGCCAGTTCAGCATTCCTGATATCCTCTGAAAGGTAGTCGAAGTTGGCACCCTGGTTGTGTTTCCAGAAGTTATAGAAACACCGAAGCGTCACATTCTTATACCTTTCCAGATTCTTGGCGTTGTCAAGCTTCAACTGCTCTATTTGGCTCTCAAGATCAGCCACGGCCTTGTCCTTGGCAAGATTCTCCTCTTTGAGTCTCTTGCATTCGCGATATTGGACTCGGCTGGCCTCCTGGTACTCCTCCCTCTGATTCCTCAAAGCTACCTTCGAAGCTTTGACCTCCGCCAGCTTTGCCACCGCAGTGTCCTTCTGCTGGGTGACCGCCTCCAACTCCCCGGCATGCCTTGCTTCTGCAGCCTGAAGCTCCTTCGCAGCTTTCGCCTGGTACCTCTCGATGGCCTTTGCCCGATCTTGGTCGATGGTAGCTTAGGCACAGGTGCGAGCAGCAGTTGCGGTCAGCAAGGCCTGTGGACAAAAGATAAAGTTAGACTCTGTTGCAAAGAATAAAAGACTAAGGCCAAAGAGATAAGAAGCACTTACGCTGGCCATTTCGTTTAGGGCCCTGTTCAGAATTTGGTCGACCCCCATTTTCTCTACCTCAGCCATCGCATCCTTACAATGAGCGTACTTCACGATGTGTGCAAGTCGGTCCTTGGCTGCTCGCAAGGCGCTGTTCGAGAGTTTGGCCCCAAGAGCTTCGTCCCGCTGGGTTTGTTCTTTGGCGGCTGCAGGTGGAAGGTTCGTCGTAGCAGGCGGGGTTTCTTTCTTGATAGGAATCGAAGGCTGGGCAGAAGTTTGCCCAGTTGGCGCATCCTTGGGAGGATCTTCTGTTCGACTCTTCTTAGCAGGGGGTCCTTGGCTCGATTCACCGTTGTGCCTCCTGGAGGTCTTTCGCCGAACCAGAGGAACTTCTACTTCCTCCTCAGTCTGGTATAAATCGAAGACGTTGGGAGTGGCCTTATCTGTACACAAGTAAACATATTCAAATGATGAGATAAAGGCAGATAAAAACTCTTTATAAAACAGGAAAGGGGTCACAAAGTTTAATACCCGAGCTACAACTACTGCTCGCTATACTATTGACTCTATTAGTCACACACTCACTATCTGGCACGAAGAAGTTTGGCCCTAGATTTGGAGTATACGTAAAGTTGCCCTCCCCGTCAAACAAGTGACAGGGAATTGGCAAGCTATTTAAAAGCAAAATAACTGTACAGTTTTCATCGAAGGATTCCCCCAAGTCCACAACGGATTCTGTTGCCTTTTGTTTCCCCTTGCCTTGGGGTGCAGAAGGCCTTTCTGCGGAAGGATTGCCAGTGGGTTCCCTGATTGTAACCCCCATCAGCCTCCTTTGCAGAGGGGACGCAGGGGGTTGCTGCTCGGGAACCCCCTCGGCAGTGGCATCGGCTACCACAGGTCCTCTTGTTTCATGGTGAAGAGCCAGGAGGCCAGATAGCCTCAAATTTTCATCAGTAACCAGGGACTTGACACTTTTTTCTGCGTCTGTCATCCTGGCCAATGCAGTGGTCCTCAACACCATGTCTGGTGTTAGGGTCGAACGTAACCATGGGCCTGAAAGACAAAGTGTACTTTAAGAAAAATGAAGGAAAATTCGCTGATGAAAATTATCGACCAGTAAAAACAGCACATACCTCCTCGGGCGAAGCCCAGGTTGTTGCTGGTCATGTCTGGCGTCAGGAAGTACTCCTTGCTGTACTGCCCCACGTTGGATATGTGCGTGGTGTCACTCAGGAATGTCTGGTTTGTCTCCTGGTGACAAAGATGGAAGAAGCCCGTCCCATATTGTTGAGGGTTGGACTTGAGGTCGAAGAGATAATTGACCTCATTGGGGGTAGGTTCTGGCCATTTTCTAAGTTTGTACAGAATATAGAGTGCGGCCAGCATTCTATATCCATTCGGAGTAATTTGGAAGGGGGCGACACCAAAATAGTCGGCTACCCCCTGATAAAAAGGATGTAGAGGGAGGGTAGCCCCCGCCTCTATATGATACCTAGACCAAGCACTATAAACACCTCCAGGAAGGTTAGCCCTTTGGTCTGCAGCAGGAATTTTGAGATTGACCCCTGTGAGAGGATACTTCCTGAGGTAGTTGGCAAGCATCCAAGGAGTCACTTGGCTGGTCGGGGAGAGATAACACTTGACATCAGGCAGATTCTGATGACGAGGACGGGCTCTAGTTTGGATATTAGGGTCAGGAGTGGGATTTTCTCGACCACTGGTCGAAGGAACCCTAGCCTGTGAATCAGGCTAGGCAGGAGAGTTTGGGCTATCTTTGGAGTCAGGTCTTTTCTTGCCTAAGGATTTAGAATGGGCCATTTGAGGAAGGAGATGGGCGTGGTCTAGGAGAAGATCGTGAGAAAGGGATCTCGTGAATTCTGTCGGTCGGTTGTTCTTCGCCTTCAAGCAACTGGGCAAGAAGATCATCGTTGATGGGCCGTTCACCTCCCCACAAATCTGGCATTAAAGTCTGCAAACAGAAGAATGGGGAGGTGAGGATAGAGATTTTTTAAGGCTTTTTAGAATAACGTTGGTCGAGTATAAAAGTTAGGCTTTTATACAGCAGCATTCTAACAAAAAGCTAAAATTTTCCACACGAACAGTTTGAGAAACAGATCAAAGGGTGAAAGCAAAAAAAATTTCATAAAAGCTTTTTCAACTCCCCTTAGGGCAGGAAAAACCTATTTTTCCGGCTGGCCTAAAAATCGAATCTTTACTTCGGTTTTACGTCCTAAAAATTATGATCTCAATTATCAAACTAACTCGTAACTTTTTTCACCCACAAGACATTCTACTGACAAGCATCTCAACCAAGAAGTAGATAAACTCAACAGTTAAACATACAGGAACATGCATTACAATAATACAAAACATAAAGATTCAAAGACTTACCAGAAAGAAGGTCATGGAGATTGGTAAGAATTTTCGGAGATCAGGGAACTCTCGGGCTGAGTCTTGGGAACGCAGAAGAACGATCTCCAGAAGGAAATGGAAGCTCTGGTTTTAGGGTTTCTTGAAAGAGTAATGGCGTGTGTAAAAAGAAAAAGGGAACTTCGGAGATGTTATATATAAGTTTGTCTGTGGCATTAAAAGGGATTAATCATCAGTTTCCCCTTTTTCGAAGTATGGGGAAGCGAGATAGCCGTCGAATTATTACTGGGGAAGAAAAAAGTCATGATTAGACAAAAGTAGGTTGCTTTTTCCAAGAACACACGAAGGGTTCTGACACGTATAGCGGGGTCACCGAAGGGTCGTTTCCTCAAAAGTTTATTTATTGCTCGTAATAAATAAACTTGGGGGGCAAATGTTTTCCAAAAAAACTGGCATAGATGACGTGGCAAGTGATTCCTGGACACGTGGCTGACACTTGGAGGAACTCTGCTAGGATATCGACCATAAGGCACATTATAAGCAGTAGGCGGCCTAGTCTTACCTGCAACCAGTCTGGTCGATGGTTCCGCATGCAACATGATGTTTCCATAAAGATCTTTGTAAATCCTGAAATTGACTCCCACAATCTCCTGAGTATCCGATTATTTAGGAGAGAATATCTGTAACAAATTCATGTAATCCCCCTTGAGCCTATAAATAGAGAAAAATAGCTCAAGGAAGGGACTTTTGGCTTTCGAATTATTTGAGACTAGAGTAATTCTATCTGAGATATTGTATTGTTCTTCAGAGGGTAGTGAAACTCATTGAACCCTAGTTCTTTGATCACTCCTTTGACTCTCACATCAATAACAATCTAAGTGGACGTAGGTTATTACCAGATTCTGGGGCCGAACCACTATAAAATATCGTGTTCTTATTATTTTCGTCATCACGTTCTTTTCAACGCATTCAATCCACATCAAGCATATTTTGACTCCGTGTCAGTTGCCCAAAATCAGGGTCAACAATAATTATTAAGACTACAATTTAATATTTATAATAGAGCAATAATGGAAATAATAAATGATATTATTTAATTAAAGAGTTTAATTAATAATTTGGTCTATTGGAGCTTAGAATTATATGTTCATGGTCCCTAAGTCACCTTTATATATAGAGATGACTAAATTGTAAATCAAATTAATTTTACAGGAAAAATATATAATTATGTGATAATTATATGCAATTAATTAATTAGTTAATTTGACTAATATGTTTTATTTGAAGCTATATATTAGTTTAAGAAAATATTAATTTATTTTGAATTAATTAAAATGGAAAGAGAATAATATAAATTTATTATATGATAATAATTTGATTAGGTATTATAAGCTTTGAATTAACTACTGTTTATGTATGTTTGAAATGATATTATTTTAAATATATAAATATATATTTTATTAAATGAATAAATAAATAGGAAAATGCCATCAGGCATTTTTTGATGCCACATGGCAGCTATTGTGCTTGCACAGTGACTAGCACATGTCACATGTGTGGGATCCACTTGGCTTGACACAAATTAAGCAGTTACTTGTTTGTGTTATTTATTTATTATTTAATTATTTAATAGTGTTGACTGTCTTTTTTGCTATCAACTAATTAAATAAGAACTTAAGGAAATGTACGAAAGAGACACGAGTTTTACGTGGTTCAGATTATAAAACAACCCTAGTCCACGAGGCTTTAGCATTATTGTTCTTGAAGCTTGAGATGACAAGCTTCAATTCAGGTTTCTCAAGTAGTGAATATATTGCTCTGAGTACAAAAAGTGGGATCAAAAGTCCAAAAGCCAAAATTCCTTTACAATGGAAGCCCTAGCCCTATTTATAGTGGTTGGAGAAAATTAATTCCAATAATGGAGATTTATTACAAAGATTCCCAATCATTTGGGAGTTTAATGTTAATTAGCACCTTCAGGTGCACTAATTAAGGTGTTGGGGCCATTCGTATCACACTGGGACCAATTCGTAGGTTGCGACCCACTACTTTACGGGAGACACGCGTCTGAAACTGTCAGAACATAGCTGCACGTTTCCCATGTCAAGCGACGCATTGGGACATGCCAATTGTTGAGTGTACAGGTTCAACACCAATACTCGAGGCACCAAAAGCTGTGAGATGGCCACTTATGGTACAAAGTTGATGTAATTGACACCGGGCATTCATTCCAGGTCTGGAGGACAATAATCATAAACTTGGAAGACTAACTGACCAAAAGGATGGGAGGACTAGAATGAAGGTCCTCAGGACATGGCCTAACTTGAAGACACCCATGCCTAGAAACTGATCATATCACGCTGGGAGGAGTTTACACTCCAAAGAGCTCTAGGCAAGCTCCAGAGGACTTCATTAGCTCCTAAGGAGCATAATTACTTCTCTAATGTCTACCACATGTCCAATGATGAAATCACGGACAACATTTCCCCGAAAGTCTGCACTTGTCCTCGGATAGTGGAGAATTAGTCTGAGAGGAGTAATTTCAAAGGTCTTCGGGGGGTGACGCTTTGGTTCTTTGTGACTTCACGCTCCAAAAAGGCAACACCACGTGTTGACTCCCCATTGATGGGCCCCTCAATCGGTGCAATTAATGAGGAGTTCTTTTCCACGCCCAAAATGTCAAATCTGTACCTGAAGTCACAAAGAACTCTTCTCCTTGTACCCAAGGCGTCCTTTTCATATGCTAATGATTGTGATTCGTTCCTTGATAATCATGACTGTTGGATCACGCTCTAGTGCCTACCCTGTAGGTGATCGACGGTCGAGATGGAGTTGCTTCCTCCCCAAGTCCATTGAGTATAAAACATGAAAATTTTGATGTAAACACTGAGCCTCTATCGGATACTATTGTCTTAGGAATTCCATGTAGTCTTACTATTTCTTGAACATAAATGTTTGCATACTGATATGTTGTATACGTAGCCTTAATAGGTAGGAAATGAGCTGACTTGGTTAGTCTACTATTACTACCCAAGCCGAGTCATGCTGCTTATTTGTTCATGGTAGTTCTGTCACAAAATCCATGGCTATGTCGTCCCACTTCCATTATGGAATACTAAGTGGTTGCAATAAGCCTACAGGCCGCTGATGTTCTGCTTTCACTTGCTGGCATACTAAACATTTAGACACATATTTCGCTACATCTTTCTAGATTCCTGGCAACTAATATAATGCCTTAAGGTCGTGAGTCATCTTGGTCGACCCTGGGTGAAATGAGTATGGGATATTGTGCGCTTCTTCCAAAATCTTCATCTTAATTCCATGATCATTTGGCACACATACCTGATCCTTATACCTCAAGAACCCCTGTCCTGATATCGAGAAATTTGTGGCCTTCCTTCTTTAACTGCATCCATATGTGCTACTAATGTGTCATCATGCCCTTGCCCGATCCGTATATCTTCTAACAGACTTGACTGGATGGACAAGTTAGCCAGTTTACTAATGACTATCTCTATTCTGGCATTGATCAGCTCCTGCTGTAACGACTCTTCTATTCAAGCTAACGCTGTTAAATTTCCATAACTCTTCCTACTTAGCGCATCCGCAACTACGTTTGCTTTTCCTGGGTGGTATAAGATTTCACAGTCATAATCCTTTACTAATTCTAACCACCTGCACTGCCTCATGTTGAACTCCTTTTGAGTGAAGAAATACTTTAAGCTTTTGTGGTCCATATAAATCTCACACCATTCTCCATAAAGATAATGGCGCCAGATTTTCAATGCAAAGATCACTGCTGCCAACTCCATATCGTGCGTTGGATAGCGTTGCTCATATTCCTTCAGCTGCCTTGAGGCATAGGCTATCACCTTGTCATTTTGCATCAGCACACAACCCAAACCTTGCTTCGACGCATCACAGAAGACTGCAAACTTGTCATTGGGTGTCAGTACACAAAGTATTGGTGCTGAGCATGGCTTATCCTTAAGCAACTGGAAGCTTTCTTCATACTTATTAGTCCAGCTGAACCTTTGATGTTTCCGGGTCTGGTTGGTGAGTGGAGTGGCTATCTTAGAAAATCCCTTTACGAACCTTCAATAATAGCCTACTAGTCCCAGAAAACTTCTTACCTCTGACGTGTTCTTTGGTCTTGGCCAATCCTTCATAGCCTCTACCTTAGATGGGTTTACAACAACTCCTTCCTTGGAAACTATGTGGTCGAGGAACGCTACATGCGAAAGCCAAAATTCACACTTTTTGAACTTAGCGTAAATTTGATGCTCCTTTAGTCGTAACAAGATCAACCTTAAATGTTCCTAGTGCTCGTCTTCATCCTTTGAGTACACCAAGATATCGTTGATGAACACTACGATGAATTTGTCCAAATAATCCTTGAAGACCCTATTCATTAAATCCATAAATGTGGCTGGAGAGTTGGTAAGACCAAAAGACATAACTAGAAACTCGTAATGTCCATAACGAGTTCTAAAAGTTGTCTTAGGAATATCCTCTTCCCGTACCTTGAGCTGATGATACCCAGACCGTAGATCAATCTTTGAAAACATGATTGCTCCTCAGAGTTGATCAAACAAGTCGTCAATCCAGGGTAGCAGGTACTTATTCTTAATCATTACCTTATTTAGCTCGCGGTAATCTATTCACATTCGTATACTTCTGTCCATCTTTTTCACAAATAGAACCGGTGCTCCCCATGGCGAATGGCTCGATCTAATGAAACCCAAGTCTAAGAGTTCTTGTAGCTGCGTCTTCAACTCCTTGAGTTTGGTAGGTGCCATCCTGTATGGTGCCTTGGAGATAGGCTTGGTGCCCGTTACTAATTTGATTATGAAGTCAATTTCTCGAGTCAGCGACAACCCTGGTAAGTCGTCAGGAAATACTTCTGGAAATTCTTTTACAATGCGGATGTCTCCAATTTTTAGTGGTGTTTCCTTTACCACATCTGTGACGCTGGCTAAGAATGCTTTACATCCTTTTTCTATCATCTTCTGAGCTTTGAGAGATGAAATAAGCGGTGTGCGTAGTCCTGAAACTTTTCCTATATAGCATAGTCTCTGACCGTTAGAAGTCTCGAACATCACTTTCTTGGGTTTGCAGTCGATGGTTGCGCCATGCCTTGCTAGCCAATCCATGCCCAGAATAACATCGAAGTCTTTGATCTTTAGTTCTATCAAGTCTCCTTCTAGTTCTATGTCGTCAATTTTTATCGGTACGCCTTGTATTATCTGTGATGATAGGACTACTTCACCTGAAGGCAACTCTGTTACAAACCTTGTTCTAAATCTTTAACAGGGTTTGTCTAATTTCTCTATAATTCTTAACGAGATATACGAATGAGTGGCTCCCAAATCAAATAATACTGAACATACTTTATTAAGGATAGAAATCTGACCTATGACCACTTTATTGCTAGCATCAACTTCTCCCTGGGTTAAGGCAAAGACTCTGGCAGGAACCATCTTATTGTCTCTTTTCTCTTCTGGCTTGAGCTGGGGACATTCTTTCTTTCGGTGACCTTCCTAACCATAGTTTTAGCATCCCTTGGTGTTTGCACAACACTCACCAGGATGTTTCTTTTGGCACTTAGCACATTGTGGGTATTCTACTTAACCCGACTCACTACCTCCATTGTTTGTCCGTGCTCTTTTATCGTTGTCGGACTGCTTGTTGTCAGGATGCCTTCTTTTCTGACCATTATTGTTGCTGGACTGGTGGTTTTGGTTCTGACCATTCTGAGGTTGACTCTGTTGCTTAGGCTCAGGCTTACTGGACTCTTCCTTACTAACATTCGCCTGAAGCCTTTCTACTTCTATCGCTGTTTTCAGAACATCGGCATAAATAGTATTTCCCAGGTTTGCTAGCTTAACCCCTAGCTCAATCTTTGGTCTAATTCCTTTAACAAACTTGGTAACCCTCAGATAGTCAGTTGGAACCAACTTTGGTGAAAACTTGGCTAGTCGGTTGAACTGCTGAGCATACTCTGCTACTGATAAGTTGCCCTGCTTCAGACTAGCGAACTCCTCGACCCTTGTAGCGATGACTGCCGAGTTGTAGTGCTTTTTGTGGAACATCTCCACAAATTCGGTCCATGTCATGGTGGTGACGTTGTGAGTCTACTATACTAAGTCCCACCATATTCTTGCATCTTTCTTAAGCAGAGACGAAATGCAGGATATGCGGTCTGCGTTGCCGAGATTCATGTGCGCTAGGATCGGCTCTACATTTCTAAGCCATTCTTCCGCCTCGAAGGGGTCTATTGTCCTTTCAAAGTTTGGAGCGTGTTGCTTGCGAAACCACTCATAGATTGGCTCCATGTACTGAGCTGGGTAAGGCGCATAGTTCGCCATTGGCCATCCCCTATAAGGACCTACTTGATGGGGTGCTTGAGACATTTACTGGGGTTGTGGTTGCGGCAGAGGTGGAGGCTGAGTCTGAGTTTGTGGCTAAGCCTACTGTCACTGTTGCTGCAGCAATTCCTCAACTTGCTGTCGTAGTCTGGCAATTTCTGTAGTGTTATCAACCGGCGGTGACGGCGCAGTTTGGTTAGCAGCAGCATTGGTAGCACACGCTCCCCTTCTATAAATTGGAGGGGATTCATTAGTCTCAGGAGCGACGCTGGAGGCATTGGTATTGGTGCATGCAGACCTTCTGAGCGACATCTTCAGTAGAGTTCTAACAGTCGAGAAAAACATGTTAGAACTTACCCTAATAGGCTCTAAACCAAAACTTAATCTAAGCAAACATAACTCGGACCTATTAATTGTGATTTCTTATGAAAAAATTATATAAGTCTTCTTTATCATTAGGGTGTGTTTCTATACTTAGAAAAATAAGTCATCTTTATTATTTTCTAAGTATGTTTCTATTCATCCTATATGACTTAATTCTCAGGCTCGATACTCATCGTTGTTCCAAAGTTAACCATATTGAGGGAAGGCTGGGATCAGTAAATTCGTTCCCACTACTATGGCCCCTATCTCTCAATATAGAACCCGGTCCATTGATTTGTATCCACCCTCACCGAACTTGGTCATTATTTATTATTTATTAGGATTGTAAAAAAAATCAAACTCATACATGTCATTCAAAAATTACAATGATACTTATTTGGAAAAAAAGGTTTTCACTAAGTACAATCATAAATGCAAAGATAATAAATAAAATAAATAAAGAAACTAATCTAATCTAAAAATCAGGATCTTCTACATCTGACCCTTCATCTAACATATCATCATCTATCTCCTCATAATCATCATTATTGTGAGCCTCAAAATTTCCTCTAGGAAGATTCGTAAAGGTTCTATTTTTTTGCTCATTTGAGAATTGGAATTCCATCTTAGAGGTGAACCTAAGTATGAGAAAATAATATCTCATTGCTACTGGTAATTTATCTTCCTCATCTATAGTCTCCCATATTTCTTCTAAAGCTGCAATTACAATAGGATAATCTTTAAAAAGTCTAATCACTAAAACATATTGCTCTGTAGCTCTCATCATGATTTGTTTAGTTGTTTGGAGGTGACCTATATCATGGTGGAATAAGAGTAATTTCCGAGTGATTCTTTCTAGCACTCCTACTGTATTTCTTGGCTCTCTAATTCTTTTCAAGGCCTTAATGGCTCGGATATCCTCATAGGTTAAGGCTCAATCTATTCTTAACATAAAATATAAGGTTAAACACATAAACATAATAACTATATCATAAACACTTACCTTGGCGGTTAGATTCGGAGCTTGAGCGTGTGTATCAAGGAGAACTTCATGCAAATGGACCGTTGCTCTGATACCAACTGTAATGACCCAACTATTTCTAAGACCTTGGACCATTAAAAACTACTAGACTTAGCTACTACTTTTGGAGAAAACATAAGAAATAATCATAACTTTATTAAAATTCTAAAATAATTATTGTATCAATAACATAAAATTATAAATTAAAATGTAATATGGCATGGGTACTCATTGTTTGTAAGACATAAAACATAACTTTAAATCAATTATTAAAAAACTAAATGTGGAATTACAAAAGAAACATAATTCAAAAGACTAGATAAATGTCATCCTCAATCAATACGCAGTCCACTCAGTCCATTTATACTTAACACACAAGCCAAGCTACCAAGAATCCTTCCGCCTCCATAATCACTTTCTTGCATCACACTAAAAATAAAGGAGTGAGCCTAATGCCCAACAAGGAAAATCTACTAACAACATACATCATAAATCAAAAGCATAAGCATAAGACTATATCATAACCACATACTATAAAACATATATCACAACTCTAACCCATGATCATGGTAATCTTGGGGTTTGCTATCAAAGCAACTATAAGCCCCAAGAAACATAAAAACATTGGGGGTTGCTAGCTAAGAACCTATAAGCCTCAAGCGACATAAAATCATTGAGGTTTGCTAGCTAAGCAACTATAAGCCTCAAGCGACATAAAAGCATTGAGGTTTGCTAGCTAAGCAACTATAAGCCCCAAGGACTACAAGACATATTCATATATATATCATAACATAAAAATATTATAACATAACATAACATATCATAACATATAAGCATATAAAATCTATCCTATTTTCCTTACCAAAAGTCGAGATATTTGGAAATAAGAACGAGATTTAGAAACTCCTATAAACCAACAGTAGAAAAGGGTGAGAATCTTTAAGAATAAAGATGAATATGGGAACTAAACCATCAAGAAGAAACTTACCAAGAAAGACCTTAAGTTTCAAGAACTTAAATACCTAATCAAGAATCAATAACAAGAGTTGGAATCTGAATACAAGAAACTATAGAAAACTAAAGAATTATAAAGAACTGGACATTAAAGAATAGGAATACCTTGAATGACCTTATGGATTGGTTTAAACCTCAATACCGAAATCACACTTTTTCTCACTTCCCAAGTGTTTATAAAAGCATGGAATGATAAAGCTTTAACCCAAAACCCAAGTGTATCTCTCTATAGTAACACTAGCACCTTAGAGGCTCTGATCAAATGCTTGAAGAATGAAGAAAATGGCTGAGCACTAGGTCCTATTTATAGAGTTCAAGGATGTAGCATCCCAAATTTGCTAATAAGTCTTAGGGCCTTGATTAGCGTGCCTGGAGGGCAATAAGTGGTTTATTATTATAATATGTGAATTTTTATGAGTATGTGATTAGAGATGCATGTTTAGGTGAATTAAATATGCATGTGGGCCCCGTTTGGTTATTGGGAGCATGTTCGTAATTTTAGCCCGTTGAGGGCATAAATGTGTTAATTGTGAATATTATGATATATTTGTGATATATCTGTGTTGCACGCTCCGAGACAGTTCTAAGGAGCGGTTTAGCTAGAAAGTCACAACGGGGTCGTATACCCGACTCGGGGCGAGTCGAGGGGTATTTCGGGCATTAGATATTTTATTGGGCTATCGGGTTATGGAAATAAATATTTGTAGATATATTTGAGGTTAGAATGTTTAGGATGGAATGTCAGGGAAATTTACCATTTTTCCCTTGGGGACGTTTTTGGTACCCCGAGCCCTTGAGGTAACCTTAGAAACTTAAGTTAAATAAAAAAAAAACAAGGAAGCTTTCAGAACTTTGTGAATCGACCCAAGGCTCCCTCTTTTCTCTCTCATTTTTATCAAGTAATACCAAGGAGAACTTTGAAGATCAAGCTAGGAATTGGGGCTCTAAAACTTGGAGATTGTTCAGTATCAATTTGTGGATTCAAGCAGAGCTAAGGTAAGTGTTATCCCCAAAAATTTGAGATAAATGACGTGGCAATAGAGGTGACAAGTGGCAGTACATGGTCCGTAAAAGACACATTAAATAGTCAATAAATACATTGACTCCTCAGAGTTGTGATAAAGTTACCCGGTAGATTGATGAAGAATTTTGACTGGCTTGAGAAGTGTCATGACCGACCAGGAATGACTTGTTTGCCCAGGAGTGACTTTGCTGCCCAATAATGACTTTGCTGCCCAGTAATGACTTTGCTGCCCAGGAATGACTTTGTTGCCCAATAATGACTTTGCTGCCTAGGAATGACTTTGCTGCCCAGTAATGACTTTGCTGCCCAGGAATGAACTTGGTCGATCAGTCATGCACATGTCCGACCAGCTAAGTGCATATCCTACCAACCAAGTGCATGTCCTACCAGCTAAGTGCATGACTGCCCAGTCATAGAGTATACTGGCGTGCACATAAGGTATACTGGCGTGCACTTCAACACAGGCAATCTACCCAGTGAAGGTGTGTTCGACCAGAATGAAGGTGATGTGGATCAACTAGATAGAGCATGACTATGTCAAGATTCCCAGAAACATCTTCAACAAGAATCGGTCTTCGCACACGCGGGAATCTCTCATTCTTCCCACAAATTTGGTGTTCTGTTACATTTTGAATATTTTTGTAATTTAAATATAATAAGAATAATAAAATATCCCGATTCTAGGGGATATCAGATGTATGATCCTAAGCCTATAAATATATGGCTTATGGGATCAGAAAGGGACTTTTTGGGGGAAATTTTGGGTCTGAATTTTCTAGAGAGAGAAAATGCTTATATCCGAAAGAATTCTTGTATTCTTGTAATCTGTACTGAAGAAACTCAGTGGCTCAGTTCATCTGGCCTTGAGTACAGATCTATAATCACAACTCTAAGTGGATTAGGCTATTACCAACATATTGGGACTGAACCACTATAAAAATTGCATGTGTTATTTACTTTCTTTATAAAACCATTTGTGTCGTTTAATTTCTCTTGAAGGTTTTATCGTTTTTGACGTTCTCACGTCGTTGGCCAAAAACGCGGCCAACAGTAAGCATTAAACTGTGATTTTAGTTATTTACTTCTGTGATTATTTGTAACGCCCCAACTCCAGGGATCGTTACGGTGTGCCTTGTAAACGGTGCTAAACTCGCTAATCGAGTCATTTATCCAAAATCGTGTACTAAGTATGATTAGCGGTTTAGGGATTAAAAACTTTGGATAATATGTAACGTTTCATTAGAACGTTTAATATATATGTTGGGATCCCAAAACTATAATTTCAGAGTCTATTACAAGAAAATATTTACAACATGCCATTCTATGTGGCAAAATAGGGCTTAACCCTAGTTCCTTCTCAACCTCGGCCGTGGTGGATGAGCAGCTGCATATGTACACCTCATCACCTAAGCTCTCCAACTCAAGGATGGTCCAGCTTTCTTTTGCCTTTACTTGCACCACATAGCACCCGTGAGCCAGAGCCCAGCAACAAAACACAATAAAGCAGAGTATAATATCAGCAATGATCGTAATAATCATCCAGGACTCTCAGTCCCAATATAAATAGGTGACAGTCGCAACAGTCACGTAAGCGGGTACAACCCCCTCTAGCCATGTGACGTTAGGGTCACTCGGGCTTAACTGATAAGAGAACCTTTCATAAGTTTGATCAGGATAGGTGTATGGTGAGTAGTCACCAACATAACCTTCCTCATGACCATAGAGTCATAACCCTGGAATAGCGTTCCCTAGCCATGTGAAAAACAGTCACCGGGGCCATATGCCCTGGCTCTGAATAACTGGTCTTAGACCAGACAAGCGCTTATAAGTTCATCGACCTTAGGGTCGGTCCAGCGTTAATACCCCATATGAGTCATTCTTGCTGATATCGATTAGATCTAATCTTCATTTGGCTCGGCATTCATGACGCTATACCATTTTTGACTCTTAGGTCAGTAAAACACGACTAGTGTTCAACCCATTGTGAACTTGACTAGTAAATCACAACTTCACAGATGGATCTAACACCATTGCCAATTCTGACTAGTAAGTCAGTGCCACACACACAAGTAAGCCATGCCACCAAACATATAACACATATCCAATATCCATAAACAAGGTATTCTACATGCTTACTTAACTAGTACTAGTACAATTACGACTAAGCACGAACACAGAGGCTCACACTTTGAACGATATCATACTCAGTATATAAAGCATGTCCTAATCACATGTTTCTCGTGCATCATATGCATTATATTTAACAATCCAACATGCACCAATAATAGCCATGCATGTCACATCTAATAGTCAACCAACATGCATCAAGAATAGCCATGCATGTCACATATACACAGGGTACAGTTTTCTTACCTCAAATTCGAGCTAGACCAATATAAGAACGACCTTGAGAACGATCGATCCTTAATCCTTTAACGGTCACCTGGTCATAACCAAAACGATCTCCAATTAATGAAAATTACCAAAGATAGGGTCTTAACCTAAACCCCACTCTCAGATCCTCGAAACATGCCCACACAGTGAGTAGATTCGATCCCGGGCCTTAAGGATTGAAACCCCGAGTCAAAAACCCTTAAAAACACCCAAAACAGGGTTCTGAAGGAACAGGGTAGCGCTACAGCGCTGCCCTTCTAGCGCCCCAGTGCTCAAGACAGAACCATAAACCGCCCAACCTCCCAGCAGGTAGCGCTGTAGCGCCCTACACTGGGCGCTGTAGCGCTACCTTCAGCCAGCCAATTCCCAGAATTTCCTTCCTTCGATTCTACCAGTTCTAACCCAATCCAAAAGCTTCCAAACATCAAATTAACTCCAAAATGAACCCAAATACCACCTCCACATGTCCTAGGGACCACAACCCCAAGAACCCTAGCCAAAACTCCAACCAATTCCCAAGTTTCCAACCCAAAATCCAGCTGAAACTTAACTTAGAAAACAAAGCAAAAGCAAGCATTCTAGTGGCTAGAAACTCACCTCAATCTCAGCAACACACCCTCTTCAATGGTGGAGCATAACCCTAGCTTGGCTAAGCTTGGTTCCTTGGCTTAATTCCTCAAACTGAGCTCGAAAATCCAAAGAGAAAAGAGGAAGAAAATCTATCGGGAGAGAAGGAGGAGAGACTCTGTTTTTTGTTACTCTTCTACAGCCTTAATGGCTGATATATATCCTTTGAGGGGAAAGGACCTAAATACCCTTAGGTCTAAAATAAAACCTTAACAACCACCAAGGGCAAAACCGTCCTTTCGCACCTATTTTATTAATCACAATTAACACCCTCCAACTCCCGCTATTCTCAATAACCTCGAACACCAACAATCCTTGTCCCATTACCCTTTAATTCTCGGTAATGCTCTAATCATTAAACTCACCTCGAGACTCACCCCGAGCCTCAAACTTAAACCCATTATGACTAGACCGAGCACTTGCATTCCACGATCGTCTCATGCTGAATAGCTTGAACCAATCCACCTTATAATGTGGCTATATTAATTGATCACAAACATGCACCCAAAATACACAATTACGCCCACAGCGACCAAATTACCAAAATACCCTTATAATTATAAATACTCCCATATGCACGCATTTATCATCATATAATAATATAATTCACATAAACATGCATATGATCATTAAATAGCATTATAATTCAAGGTCATAACCCTTATTAGGAAATTCGGGGCATTACATTATTGGTTGGGTTTCAAGTTCTTTTGAGGTGTTGAAGTTGAAGATTGAATTTTGGGTTTGATGAGTTTTTAAAGCTAGAGTTAGTTAGGATTTGTTGTTGAGACTGTTCTAGGACTTCTGTGATAAATGAATTGGATTGTTAGATTGATTTGAGGGGTAAATTGGCTTGGTTTTGGTAGAAGAATGGAAGATTTTTCTGGGTTCGAGGGGTTGGGCCGCGAAGTTGTTCAGGCTGAGCCACGACCCTTTAGAACATTTGGGCGGCCTGAAAATAGGGCCACGCCGCGGCGCCCTACAGGCAGGGCTGCGGCGCGTGTAGGCAGAAATGAGGTTTGGCCTTTGGTTGAGCTTGGGGCCGCGACATGGGTCCTTGGGGCCACGACACTTAGTTCATTTTTGGCTTTAAAGATGTTTGAGGCTCGGGAATCCAAACGTTAAGGCTCGGGATGGGTTTTATCACTCGGATTGATAGAATTCAAGGTCCCAGAGACTAGAATTATGGTCCAAAGTTATTTAATGGGTTAGAACTTGATGGATGAATATTGTTGACGTGTTGTGACTAGGGTTTCAGCGAGGCTCGAACTAGGGGACTGTTCTTGGGACATCGATGCTTGGAAAGCTTGGGACACAGGTAACAAAACTGCTGTACCCGTAGAGCAAGGTGAGGCCTTATAGTTTATGCTACAGGGCACGACCCTATATGATTGTGTTGCAGGGCGTAGCCCCATTGATTGTGCTTATGCATGTCTAAATACTTGTTTAATTATGCTATGTGTGCATATATGTGAATGAACGGCAAGAGCTGGGAACCATGAGGGCTGAGAACGATGAAGGTCGAGAACGACAAAGGCTGAGAATGGCAAGACTGAGTACGGCAAAGGGCTGGGAGCAGCGTTTAGCACGCGGAGTGCAAGTTGCCAAGGTGAGACCCTATATGATACCTGGGATATCCTCACGGTGTAGACTGCAGACCCAGGGCCTGGTAAAGTGCCTGGGATGGCATGACCGTATGTGTTTAGCCCATTGGCAGTTTATTTGCATGCTGAATGATAGAAATGCATATGTTTTCTGCTTGTGTAAGTTTTCTTGCTAGGCTTCGGCTCACGGGTGCTCTATGGTGCAGGTAAGGGCAAGGGGAAAGTCAACCAACCATGAGTACGGAGAGCGTGAAGTGGCGCGTACATGTTTGGCCTGCCTGGCTACCACGGCTAGAGGTATTTTTGGGAGATGATTGTACTTAACCTAGATTTTGTCGTTTAGCCGACTTTAGTTATATTTTTGAGTTATAAATATTTCTAAACAATATTTTTGGATTCCAAATGTTAAACGCTTTGTGATTTTCAATGAATGGAATTATTTTAAACGTATAAGGCTCTGTTTATGGTTTAATTACATTTTTGACTTAAAATCTCAAATAGCGAGTTAATTGCACGTTTAAAACTCACTTAGTAACGACTCTAATGAAGTAGGGCGTTACAACTTGGTATCAGAGCAAGCCAAGGTTTATGGTTCCTGGAGATTGATCGAACATGTACGCTCGCTGTCATTGACAAGCTCGACTCAGGGTTGGTTGGTAATAATTGACTTATATGCTGAATATGTGTTTAAATGCCCTGTTTGCTTGCTTATTTTATATTGAGAATGGTGAATGAGTTAACATATGCATGATGCCAGGGCATGGCCTGTTGAGTGTTATATGTTATTTGTATGTGATGTGGGCTGTTGTTTATGGTTGGCTGATGTGAATTGGGAGGTAGTTTTGGATGTTGTTATCATGCTTGATTAGCGGCGTCGTTGATTGTAGGAATATAGTTGAGATGCCTCGACAATCATCGAGACTTTGTGACAGTAGGGCCAAGGATGACAACTAGGGTCAGGACCCTCCACCTGCCCCATAGAATTGGCAACAGATGTTTGCTGAAATGGAAGCTTGACTACAAAGAACAGAGGAAGAACTTCGACAGCTAAGGCAGCAGGCCCCTCCTTAGGCCACTAGGTAATCAGTTCAGCAGGCTGTGGCGCCAGTGCCAGTTCAGCCTGTGATGGAGAACAGCTGGGAACCCTTGTATGAGAGGTTTAGGAAGCAACATCCTCCCACCTTCGAGGGTGGACTAGACCCATTGCGAGTAGAGCAGTGGATGAATATGGTTTCCTCTATCTTGGATTTTATAAGGGTTGAAGGGAACGAGAGGGTAGCTTGTTCTAGCTACATGTTTAGAGAAGATACCCGCATCTGGTGGGATGTAGTAGCTCAGAGGAGGAATGTTGCAGTAATGATTTGGGAAGAGTTTAGGAATATCTTTAACGAGAAATACAACAGTGTTGCAGTCTGAGCTGCGAAGGTTGATGAGTTCATCAACCTGACTCAGAACCGGTTGACCGTTACAGAGTACACCTTGAAATTTGACCGGTTGGCGAAATTTGGTGCCGACTGATGCGGCAAGAAGAGATATATTTGTACGGGGGTTGAATGTTATGATCGCCCGTGATGTGAAGATTACTTCAGATCCAGAGACTACTACCTATGTTCAGGTCATGAACAAGGCCCTTACAGCTGAGGGGGTCGAGGATCAGATATGGAGAGAGAGCGCAGTTAGGCGCGATGCCAGGAGGATGGTGACTCCTTTAATTGGATCCAGTCGGGGTAGTGACTCTAGTGAGCAAAAGAGAAAGGCCCTGGATTCTTTTGTTCTTCCTAGCTCGGATAGGAGGGCACAGGGTGCTTTTAGTGGCCGTCAGGGCATAGGTGACAACTGGAGGAGTTTTCCAGTTTGTCCATGGTGCAGACGATGACATCAGGGTGAGTGAAGGATTAGGGCCTGCTTTATCTATGGGAGTGCCAATCATCTAAAGAAGGACTACCCACAAGCCAGGAAAGAGGAGCCGAAGCAAGGCAATAGTCTCGCTCCTACCAGGGTGTTCACTTTAACTCAGACTGAGGTAGAGGCTAGCCCCTCGGTTGTGACATGTCAGATTTCTAGTGCTGGGTTTTCTTATACTGCATTGATTGATTCGGGAGCTACTCGTTCATTTGTGTCTGCTAGAGCGATAGATTAGTTGTGTAGACCTAGTGGTGGTATGCTAGGGGTTTTCAGACTTTGTTGCCAACAGGGGAACTAGTAGTCTCTAAGAGATGGATTAGAGCTTTGCGAGTAGAGGTAGATGGTAGGGAGTTGTCTGTTGATCTGATTGAGCTTGTGATGGATGACTTCGATATGATCCTAGGGATGGATTGTTTATCGAAATATGGGGCGACGATTGACTGCAAGCGCAGGATGGTGCCTTTTGAACCAGAAGGGGAGGCACCCTTTGTATTTGTGGGGACAGTTAGTGGACCGCGAGATTTATGTTTTAAATAAAATATATCCATTCCTTTTGATCGAGATTTTTCACCTTAACCTATTAATAACACCTAGATGCACGTTTATAATCTAATGACTCGTTTAGCGAGTTAAGCACTGTTTAAAGTTCACAGTAACGACCTTGGAGTAACCAGGGCGTTACAACCGGTCTTTGTCGAGCTGCCTTCTTTTTTGTTGGACTGATGGGTGGTTCTTGTTTATGTTCATGACATGGCTAATAACTTCTGGGTCAATTCCCCACATGTCTTTATGCGACCAGGCAAAGATCTCTTGGTTCTTCTTCAAAAACTCCACCAGTTTTTCTTTGATTTTTGTCTCTAAGTTTGTATCGACTTTCAAAACTCCGGTTAGATCTTTTTCTTTTAGCAGAACCTCCTCGAGGTCCTCAATGGGTCCAATACCTTCCTCAAAATCCCCAAAGCAAGGATCTAAGTCTCTATCCTCACTTTGGGCAACACCCTATTTGATGACTTGTTCACCTGATTGGGCATGTGATTCATTTACCACTAGCAACCTTTTTTTTTGCTTTGCTCCCCGATCCACACTTTTTTGCTTTTGTGATCGAAGAGTTATAACACTCTCTGGCTTCTCATTGGTTTCGCAAGATGCACCCTACTCCTACACCTGTTGGAAACTTCATGGCCAAATGCCAGATTTAAGTTACTACTCGTAGCTCCACTAGGATGGGTCTTCCAATCACGGCATTATATGTGAACGGACAATCAAATACTATAAAATTAATGAGTAATGTCCTGTTCGTAGGTGCTATTCCTGCCATTACCAGGAGTCTGATCAACCTTGTTGGTGCTAATCCCTCACTTGAGAAACCGTAGATGGTTTGGTTGCATGGTTCTAAATCTTGCACCGATAGTTTCATTCTTTCCAGTGAAGATTTATATAGAATGTTCACCGATCTTCCAGTATCTACCAACACTCATTTTACCATCATGTTGGCGATTTGAACATCCACGACCAAGGGATCTAAGTGGGGGAATCAGACATGTTGTTCGTCCAGCTTAGAGAAAGTTATACTCTCTTCCTTTGTTTGAGCTTTTTTGGGAGTTCACTCCTCGACAGTTAGCACTTCTATATCCTGCTCATGACGTAGGGTTCTGGTATATATTTCTCTTGCCTTACCACTGTTGTCAAATAAATGTGGTCCCCCACAGATAGTTGGCAAAGTACAAGCGACTGGGGCTGGTTGCAGCGAAGGCGAGCATTGGCGTACATGTGTCTGCTCGTTGCCTCTGTTATCCCCTTGCTGGGGGTTTCCCCCTACTCGCACATATCTTCTCAGGTGTCCTTGTTGTATAAGGAGCTCGATCTCATCTTTCAGCTGGTTACATTTGTTTGTATCATGGCCATACTCATAGTGGAAACGACAAAACTTGGTTGTGTTCCTCTTGGATATGTCCTTTCTGATCGGGGTTTTTCGCCTGAAAGGGACTGTGGTGTGAGTGGTCTGATACACTTATGCTCTGCTCTTGACCAGGGCCGTGTAGTTAGTGAACCTCGACTCGTACCTATTTTTCTTAGGGCGCTTGTTATCAGACGTCGTCTGCTCAACATTTGCCCTTTGTCCTCCAATCTTGTTATTATTTTTGTCATTATTGTTATGCAGGTTGCTAGACCCACTAGCAGCCTTGGTCAACTCTTCTTTTTTTCCTTGGTCAGCCTTTGGAGACTTTCCTTCATTGGCGACAGCCTCCTCCATCTTGATGTATTTGTCTACTCGATCCAAATTTTTTTAGTACTTTTGACTCCATTTTTCCTTAGGTTGCTCCAAAGGGGAGATTGGTGTTACAGCCCAGCAGCGATGGCCATCATCTTTCCTTTATCTCCAACCGATTTGGCCCGAGTTGCTGCTCGCATAAACCTCTGGATTTACTCCTTTAGAGGTTCTCCTTCCTTTTGTCTTAGATCAACTAGCTAATTGGCCTCTGTTGGACATATCCGACCAGCATAAAATTGTCCGTAGAATTCCTTTACGAACATCTCCTACGAAATCATGCTGGCCAGAGGAAATTTGAAGTACCATTCCATGGCAGCATCAGATAAAGTAGCAGGAAAGATTCTGCGTCGAGAATCTTCAGACACCTTTTGGATGTCCATTTGTATCTCCAACCTATTCACGTGAGATATTGGGTCTTCTCTTCCAGTGAAGTTGGGTAGTACTGGAATTTTGAATTTGCTTGGGATCTTTGCTATAGCAATTTTGTTGATGAACGAGGTGCCCTTTCTTTGTTCATAATCAATATGGGAAGTTTTATTCCCGACCAGCTGTTGTACAACCTGATTCAAGGAATCTATTTTAGCCTAAACAACAACTGGTATAGTAAGGGCAGAAGTGACCGCAGTAGGTGGGACATGCTCATCATGCCTTTCTCTTCGGTAATTGAGTATGTCCCTTAAGTCCTCATCCCTTTATCTCTGCTCACTTGCACCTAGTCAGTCAAGGACGTTGGGTTGTTTGGGCTGCCCCCAAAGTTCTGGCTTACTGGTTGGTTGTCCATTAGAGGAGGGTTTTGTTGCCCGAACTTTGCTCCTGTTGCCAACCAGCGTTTCTCCTATTATAATTGGAGTCCCATTTGTTGTAATTATTGTTGTCTCTACACTGCGACCTATGAGTATGTGACTGGTTGTATGCATTGTCCCCCTTTCTTTTCCCTAGGTCGTCTCACTAAACAGGAGGAGGCCTGCGCTGGTCTTTGGGTCCCTGGACATTGCTCTGTCATGGGGGATCCCGGAGCGCAAAACCTAAGTCTGTCTGCCTACTGCTTCCTGAGGGACCCTGTCCCTTGCTAGGAAGGTTTTGTTCGTCTGTTGCGAGATGTCTAGGGCTTCTGGGACGCTGTTCGTCCTTATTCTATATGTGCTACTTTATATTACCACGACTAGCATGAGAGGGTTAGCGCTGCTCGTTATTTCTAGAAGGATGCTGGGGCTGTCTTTACTGTTGGGTAGTTGGATGTTGTTCTGGCTGCTGTGGACTTCTCGAGTCTTGTGGGTTTAGAGGATATTGGTGATGCTCTGATCGTGGGTTTTGAGGAGGATGAAGATTTAGCGGTAGATTTGGCTGGGAGCTTTGTGCAGGTGTCAGTCCTCGAGCCAACTGAATGGCTGCCTCAAAAGCCACCGTCGCGTCTCTTTGTCGACGATCCATGTCCGCCTATTTTTCGTTCAAGTCTCAACGCTGTCGGTTGAGATCCCTCTGGTGCATCACCATCGTTTCAACCACGTTCTCTTGGTTAGCTCTTATAGTGGCTCACTTGTCTTGCAACACTACCAAGGCCATTCTTAGGGTTCCAGCGTCTATCTCCTCCTCTTTCAACTCCACTTGTGGCTCATCCTCTATCACGCCTGGTGGAGGAGGTGGATTTTGTGGATTTTCTGATGTTTTTCTAGCTTGACCTGTCCTCCTGATGTTCTTAGCCATCATGTTAAATCTTGGTTTCCTTGAGTTCAACTCTCAACGAAAGCACCAAAATGTTGACCCTGAATTTGGTCAACAACACGGAGTCACAAAAATGATACAAATAAGAGAGTTGAATTCAAGAATGTAAACGACACCAGGATTTTATAGTGGTTCGGCCCTAGGGATTGGTAATGACCTACGTCCACTTAGTGTTTTTATTAATGTAGAAGAACTCCAAAACCCGCGATCAGTGAACAAGGGTTCACGAGTTTCACAAGTCTTGAAGATGGATACAAATATTGTGTATAAAATTACTATTTCTCTCTGAATACAAATTTATTGCCTAAGACATAAATGAATCCTATGAGTCTTATTTATAGGCTCAGGATGTACATATGGGCCTATGGGCCCATATTGTGTATAATGAAATAATAATATCAATCACATTGATTATATTTGAATTAATAAATATCCCTGAAATATCTAACTTATAACCGTTTATGAGAATTTGTCCCAGTCCCACGAGCCTATCTGTTCACATGTTTCTGTCTATTTTCTTTTTCGCTGCTCAACATATTCCTTGCATCTATCGAGCAACTCAATTTCTTCTAATACTCTGATCGTAGGTCGACCGATCCTTCATTAATAAATAGTCATGTGTTGTTCACGTGCCTCTTTAACATGCCACATCATCATGAAAATATTTAGGGAAACAACTTCATACCCGTAGGCCATAAAGAATGGCGAATAGCCCATAGAGGTCCTAGCAGTGGTACGATAGTTCCACAATGCATGAGGCAACTCTTCGAGCCAAGCGCCTTTTGCCTACTCAAACCTCTTCTTCAAAGTGGCTTTAAGCATCTTGTTGACCGCTTCCACTTGCCAGTTTTCTTGCGGAGGAGAAACTCTTCATAACTCCATGCCTTTCATAAAATTCTATGAACAACTTGCTGTCAAATTGCAAGCCATTGTAGGAGACTATCTTCCTCGGGAGCTCGTAGCGGAAAATGATGTTTTTAATGACCAAGTCCAGCGCCTTATTGGAAGTGATTGTAGCAATAGGTTCGGCCTCGACCTACTTCGTGAAGTAGTTGACTGCCACAATAACGTACTTCATTCCTTCCTTTCCCGTGGGCAAGGACCTGATAAGGTCACTACCCCAGACTACGAAGGGCCATGGACATGTCATCTGTGTGGGCTCATTCGGAGGAGCTCGAGATCTGTTGGTGTAGCGTTGGCATTTGTTTCACTTCTTAGCGTATTCCATTCCGTCACCATTCATTGTAGGCCAAAAGTATAATTGTCTTAGGATTTTCTTGGTGAGGCTCTGCCCCCAGCGTGGTCCCCGCAAAATCCCTCGTGTACTTCTTAGAGGATAAGGCTGGCTTCTTACTTGGACACACACCGAAGAAGGGGCAATGAATATCCTCTCCTGTACAACTTACAATCCATGATCACGTACCGAGGCACCTGTAAAAGAAACTTTCGAGCTGCTTTTTTGTCCTGTAGTAACTCTACGGAGACAAGGTACTTCACAATAGGCTCCATCCAACTGTCTTGGGGCAGGAAAACTTCTACCTCCTTGGGAGCTGAGATGCTTGGATCACCCAAGTAGTCTATTGGGACCACATTGATCAACTCAACATCCTTAGTGGCAGTAAGCTTGGTCATGGAATGAGCATTCCAACTCTGTTCCCTTGGCACCTGTCTAATGGTAAATTTCTTGAAGTTGTGCAACATTTCCTGGGTCTTACCTAGATAGGTGGCCATCCTTGTCCCTTGGGCCTAATACTCTCTGAGGACGTAATTCACTACAAGCTAAGAATCACTGATGATCTCGATGCCTTACGCTTTAAGTTCTAGGGCTACTCGAGGTTCCGCGATTAGTGCCTCGTACTCAACTTCATTGATTGAGGCGTCGAATCCAAACCTCAAAGCATTGTGAGCCCTGTGCCCTTTGGGTGATACCAATATAAGGCCTGCCCCAACTCCACTCTCGCTAAAGGACCCATCTACATACAACTTCCATGTGGACCCGACTATAGGGGCTTCTCCGGGTCGCTCGTGCACTCGACAATAAAGTCCTCTAGTGCCTGCCCCTTGATGGCATTCCTCGTGGTGTATGTGATGTCGAACTTACTCAATTTGACCCCAATTGAGGAGTCTCTCGGAGGACTTGTCGCAAGGGCTGGTTGGTGAGGACCCTGATAGGATGTGCCTGGAAGTAGGGCCTTAGCTTTTGAGAAGCTACCATTAGGCAGAATGTCAGCTTTTCCATGAGTGGATATGTGGATTCCACTCCGAGGAGTCTTTTACTCACGTAGTAGACATGATGTTGCACTCGACCTTCCTCACTAACCAAGGCAGCACTAATGGCCTTCTCAGAGACAGCCATGCAAAGGAGTACGGGCTCTCAATCTAAGGGCTTAGACAAAATTGGAGTGTTAGCCACATGCACCATTAGCTGCTGGGATTCCTGCTCGCATTCCTCCATCCACTCGAATCTTTGACCTCCTTGGAGGGTGTTGAAGAAAGGGATGCACTTATTAGTCACCTTCAAGATAAAATGGCTCAAGGCTGCTATCCTTCCCCTCAAGCTTTGCACATCCTTATCCTTCCTGGGGGATGGAATTTATATCACGGATATGATCTTCTCGGGGTTTGCCTCTTTTCCTCTGCCGCTAATTATGAAGCCTAGAAACTTCCCGAAGGCAACTCAAAAAGTGCACTTACGGGGATTCAACTTCATCCCAAACTTGCAGAGGATTGAGAATGCTTTTGCCAAATCTTTCAATTTCCTGGACTTCACCAGTATATTGTCCTCATAAACCTCCATGTTCCTACCTAGTTTTTTTTTTAAAATTCGATTCGTTGATCTTTGATACGTGGCACCAATATTATTGAGACCAAAGAGTATCACTTTATAGCAGTAGACACCTTTCTCTATTCAGAAGCTCATGTGTTCTTGGTCAGTGACATCCATGGAAATCTGGTTGTACTCTGAGTACGCATCCATAAAGGACAAGAGCTCATACTCGGAGGTGGCCTCGACCATCTGATCAATCTTAGGGAAAGGGAAACAATCCTTTGGGAAGGCCTTGTTCAGATCGAAGAAGTCTATGCAACTCCTCCAGGTGAAATTAGGCTTGGGAACCGAGACCAGGTTTGACAACCACTTTGGGATCTGAGCATCTCAGATGAAACCATTCGCGAGAAGCTTGTCGACTTCCGCCTTCAAGGCCTCTGCCTTAGTTGGGTCATTGGTCCTCCTCTTCTATTGCACTGAGGAAACATCTGGATCTATATTTAAGGAGTGGCATATGATGTCTGGCTCAATGCCCATCATGTCGGAGTGAGACTAGACAAAGACATCCTGGTTCTCCTTGAGGAAGCCCACCAAGGCCTCTTGGACTTCCGCCTTGAGATTATTCCTGGCCTTGGCTTTCCTGTTTCGATTGGAGGCATCAAGGGTGACCTCCTAGGCCTCCTCCATGGGCTCGATAGCCCTTTCTTCTTGAACTCTGGGGTCTAACTCATTGGACTCCTTTTCCTCCTGAACAGCCTGGACCTCGATCTCCTCCGGAGGAGGCTGCTCAGGGACTGCCGCAATAATCACCATTACTAGATGTTTGAGAGACACATTTTAGCACTGTCGGACCTCCTTTTGGTCTCTGCGAATTGTGTCTATTCTCGCCTCAGTGGGGAACTTCATGTGCAAATGGCGTATTGAGGCGATGACTCAAATTCCACCAGGGCTGGACGTCCCATAATGGTGTTATAAGCAGAGGAGCAGTCTACGGCAACAAATGTGCAGTACTTGAAGGCTTCGCGAAGCACTTCTCTGAGTGACACTGGAAGCTTGATCTGCCCCATCAGAATAAGACATTCCCCCGAGAACCCATAAAGAGTGGAGGTGTAAGGGGACATATCACTGGTAGTCAGGCAAATCTTCTCAAAGGCTGACTTGAACAAGTTGTTCACCGAACTCCCGTTATCCACTGGGATCCAAGCCACCATCTTGTTGTAAATTTTGCACTAAACCACTAAAAGATCATTGTAGGGAAAAATGCACCCTCTGAGCATCTTCCTCGGAGAACGTGATGACTTGATTCATAATTCAGGACATTTGTGTTGGCAGCTGGGCTAGCACCAACACTTCGTCATTGTTGTTTAGGGCCCGCGCATAATGATTCTGCGAGCCCCTCAATGTGCCCCCCAAGTGGTCCTCCAGAGATAGTCCCTACTCTCCTGTTCACCATGAGAGGTCCATGGGCTACCTGTTGCAATGAGATCGTGGGCACTTAGCCCGGAGCCTGAGGAACCACCTGCTGTGCATAAATCACGCGGTAGAGTTGGGCTAGGCATGTTCCTGCCCTAACATACTGGTGGAGGTGCTCCAATTTGATGAGATTCGCAATCTCATCTGTATGTTGCTTGCACTCGTTGGTGTGGTGCCCCACATCATTGTGCTATCGACAAAACTTAGTGGAATCTATTCTATCTCGATCCCTCTACATACGCTGATGTTTTGAGAAGTAAACCTGCTGCTCTGTGGCAAGGAAAATATTCTCCCGAGTATCCAACAAATCTGTGTGCTCAGAGTATTGTGGAGTATACTTCTCGTTAGAAGCTACTCTAGTTTTCTTGAGCTCTCGCTGTGTACCGGAGACTGGGCTAGAGCCGCAGTTCCAGCATTGAATGCAGGCTGAAAAACACTATCCAGTGGGAGCTGCTCCATAGCTTGTCGGAGGGACACTAAATCCATCATTTGGCATGACACTGAAGTCGACTAGTTGAACAACTGGACTGAACTATGGAGCGCTCATAACACTCATTTGGGTTGGAGTGTATGGAAAGTATTGGGTTCCCTGAGACACGACGTTTGGGAACAACAGAGTGGGGAATTAGACTGGTCCTCCAAATGCTCCAATCCAATTTGGGTATCCTCCTAGTTGATGTACTCTTTTGCTCGACATATGAAGTCGTCGAGCTTGTGGCATCCTCTCCACTGGAGATCATCTGATAGTGGGGAACCTGCTCAGATGCTAACTTGTAGGGCCATCAGTTGTTGGCCATCATTGACCCTCTTGGTCCTAGCAACTTCTTCCTTAAAGCATCTGATGTAGGCTTTAAGGGTCTCAAGTGGTCCCTTCTTTATGTTGGCAAAAGCATTGACCTAAAAATTAACCTTCTGAGCAGCTATGAATTGTGTTCGGAAGGAGGATGATAGTTGGTGCCAGGAGTGAATGGATCCTGGCTTGTGCTTCTTGAACTACTAATGTGTTGGTCTCGTCAAAGTCAAGGAGAAGATGTGGCACTTGGTGTCTTTGGAGATGCGGTGGATTGACATCAATCTATTGAACTTCGAAAGATGATCGGTGGGATCCGTTCCTTTTCTATACAGTGTGACGTCTAGCATCTTGAACCCTCGAGGCAACGGGGCTTCCACAATGTGAGGAGGACAAGGCTCCCCATCTTCATCCTCCGAGTCAGAGTCGTGGCCTTGTCTCCAGGCCATGATAAGCAATATTCTCTTAAACTATCCAAATCTGCCAGGAGAGGGTCGCGGTCTTGGTTGGCACTTTGTGCTGGGTGTTCTCTCCTCCGAGCATTAAGGTCATCTCAGAGGTCTGGTTGACTTCTTCTCTCAGGATAGTCCTCGGGATTTGTCCTGCCCCTTCGAGTGTTCAAGTCATATCACACGTCAGGTAGTGCTTGGCAGTGACCATCGTCCTCGGGGTATCCTACTTCTGTTTCCCCCTTGGAGTCAACGTGCTCATTATTGACCAAGACACTGATTCCTTGTCCTCGAATGGAGGAGAAATTTCTTCTGTTGGCCCCTTGGCCAGGGTATCCCAGAGGCTGGAGAGGTGCCGACGGGACATCACCTGTAAGCTTAACCCGATCCATAGCAACGCGCCTTGGCAAAACACCCTGGGCTCCGTAGATGCTAGCGGCTTGGAAATTTCCTCGGACCCCACACCCTTGGTTATCATTGGCCTGAATAGGCTCGAATGCGTGATGAGTTGTCTTCCGCCCCTGTGCGAGATCTTCATCAACTTTTCCTTTATGACAATCTAGTGGTCAGGCGAGGCTCTAGCTCCAATTGGGTGAGCATGTGGCATGCCAATTGGCAGATCTTACACCATGTCAATGGGGTGCTCGGGAGGCACACCCACTGATTCAACAGGTGGCACTTCAGTTGGGTGTGCAGGTGGCATGCTAGCAAGCGTCTTAGGCAGTATCTCACCATGAGGGTCCACTTGTAGCCCTTGGGTCACCAGAGTAGCCCTCATGGCATTAACCATCTCCTATAGGGCGGCGATATTCCCCTCCTGAGAAGTGATTTTTTGCTATTGGGTGCCGACTTGGCTTCTGAGAGCCACCACCTTTGGCGGTTCCTCCGTGTCCATGGGCTGAGGATAATCCTCCTCATAAAACTCGTCGTCATCTCCGTCGTACTTGATGTTTTCGTCGTAATCCTCTTGGGCCACCTCTGGATATTCTAGCGGAGGTGGTCAGTTGGGTTCTCCTCCCTCAGCTCCTGTGGGAGAAGGAACTTCGTGTGGAGTGTTTTATCTGGTGGTCACCATGACTGAATCTACGAAGCTTTCTTCAAGCTCTCAATGAAAACACCAAAATGTTGACTGGCCTTTTTGCTATCAACTAATTAAATAAGAACTTAAAGAAATGCAGGAAAGAGACACGTGTTTTACATGGTTTAGGTTATAAAACAAGTCTAGTCCACTAGGCTTTAGTATTAGTGTTCTTGAAGCTTGAGATGCCAATCTTCAATTGAGGTTTCCCAGGCAGCGTATATATTGCTCTGAGTACAAAAAGTGGGATCAAAAGTCCAAATGCCAAAAGTCCTTTACAAAGGAAGCCCTAACTCTATTTATATTAGGCATGTAAATGGGGCGGTTCTACATCGCCCCACTTCCGCCCCACCTTGCAAACACTCTGCCCTGCCCTACCCCGATTAGTTTCTTGGAGTTGGTCAGGTCGCCCCGCCCTGTTTTCCCCATTGAACTTTCTTTTTAAGAAACATTAAATTATAATTTTAGAATTCTCCCTAAGGCTAAATTATTGATTTTTTTATTGCATTCCTTATTTTTCACACTTCGTATCAACTACATCCTCAAATATTATATTTTATTTTTATTTTAAAATTTACAAAAATAAATACAAGAATAAGGATGAATTATATAGAACATATTTTTAAATATTTACAATTCTTTCATAAAGTAATAGTGGAATAAAAATTATATAAATCTTACTCCTAAAGTCTATTTAGAATTAAGGATATTCTAAACCACATATAAAATGTTAATTTTACGTACTATGCATGTATATATGTAGCATGATAGAATGAGATTAAATAATATCATTATATCATCATTTAAATCAAGAATTAGCCAAGTATAATGAGAGTGTCTCAAGAGAACAAAGTATAATAAAACTATCGTATACGATATAGCGCTCCACTTTCGATGTTTCAAAAGAATCAAATGACTTTTTTTTTCTCTTCATTTACCTGCTACCTTAATCATCAAGATCAACTATGTATGGCTCCTAAAAAAAATATATGTATTAATAATAGAAGTTAATAATTTGTTTGATGACTTATAAAAGCTTAATTAATTACCACAGTTGGATCACATCATTATCTTCATCATTCATGGTGACTAGTGGAGTCGCTTCTGTAAAGAAAATAAAAAAATTAATATCAAAATAATACAAAAATATATGAATATATATATAAAGATAAGTATATTTATCTTTTTCGTCATTTACCAACCGATTTTGAGTGCATATCAATGCTTCTGATGTAGAAGGATGAAGTCTCCCTCGGTGTGAACCCACATGTCTACCGCCAGTTCTGAATGTAGATTCCGAAGGAATGGTGCTAATAGACACAACAAATATATCGTTGGCAATCATATTCAACACAAGATATTTGAGTCTTGTTACTTTCTAATAATTGGATATATCAAATAACTCATCAGTCCTAGGTATCAATTTCTCTTCCAAATAGAATTCTAACTCTGACTTCACATTCTCTACACCATATGCAACTCTAACATATGTGTCAAAGTTAGATAGATCATCCATTTGTGTTGGAGAAGATGCTGATACACTATCCATTTGTTGACTTCTTTCTTTGGGATTAGGAAACTTAGAACTGTACTCTTCCAGTAGATCATAATAAAGCTTGTGGACCTTCTTAATTTGCATCTCATATTGATCATTTCTATAAATGGTAGGAAAATAATATTCGATCAACATAAACTTATATCTTGGATCCAAAACAACTGCCACAATCATAAGCCCATGAATCTCTTCCCAATACTTTTGAAACTTAGATATCATTTGAGTTTCCATGTCCCTAATAAATGGCTCATCTGCTATTATCCATGCTTTAATTCTCATTTTAATTTGAAACATCTTTGGGAAAAAAAGATTAGATGTAGGATACTTGGTTCTACAAAACAACTCTATCACCTCATGAAACACTTCCAGCCTGTCACACAATTTTTGTGCTCTAATCCAATCATCTTCTGATGGTGCATATCTAACATACCTTGAATCACGTAGCTTTAATTGTTCAAATACTCTATTGTACAGTAAAGTTATGTTGAGCATCAAGTAAGTTGAATTCCACCTTATCTGACAATCAAGTGACAATTTTTTAGTACATGACACTTCAAGAGAACGAGCAATGTCCTCAAATTTCTCACACCTCTTTGGTGTGCCTGACCAATAAGCAACACTGTCTCGAATCTTGTCAGTGCTATCACCAATAACAGACAAGTCATCATTGACAATAAGATTCAAAATATGTGCACAACAATGCATGTGAAGTAGCTTTCCTTTTAAAATGAAACAACTAGAATTAAACTTTTCCTTCAAAAGTGGAATCATTGCATCGTTAGTAGTACAATTATCCACAGTCACTGTACTAATCTTGTCTTCAATATTCCATTAAGACAGACAAGAACTCAGTGTATCAGTAAGTGTTACAACATCATGTGAGCATGGTACACACTTAAAAGTTATAATCCGACTATGCAACTTCCAAGAGTCATCTATGAAATGAGCTGTCATAGTTATATATCCCCTCTTTTGATGATTGGCAGTCCACATATCAGTGGTTATAACTATTCTACTTCTATTTTTCTCCAAAATTTGGCTACATTTTTCCTTCTCAATCTTGTAGATTTTCAAAATATCAGACCTAATTGTATTCCATGACACCATTTTAAACATAGGGCAAATAGTATTTGAATAGTCTATAAAACCCCTATGCTCAATCATCGATAAAGGGTATTCATGTAGAATGATCATTTGAGCTAACAATTTTCTCCCTAGTTCAGGATCAAAATTGTAAGCTGTGATTGAAGGACTTTCATTAGAATTAGGATTCGTGGCAAGTTGTTCCTTTATTACTTGGCATCTTTTCACATGATCAAGTAAATGTTTAGTCCCATTACTACTCTCTCCCACTAATTTCCTCCCACAATGGTTACAAACTGCCTTCATTTCACCATCAATTTTTTGCAATGTAAAATGATCCAATGTAGGAGATGTTATCTTTATTCTTGTACTTCTACTCTCATTTTCACCTCTTGTATTGCCTAGAGATTGTGCCTCTTGTGTATGTGTTGAATGAACATAATCAACATCATCGACAAAATTAGATTTCGTAACATCTTGGGTAGACATCTTTAGAGTTTGATCTAAGTTACATTATATCCACATAATAACTAGATCAAAATTAAAATAATTATGGAAGCAAAACTTTTTAAAAATGATAACTAGATCTATAAAAAATCGGGCAACATTTCCCATATTTTATTAACCTAACCAACTGTCAATATCAATTAAAACAATAAAAAAAACACAGGTTTTCGTCCTTATGTCACCACAGTACACAAAAATCTCATAACCTACTTCACTATGGATGAATATATAAGATATTCAAACTCTTCTAAATTTTGTACAATATCAATAGTAAAAAATTAAAACTATAAAAAAACACACCTCTAATGCTAACTCCAATACAATTGTCAACTAATTCTCCAATGTTTATTTTTTGGTTCAGTAAGAAAACAATGAATACAAGTCTTTAAACTAAATTGGGGTCCCTCTCTTTCAATTACAATATAAATATATATATATATAAACTTTGATAATCAATAAATATAATAAGTGATCTTAAAAGACAATATAATTAATTATACCATTATAAGAAAGTGTCATTCTAAAATCTCTTCTAGAAAAATGATACTGGCTTAAGTAGATCCTTATGAGCAATTGGGCGGAAAAGTCACAACAGGGATTAATACCCAGTTCGGGGTGAGCCAAGGTGTATTTTGGTATTTTTGAGTAGGTTGGGAATTATTGGAACATTTTTGGGAGAAATATTAGTATTGGGAAGATTAAAAGATTAATTATGAATTTAGGGTGCTAATTGAGGTTTAATGGTAAAAAACACCAAATGACTAAATTATCCTTGAGGCTAAGCTTTGAGGGCTAGTGGAGCAAGGGGTAATCTAGTCATTTGGCTTGCTAGGAAGTGTTACGGGGCAGGTGAACACTTGGTCACGTACAAAACAATTTCTAGAGGTTTTTTGTCATTTTGGAAGAGCATCTAAGTATTAACTATAGAGCAAGATAAAGTGTGGATTATTGGAAATCTTGAGGAGATTAAAGACTTATGGAGGTATTAGAAGATATTAAGGACTCCTAACAAGCTAAGAATTTTGGAATTCAGCAAGTAATCCCTCTGTTCTTAGGCTCTTGGGTTACTTTAAATGTTCTTGAGTTTTTGAAGCTTTGATTTTGGGTTTTTGAGTTATATGATGTTTCAGGGGTGAGATGAGTGTTGGGTTTTTGTTACCTAAGCTTTTTGGTACATTTTTTGGTTGGAATTCTGCTGGAATACTTGTTTTGTGTTTAAATTTTTGTCTGGTTTGGTAGAGACATCACGAGCTTCGAAGATTTGGGAAGAACACTTATGTTCTGGGAAAATTTTGGGTTTCTGACGAACCTAGCGCGAATGCACTAGTGTCCCAGAAAAGATGGAATATGAATTGGGATTAAAGTTTCAAGATCAGGGGTGCGACCGCGCTAATACACTAGAAAGCCCAATTTTTCTATGAGTGTGACCACACCAATTGCCCCAAAAAATATTTTGCTGAATTTTGAGGGTTAGGCTCGGGGGCTCGAGAATCTAGTTTGGGGGCCCACTTGATGGCTCTGGGGACATTTTAGTACCCCATTACATGGAAATAAGGGTTTTGATTGGAACTTGTAATCTGGGGTTGGTTCCTAATAAATATATAATTATGTTGTCACTATATTTCTGCAAGGCTCGAGATCGAATTCGCACTTGAGGCCGAAACGTCATTCACATGAAACTCGAGGTTAGAAAACTACACCCTAGTTGAAATTATGGCATGAGACCTTGTGCTTGATTTGGTTATAATTCTATTATGAAATGTTTGTTTGAGTTTGAATAATTGTGCTTTACATAGTTAAGTTATGTATGCAATGTATGATTGTTTATACCTAGACGTGTGGTACGCACTGGTATGACCCTATGGCCGCTTGAAAAGAGACTGGAGCATGAGTTATGCCTGTCCAGCTCTATATTTATCTGAATAAGGTAAGTGTGATGCGTAGTTGAGTGGCTTATGGAAATTTGTTTTTAATTTGAATCTATTGATTGTTTGTATGCTTAATTGAGTTTTCTTGATAGGCCTCGGCTCACGGGTGCAACGTTGTAATACGCTGGATAGGCAAGACCATTACACTATGTATTTTAAATAGTGCAAGACTTGGTAATTAAGTTGTTTGGACATAAACGTGTTTCTAAAGTAAACCGACAAATTAGGGTTAAAAGATTTTGCTCATAAAATGGTTGACTTTTATTAAAATAAGATTTTGATATTCTGAATCCCAAAAATAATGTTTACAAGACGATTACAACCCTCAAAAGTAAATACAACTGCAGCCAGCCTAATTGGAAAAATATAATTTTGGCTCTAGTCCCTGTAAATCCCTCGGCCGTGGCAATCGAGCAGCTGCTGATGTACACACCGCCCCAAAAGCTCTCCAACTCATGGCTGGTCTAGCTTTCCCTTGCCTTTACCTGCACCACGTAGCACCCGTGAGCCAAGGCTCAGCAAGAAAACTAAATTCAACAAGCATAGATAACAACAAAATGTGCATAGTATAAGTAGATCAACCAATTCAGTCAATAGAAGAATACAAGCAATAAGCTAGGTAAGAGTACACAGTTTAATCTAAACATATAATTCAATCTTAATACAATTAGTTAGGTGTCGGGGCCCTTAGGCCGAGCCCTTTATTTATTTAGCTGATCTTGGCCCGCTTAAGCCGAGCTGCGTTCCACACGCTTAACATCAGCTCCGGCTCCCTTAGGCCGGACTTTCACATCAAATGTAACAGATAAACAAATTGCGAAATACACAATCGAAAGTAGCATGAACAAACATGCCTATACAGATATCTCCAATCACAAATACATTTATCATCCCATATATATTAATTTACAGGGAATCTCAGCCCCATTCACAATTCGGGTGCAGTTTTCTTACCTTGAGTCCCGAGCGAAGGATGTAGAGCGCCCTGAACACGATCCTTAAGCCCGAGCCTTAGCGATATAACCTAGTAAAACCACAATAATGGATAACAATCAAAATCTAAATCAATTAATCACCTCAAAATATTATACTTTCCCTTGAGACCTCGAGTTTTACTAAACCGGGTAGTAGGATCCTTCCCGAGCACTTAGGTTTGAGTTCCCGAGCCTACAAACTTAACTTGGCTATTTCTGTCAATTAGACAGGCTGTGGCACGCCATAAGTCAGAGAGCATCGAGGCTTTATTTTTGAGGGACGCGGGCCATGGTGCGCCTCTACCTGTGCCACGGCGCCTGGCCAAAATTTCAGAGGTCCCCAACCTCTTCACAAACACGGGCCGCAGCACCTGAAGAGCAAGGTCGCGGCTCGAGCCAAAAAACCTAGAAACTTGCATATTTTCTATATTTTTTTCCTCAGCCTAACTTTTCAAAATTCATTGTAACCTTGCACTAAAACTATAATTGAGTCTAGGACTCTTAACAACACAACCTAGACATTATAATTACCCTAAAACTAACCACAATTACCATCGCAATTCAACAATTAAAGCAACATCCAAAACCCATTCACAACCTATCTTACACAATCAAAATTTCCTAAAGAATAAAGACCTAAATCTTACCTTGATAATGGCTCTACCCTTAAGTTGTACCTCGAACAAACCTAGCTTTAGTTCTCCAGTCCCAAAGCTTCAATTCCTAAGCCCTCTCTTCCAAACTCCAAACTTTTCCGCAAGGCACAAGAAGGAGGGAGAGTGAGAGCATGAGAGTGTGAGAGAGAGAGTGATGAGAAATGTTTTTGAAATTTTCTAACTTATTCCTGAAGCTTAATCCAACTATATCTTATAACCTAAAGATCAAAATGCCCCTAATGATAACTCAACCCCTTTATTGTTGTTAAGGGCAAAATGGTCATCTGCCCCGTTTCCCGGTAATTTCTTGAGTCTTCCTACAAATTCCCAATTAGTCATGTCATACCCAAATAATCAAAATACTTACATGATAATCGATAAATCCCAAATACAGGTTAAATTCCAAAAATATCCCTAGGCTCACCTCGAGCCGAGTATTGAACCCCGTTGTGACTATTCCACTAAACTGCTCACCAGGATCGCCCCGAGCTGACGCTGCAAATATATATCCACATAATAATGTGGTCCCAATCATTTAACACATATAATCACATTTATGCCCTCAATGGGCCAAAATTATAAATATGCTTTTATTAACAAGAAGGAGCTCACATGAATATTTAACACTCAACAACATGCATTTATAATCATATTATCATATAAAATATGCATGCCACGTAGTCACGTATTTAATCAATTAATTACACACATATATCCAGTTATGCCCTTCTGACACACTAATCAAGGCACTAAACATGATTAGTATTTTGGGACATTACAACTATCCCCTCCTACTGAAAATTTCGTCCTCGAAATTTACCTAAACAACTCAGGATATGGATCCCGCATAGCCAACTCTAGCTCCCAAGTCGCTTCCTCGACCTTGCTATTCCTCCATAAGACTTTGACTAGAGGAATCATCTTGCTCCTTAGGACCTTGTCCTTTCTGTCTAGAATCTAAACTTGTCGCTCCTCATACAACAAATTTGTCAGTAGATCCATGGGTTGTATCTGAGACATACTTCCGAAGCATTGAGATGTGGAACACATCATGAACTCCTGATAATGACGGGGGCAGAGCCATTCTATAGGCTACCTGACCAACTCTTTCTAGGATCTCAAAAGGTCCTACGAATCTAGGCTCAACTTTCCCTTTTTCCCAAATCTCCTTATCCCTCGCAATGGTTAAACTTGCAGAAATACGTGGTTCCCTACCTAGAACTCCACGTCCCTACGCTTAGGATCAGCGTTGCTTTTCTGTCTTCTCTGCATAGCGAGCATTCGATCTCAGATCTTGTCAATAGCTTCATTATTCTTCTAAACCATCTCCGGTCCCAAATATTTCCTTTCCCCCATCTCATTCCAATAAATGAGCGACCTACACTTTCTTCCATACAACATATCCTGGAAACTAACTTCACATTTGTCTGACCATGTGAATCTCAGATTCTTCCATGTCAACTCACTCAATGATGTGGCAATCTTTGAAAACCCTTCCACGAACCGTCTATAATATCCTGCTAATCCAAGGAAACTCCTGACCTCTGAGGCGTTCCTTGGCCTCGGCCAATCCCTAATTGCTTCTACCTTGCCTGATCCACCTTAATCCCATCTCCATAGACAATTTGTCAAAGCAATGTTACCTCTGGTAGCTAGAACTCACACTTCTTAAATTTAGCATATAACCGATGCTCCCTCAACCTCTATAGTACCAGTTGGAGATGCTGCTCATGATCTGCCTCTGAACGAGAGTAAACCAGGATATCGTCGATGAAGACAATCACAAACTCATCTGAGAAATCCTTGAACACCCTGTTCATCAGATCCATAAATGCTGCTGGGGCATTGGTCAACCCAAACGACATGACCAGGAACTCATAATGCCTATACCTCGTATGGAAGGTCCTCTTCAGAATATCCTTGTCCTTGATCCTCAGCTGGTGATAACCAGATCGAAGATCAATCATCGAGATACCGTCTGACCCTACAACTGATCTAACTGGTCGTCTATCCTCGGTAGTGGGTACTTGTTCTTGATAGTCAACTTGTTCAACTCCCTGTAGTCTATACACATCCTCAGGGTCCCACCCTTCTTCTTCACAAACAAAACCAGAGCACCCCATGGCGAAAAGCTAGGTCTTATAAATCCCAAATTTAGTAGCTCCTATAACTGTATCTTCAACTCTTTTACCTCTATTGGAGCCATTCTGTATGGTTCCCTTGACACGGGTTCGGTACCCGGCATTAACTCAATGATGAACTGGATCTCCCTGTGCGGTGGCAGTCCAGGTAAGTCCTCAGGGAACACATGCAAGAACTCACATACCAGTCTAGTCTCCTCTGGCCCTATCGACATGACCCTAGTGGTATCCACCACACTGGCTAGAAAACCTTCTCAACCTCCTTTTAATAGGTCTCTAGCCCTCAACACAGATATCATGGGAATACAAGGTTCGTGCACAGTACCCACAAAACTGAATGGGTCCTCACCCTCAGGCACAAAAATCATCATCTTTTTCCTACAGTCTATAGTTGCCCCATATCTGACTAACCAATCCATCCCCAAGATCATATCGAAATCATCCATACCCAACTCAATCAAATCTACTGAGAGTTCCTTTCTGTCCACCATCACTAGCAGTGCTCTAATCCATCTCCTAGAAACTACAAGCTCCCCTATAGGCAGTATTGTCCTAAACCACGCAGTATAATACTCACTAGGCCTACACAATCTATAACTCACTTTACTATAAACAAATGAATGTGTAGCACCAGAGTCAATCAATATAGTATATGAAGAGCCAGTGCTAGAAAGCTGACCTATCACAACCGAGGGGCTAGCCTCAGTCTCTGCCTGTGTCAAGGCAAACACTCAAGTTGGAGTCAAGCTGTCCGCCTTCCCTGGTTCCTATTTCTTCAAAGTTGGGAAATCTTTCTGGAGGTGCCCAAACACCCCGCACAAGTAACAGGCTTTCGCCCGAAATGGCGGTTCCTGCACCTAGCACACTCTGGGTAGCTTCTCCATATCTCATTGCCACCCTGGAGGCCACTCTGAGCACCTCGGCCCCTCCTATCAGGACCAGCAGTGGTCGAGGTGTCAAGGGTCTTCCTCTTCTGATCACTGGGCCCTCTGCCCCTACTAGACCCTGTAAGTGGACGCACTGCCCTGCAAACATCCTGTCTCGGAGCGCTCTCCCTCAAAATATTTTTCTCTGCATCCTCAGCAGTGAGGGCCTTCTCAACCACCTGGGCATAAGTCGTCTCCCCAGGTACTGATGTGATTCGCACATCTCAGGCTATCATAGTATTTTTCCCTCGAACAAACCTGGCCTACCTGGCTGCATCTGTAGGCACTAGATCAGGTGAAAATTTTGCTAGTCTATCAAACATCAAGGCATACTCAGTAACTGCCATGCTGCCATGTACCATCCCAATGAACTCATTCACCTTTGCCGCCCTGACGACAATACTATAGTATTTCTAGTAGAACAAATCCTTGAACTCATCCCAACTTAGGGTAGAAACATCTTGAGTCTGGGATGACACCTCCCACCAAATGCGGGCATCATCTCTAAGCATATAGGTGGCACAGGCCACCCTATCATTACTTTCCACCCTCATGAAGTCCAGGATGGAGGAGATCAAACTCACCCATTGTTCAGCCTTAAGTGGATCTGGTCCTCCCTCAAAAGTTGGAGGATGATGCTTCCTAAATCTTTCATAAAGCGGCTCCCACATGTTCCAAATCTTAGACGGATGCACAACTGGTGCCACAACATGTGGCAAGTCAAGTGCATCACTCCCTCGTGGAGCCTGCTGCCTCAGAAGGTGAATCTCTTCCTCTTGGCTCTAAATTCTAGATTGCATTTCAGCAAGCAACTGCTGCCAGTTCTCAGGGACTGGTGGAGGGTTCTAGCCCTGCTCATCATCTCTAGCCTCAACCCCGATGCCAGCTAGTCAAATCGATCGCCTTGGAGGGATAACTCCCCAAGTTTATCTACAATCAATAACTCGGTTGGTCAGGCAATGATAACAGGTTTATAATCACCCCACGGTCTAGTGCCGAAACTCAACCAACAACACACAGTTATAATGCAGGCAGGCATTTAAACAATCATTCACAAACAGTAGCAATTCTAATAAGCACGCCTTATAACACAAACATGGCAGTCAAGGGCCAAGCCCTATCAGTATATCTCATACTCCCTAATAAACATGTAGATAAAGAATTTATATTTCATTTAAACAATCAAACCTTTAATTACATATATGCTTACCAAACCCTAAGTCGAGCTTGTATTGAGCTGTGAGTGTACATGCCCAACCAATCTTCCGGAACCCTTAAACCTAGACTGCTCTAATACCAAGTTGTAATGCCCTAGATAGCCAAGACCATTACAATGTGCATTTTAAATAGTGCAGGACTTGCAAATCAAGTGGTTTGGACATAAACATGTTTCTAAAGTCAACTAACAAGTTAGGGTGAAAAGATTTTGATCATAAATTTGTTGACTCTCATTAAAATAAGAGTTTGATACACCGAATCCCAAAAATAATGTTTACAAGGCGGTTACAACCCTCAAAAGTAAATACAAATGTAGCCAACCTAATTGGAAAAATATATTTTTGGCTCTAGTCCCTGTAAATCCCTCGACCGTGGTGGTCGAGCAGCTGCCGATCTACACACCGCCCCCAAAGCTCTCCAACTCATGGCTGGTCCAACTTTCCCTTGCCTTTATCTGCACCGCGTAGCACCCGTGAGCCAAGGCTCAGCAAGAAAACTAAATTCAACAAGCATAGATAACAACATAATGTGCATAGTAAAAGTAGATCAACCAGTTCAATCAATAGCAGAATACAAGCAATATGCTAGCCAATAGTAAATTTTTTAATCCAAACATATAATTCAATCTTAATACAACTAGTTAGGTGTCGGCGCCGTTAGGCCGAGCCCTTTAGTTATTTAGCTGATCGTGGATCGCTTAGGCCGAGCTGCGTTCCGCACGCTTAACATCAGCTCTGACTCCCTTAGGGCGGACTTTCACATAAAATATAACAGATAAACAAATTGCGAAACACACAATCGAAAGTAGCACGAACAAACATGCCTATACAAATATCTCCAATCACAAATACAATTATGAGCCCACATATATTCATTTACAGGGAATCTCAGCCCCATTCACAATTTGGTTGCAATTTTCTTACCTCGAGTCTCGAGCGAAGGATGTAGAGAAGTCCCGAGCACGATCCTTAACCCCGAGCCTTAGCGGTATAACCTAGTCACAACACAATAATGGATAACAATCAAAACCTAAATCAATTAATCGCCTCATAATATTATACTAGCCCTCGTGACCTCAAATTCTACTAAACCGGGTAGTAGGATCCTTCCTGAGCACTTGGCTATTTCTATCAATTAGACAGGTCGCAGTGCAGCACAAGTCAGACATCCCTGAGGCTCTGTTCTGGGGGACGCGGGCCGCGACATGCCTCTACTTGCGCCGCAGCGCCTGGCCAAAATTTCAAAGGCTCCCACCTCTTCGCACACACGGGCCGCGACACTTGAAGAACAGGGTCGCGGCTCAAGCCCAAAAATACCAGAAACCTGCATAATTTCTATACATATTTCCTTAGCCTAACTCATCAGAATTCATTGTAACCTTGCACTAAAACCATAATTAAATCTAGGACTCTTAACAACACAGCCTAGACATTATAATTATCCAAAAACTAACAACAATTACCATCCAAATTCAGCAATTAAAGCAACATCCAAAACCCAGCCACAACCTATCTTACACAATCAGAATTTCCAAAAGAATCAAGACCTAAATCTTACCTTGATGATGGCTCTGCCCTTAAGTTGTACCTCAAATAGTCCTAGCTTTAGTTCTCTTGTCCCCAAGCTTCAATTCCTAAGCCCTATCTTCCAAAACTCCAAACTTTTTCCAAAGGCACAAGAGAGGGAGAGAGAGAGAGAGAGCGTGAGAGTGAGAGTGAGAGAGAGCGTGATGAGAAGTGTATTTTATATGTTCTATCTTATTCCTGAAGCTTAATCCAACTATATCCTCTAACATAAAGACCAAAATTCCACTAATGATAACCCAGCCCTTGTATTGCCCTTAAGGGCAAAACAATCATTTGCCTCGTTTTCGCTAGTTCCTTTAGTCATCCTACAAATTCCCAATTAGTCTCGACGTACCGATCTATTCACCAAATACTTACCCGCTAATCGATAAATCCCAAATACACGTTAAATTCCCAAAATATCCCTCGGCTCACCCCGACCCGGGTATTAAACCCCGATGTGACTATTTCACTAATCTGCTCACCAGGATCGCCCCGAGTCGACACTACAAATATATATCCACATTATTATGCGGTTCCAATCATTTAACACATATAATCACATTTATGCCCTCAACGGGCCAAAATTACAAATATGCCCTTATTAACAAGAACGGGCCAACATGCATATTTAATACTCATAAACATGCATTTACAATCATATTATCGTATAAATCATGCATGCCATGTAGTCACACATTTAATTAATTAATCACACACATATATCCAGTTATGCCCTCCTGACACGCTAAGCAAGGCACTAAACCTGATTAGCATTTTGGAACATTACTACGGGTTGCAGGTAAAGGCAAGGGGAAGTTGGACCAGCAATGAGTTAAAGTGCTTCTGGGGCGGCGTGTACATATGTGGCCTTCTCGACCACCGCAATCGATAATTATTTTGGAGATCTAGGGTTTAGTGGTTTTTCAGCTTAGGATGGTTGTTATGTATTTTCTTTATTTTCCCTTGTATCCATTATAAACCTTTTTTTTTTATCCTGTGTATATACAAAATCTTTTAATGAGAAGCACCAATTGTTTGGCCAAAAACTTTAAACCAAATTTTTAGTCAACCCTAACAACGCATTTTAATCCAAATTACTCGCTTACGAAGTCCAACACAATTTTAAACACACTGTGTAATTGTCCTGGTTTAGTAGGGTATTACATTAAACAACTTGATAGTGGAATTTTCTTGTCTCAATCAAAATATTCCAAAAGCATGCTCAAAAACTTTGGTTTAGAAGATGCAAAACAAGCTCCCATACTATTGTACCCCAAAATTAATACGAACTGAATTACTGAGCACGAGGTACTGCTAGCAGACAAGCAGATGAAGAAAGCATATAGATAGAACATCTAGTTAACTCTGGAGTGAACAGCTCGAGTCAAACTTGGAAGCTTACGACAACTAGATAATCTCTAGATCGCCTCCAGCTCGAAGGAAGTGTTAGCTCGCGGAAGCCCGGTCATGACGCACAGTGATGGATCCCAAAAGACTCAAAGATTCTTTATACGCCCTCATAAAGGCCCAGATTTTTTACACAATTATTACCCTAGATAACGGATGTAAATTCTATAGGCAATCATATCCTTATGTAAATGGGAAGTTACCAAAATTTATTATTTACTATATTTATGTAAGCGGTTACCCAATGTTGTCCAGTAGAATCATCTATAAATATAAGGGGAATGGACAGAAAAAGGGTTTAACTCTCTATATACTGAAACTCTGTTGAAATTTTCATAAAAAATCTCCTCTAGACTCTTAAATAGATCAATAAGATTGTCTCGTGGACTAGGTGGATTTTAACCATTAAACAACGTAAAAGAGTGAGTTTTTGTGATATTTTTAATTTGTTCAATTATGGTTTAGCATAGCCTAATATCTCTATTATTAGATTTCTTAATCCACTTTTGGCAAAAAAAAACGCATTAATCCCCCACACAAGTTTTACCTAATAGTCACCATGGTGGTCACCCGGTCTATGCTTGACAAGGAGACGGAACAACCTGGTGATTAGGAGGTACACCGTGTGGCCATCCCCATTGGAGAAGGCTCAATTGCTCAACTTCACCCTAGAAAGCAACATGTGGGCCAAGATGACGCTGGGAGCTGAGCATCAAGCCCAACAAATCCCTATCTGGGATACCTGACAGCCATCGAGATGGAAAATGCTCATTAAGGAACAATATCTCTTAGGCAAACAAGCAGATTGAGGAGATCTTGGCACGATTACCCCCTCCTACAACCGATGTTAATATCCGAAGGAGGCAAAATGGGTACCATAGGTCCCACAGAAATAATCGACCCAATCCTAGTCTCTCTGTCAGAATTGCAACTTCGACCTCCATACCTTTAGAGTGAATCCAATGAATTACTCAACCTGCTAATACTCATAGGAGTCATCGACCTCATGTCAGACGGTTTGTTCGGACTGTGACCCCGAGCTCCATACCCTCTGAACAGATCCCACAGAATGTTCAACCTACCAACCCTCACAGGAAAGATCATTCAACTCACTCCCATGAACCAGCCTAGCCAAACAGGGTGAGTTGGAACCAATTCAAGGAGGCATGATGCCCCAGCAAATCCATATGTACCATGGTCTGAGCCTCCGACACAGAGAAATGAACTGGTTCTGCCTCCAACCCACTAAGTTGGAGTAGATCAAGGATGAGCTAATCTAGTGCTCCCGATGGAACGAGGATAGCTTCACAAATAAGACATCCACCGTCATCGGTTCGACATCCAACGCCACCTCGCCCACAGAGGAATGCTCCAGCTCAAAGTAATTTTAGGAGAAATCCTCCTCCCTAAGAAGACCCCTATATCCCACAGCCTCGCTCTAATAATCCAGGTCGTCGATCCTAGCCATGAGCTGTAAGCTTTGCTAATGGAAGTTACTAGATAGAGAGCCAGCATGGAGGCAGGCATGAGAGCGACGTGAGGAATCACTTGAGCTATGCACAAAGTCTTCATTCTGACCCCCATCTCGACGTGCGTGATTATCTGAATTCACAAAGAGGATATCCAGTTTGCCATGATGCTTTTAGTTATACTCATCCCAGGGGAGATCCGTCTATCAGATTCGACAATTGGAATGCCCTACCTAATCAAGCTCAAGCTATGAAGGAAAACATCCCATCCAACGCGTACAACAAGATAGAGGCTGATAATCAGCTCCCAAATAACCTAGATGCCAAGGATCCAACTCTCGAGCAACTGGCCTTAATGGAAGAACAGATGAAGAGACTCCTATCTGGAAAAGGAGTCGATGAGTGTGATTCCGATGAGGAGCTTGAGCCTTTTGCTCCTAATATTGTGGCAACTCCGTATCCTATTGGCTTTAGGATGCCGACCATGCCCGCATATGATGGAACCACTGACTCACCCAATCACCTCAAAATGTTCAACACATTAATGATGGCCCACAACGTCGGGTTTGACTAAAGATGTATCTTGTTCCCCGCAACACTGACTGGACCGACCAGATTATAGTTCAACAAGTACAAGAAACATTCAATCACCTCATGGAAAAAAACTGTCTTCCGAGTTTAAGAGACAGTTCTGAGCTGTGAAGGAAACTCGCGTTGAAGCCAATTCACTAGCTAACATTAAAAAACAACATGGTGATTCCCTAAAGGCATTTCTGAACTAGTTCAACAATGTGGCAATACTAGCTAGGGATGTTGATGACATCTCCAAGCTCATGGCTATGCGGACAGTGATCACAATAGGACGTGATTTATGGAAAGAACTTCAACAAAATGGAGTAAAGAATGTAGATGAATTCCTGGCCGGGCTCAAGAATGGATAAATTTGGAGGAGGCACAATATGTCATCGTAGGAACCAGCTAGACCCATGTCCAACCTGCTGGAGTGGTGGTGGATGTTGCAGCTACGGCTCAACCTGCTACCTAGAATAACAAGACGGGGAGCAATAAGCAGAAGAGGACTGGTGAGGGTGACTAGAATGGAACCAAAAAGAACAAGCCCGATGAAAAGTACAAGTCCATCTACACCTCCTATACCGACCTAACAGATACACGAAAATGTATCTTCCCAGCAAATTATAATCGCCTTCCATGGAAGAAGCCGGATCCATTGAAGCACCAAAGAGCAAAGAATGACCCCGCCAAATTTTGACGATATCACAACGACATCGCCCATAATGCTGATGATTTTCGTTAGCTAAATGATGAGATCGAGACTCTCCTCTGGGCTGGACCATTAACCCAATATGCCTAAAACTGAGTAGTTCCCAATGAGCCAGGTGGGAAAATATTCATCCAGCTACGAAAAATCCGGTCAGTCAACCCCAAGCTCAACCAGATTAAGGGAACCAAATTGTCCCCCCCTCCAATAGAAGAGGGAGATATAACCACTATTGCAGGAGGACCTCACTTGGCGGGCACGAGTAATGGCACCCTAAAAAGGTACATGCAGGAGCTAAAAACCCATAATGGCATTGAGTTCATTCTGGAGCAAAGGTTATCAAAATAACAGTGACTGGAGAAACAACCAGTCCTTTTCACAAAAGAGGACACTAGCCACGTCTAGTTCCCGCGTAATGACCCGCTGGTGATAACCGGTCAGCTTGCCAATCGAAGAGTACAAAAGATATTGATTGATAATGGGAGCTTTGTAAACGTGCTATTCAGGTCCACCCTAGAAAAGATGGGGCTGTCTATAGCTGATCTTAAGGAGACCTCGATGACCCTATGCGGATTCTCAAGAGAAGGAATAGTAATCTAGGGATGATTGATCTCATAGTTATGCTAGGAGATGATGCGCGAGCTACTGCTAAAATGCTTGAGTTCGTCGTAACTTATTGTCTAGTCACAAACAACGCAATTTTGGGATGACCCGCGCTGATGAATTTTGAGGCTATAACCTCAATTCGACATCTAGCAAAGAAGTTCCCCTCGACCACAAGTATATGTACTGTAAGAAGATATCAGATCGCTGCCAGAGAATGCTATAGCATTACTATGAAGGGAAAATCACAACCCAGACAGCAAACGATGGTCATCATTGAGTGGGGTGAGGAGCCTTGGGTAATGGAAATTTCCCATGGAGTGGAAGAACCTCAGGAAGGAGGTAACAAGGTCGCCCAACAGGATTACATTGATATAAGATTAGGCAAAGACATATCTGAGCTCCAAGCATTAGATGAGCTCGAGGAAATCAGTGTCGATTGAGAAGTACCTTCAAGGGGGGTAAAGGATGGAAAGAATCTTGGAACTTAAAGGAAGAAGGAGTTTGTCGAGCTTTTCAGAAATAACCTGGAAGTCTTTGCTTGATCACATGTAGATATGGTGGGAATCAATCTGAATGATATAGTGCATACTTTGAATTTGGACATGAATGTGCCTAAAAAGGTATAGAAATGAAGTCTAATTGGGAATGCGATCAAAAGCTTTAGAGGAAGAAGTAGCTCACTTACTTAAGTGTGGATTCATAAGGGAAGCAAAATATCTGACCTGGATTGCTAACCATATTTTGGTCCCAAAGCCCAATGGAAAGTGGAGAACTTGCATTGACTTCTCCGACCTCAATAAGGTTTGTTCCAAGGATTATTTTCCACTACCTCAAATCTATAAGTTGGTAGACACAACATCCGGTCACGAGCTCATATCTTTCATGGATGCATATTATGGATATAACTAGTTCATGATGAACCCTGCAGACCAAGAGCACACTAGCTTCATGATTTAGCATAATGTATACTGCTACAAGGTTATGCCATCCGAGTTGAAGAATATTGGTGCAAAGTACCAACATCTAGTAAACATAATGTTTGTTAACCGGATCATGAAAAACATGGAAGTGTATGTTGATGATATGCTTGTTAAATCAAAGACTACCAGTAACCTTGTATCTGGCCTGGAAGAATGTTTTGACATGCAAAGGAAATATGACATGAAGCTAAACTCTCAGAAGTGCACCTTCGGGGTTTCATCGAGAATATATTTGGACTTCATAGTCAACACAAGGGGGATTGAGGCGAGCCCAGAGAAGATCAAGGCGATATTAGAAATCCCTTCGCCTAGGTCGTGTAAAGAAGTACAAAGCCTTACTGGGAAAGTGGTGGCCCTAAACTGCTTTGTTTCAAAATCGACTGACAAGTGTCTCCTCTTCTACAACTTGCTCAGGGGAAACAAAAATTTTGAGTGGACCGAAGAATGCGAGCATGCATTTCAGAATCTGAAAACTCATCTGGCTAAACCCCCCTTATTATAAAAACCAGCAGCTAGAGAATGTTTGTTCATATACCTAGATGTGACAAAAAATGTTATCAGCGCCGTATTAGTTCAAGAAGAAAATCGGGCATAGAAACCGTTGTACTACATGAGTAAAAGGCTTCTGGGACCAGAGTCCAGATATCCTTTAATAGAAAAACTCACGTTCCACTTGATTCTGGCCTCAAGAAAACTCAGACTATATTTCCAGTCCTACATTATCCACATCTTAACCGCGATAAACCTTTAAGGCAGGTCCTGGAAAGACCTGAAACTTCGGGATGTTTGCTTAAGTGGGCCATCGAACTCCATCAGTTTGAGATAATATATAAGCCACACACAACAATCAAGAGTCAAGCACTTGCTAATTTTGTGGCAGAATGTACAGGTTTTCAGGACGCGCCAATGAGGGAACTAGTGCAAGAGTTGTGGATACTCTTTGTTGATGGATCATCTAGCGAAAATGGATCCAGAGCTAGGATAATTCTGATTTCACGTGAGGGACATCAATTCCATACATCCCTGAGGTCGGATTCGAAGTGTCCAACAATGAAGCAGAGTACGAAGTTCTATTGGCAGGAATACGGGTGGCGAAAGAACTGAAAGCAATGGCGATCCAATGTGATAGTGATTCTCAGCTCGTGGTTAATCAGATATTGGGGGAGTATCAAGCTTGAGGTATCAAAATTGTGACTTATCTAGCTAAGGTTAAAGATGAGTTGTCTGAGTTTGAGTTCTACTCCATTGAGCAGGTACCCCGCGAGCGAACTTCAAATGCTGGTCCTTTATCCCGATTTGCCACCACCAAAGAAATGGATACATTAAACGTGGTCCCAATGGATTTCGTGGAACAACCAAGCATAACAAAAGAACTGGTTGAGGTCGCAGGGATTGACACAAAACCAACCTGGATAGCCCCCATAGTGGAATATCTCACAACTAATAAACTATCAAAAGATCAGAAGGACGCAAGAAAATTGTTATATTAGGTCCCACAATATGTTATTGTTGAGGGAATTCTATACTGATGAGGGAATTCGCTACCTCTCTTGTGTTGTGTTCTACCCGAGGAAGCACAGACTATCGTACATAAGGTACATGAAGGATTCTGTGGAGACCACGCTGGGGGGAAAAATCTGGCTCTAAAGATATTGAGGCAGGGCTATATTTGGCATTTGCTCATAATGGATTTGGCCTCATATGTACAAAAATGTGATAAGTGCCAATGCTTTGGCACAGTTTCTCGGGCAACACCCATGGAACTAACCGTGATTTCATCACCCTGGCCATTCTTAGTATAAGGGATCGACCCGATTGTTTCATTACCAATAGGAAAAGGAGGAATTCGCTATGCAGTTGTCGACATCGACTACTTTACAAAGTGGGTCGAGGCCAAGTCTCTGGCAACCATAACCTCGAAGAGAGTCCTGAATTTCGTCATGAAGAACATAATATGTCATTTTGGGCTCCCAAAGAATATCATGTCTGACAATGGAACTCAATTCGATAGAAATCTTTTCATGAACTTTTGTGAAAATTACGGCATAACCAAGAGTTTCTATTTAGTGGCGTATTTGCAAGCTAATGGGTAGGTCAAGACTGTAAATAAAACCCTAAAGGGGAGTTTAAAGAAACGACTAGATGAAGCCAAGGGGACTATGGCCCGAGCAGCTCCTGCAAGTACTTTGGGCGTATAGGACCTAACATCTCACCTCCATAGGGCACACTCCCTTTTCTTTAACCTTTGGAAGTTAGGCTATGCTCCCAATTGAAGCACTACTGACATCACATAGACAGAAAACTTTCTTTCAAGATCGAAACCACGACTTGCTTAACGTATCTTTGGATCTGATCAAGAAAAAATGGGAGGAGTCACAATTACAGCTTGCCCATTATCAGCAGAGAATTACTCATTACTTTAACTCAAAGGTAAAAGGACGCAGACTCAGACTGGGTGACTTAGTGCTTCGAAGAGTGTTTTTGGCAAATAAAGATCCTAAAGATGGTATATTGGGACCGACTGGGAATGACCATACCAAATCGTGGAAATCTTATGTGAAGGAACCTTCAAACTAACTCGGTTAAGTGGAGAGTTGGTCCCACGGACCTGGAATGCTCTACGTCTTAAAAAATACTATTAGTAATAGGATGACTTTGTTAATTTTTTATGGTTTTAGTATTTTTCTATGTAAGGCTTACTCATAAAAGCCATTCTATTTTAATAGCACTTAATTTCTACGTAATTGAAATGTAGAACCAATATTTTTATCTTATTCTTACGATGTATCACGTGCTCATTTTGTAAAAGTGACCTAGAATATTCATAAATTATGATCGCTTGGGGGGCATATAACCCTCAAAGAGTCTTTAAAATTATTCAACACATTTGGATAAAATTCAAAACTTAGAATTTGGGAAATTTATTATTCAACGACTTTTTAAAGCTCAAATTTTCAAAGAAATTCTGAATACGAACTAAGTTAAGAAATTCAAAGAAAAAAAACCTAGAATTCTACGAGGCGAGCAAACTCTTAAATATAACCAAGTCCGAGGCCTGATTGCTAATAGGTATAATGTTATTAGGCGAGCAATCTCCTAGATATAACCAAGTTCGAGGCCTGATTACTAATAGGTATTACCCTATTAGGCAGGCAAATTTCTAGATATAACTAGGTCATCGACCAGAATAAATTAGTCGAGCCATCAGACATCTATCTCGATCTAAAGAGAACCCCTATGATTGCGAGTGAGCAAGGACTTAAAGTTCATAAGCATAGCAAAATAATAGGTTAAGAGGAACAAAAACAGATCACAAAATAATGAACATGTACTAACAAGTATATGAATAACTTGGGGAGAAATAACCTCAAACTGAGCCCGAAGGAGATTGTTTCAGCTTTTGAAAGCATAATTACAAGGGATTTAAAAAGAACAAAATAAAACACAAAAAAATAATAATAACAAGATGAGGGTGCCCTAAACATCACTGAGCTCTGGTAACATGCCCTTGTGATGTCACCTTATCGTCACCCCCTTCAGCAGCTTCAGAAGCCTCCACGGTCTCAGAGGGCTCTTGCAAGAGTTGCCTCTGGAACTTGGTATGATAACACCCCCCAGAGCTCAGCATCCAGAAAGGAGAAATCCCCTTCCTAGTTGTAGGCCTAGCACCAGTATAACATCTCTTCCAAATGTTCGTTGTCTCGGTAACATCTAGCTTTGCCTGCTCGGCATCATGCTTTGCCTTCTCGGCATCCTCCTTAACTTTGTCTTCGACCCCGGACAATTTCTTTTTGAGCACATCGACTTCCTCAAGTTTCTTTTGAGGTTGTTGACCTCGACTTGCAGCTGGTCTTGGTGCTAGCAACACCTCAATAACCTGCTCGTTGGCGACTCGCTCATTGTCTTGGGATGCCATCAAGGAGACCCTGACCTCATCTCTTTGAGCTTAGATTCGGGTGATGCCGCAGAATTGAGCTAAAAAAGACTACAAAAGAAAGATACACAACAAGATTAGCCCACGAAAAAAAAAAAGAGGGAAATAATGTAGCAGGGAGGAGGATAACTCACAGTCAGATTCATTCCCAAGGCTGACTCCAAGACGTCCCCTGCGGTTCTCTCCTCTATGGCCTCAGCTCCTTGACGTTCACTTGGTTGACATGATCCAACATGTCACTCACCATGTCATGGAGGGGTCCATGAAGAACTTTCAAGATTCTTGCAACCTCAACTGGTTTGATTGGAAGCTACAAGTCCACAAATTGTGTGTCTGTGAGCTGAGCAGATGGGGCCTAGCCTTGAACAACTTGAGGAAACAGAGTAGGTTCGCAAGGACGAGGAGGAGGAGCCTCATGAATGGTAACTACAGTTAACATCTCTTCCAGATGTTCGTTGTCTCGGTAACATCTAGCTTCGCCTACTCGGCATCATACTTTGCCTTCTTAGCATCCTCCTTAACTTTGTCTTCGACCCCGGACAATTTCTTTTTGAGCACATCAACTTCCTCAAGTTTCTTTTTGAGGTTGTCGACCTTGGCCTACAGCTGGTCTCGGTGCTAGCAACACCTCAATAACCTGCTCATTGGCGACTCGCTTATTGTCTTGGGATGCCTCCAAGGCGACCCTGACCTCATCTCTTTGAGCTTAGATCCGGTTGATGCCGCAGATTTGAGCTAAACAAGACTACAAAAGAAAGATACATGACAAGATTAGCTAACAAAAAAAAGGGAAATAATGTAGCAGGGAGGAGGATTACTCACATTCAGATTCATTCCCAAGGCTGACTCCAGGACGTCCCCTGCGGTTCTCTCCTCTATGGCCTCAGCTCCTTGACGTTCACTTGGTTGACATGATCCACCATGTGACTCACCATGTCATGGAGGGGTCCACGAAGCTCTTTCGAGATTCTTGCAACCTCGACTGGCTTGATTGGAAGCTACAAGTCCGTAGATTGCGAGTCTGGGAGCTGAGCAGATGGGGCCTAGCCCTGAACAAGTTGAGGAACTAGAGCAGGTTCGCAAGGACGAGGAGGAGGAGCCTCATGAATGGTATTTGTAGTTAACATCTCTTCCAAATTTTCGTTGTCTCGGAAACATCTAGCTTCGACTACTCGGCATCATGCATTGCCTTCTCGGCATCCTCCTTAACTTTGTCTTCGACCCTGAAAAATTTCTTTTTGAGCACATCGACTTCCTCAAGTTTCTTTTGAGGTTTTCGACCTCGACCTACAGCTGCTCTCAGTGCTAGCAACACCTCAATAACATGCTCGTTGGCGACTCGCTCATTGTCTTGGGATGCCGCCAAGGCGACCCTGACCTCATCTCTTTAAGCTTAGATCCGGGTGATACCGCAGATTTGAGCTAACAAGAGTAAAAAAGAAAGATACATGACAAGATTATCTCAAAAAAATAAAAAATAAAAAAGAGGAAAATAATGTAGCAGGGAGGAGGATAACTCACAGTCAGATTCATTCCCAAGGCTGACTCCAAGACGTCCCCTACGGTTCTCTCCTCTATGGCCTCAGCTCCTTGACGTTCAATTGGTTGACATGATCCACCATGTGACTCACCATGTCATGGAGGGGTCCACGAAGCACTTTCAAGATTCTTGAAACCTCGACTGGCTTGATTGGAAGCTACAAGTCCGCAGATTACGTGTCTGGGAGCTGAGCAGATGGGGCCTATCCCTGAAACACATGAGGAACCAATGCAGGTTTGCAAGGATGAGGAGGAGGAGCCTCATGAATGGTAACTGCAGTTAACATCTCTTCCAAATGTTCGTTGTCTCGGTAACTTCTAGCTTCGCCTGCTCAGCATCATGCTTTGCCTTCTCGGCATCCTCGTTAACTTTGTCTTCGACCCCGGACAATTTCTTTTTGAGCACATCAACTTCCTCAAGTTTCTTTTTGAGGTTGTCGACCTCGACCTACAGCTGGTCTCGGTGCTAGCAACACCTCAATAACCTGCTCGTTGGTGACTCGCTCATTATCTTGGGATGTCGCCAAGGCGATCATGACCTCATCTCTTTGAGCTTAGATCTGGGTGATGCCGCAAATTTGAGCTAAACAAGACTACAAAAGAAGGATACACGACAAGATTAACTCACGAAAAAAAAAGGGAAATAATGTAGCAGGGAGGAGGATAACTCTCAGTCAGATTCATTCCCAAGGCTGACTCCAGGACGTTCTCTCCTCTATGGCCTCAGCTCCTTGACGTTCACTTAGTTGACATGATCCACCATGTGACTCACCATGTCATGGAGGGGTCCACGAAGCACTTTCGAGATTCTTGCAACCTCGACTGGCTTGATTGGAAGCTACAAGTCCGCAGATTGCGTGTCTAGGAGCTAAGTAGATTGGGCCTAGCCTTGAACAACTTGAGGAACCAGAGCAGGTTCGCAAGGACGAGGAGGAGGAGCCTCATGAATGGTAACTACAGTTACCTAAGCTGGCGGCAGTTTTTGCTGCTGCTGTTTTTGAGTGGAGCTGACAACCTTATCCATTGCAGGGGATCCAGTGGTAGCTCTAGGTTTAGAGGTGCTTTTCTTTAAAATTCTTTCCTTCTTGATGACAGGTCCTGTTCCGGCCCCACCATATTTGAAGGTGCACTTCAGGTCCATATCTTCCGTCTGAAAATGGACAAGCAAAAAATTCAGATCCAAGAAATGATTAGACAGGGTAATACAAGGCAAAGAATAGAGCAAAAACCATACCCTCCAAGCCAGAGGAGGAAACTACTATGATCAATTCTGGATTATGAAACGGGCTAGGTAAAACCTCTAACTCTTGGACTATCAAAAAAGGAGGAGACTGTAATATTATTACATTTTGGGATCTATAGGGTTTAGGCTCCTCATCTAAACTAGACTCATGCACGACCCGCCTAACACCCAGGGTAAAAACACCATGACAAAGGGAAGGCCACAATAGAAGGTTTACATTGTATTCCTAAAAAATAGTATACCTAAAATGAAGGGTATTATCTACCACTATGGTTCATCGGGGGTAGCTATGGTCATAGCATACAACCAAGTGATCCACACACCGAAGGAGGGCCACGTTCAGGTCCGGATCAACTGAGTGTCGACTCATGAGCTGCCTTGGGTTGAATCAGACTAGCCTAAAACTGGCAGCAGCTCTGTTTAATTCTCTATATGGGATACCTTTGCCGGAGATTTCGGTTGCTACGCCCGATTCAGCTCGGCCTTGGTCAGGATGTTGTCCACCTTCAAAGGCTTTTCTTGTGCGCACCAGCTCTGCGACCTCCTCCTCTTCATCAACCTCTTCAATGACAGGGTTGAGTTCCTGGAGAAGAGGGAGCTCGGGGGGAGGAGCATCAACTTTGATGGCCAGTGTCTGATCTTTTTGGATCAGCTTGCAAGTCACCATGGTAGCATCATTAACCACCATCTAAAACTCCTTCTCCTTGGAAGGAATATGATCCAGGGTCCCGTATTGACCTCCAAGGGTCTCTGACCACCTCGTTCTCTTATATATAGTAGCACAAAGTAATAACTCAATCAAGTTATGTTTAAACTTGGTTGAAAAGGAATTCACGTAAAAATCTCAAAGAGCTAAGAAACTTACGAGGACGATTGAAATATCAATGGGTGCAGTTCTTTACCCAGTTTGACATGAAGAAATGATCCTTGTAGTCATTTATATGGCTGGGGAGGTCAATGATGGAGGTTGTACTTGGGAATCAGTGAGGTAGTAGATGCCATCACCTCATCCTTTTGATTCCATATTGGCTTTGAAGAAAAAGAAGTACATGATGTCGGCGAGGGTGAGAACCTCCCACTCGTGCTTCAAAAATAGATATCTTAGCCCCGCCAAAAGTCGATGCTAGTTTGACGTAGTTCAAAAAATCTACGAAATACTGGTCCAAGGGGAGAAAGGCACCTACCTTTAGGTGCTCATCATTGTAGGCCCCAAAGTCATCCTGAAGTGGGGTGTAGCTCCCCTCTCCTTCCAGCAGAGGGCGGGCAATAAGACCATTGGACCCATGACTCAGCAAAATTTTATTCACCTTGCCCTAAGATTTTATTTAGGATTCGAAGTGCTCGGCCTCAAAAAAGGCATTGGGCTCAACTACGATCCCCCTATCCACTACCGGGCCAAAGTGGGTAATATGGGTCTTAAATGCAATCTTCTTACCCTTACTCTTACTTTGAGAAGAAGTTCTCGCCACTGACTTCTTCTGGTGGGCCATGATTTATTTTGCCTGGCAACAAAGCGACCTATTAGAGGCGACCTAAGATAAAGCCTTGCTACGGTGATAAAGGTATGGCAACCCGAGGATTTGAACTCGATCTATTCGACCTAAGATATATATGAGCTAAGATTTCCCCTATCACCAACGCGTGTGTGCACGCACGGTCAGTGACCACACCCTATAAACTCAGGAAACCCCTTATACTTTGGAAAGCGTTTAATACAAAACCCCTTGATAAACTGTAACCCTTAAGCTACCTAGAACAAAGCCTAAAAACCCTATAATTTTTACGCATACACTCAGATGATCCTCTTTCGAAACCCAGAAAATCACTCGTTTATTTCTGTACATTATTTCTAATCAGACCTAATGCTATTGTTTTTGGCCTAAAAGAAACCCTTACTAAACTCAAACATAACCGAAGTAAGAAAATACACTGGGAAACTTCATAAGACTTATTGAAAAATAAGAAGATGAAATTTAAATCAGATATAAAGATATTTACAGATTGGTTTTTCGGTCGAGGAAGTGATGACAACACCAAAGGTAATAGCCTGAAAGCTTCTAGAAAATGGGAGAATGCAAAAGGCTCTAAAGGTATTTTGAGAAAAATTTGAATGCAATGGTGGTAAGGTTCAGGTCTAGTTCTCCTATTTATGCGTAAACTTCTGGAACCGAACTAGGCCACACGACTAGATTAGATCGAGATCCAAGGACCTGAGTTAAACAAACCATGCAGCGACAAACATTAGACAAGACAATTGTCATAGTACTCGAAACCCAAACAGGTGCATATTACAGACCGACACATGTCTTACACTCGAGTGAGTGGGAAGGCACGATTTTACATAACAGAAGCCTAAAAGCCCCTACCATGTATGTCAGAAGTGACATCATCCATGAATAGGAGCTTGGGGGAAAATGTTGTACCCAAAAATATATACGAACTGAATTACTCAACACAGGGTACAGCTAGCAAACAAGCGCACGAAGAAAGCATACATATAAAACATCTAGTTAACTCTGGAGTGAACAACTCAAGTCAAACTTGACAGCTTACGGTAACCAGATAATCTCCAGATCGCCTCTTGCACCGACAACTTAGTTCGAGATGCATGATGGCCAGATCACCTTCTAGAAGCTCTGAACTTGTCCCATGTCAGGTTAGGTTAGTTCTTCGATCTCCATCTCAGCGTCATGACGCACAGTGAAGGATCCCAAAACACTCGGAGATTCTTTATATGCCTTATAATTGCCCATATTTTATTACACATTTATTACCCGGGATAACAGATGTAAATTCTATAGGCAATCATATCCTTATGTAAATAGGGAGTTACCCAAATTTATTATTTACCATATTTATGTATGTGGTTACCCAAAGCTGTCCAGGATAATCCTCTATAAATACTAAGGGAATGGACAGAAAAATGGATCAACTCTCTATATATTAAAACTCTGCTGAAATTGTCACCAACAATTTCTTCTAGAGTCCTAAATAGATCAATAAGTTGTCTCGTGGACAAGGTGGATTTTAACCATTGAACCACGTAAAAGAGTGAGTGTTTGTGATATTTTTCATTTGTTTAATTACGATTTAGCAAAGCCTAATATCTCTATTATTGGATTTTTTAATCCATTGTTGGCGAAAAATTGCGTCAACACACACCTATGGGCACCACTGCCAAATTGATCAGGGACAAGACAGATAAAAAGGTTGATTCAACACTATATAGAATGTAACGCCCTACTAAACAAGAAATGTTACACTGTGTGTTTAAAATTGTTCTTAACTCGTTAAACATGTCATTTGGATTAAAGCGTGTAGTTCGGGTTAATTAAAAATTTGGTATAAAAGTTTTTTTTTTTGTGAAACAATTGTTACTTTCCATTAAAAGGTTTGGTATATACATGAGATCCCAAAAATAAGAGGTTAAAACTGATACACAATAAAACAAGAAAGGTACATAACAGCAGCCCTAAGCGACAAAACCACTAAATCCTAGATCTCCAAAAGAAGTCTAAACCGTGGCAGTCGAGCAGGCTGCCTATGTACATGCCACCCCCGAAGCTCTCCAAGTCAATACTGGTCCAGCTTCCCCTTGCCCTTACCTGAACCACGTACAACCCGTGAGCCAAGGCCCAACAAGAAAACTGAATAGTTATAAACAACGCTCAACAATATTCAATTTACTTATGCGACCATAGGTCTACCCAAGTGCACACTACACTTATTTCGTTCAGACAGAATTAGAGCTGGACGGGCGTAATTCACACTCCAGTCTCGTTTCAAGTGGCCATACAGTTCCCGATATGAACAAACATACAATGCATACATAACTTAACTACATAAAGACCAGTTATTCGCACTCAAACATACAGTTCAAGACATGGTCTTACCTCGAGTTCCGTGCAATAAACGATACGGCCTCATGTAAGATCCTGGTCCTGAGCCTTGTGGTAATCTAGTCACGACATAAACATACTCTTATTAGGGATTGACTCCAAATCCCAAGCCTCACCCTAGACCTAATTCATAGAATTTCCATCCCATTTTTCAGGACATTAGAAACATTCCTCGAGCCCCCAAGTAGGCCAACTCCCCGAGCCCTAATTCTAAAAAAACTCAACAAAACTACCTGTTCAGGGCACCTGGCGCGATCTTGCCTGCCTTGGCGCGGTCGTGCTCAAAGAAAGTTTGGGCTTTCTAGGGTACAGGTGCAGTCGGGCCCTAGCCGAATGTAGTCGCACCACTAATTCTAAAACCCAAAACTGAGTTTGAAATCCCCACTCCCTAAGACACTAGCGCGATCGCGCCCCAACCTAGTGTGGTTGCACTAGGTCACCAGAAACTTGAAAATGAATCGAGGTTCTTGTAGTCTTCCCTAAACCAAGCCCCTGCGATTCCCTGCATACCAAACCAGGGAATTCAAACCAAAATTGACTTTCCAACAAGTTTATGACCATAAAATGCCCTATACAATATACCACCAAAACTTACTCAAGCTCATCAAAACTACGAAACACCAAAAATTGGACAAGTGAGAGCCAAAGGTTTAGAAACTTACCCAAATCCAAAAATTCAAGCCAAGTCTCCAGTTTTCGATTAACTTCCATGCTTCAGAACAGCTTAAAATTGCCTTTCCACCATAAATCACAACCCAAAAGTTCCTAGAAACACCAAATTCCCATAATTTTCCTTAAATCTAAAACTTAGCAAGAACTTGGAGGAACATCAAGGAAACTAAAATCAGAAACTTACCCTACTGAAATTCTCAAATTCCCTATGTGAAATGGACTCTTTGCCGCAACCAATCCTACCCAAATACTACAAATCTCAAAGAATTTGCTTAACCCAAGCGCTTTGTATTGATGATTTTGGAAGAGCTCATGAGAGTAACCCAAGAGGAAGAAGAGAAAACTTAGAATGTGAATGATAGGAGGGAGACCTAGCATCAGCTTCCACTATCCTCAAGGCCAAATTACCCTTCCTCCCAATACCCTTCTTAATGACCCCCAAGGTCAAAATAGTCACTTTGCCACTAATCCCACTATACCTCAATTAACACCCTAAATTCCCAATTAATTTACTAATCCCACTAGTATTAATATTTCCTCAAATAATGTTCCAATAATTCCCAACATACACAAAAATTACCAAAATACCCATTGGCTCTCCCCGAGCCAAGTAAATCCTCGTTGTGACTTTTTCGCCAAATTGCTTCAAAAGAGTCGACTCAAGCCGAATATCGCAAATATATCCAAATAATAACGTGGTATCAATCACATAGGACATATAATTACAATTATACCCTCAAGGGATCAAAATTACGAAAATGCCTTTTTTCACGAAAGCGGTCCAACAATCACATTTAATACACATAAGCATGCATAAATATTCATATTATAATACAACTTATATATTTCACATAATCACACACACATATATATATCCAATTATGCCATCTTGGCATGCTAATCAAGGCACTAAGCCTTATTAGAAAATTTGGGACGTTACATAGAAGTATGATAGACAATTTACTTTGCATTACTACAAGTCATTCTAATATTTATTTCAGTGTTGGGGTTTGTGCTAGATATCAATCTACCCCCGCTAAACTGCTTCTCACTGCTGGGAAATGAATTCTTAAATATTTGGCTGGTACCAGTGACTTTGGTCTTTAGTATTGTTGACGCGGTTTTTTGCCAACAGTGAATAACGTAATTAGCCGGAATAGATTAGTGCTTAAGGATGAATCATAATTAGGAAAATAACATTTAGAGATTCTAGAAATGAAATATCAAGAGCACTCATTTCCTTTTACGTGGTTCGGAGGTTGAAATCCCCCTAGTCCATGAGTATTTGCATTATAGAGAAAGAACTCAACCCCTTCCCTATCCAAGGTCTTGGTATTTATAGAAGAACCATCCCATGATAGGTGTCGGGGTCACCACGTGAATACAAATCCTTCCTGTGACTTATCTTACATAAATGATGAATATTACAATTTACATAATGATCATGGGTCATCTGGCATAATCAGACACGTGATGTCTGATCATGCACATTTATATTTTGTGTCCGAGAATTCAGGGATAAACGGACATGTGATGTATGATCACGCACATTTATATATAACTTATCCAGGTTTATAAAGGTTCCTGGAAATGGCGGATCTGTAGCGTACTCTGACCTGAACATAAATCCAGCTCGCGTCAAGGATGTTGTGCTTCATATACGTCTCTAGCTCATGTCTTATTGCTTTGTATTCACCAGCTCGTGCTATTTATCTGGGGAATCGCACTGTCTTTACAGAGGAAGGGTGAACTTGTGGGTCATTTATTATAGTACTTGGCTAGATAGATGTATCTGAGCTGTCTAAAAGACTCGTGCTGAATTTCAGGATGTACATTTTCCCCCCAAGTCCTTGTTCATGTTCTGTGACGTCATCCTCTAACTGACACGGTGGGGGCTTTTAAACTTCTGCTGCGATTATCCAAGTTTGGCACTACTTGAGTATAGGACACGTGGAACGCCGTAATTGGCGTTTGTTCGGGTTTCGGGGATTGCATTAAATGGCCTGGCCAACATTTTTTTGTCATTTAATCTTTTGAAACATGATCCTCATATCTTACACCAGCCTGATCGAACGGTCCATGACACTTTATGCCTTCTACGTATAAATAGGGTTGGCAATTTTCAGTGTTCATCACCTTTCATTCGAAACTTTTCCTCATTTTCTCTCTTCTGCATTTCAAAAGCCTTCTTCCTTTTCTGATAAAATCCAAAAAATCCCAAAAACTATCACCAAAACCCTCAGAAACCCAATCACCCAAGATTTTTCCAGGAACTCTTCTTCTACGCTGCTTACTTCTTTTGCTGAAGAATACATTTTAAGTTTTCTATTTTTTGCTGAGACTTTTCTTTTACTGTTTTTCGTGTGTTTCTCTTTATACATATATATATGTATACCATGATAATCCGCACTTCACCATAGTCAGCATTAGGTTGCTCCTCAAATGTCTTTGGCACATAGGTTTCGAATCAGGTTGACCGAGTAGGCCCTAAAATGTTCTTAGGATTGTGATGTTCATAAACTGGGTAAAAAAAAATATGTTGGTGATCCTTGGGTAATTTTAGGACATATCCCTTCGGTATGTAGAAGACGAAAGGTTTTTAGGGCTCGAAACTAGATTGCTTAGGGGCTACGTTTCTAGGGTGACATTGGTCCAAACCGTCCCCTAAGGGAAATAGTGGCTTGATTATCTGACATGCGAATCCCCAAATATTAGGGGTTTGTTAGAAAACCAAGGTGTGTAGCATAGGCAGCGCGTGGCAATCATGCCGCGAGCTGAGATTACCTCAGCTCGCGGACTGAAAACCTTAGCCTTCATGTTTTCATGCCTTTATATAAATTCTAGGTCGCCTACTAAGTGATTCACCACTCTTGTTCATTAGGCAATCTAATGGCGCCCAAGAAGAACGTATCCAAGAAAAGCGCGACTGGCTCATCATCCCAGCAAACTAGCAAGGGAAAGGAGGACGTGCCAGAATCCCCTTTCCCTCAGTTTAGCCCTACGGTGGAAAACGAGGTTGTGGTGGGACCTGACGCCTACTTCGAGGCGAAGAGAATAGTCTCCAAGATCACGACCCAAGGAAGGGTCAACAAGATAATGTTGTCCCACAACATTGAGGTTGGAACTGGCATTCTCATCGCCCGACCTCCCATCGACAGGGAGAGGAGCTGCGCACCACTCCAGGATGATTTTACAGCTTGGAGTGATGAGTAATTAAAGGTCGAGGCCTTCCTCCCCCTCGACCAATACTTCGCCGACTTCCTTAACTACATGAAGTTGGCACCATTTCAACTCCCCCCGAACTCATATCGACTGATGGCGGGGCTGAAGTACCTCTTCCTAAAGCAGATGTGGGAGGTCCACACCCCTGCGAATATCCTGTACTTCTTCTACCTCAAGGCTAGCCCGGATCAACAAGGACGAGGCAACGGGTTCTACTATCTGACCTGTTTCTTGATCTTAGCAGTAGTCATCGAGCTGCCCAGCCATCCTAATGACTTTAAAGATCAGTTCTTTATGTTGAATGGGTTCCGCAACTGCGAACACCGATACTTGAACCATCCTTGTAAGTCTTCTTTCCTTTCTTAACTCGTGGAATTATTCTTTTCATACTTATTCTTGTCGCGTGTATACTGACTGGAGTATCTACATGCAGCCATTTTTGCGAGGATGGCCAAATCAGTGACCCTTGGGGGTCAATACGATACCTTGGCAAGGCTTCCGCCCAGTGAGAAGGACTACCCCTAGCTCGTGTCTAATGACACGATGTTGGTGTGTAAGTTAATTATCGAAGGCCAGACTCTGGCCTTGAGGAGGACTCAGGCTAATTTCTCGATAGCCCGCGAGCTAACGCCTATCCCCGAGGGAGTCACTGAGGTTGATGACAACGAATAGCAAGAAGAGGCCGAGGTGCCACTCGTGCAAAAGAGGCGAGCTTCTGAGGCCACTCGGGACCCTGAGGTGGAACGAGCTCTATCGGGGGCAGCAGCCGGTCTCTCCGGCCAAGGTAACCCATACCCATTTAGGGATCTAGATAGGGTTGTCACCGACCTTAGGCTAGTTAGGTTTAACCCAAACTAGCTCATACATCGCCACCCCAATGACCCCGACCATAACATAACCTTGCTTCAGTGTGTGGATCACTTGGTGGTTCGCCACGACATGGGCTATCCTAAGGGAACTATAGTCGTAGATAACACCCTATCCTTTAGGTCAGCCCTTTTTGAGGAGTATGGCACCAACCTTAGGTCGTGGCCCTCCCTTCTCCAGGGTGTCTTTGCCCCTGGACTTAAGCAATATGTGGAGGAATCCAGCCCCGAGGTAGAACCTGAGCCTGGAACTCCCCTAATCCAAGAAGTTATAGACTTAGGCTCCCCTTCTGCTATAGCAGTTCCAAGGCTGGAGGTCGTGGCAATAGACTCCTCCCTTAGCTTGGAGGGTAGGACTTCTTGTTATACCCTGAGCATGTATGCATATTTTACGTAGACTGATTAATTTGCAAGTATACTAATGTTTTTTCCATTCTTTTTCAGGCGAGGAGATGGCACAATCCGGGGTCCCTGACATCCGCGTGCTCTTTCAAGAAGGGAAATCCAGCTCGGGGCCACTCGTGAAGAAACCCTGGCCTACACCAAAGAGGATGCCTCCGGCTGCTGTGACTACCTCCAAATCTCCGGCTAAGGGGAAGAGCCAGAGCTCGGCAGCTCCAGCTGCTGCGGCTCAGGAGAAGAGGGGTCCACCTACACCTCCCCCCTAATTTCCTCCAGCCCCTGCTCAGGACTAGGCAGTGCCAGCTGGTCCCCCAGCTCTGATGGTCACCGCCACCACCGTACGCATCCCGGTCAACGCCCAGGACCTAGAGAAGATCCTAGACACCTTTTGGGGGACTATCTATGAGACAGCGAACCATACAGTGGAGCATTTTTACAAGGCCAATCTGAAGGACTTGAGGGTGATTGAGGAGAGTAGCCCAAAGAATGTCATGGGATCTACGCTGGGGATGAACCTCACAGTAAGCCAATCTTCCTTAAACTAACATACTCTTTTGATTTTATCCTTGTATGTGCCTAACTGCTTTCTTACTCTTTGCAGGCGGTCTTGGCTCAGCACCGTAGTATAGCTCGGGCCAGGGCCAAGAATGAAGAGCTTAAGGCTGAGCTCCAGACCATTCAGGCCGCCCTGACTGCTGCCCAAGCTGCCCTCGTAGCTATTGAACAAAGTGAACTAGGTGCCAAGGCTGCCCGATTAGCGGCTCAAGAGGGAGAGCAGAATGCAAAGGCTGCCTTAATGGCAGTTCAAGAGGGCGAGCAGGGTGCAAAGGCTTCTTTGGCTGCCCTTCAGGCTGAGCTTGCGGAAGCCAAAGCCAAACAGCTATAGGCCGAGGTTGCTACTAAGGAGGATAAGGTGGCCTCGATCTCCTCCATGGAGAGTATGCTCTATCATTGCTGGGCCTTCAACTAGGATGGTAACTTCTCCTTCCTGGCCTCCGAAGTGTGGAATCCTTACCTCGAGAAGTTCAAGACTCGGCTTCAACAAGAGCCTCCATCCGAGATTGGGGAGGCCTCTACCGTTGGCGAGTAGGAGATCGAGGAGGTGACGTCCTCCGAGCGGCCTAGAGGGTCCTAGTTTTTATTTGTCTTCGCTTATCTTACATGTTTTTTGTTTTTGTAAACATTTTCCATTTTTGGCTTGGTACGAGGTTATTCTCCTCGAGACAATTTATTTATAATTCCACTATCTACTTTTTATCTATTCCTTGATTTTTTTTCTTATGCTCATGACTTGTACATTCAAAATCTGTTAGGAAATGACTCTTAGGTCGAGATAGATACTATAATTTTGGTTGTGACCAAAATTGATGTTGATTTATATCCTACGTGTTAAGTATCAGGCCTTGAACCCGGTTGTATTCGGGATTTTGAATGTTCCAAACTTGGTTTTTCGTTAAGTTTTATCATTATCCCGAGCTTCTGAGGAAGTCATTGGATCTTAAATTTTGCTAACTTCCAAGTTTGGGACCTGGTTGTATCCATGATTTTCAATTAAAACTTAGTTCGTGTTAGTTTTTTGTCACCTCGTGTATTTTAGAAAAAACATTGGTTAATCAATTTTACTAACTTCCAAGTTTTGGACCTGGTTGTATCTAGGATTTTTAATTAAAACTTAGTTCGTGTTATTTTTTTGACACCTCGTGTTTTTTAGAAAAAACACTGGTTAATCAATTTTACTATCTTCCAAGTTTTAATCCCCTTCTCGGGTTATATTCCCCCCAAGTAATCAGAAAGTGAACTTTCTTGGTTGCTTTGGACCAACGCTATCATCCGAACTAACACGTAGATGAAACCATATAAAGACACAAGAAATACACAATGACTCTTTTATTTCTTAAATTAAATGGCTTTTATAACTAAGCCTTACATAGACAGGTGGTACGATCATTGATAATACATCTTTAGGTGCATAGCATTCCAGGTTCGTGGAACTGCTTCTCCATTAAGTCGAGCCAATTTGAAGGTTCCCTCCTATATGAGTTCCACTATTTGATATGGCCCTTCCTAACTCGGACCCAAAGCACCATCTTTGGGGTCCTTGCCTGCCAAAAAGACCCTTCGGAGTATCAAGTCACCTAAACCAAAGACACACCTCCTGACCTTTGAATTAAAATAACTAGTGATTTTTTGCTGGTAATGCACAAGCTATAGCTGCAAATCCTCTCGTTTTTCATCAATTAGGTCGAGGGACGCGCTGACCAACTCATCATTCCGCTCCTGGCTGAAGGTCTGGAGTCTGTGCGTGGCTATCTTTGTTTCGACGGGGAGGACGGCCTCACTTCCAAAAGTCAGGGAGAAAGGGGTGTGCCCAGTAGAAGTTTGGTGGGAGGTCCGGTATGCCCTTAATACATGTGGGAGCTGCTCAGGCCAAACTCCCTTGGCCTCGTCTAACCTCTTCTTAAGGCTTGCTTTGAGGGTTTTATTTACGACCTCGACCTGCCCGTTGGCCTGAGGGTAGGCCACCGAAGAGAAACTCTTAATTATGCCATGCCTCTCACAAAATTTGGCAAAGAGATCACTATCGAACTGAGTTCCATTGTTTGATACAATCTGTCTTGGTAGTCCGAATCAGCAAACAATATTCTTGAGTACAAAGTCGAGGACTCCTTTTGAGGTGATCGTTGCCGGGGCTCCGCTTTTGCCCACTTCGTGAAATAATCAATGGCCACCACCGCATAGTGAACTCCTCCTTTTTCCGTGGACAGGGCTCCAATTAAGTCGATTCCCCATACCGTGAATGACCACGGGGATGAGATCATTTTCAGCTCGACTGGTGGAGCTCGGGTGACTATGGCAAAACACTGGCACTTGTCACATTTTTGGACATAGGAGATGGAATCATTTGATAAAGTGGGCCAAAAGTATCCCTGCCTTAATATTTTTTAGGCCAGGTTTCGCCACCAGCATGATCCCCACAGAAGCCTTCATGCACCTCCTGCAAAATAGTATTGGCTTCCTCTAGCAGAACACATCGCACAAGAAGCAAGGAATGGCCACGTCGGTACAGCGTCTCATCTATGATTGTATACCTTGGAGCCTGATAGATCATCCTCCTCGTGTCTTTTCGCTCATCAGGCAACTTCCCTGTCGTAAGATACTTTATTATGGGAGTCATCCAGGTTGGCCTGGTATCGATCATCTCAACCTTCATCGTACTTTCTGCCACGCTGGAATTTTCCAAGAATTCCACCAGTACTATGCTCAGAGTCTCGGCTTCCTTGGAGGTAGCAAGTTTAGCCAAAGCGTCGACATTGGCAATCTGCTCCCAAGGGATCTGCTCGACTAGGCCATATTCAAACTCAGGCAACTCCTTCTTTACTTTGGCTAGGTAAACTGCCATCTTGGTCCCCCGCCTTTGATATTCCCCAGATACTTGGTTTACAACGAGCTGGGAATCGCTGTAGCATTGGACGACCCTGGCCTTTAACTCCTTCGCCACTCTAATCCCGGCCAATAAAGCCTCGTATTCGGCTTCGTTGTTGGACGCCTTGAACCCGAACTATAGCGTGAAGTGGAAACGATGCCCTTCTGGAGATATCAAAATGATCCCAGCTCTGAACCCGTTCTCGTTAGATGAACCATCCACGAAGATTCTCCACAATGCTCCTCAAAAGCTCCTCCTGGAATCCAGTGCATTCAGCCAGGAAATCAGCCAGGGCTTGGCTTTTGATCGTAGTCTATGTTATGTACAGTTTTTCGAACTGGCTGAGCTCGATTGCCCATTTCAATAGTTGTCCTGATGCCTCAGGTTTCTGCAGTACCTGCCTTAAAGGTTGACCAGTCATGACGTTGATTGAATGGGATTGGAAATACGACCTAAGCTTCCCGAAGGCCGGAATAAGGCAGAACACAATCTTTTCCATTAAGGGATACCATGTTTCAGCTCCGAGAAGTCTTTTTCTTATATAATATACTGGCTTTTGAACTCGGTCCTCCTCCTGGACCAGCACGGCACTGGCTGCATTTTCTGTAATAGCTAAATAAAGGAAAATGGGCTCTTCCACTACAACAATATTGAGTATATATTACATTAAAGTATAGCATATTTTTAAAAATGCTATTATTAATGGGGGATTAAAATTAACACGGCTGATGAATAGTGGGGATTAAAATTTTTGGCGCCATATGACTAAAATCCAGGCGGCAAAATGAATTTATGCCAAAATTCCCTTTCTCTCAGATTTTCTCAAGCCTTTCTCTAACTCACGAAGCCCTCTCTCAGCCTTTCTCTCAGCCTTTCTCTCACTCACGAAGCCCTCTCCGCCCTCTCCGCCCTCACGAAGACTCACCGCCCTCAACTCATCTCTGCCTCCGCCCTCACGAAGTCTCTCCGCCCTCACCGAAGTCTCTCCGCCCTCACCGAAGTCTCTGCCTCACGAAGCTTTCCATTTCTAAAGTGAGAGTAAAACTCATTATTTCAGGTGATCCATGTTTACCCTGTTTTTGTGGTGGATGTTCCACTAATCACCTTATCTCATTCTTCAAATTTTTTTTTTGCCCATCCCCAGATTGCACCTTTCGATATTGAGTTTTCAGTGACACACAAGGAACTTGACTTCTCTCATTTGCTGGTTAGTTCCTCCAGAGCTAAACCTTTTGCTGCTATTCTTAACTAAAAATTTCATATAATGGAAGGAAGGTCTCAATTGTTGTTGAACTGTATTTAGCCTCTCTATTTATGTTGTTATTATTTTTTAGTGTGTAATACGTATATACATACAAGTATATAATTTTTTTTAAATTCTTAAATTTCTTTAGAACTCTGTTTAGTTCTTAGTTCAGCAAGCTCTTGAATATTTTTAAGGGAAATACTACAGCAGCAGCCCCATTGCCAAGTAAACAAACTTTAAAGAAAACTGATATCATTTAAGGGAAAATAGTCAATATATATATATAAACTTCTACATATCACACTGTATTGATTAAATCAAAGCATCATATTAGTCTTGTATTTCATTGTAAACAACATGAACAATGTGTTTGTTATTGTTTTCAAAAGTAAAATGAATCATAAAGACAGTCTCTATTGTTCTTTAGGATCACAATCATTTATGGGCAGCTATTGTAGAAAATTATCCATTGACACAACAAATTCAGAAACGAAACTATTAACAAATTGTAGAATCTTTATTAATAGACAAAAAGTCAATTAGATTAATTTAAAACAATAGGAACTCACAAATTTTGACACCAAATCATAATAAAGAAAATTTCCTCACATTCTTTCTAAGAAAAAAAAGGCCATAAGACAAACAAAAGATTAATTTATATATGACTCCCTGAGAACTCATTAGAAAACTCCTCAAATAAGAGGGTATAACCATATAGCAAAAAATCAATCAGTACAACAATGCCATAAAAATTAAATTGTTATCAGCCCTAAAAAATCCTCTTATTTGAGTTGATAACAGCACCTTGACAAACCCAAATATACTTAATCTTGTTAGTTTTATGTGCTTATTTATTTGATTCGATAGCTCCTATAACCTTTTTTTATCTTCTTTTGTGTGAACGCTTGCTTGAGGCAATTTTCAGCCTAAAGTTGGACGTTATATGGATAAAAAGGCAACTCAAGTATATAATTTTTTTAAAATTCTTAAATTTCTTTAGAACTCTGTTTAGTTCTTAGTTCAGCAAGCTCTTGAATATTTTTTTGCCGATGATATCAGCTTTGATGCTTTAAGGGAAGAATAAATGATAACCTTGTGGAGATGAACAAATTACATGAGAGAAATCTATGAGATACATAGACTAGTGCATGGAAGTTTCTGACAATAGAGTTGAACCATTTTGAAATGCCTGAAAGTTCAAGTGCTTACAATTTCAAGCCCCTAGTTATTCATCGAGTAGTATTGAATCTGTAAGTATATTTAGTTTAAACTGAAATTACTCAACTCAATACACCAAACAAATTCAATAGCTTCAAGATCAGCAACATTCCTTTATCCATGAGCAAGATAGATATTTCTAGTTGTTGATTTCTCTAAATGGGGATCTTATGTCAGAATTTGCTTCAAGTTTCTTCACTGCAATGGGACTATTCACATTCTCACTCAGATAGCTAGAGTGTTCATCCTCAGTAGAGGGCATTGTTGTCTGTAACAGATCCATTAGTTGTTTGTCTGAACTGGAGATCTCACTAATCTTGTCACTCAACCCCTCAACCAATCCCAACAAGTTTTCTCTTTCTGATGATAACTTAGTGACATCTTCAAGTAAGTTTCTTCTCTCACTCTTGAGCTCTTCAATCAAAGCATCTGACTCTTTCAGCTTTGTCTAGAATTGAAACCCCATATTCTTCATTTCCAACTCTTTTGCCTCCAATTCTGCTTCAACTTCAACTGCTTGCCTCTTCAAAACACACATGGAGTTTTGCTGCAGTTCCAGTTTCTGCTTTACATTATGGATGTCATCCTCAAGTTCAGCAATCATAAGCTTCTTCTCTTCAATTTCTAGTGCAGCCATAATCTGGGCAGCAGTTATTTTCTCCCACGCTTTATGTGTCAGATTAATCTCTGCCTGTTTCTTGGCGAGCTCTGAAGAGAAAGAAATTAACGAGTTATTAAATTTATCTTCAAATGATCCCACAAGCTGCATCAACTCATTTATTCTCTGGTTCTTCTGTTCCATAAGCTCTTTTTCATGCTCAACTGTTCTTTCTGCTACAATTCTTGAGAGCAAAACTTCCTCAAGTTCTCTTCTCAATGATTCTTGCTCCAGCCATTCAACTTCTTTCTGGAGCTGCTCTAGGATCTTATCCTTCTCTCTTATCGTTTGGAGAAAGCTTGCTTTCTCTGACTCCAAGGACATGGCTGTTTTCATCTCAACTGAGTTAGCAGCAGCTTCTCTTGTTTTGAGATTCTGCTCTAGTAACTCCACCTGGTGCCACTACAATAAAAAAGTATTTTAGCTACTCAAAAATTGGTAGTCATTAGCATATTTTTGGTAGCTAATAGACTTTTAGCTACCAAAAATTTTTAGTAGCTAGTTCGTAGCTAATACCCCGTCGCTAAAAGTTTATAGGTACCAAAATATTTGGTAGCAAATGTTCTTTATTTGCTACTAAATATTTAGTAGTAAAAGATATTGTATTTAGTAGCAAAATGATTTACTTTTATATCCACTATGTTTTTTTTGCTACCATAATTTGGTAGCAAATTACATAATTTTATTAATAAAATAAATTAAATGTTGTTTTACTAATAAAATTTGGTGGCAAAATATTTCAAAATTGGTAGCTAATAAATTATTTTCTACTAGCAAATGAAAAAATATTATTATTTGGTAATTTGTATTTTTTTTGGTTGGATTTTTTAAACTAATAAATTATAATTGCTCAATTATTTTAATATAAAAATAAAAATCCACGTAAAATATTAAAACTAATAAGAAATTACAAATGTATTTAAGTGCTCATTTTCTCCTAAAACCTGTTTTCCTTCGTGGGTTTTCTAGTTCATTACATTTCATTTTGTTGCTCCTGCATTTCTTGCTCCATTTGTCTTTTCTGATATTCCATCTCTTTACGAAGTATCTCCTTTTTTTCAAGTGCATGTCTTAGAGATGCAATTTCTTCGTTCCTCTTCTCAGTGAAGCAGATTTGACAATGTTTTCAATGATTACCAGGATGCAAAATCCCAACTAAAATTTTAGTATTATTATATAATAAATCAAACTCAGCTAATCATATGATTTAAGTTTATATATTTTGCTTATGGAATATTTTTAATTTATATAAGCTCCTCACATTCACAGTCTGTGCATATATGTTAGCATGCAAAGTTATGACTTACATGGTTGAACATAATTGTGACATGACTTTTTGATTTATTGGGTTCTCTACACAAGTTTCTAAATTTCTTTAACTCTTTCAGAAATTCAGAATTGGAGGGAACTTTATTTGCAACAGTTTGCAAGAGGTATGTTTTCTTTTATTTTTGTTAAAATACTTTGCAAATGTTAGAGGAGTTTGAATATCTTAGATATTCATCCATAGTGAAGTAGGTTCTGAGATTATTATTATTGTGTGCTGCGGTGATAACGGAAGGTTGAGAACTTGTGTGTATTAGTGAAGTAGGTTCTGAGAAATTTGTGTGCTGCGGCGAGATAAGGAAGAAAATTGTGTGTTGATTGAATATTTTGAATTGATAATGATTGATGGTTGGTTAATAAATATGGCTGGAATGTTTTCTGATTTTCTGTTAGTTTTTTGATGTATATCTAATAAACTTCAAAAACCATAGAAATTTGAAAGTAGAATCGAAACCCATGTAGGGAAAATCGAAACCATAGAAATTTAGTCATCAATCAACTAAATACAAAGTGAACTTGAAAAATCTTAAGGTGAACTAAAACCATAATCCATAACTGCTTAAAACAACTCCTTTTATACTTTGCATCTTTGTTATTACAATAATAAAATACATTTAATCACATTGTAGAAAAATCAGCAAAAATAAAAATCAAATAATCACATTTAAATATGATATAGGAAAACATGGCTACCTTTACTTATCAAAACAAAAAAGGAACACAAGATTCTTATCCTCCATCCCTTAGCTCAAGAGTCTCGTACACTCATAGTTAAACAAAATCAGAAACATACCAAGTTGGGAGAACTAAAAATTGGTGACTGCTTGAACCAGAAAATTGAAAGACTAATAAGGAAAGCAGCCAAAAAGATCCTGACAGAAAAGTTGTAAAATGTAAAATTAAATAATAACAAAACAAACTTAAATGACCATAAAAAACACATACATATTAAGTAATTAACTTTATGATTTTTTAAATTTATTATTTATTGTATGTTGACTTAAGAGATAGATTTATTATAAAATTCAGAACTAAATAATGAGTTTATATGAATAATAAATTAGAAAAGTTCCTTCATTTTTCTTTCCTATCCATAGATCGATGAACCAAAAAACAAACAACACCCCTTTAACTTTTTTCTTCCACTTTTTCGGCTACCAATCAAACAACTTTTTATTATTCTGCCTCTGTTTTTTTTTCTTTCCTCTTGTGTTTTCTGAATACAAAACATACATAGTCATAGTGTATCTTTATAAAATATAAGACACGTGAATAACACTAATGCCAAAATGTCCTCTAGAAACTACCAAAAGTGCATGCATGGCTGGATAGCTCAGTGGTTTTCTATATCGGATTAGCATATATGATCTAAAATCTGAATGGCGTTATATTTAAAGAAGAAAAGAACAGTGTATTATTGTTATTATTATAACAAAAGTAAGCAACAGATAAGAATTGCAATGAGTGCTTTTTTATTAGGTTCAATCAATGATAAGAATATGCATGACTACAATTACAGTTGACACTTTCGGGGCTTTTGAACTTCTCACCTGGTTGTTTTGTAAATGTATCCCATATACGAACTCCTTTATTTCCCTCATCAGAAGCTCCCTCAAACTACCATATTGAAATAGATATCAAATTCTTGAACTGACAATACTCTTTATATATATATAAATATATATAATATTTCTTTGAGATGAGGATTGGAAATGCCAGAATTATCTCAAGTTTAGCGATAAGACTAAATAAACAGCTTAAATTCATTTCTGAACTCAAAATCAAGTAATTTTAAAAATAAAATCATATAGTATATTTTGGTTGATACAATTTTGTATTTACCATTACATAGACTTATCAAAATTTTGCTTTTTGTTGGTTAGAACAGGACAACTAAATTGGTGATCATGTTGGATAAAAATTGGCTACGCTTCAATAGGTAATAAGAATTAGGGATTTAATTAGTGCTAGCTTAGTAAAATTAGTAACTTACTGTATTTGTTACTAATATATTATAAATATGAACTTGTCTTTGAATTGTAGAGCCTCGGATGAGTATAGAGAAGGCGCTAAGAATTTTGTAGAAATGTCAGAAAAGCTAGCTGGTTATCCAGAAAAGTTATTGTGTCCATGCAAAGTTTGTCGAAACTTAAGTCACCAATGTATTAACATTTTGTATGAACACTTAGTCATTTATGGGTTTGATCCAACATACAAAATCTGGTTTCATCATGGGGAAGAATTATCAAGAGATGATGATGTAGAGACAATGGAAACATTTGATTCTTACAACTTGTTTAGGGCTACAAATATTGATGGTTGTGATTTTGAAAGTCATCTAGAAGGTCATGATGACACTTTTATGGAAAAAATAGAAGATGCAGACACTCCATTATATCCACAATGCACTAAATATACTAAGTTATCGTCAATTGTTGCATTGTATAAGGTTAAAACTACCAATGGATGGTATGACAAAAGTTTTGATGAATTGTTAAGACTTTTGAATGATATGTTTCCTTTAGATAATATGATCCCCAAGTCTATGTATGAGGTTCGAAAATTTCTTCGATTATTTGATTTAGGATATGAAAAGATTCATGCGTGTGTTAATGATTGCTGTTTGTTTAGAAAAGATAAAGAAAACTTGCAAGAATGTCCAACATGTGGAACTTCACGTTGGATGTCAGATAAGCTGACTAAAAAGGTTTGACATGGTGTCCCAGAAAAAGTTTTGAGGTACTTTCCTATAATCCCTAGGTTGAAACGGATGTTCATGTCTAAAAGAATTTCAAAGGAATTAAGATGGCATCACAACAATAAAAGTTGTGATGGAAAAATGCGTCACCCAGTGGATTCAGCAGCATGGGAGCTAGTCAATGATAAATGGCCATCATTTTCAAATGAAGAGAGAAATATTAGACTTGGCCTTTCCACAGATGGATTTAACCCATTTAGTAATTTAAGTTCTAAGTATAGTGTTTGGCCTGTTTTGTTGGTCATGTACAACTTACCCCCATGGTTGTGCATGAAACAGGAGAATATTTTATTATCAATGTTAATTCCAGGACCTAAACAGCCTGGGAATGATATTGATATATACTTAGAACCCCTCGTAGAGGACTTGAAATTATTATGGAATGAGGGTGTTGATGCTCATGATGCATTGGACAACACAAATTTCAAGTTGCGGGCTATTTTGATGTGGACAATCCAAGATTTTCCAGCATACGGGAACCTTGCTGGTTGTAAAAATAAGGGATGTTTTAGTTGTCCCCTATGTGGTTATGGTACTCATTCAGAGTAGCCAAAACATAGTGGGAAGTTTTCATATCGAGGTCATCGGAAATTTCTTAAAGAAGACCATCCATTTCGTAGTAAAAGAAGTTGGTTTGATGGAAAAGTTGAGCATGGAAATCCCCCAAGAATCATGAATGGGACTACAATTTCTGGACACCTTAAAGATTTTGTGAATGTTTGGGGAAAATCCACTTCAAAGAAAAGGAAACAAAATGATTCAAAAGAAATGTGGAAAAAACGATCCATATTTTTTCAGTTACCTTATTGGAAGGTTAGCACATTCTTACTACTCTAAAAAAATTTTGTGTAAATTATTGTTTTTGGAGGAATTTCATTAGTTATTTCTTTTGCAATTTTTTTAGGAATTGTATGTTCGTCACAATTTGGATGTGATGCACATAGAGAAAAATGTTTGTGAAAGCATCTGTAATACATTGCTAGATGTTGCTGGAAAAAGTAAAGATGGACTAAAAGCTCGCTTGGATTTGCAACATATGGGTATTAGGAGTGCATTACACCCACAAGAGAAGGGGACTAGAACCTATCTTCCTGTAGCTTTACACACACTATCAAAGCTTGAGAAAGAATTATTTTGTAAAAGGTTGTTCTCATTGAAAGTACCTGATGGATATAGTTCAAATATTCGAAATTGTGTTTCAATGGAACAATGCAAGCTCATGGGCCTTAAGTCACACGATTGCCACATTTTGATGCAACAATTACTACCGGTGGCTATAAAAGGATTGATGCCATTGGGTCCAAGAGATGCTATAATAAGATTATGCACGTTCTTTAATCGAATATGTCAACGTGTTCTTGATAGAGAAAGCATAATGACATTAGAAAATGATGTTATTGAAACTTTATGCTTACTAGAGAGATTCTTTCCACCATCATTTTTTTATGTCATGATTCACTTAGTGGTTCATATCGGACGAGAAGCACGACTATGTGGACCAGTCCAATTTCGATGGATGTATCCATTTGAGAGGTGAATCACTAAGACTTAATTGTTTTGTTTATTCTTATTAGTTTATGTGAACATTCTATTAATGATGAGCAATTGTGTGATTAATAGACGCATGAAGATATTGAAAGATTATGTCAGAAATCGAGCAAGGCCTGAAGGTTGTATTGCAGAATGTTATCTTGCAGATGAGTGTGTGAGCTTTTGTAATGAATTCACTGACCATTCAATTGAACTAAACACAAAAGAAGGTCGAAATGAAGAGTGGTCAAATGATGTGATACTTGAAGGTCGTCCAATTTCTAGGAGGAAAGAAATTATATTGACAGATGAGTTGTTAGAAATTGCACATCGATACATTCTGTTAAATACATCTGTTGTGGAGCCTTTTCTAGAGTAAGTGTCTGATATTAGAAATTATTATTTTTTTTTATTAAAAATGTAGTAATACTAACTCATTGGTCCTATAAATTAGGATTCACTTAGAGGAGTTGAAAAAAACAAACAAAATATATGAGAGAAATAGTGGGTTACTTTGGAAGAAACATATACAAACTTTTTCAACATGGATGAAGGAAAAGGTAAATTAATGCAAACTAACTGGTTCATATCAGTTGTTTTAAATATCATTAAGAAAATTAACAATGTCATACTATTATTTGTATAGGTTCCTATGCATTCCTCAACTTGTGATGAAACTGATTTGTTGAAATGGCTAGCATATGGACCCAGAAAACATGCTTCTTCTTACACTGGATATATTATCAATGGTCAAAGATTCCATGTACATGACATTGAGAAGTCCACACAGAATAGTGGTGTCTCAATTGAAGCTACAACTATGTGTAGATCTAGTGCCAAAGATGTATCTCAAGTTCCTAATTTAGTTTCATACTATGGGGTTATAAGGGAGATAATCTTGTTAGATTACTATATAGTTCAGATTCCAATTTTCAAATGTGATTGGGCAAATGTCCCTAACGGTGTTAGGGTGGAGGATAGTCTTACTTTAGTTAATCTACACCAAAGTCAATGGTCTGTTGGTAGAGACCCTTTTATTTTAGCCTCACAAGCTAAACAAGTCTTCTACTCAAGAGAACATGATTCTTCCAATTGGTATGTGGTGATTAGGGTACCCCCTAGAGGTTTTTATGACATGGAAAATTATGATGAGCAAGAATTCATGCCTGTAATGTCTGAAGTTACTGAATCTAGGTTGTATAATGTAGTGGAAGATGAACAATATGTTAGAGATGATTGTGAGGGTATATTAGTTTGATTATTGTTGTGTTTTTTGTAAATTGTAGAAGATGTTGCACTTGACATTCAAAGTTGTAATCAATGGAAATTTCAGTTTATACTTTAGCTCATTAATTTGTTGTTTCTTATTTGTGTATTTTTAGCGAAGAACTCTTGAAAACATGTCTTTGATGCCAAGAATGACTATTTATTTCTTTCTTTCTGACTTTTATTATATGTTTTTTTTTTGTGATAATTGATAATATGTTGTTATATATGATTTTTGCAACTCATCAAAAATCTTACTAATTATAGAAACGGTTGATCAGAAACTAGTCAAAGAGTTTGCCAAGTACAAGATATGTCACCTCCATCTACAAAAGGAAAGAGGCCAAAACACATACCTACAGGAAAATTAGTTAAACTCCTCAATGAAAAGAGGAAGAGCTTTAGACTAAATTTGAAAAATGGATAAGGTTGTTGAAGAGAGATCTACTAAGGATGTGTCTCCAAAGAAAAATACACGTAGAATGATTGTAAGAAATGACTCTTCTGATGAAGAAGAAGTACCCATCTCCCCTGTGACAAGGAGATCTCTTAAAAATCTATTTGAGGTTGAACAACTAATAGACTCTCTTGAAAAAATAGTGAGACCACCTACTAATGACCTAATTTCTCCATTCTTAGCTTCAAAGACAGCCACTAGGGGATCTATTAAAAGAGTGGTTGAAGTAGAAATTAGTCCTTCAAATGACCATGCCATCTCACCAACAGCCACAACAAAATCACAACGCCTACAAATCCCAGAAAACCCAAATGAAACAATTGTTGAAAATTTGCCTGACGAACAAGAACTACCTGAAGAAGTTGTTGCACCTATTACCCAAAAGAGAACTAGAGGCCCTAGTAAAATGAAGTCTATTGCAATAGACAGTGATGGTCGCTTGGAAGTTAAGTTTAACTCAAAGGGACAACCAATAGGTGCAACATCAATATCTTTGTCTTCATTTTTGGGTGCACTTGTTAGAGAAATTGTACCAGTAACAATAAAAGATTGGAGGAAGATTCCTCTAGGAATGAAAGAGGTCTTATGGAAATCTATTCAGGTATATATACTCAGGTTTTATGCATTGAACATGAAATTTGTTGAAATTCATTTACATTAATACTAACCTATTATTAATTTTACTAGGCAAGATATAAGGTTGACAAAGATTGGCAAAAGACCTATATATTCAAAAGTATGGCAGATCTTTGGAGAGCTTCGAAATCAAGGCTAGTTACTAAAATAACAAATGCACCAAATGAAGAAGCAAGATTGAAACTAAAGCCTGATAATATTAAATCTATGAATGAGTGGAAAAGTTTTGTTAAGGAAAAAAATAGTGTTGAGTTTAAGGTATTTTATTCTTAACATCTTATAACCAAATATATTTATGATTAAAATTTATAGTTTAATGTCTCTATTAACTTTATATTCTTAGGCTACAAGCGAGAAATTCAAAAAAATACGGACAAAGCAACTACCCCACACTTGTAGTCGCAAAGGTTATGCAAGATTGATTGATGAGTTGGTAAAGCCAAACATATTTACAGTTGTTTTATTATAGAATTTGGTTTAGATATTTTTTTAATTTATTTTCTTATTTTGATAGATGAACCATAGTGAAACCAATACACCACCTTCTAGAGTTGATGTTTGGACCAAAGCACATAAGAAGAAAAATGGTGAACCAGTAAATTCAGAAGTGGCTGAAGCTTTTGTATACACCTTGCCCTTTCAAAATCATATGACTTTAGTTTTAACTTACTCATTTGTTTGAATACATTTATTGATACTATTTATTTTTGAAGGATTTGGTTGAAGAATATAAGAAAGATCCTGCTACGTCTTCAACTACAAGTGTTAATGAAGACATCCTCACAAAAGTCCTTGGTCCTGAAAAAAATTCATACTTGAGAGCTTTCGGAAGAGGAGTTACTCGGTCAAAGTTGCAAATTGTGTCAGAAAGAGATGACCATTTGATAAAGATAGAAGGTCAATGCAAAAATTTGAACGACAAAATGCAACACATGGAGCAACTCATTGTTTCTTTAATGAAAAATCAAGTAAGTATTTTGATGCTGAAACTATATTTTCATGTGGCTGAATTGCAATAATAACTAAGATTCATGTTTAATTTTTTGGTTAGTCTTTACTTTTGTATTTTTTTTAATTTTGATGTTGAATTCATGTCTTTCTATCTTACTTGTAAATAGAATACATCTTCTCAGAGCGAGGAGCAATCAAATGTCAATGTTCAATCAAATTCTCATGTTCATTCCACTCAGGTAATTATGATACTAATTATATGAAAATGATAAAATCTAAAACATATAATATTCAATATAAAATCATTTACTGCTGCTGAATTTGTTATATTGATATATTGTTAGAGTGTCAAGAACCACACATTTGGCTCAAAATGCAAAATATTAGATTGGATTGGATCTGGAGAAATTATTGCAGAAGGTTATTTTATCTCAAGTGACCCAAAGGATGAGGTTCACCATGTTCCTCTTGGGCCTAATGCTATGAAAGTGGGGATAGATCTTGTGAGAAAGAATGATGCATTTCTGTGGAGGCCTTCAACAATTATGTCTACTATAGAAGATGTTGTAGGTAGTATAATTGCATGGCCAGCTGATAAAGTTATAATTAGGTAATTAACATTTTTTATGTACTCTTTTAGTTTACTATAACTTTAAGTTGAAGCATTACTTATTTAAATTTTGTTGTAGCTAAACAAATGGACTCGCAACAAAGACAAGTGCACAAATGATGATGAATTGAAGGATGGAGCAAGTTTCACGCATGGTTTACTTTTGTGTATCTTGTAATGTTTCTATTTTTCATTTTTGAAGTAAAAATTGTTCAAGATTATAAAACTTTATTATGTTATGCTTTCAAACTTAAGTTAGAACTAAGATCTCATGAAGTAGACACATTCATGGTTTGAATTAGTTATTGTTTAATGTAATACTTATGGTTTATCAATCTATTGAGAATTACATTTTATGATTAATTTTGAATATTTTTATCAAAATACAATAATGAAAATCTTTTAATTAAAAAAAAACCATATAAGTATACTTATCAAAATAAAATTTAAAATTTTATTACTATATGTTATGATTTAAAAGCATATTATAAGCGTAAAAAATCGTTATGGTTTATATAATATAACAAACTAAAAATGTTATCAAAATAATCAAATGTGACAGTTGAAAAGTGTTATGAAAAAAATACAAGATTAAACTTCAAATTTATAATCAAAAACTCTATCTAAATGTTATTATTTGAATATTATAGCACCTAAAAATGTGTTATTGAATAGTTTAAGATAACACCGAACATAACATTCAAAAAATGTTATAGAAAAGACTGGACTTTTAATAACATGGGCTACGTTAGCATTTTCAGAAGTGCTATCAATAGTCCCAGATAGCACTTTTTAAGTGTTATGAATACTGTTTTTTCTTGTAGTGCGGTTTAGACAATACTGGTGGCTCGGGCAAATGTGTTTTTAGATCAAGGAAAGCCTGCTCGCATTCCTCAATCCATTTAAAATTTTTGTTTCCCCGGAGTAAGTTATAGAATGGCAGACACTTGTCAGTGGACTTAGAAATAAACTGATTAAGGGCTACCACTCTTCCTTTCAGACTCTGGACATCTTTATGTGACCTTGGGGGGGGGGGGGGGGGGGGGGGAAGGCATTTTTGTAGCAATCTAATTTTTTCAGGGTTTGCCTCTATCCCTCTGGTATTGACTATGAACCCCAGAAATTTTCCTAATGATACTCCGAAAGTACACTTCTGGGGGTTTAACCTCATATTATACCTCCTTAGGATCTCAAAACATTCCTTCAGATCAGGAACATGGTTATCGACAGTTTTTGACTTGACTAGCATATCATCAACATACACTTCCATATTTTTCCCGATCTGATCAGTGAACATTTTGTTGACCAATCTCTGGTAGGTAGCCCCAGCGTTCTTCAGTCCGAAGGGCATGACTTTATAATAGTAAACGTTGGTTGGAGTCATAAAGCTAGTATGCTCCTGTCCGCGGGGTTCATAGCGATCTGGTTATATCCAGAGTACATATCCATGAAGGACATGAGCTTGTGCCCCGCGGTGGCATCCACCAATTGGTCAATCCTAGGAAATGGGAAGCAATCCTTGGGATAGGCTTTGTTTAAATCAGAGAAATCGATGCAGGTCCGCCATTTTCCATTTGGCTTCGGGACCAGGACAGGATTGGCGACCCAGGTCGGGTATTTAGCCTCGCGAATAAAACCGCATTTTAATAGTTGAGCTACTTCTTCTTCTAAGGCCTCAGCTCAGGTTGTACCCAGACGCCTCTATTTTTGGGACTTCACAGGCATGCTTTTGTCCAAGTTAAGGGTATCCATGATGACACTCGGGCTGATCCCTACCATGTCTTCATGAGACCAGGCGAAAACATCTAGATTTTCTTGTAAAAATTTTACCAGCTCTGCCTTTCTTTCAACGTCGAGATTTTTTCCGAGCTTAACCACTCTCGAAGCATCTTTAGGGTTGATGTTGCCTATTCGTGGATCAATATCATCATTCGGGGTGGTACCCCTGCCACTTACTTGCTGAGGTTCTTCCATCCCAGGATCAGTTCTCACTTCCTGGGATTCCTTGCCCCCATCCTGTATGGCCATCGTCTGTTGCCCGGGTTGTGATTTTCCCTTCATGGAAATGCTATAGCATTCCCTGGCAGCAAGCTGATCGCCTCAGATAGTACATATTCCCGTAGATGAGGGGAATTTGATCACAAGGTGGCAGACAAATGTTATGGCTTCGAATGCCATCAGCGTGGGTATACCCAGGATTGCATTGTACATGGTTGGACAATCGACGACCACAAACTCAAGTAGCTTGGAAACAGTTCGTGGTCCCTCACCCAAGGTAATTACTAACTCGATCGTTCGGATAGCTACCGATCCCTTGCCGGAAAACCCGTATAGCGTCATGGAGGTTGCCTTCAGCTCGGTCACAGACAATCCCAATTTCTCCAGTGTGGACCTAATAGCAGGTTCACAGAACTCCCGTTATCCACTAGTGTCCTCCTAACTCTCCGATTGGCGAGCTGGACGGTTATGACCAGAGGATCGTTATGCGGGAACTGGACATGACTAGCATCTGTGGATGCCGAAAATCCACCAAATAAGAAAAACACACAAAAGAAGTTTCTAGTCCCTTAAAGAAGTAAATAGCTAAGGGGCACCAAGGGCGCCAAGTACGCAATGAAGGCAGAAGGTAATTATAGGCCATCGAAGTGTTAGACACTCGCAGAGATCTAGGCCTCATGAGGTCATTCCAGGCCTCCAAGCTGCATCACCTTGTTAGATGTGTTTGTCATGCACACATGGCCCTTATCCGTGCCCCTCGAAGTTAAGGCCCCAGCCTCGCGAACACCACTCCAGCAGCGCCCCGCGCATGCCAACACCTCATGCGCCTAGCCTTGCCCCGAGGTGTCCCACACCAAGGACCTCACGCCAAGAAGACATTTCGCACCTAGGATGTATCCCATGTCTCATCAAGGCATGCGCCTCGCGCCTCGCGCGCACCAGGGGCCTCGCGCCCATGCGCCTCGCGCCCCGCGCGCACCAGGGGCCTCGCGCCCGCGCGCAACAGGGGCCTCGCGCCCGCGCGCCCATGCGCCTCGCGCCCCGCGCGCACCAGGGGCCTCGCGCCCGCGCGCATCAGGGGCCTCGCGCCCGTGCGCCCATGCGCATCGCTCCCCACGCGCACCAGGGGCCTCGCGCCCCGCGCGCACCAAGGGCCTCGCGCCCGCGCGCCCATGCGCCTCGCGCCCCGCGCGCCCATGCGCCTCGCGCCCCGCGCGCACCAGGGGTCTCGCGCCCGCACATGCGCCTCGCGCCCCGCGCGCACCAGGGGCCTCGCGCCCCACGCGCACCAGGGGCCTCGCACCCCGCGTGCCCATGCGCCTCGCGCCTCGCACGCACCGGGGGTCTCGCGCCCGCGCATGTGCCTCGCGCCCCGCGCGCACCAGGGGCCTCGCGCCCCGCGCGCCCATGCGCCTCGCGCCCCACGCGCACCAGGGGCCTCGCGCCCCGCGCGCACCAAGGGTCTCGCGCCCGCGCGCCCATTTGCCTCGCGCCCCGCTCGCACCAGGGGCCTCGCGCCCATGCGCCTCGCGCCCCCACGCGCACAAGGGGCCTCGCGCCCCGCGCGCCCATGTGCCTCGCGCCCCGCGCGCACCAGGGGCCTCGCGCCCCGCGCGCACCAGGGGCCTCGCGCCCCGCGCGCCCATGCGCCTCGCGCCCCGCGCGCACCAGGGGCCTCGCGCACCAGGGGCCTCGCGCCCCGCGCGCACCAGGGGCTCGCAATGAGGTATGGCCTTTCCCATGGCCTCGCCCATGGCCTCGTCCATGGCCTCGTCCATGGCCTCGTCCATGCGCCTCGCGCCCCCACGCGCACCAGGGGCCTCGCGCCCCGCGCGCCCATGTGCCTCGCGCCCCGCGCGCACCAGGGGCCTCGCGCCCCGCGCGCTCATGCGCCTCGCGCCCCGCGCGCCCATGCGCCTCGCGCCCCGCGCGCACCAGGGGCCTCGCGCCCCGCGCGCACCAGGGGCTCGCAATGAGGTATGGCCTTTCCCATGGCCTCGCCCATGGCCTTGGAGTTGAGAATACTCACAAAGGGCAAGTTACATGCATGAATATGGAATGTGCCTACAAACCTAAAGAAGTCAGAGTACAGATATAGTACCCTTACCAGACAAGTAATGGGAATGCCAGGAGTGGTTATGCAAGAATAGGAGTTATGGTCCATACGTCTACGGCCATGGGTCAGAGCCGACACCACTACCTCCTGCGCCACTATGCCTGCCACCACGCATTAGACATGGGTACCGACAAGTAGTGGAGACATCCTCCTGACACCTGCTTCTGTACGGGGTGTACGACCACAACCTCTGAAGCCACTCCCCTGACACAGTACGTATGTACCACTTGGTCCCCTGGACCACTATGTATCTAAGGCCATTAGAGCCTACTATAAAAGGAACCCTAAGACCACCTGAAAGGGGGTTGGAAAATTCATTGTAAGGAGAGGCTATTGAGAAATATACCAGGATTTGCTCCATCATTTATCTGTGTCTACTTTTTCTTAAAGTTTATTCTTAGTTCTTACAAAAACCTCACTCGACTTACCTTTGAGTTTTCCGATCTAATTTCGTTGACGAGATTTCACCGTCAACAGCATCTTCTTCAGTAAAATTGGACATGACTAGGAGGACACTAGTGGATAACGGGAGTTCTATGAACCTGCTATTCAGGTCCGATCGTTATGCGGGAACTGGACATGACTAGCATCTTCTTCAGTAAAACCGATTGGTTGTTTCTCAATCGTTGCTGCTTAGATAAACACTGCTCCAGGATGAACTCAACTCCATTGTGAAACCTCAGCTCATTGATATACCTCTTCTGGACACCTTTGCTCGTGCCGGCCAGATGAGGGCCTCCGAAGATGGTTGTTATCTCTCCCCTATTATCGGAGGAGGGATATCTTGATTCACCTGAGCTCCGGTCTGATTTGTAGAGGCTTCCGGAGCTGATTGAATGTTTCTCCCGGCGAGCAGATTAGGAGTGATTCTATTCCAGGCATACTGAGCCAGAGGTCCGGCCCTGATGAGTGTCTCGATCTCATCCTTCAGGTGTCTGCAGTCATCGGTGTTGTGACCAATGTCATTGTGGAATCGACAAAATTTTGAAAGGTCTCTCTTTGCCGTTTGATTTTTTAGAGGCTCCGGCTTTTTCCACGGAAGGCGAGCAGAATTTTCCAAGAAGATGCGCTCTCTAGTACCCGTGAGGTCGGCAGAAGTCACATAGATTGGTTTGAACTTCTCCAGAGGCTTATTTTTCTTTGAACCGTTCTGGCCGCCTTCACCACTTCCCTTCCCCTTGCTTCCTCCCCCTTGGTTATTCTGGGTGACGGTTTGAGCTATAGCTGCAATGTCTGTTACCGCTCCAACAGGATGGGTAGGGACTTGGCTGGTTCCTGCGACCGAAGCTCGCACCTCTTCCAAGTTGATCCACCTTTGATCCCTGTTCAGGAACTCATCCACAGTGTTGACACCCTTTCTCTAGATTTCCTTCCATAGGTCGCCCCTACAAAGATTCTTGTTCTCATCGACATAAGCCTAGAACTTTCATCCGCGTCTCTAGCTCGCGCAGCGATATTCGCGAACCTAATCAAATATGCTTTCAGAGGTTCCTCGGGCTGTTGCTTTACGTTTGCAAGGATGTCTAATCGGTAAGGCGATTCTCATCCCATCAGGTTGGACCAAATTAGCTCGTGGTCGCTCTGCTCCACCATTTCCAATTCCCTGTGTTTGTCAATCTAATCGCAGCACAGGGAGGTCGGTCGGGACATGCCGTCTTTGTGGGTTTGCCCTTGACCCTCTACATGGGTTACCCCAGGCGCTCCTAGGTGCATTTGATGGCGGTGCTGAACTCGGAGTCAAGGTTCTGACCGACCGGTTGATTCATTGATGATCTCTGGGAAAACCACCAAACGGGGTTTCTTGGTGATCATGCGACATGGGCGTAGAACTTGGGGTTGAGATTCTAACCGATCGACTTGGCCTGGGTTGACTATCCCGCCGGGAATTATGAGTCCTGCTTTGCCTCTTTCCGACGTTAATGTCGGTTGCAAGAGGGGGTAGCCGAGCCAAGACCTCCTCAATTTTCTTGTTTTCTTTGGCTAGATGGCTCCTCAACTGCATGTTCTCCAACTCCACCGCAGTCAAGTAATTTGGGTTTGGATTCGGCGGTAGAGGCACTGAACTTCTAGTGCCATCGTGGCCCATCAGTTGCTTTCCCGAACACTGCTGAATCTCTGGGTTTTGTTCGTCGAAAACAATGGTATGGTGAGCCTCCTGCCCACCATGCTGATCTATTTCGTTACCGTGCGTTGAACGAGTGACCGCCATGATGAACTTTGTTCTAAATCTTTTTCAATAGCACTAATTTGCAGCTCTCAATGAAAGCACCAAACTGTTGACGCGGTTTTTCGCCAACAGTGAATAAGGTAATTAGCTGGAATAAATTAGTGCTTAAGGATAAACCGTAATCAGGAAAATAACACTTAGGGATGCTAGAAATTAAATATCAAGAACACTCGTTTCTTTATACGTGGTTCGGAGGCTGAAATCCCCCTAGTCCACGAGTTGATGTTATTACTGTATATCTCTCTATATTTTTGCAGAGTATTTGCATTACAGAGAAAGAACCCAACCCCTTCCCTATCCAAGGTCTTGGTATTTATAGAAGAACCATCCTAGGATAGGTGTCAGGGTCACCACGTGAATACAAATCCTTCCTGTGACTTGTCTTACACAAATGATGAATATTACAATTTACATTAAGGTATGGTCTAATCATTAGGTAAAAATGATCATGGGTCGTCTGGCATAATCGGACACGTGATGTCTGATCATGCACGTTTATATTACGTGTCCGAGAATTCAGGGATAAACGGACATGTGAGAATTCATGCACGTTTATATTACATGTCCAAGAATTTAGGGATAATCAGACACGTGATGTCTGATCATGACCTGAACATAACTCCAGCTCGCGTCAAGGACGCTGTGCTTCATATACGTCTCCAGCTCGTGTCTTATTGCTTCGTATTCACCAACTCGTGCTATTTATCTAGGGAATCGCACTGTCTTTACAGAGGAAGGGTGAACTTGTGGGTCATTTATTATTGTACTGGGCTAGATAGCTGTATCCGAGCGGTCTAAATGACTCGTGCTGAATTTCAGGACGTACAGGTACCCTTGTGATACTAATCTTTCTTTTGTTGGTTTTAGTGAGTCTGAATGGGTAGGTAACCTTGATGATCAGAAAAGTACATGAGGTGGGTGCTTCTATGTGGGGAACAACATGGTTTCATGGCACAGTATAGAGCAAAACTCCATCCCACTCTCCACCGCTGAACTTGAATACATTGTTGCCAAAAGCTGTTGTACTCAACTTCTTTGGATGAAACAAATGTTGGGTGATTATAACCTCTGCCTTAAGACTTTGACCATCTATTGTAACAATACCAGTGCCATCAATATCTCGAAAAACTCAGTCCAACACTGTCGCACCAAACACATGGACATCAACCACCACATTCTTCGTGAGTTAGTTGAGTCTAAAACCATTACATTATCTCATGTTGCATCTGAAAATCAATTTGCTTTTTTGTCTACTAAGGTGAGTTCACAAACTTTTGTTCACTTGAGAAAGTTATATAGGATTTTGTATGTTTGAGTGATAACATGTGGCATTCGAAAATAAGCAATATCGTTTAAGTTTCATCTTCTAACTTGACTATATGCATATGTGAGTCTTTCTTCAACTTGCTTCTTACAGTCATATGTCTTGAAGTGGTGTAGGCTTGCTGGTGCTCTCATGTAGTCTTACTTGATACATGAATTCTCATTCTTGATAATTGCATTACATTGTCCTCCCTATTAGAGTGGCTTTATTGTTTAGTGTGAAAGCTACCATTAGGTCACTTTTCTTTGTATAGTTTGCTCCTTCACTTAGAATTGTGTCCCCGTGGAGAGGGCTACCTATGTGGTTGGCTCCGTAATTAGTAATTGATGAGGGGCTTTCAAAAAAAAAACCTCAAAAAATGGAAAAGAAGAAAATAATAAAAAAATTTGAAGGAGATTTTGTCTGGTTCTTCAATAGCAGGCAACTCATGAGGACACTACACACACTAATGGAGATTGACTTTTTTTTTGCTTTTGCCTTGTTGAGTTTTATCTTGTGCCTTGTTAGGCCTCAATTTTGCATCTGTCAGGTCTATGTTACAACATTTTATATGTCTGTTTCAACAATGTGTAGAAAGTCTTTCATTTTGCTTTGTATCTTTTGGTATAATGTTTATCTTTTTCCGTATTGTTTTTAGTTTCATGCTATTTGTTTTAGGTTAAATTTCCTTAATCCTATGTGTTGTTCTTGTGTTCAAAAAATTTTAACAAAAAAAAAAAAATTAAAACAAAACGTTACTTTGTCTTTTTTTTTTCTGTCGTTTTTGGTCTTGTCTATCGTTTTTTTTCCTGTTTGTCTTGTCTATCGTTCTTTCTTCAAAAAATAAAATAATAAAAAATTCCAAAAAATTAAATCAGTAAGTTTTGTTTAAATTTTTTTTCTTCCTTAGTTTTTTTTCCTGGTTTCCCTCTCAAACTCACAACTCTCTCTATCTCTGTGTCACCCGTGCCCCAGTACGCTTCTTCCCTGATGTCGACTCCCAATGCCACCCACCTCTACGCGTTTCGCAAAGCCTCCCCATCCCTTTCCCAAAAATCCTCTGAGACCTCCCCACCACCATCCCCCGACAACCTTCCACCTCCAATCACCTCCACCGACTCCGCGACCGACCCACCACGTTGCGAACCCACTCTGCCTCCACCTACTCTGAGAAGAAATGGACTATTTGATTGTTGATGAAAATTCTCAGCTCAATTGGAGCTGGAGGGATTGATTTCATTAAATACTCTGCTTGTACAATTGGTAACCAATCTGATGAATACAGATGGCTTAATTACATTGGGGCACACTAATTTGTATAACAGAAAAAAAGAGAATGATGCAAAATACAATGCACTGATAATGGTGTTGTACAACCATAACGAATTCGTACAACATGACTAACAAAAAGTAATAACAGAAAAGATTCTATTGCTTGTGCAACATCCCCTGCTGTGATAATACTCTGCTGTGCCAGTGGTACAGTGAACCCGTGCGTGTAGTGGAGCTAATAACTTCTAATTCTCAACACCACCCCTCAAACGAAGGGGTGATTCTGTCACACCAAGTTTGGATACCAATTCTTGAAATCGAGAATGTGAGAGTGCCTTAGTGAGACAGTCAGCGATTTGGTTTAATGATGGGATGTATCGTATTTCCAATTCCTTCTTGAGGACCTTGTCTCTTACAAAGTGTATGTCTATTTCAATATGCTTCGTACGAGCATGATAGACAGGATTCGATGCTAAAGCACTGGCACTAATGTTTTCGCACCATGTAATTGATCTTTCCAGCAGAGGAAAACTGATTTCTTTGAGCAGTGATTCAATCCACGTTATTTCAGCAGCCACTTGCGCCAAAGCCCTGTATTCTGACTCCGTGCTCGATCTAGATACCACTGCTTGTTTCTTTGACGACCAAGAAACCAAAGAATCTCCAAAGTAGACACAGTAGCCACCCACTGATTTTCTGTCATCTGTGTTGCACGCCCAGTCCACGTCTGAAAAACCAGTGAGGGTAAGCCTGTCACATGAGCTAATATGGAAGCCATGAGTCAGAGTCCCCTTTAAGTACCTAAGAATCCTTTTGGCGGCACTCCAATGCGTAGTTGTAGGAGCCTTTAGAAACTGGCTTAATTTGTTTACTACAAAACAAATATCGGGTCTAGTATGACAAAGATATTGCAAGGCCCCTATAAGACTTCTATACACAGTGGGATTTTCAAGTTCAATTCCATCTGAAATTGACATGTTCTTTCCAGTTGCAATCGGTGTAGGACAAGGCTTAGTGTTGGTCATCTCAAATCTCTTTAATATATCCTCTATGTACTTAGTTTGAGTGAGGTATATACCTGTCTCATCTCGGGCAGCTTCAATTCCGAGAAAGAAATTAAGATTTCCTAAGTCTTTGAGAGTGAATAATCTGTTCAGTTGCTTAACAAACTGATCAAGGTGATGCTTGTCATTTCCTGTTACAATTATATCATCTACATAAATAAGCACCAGAAGAATAACATTGCACTTCCTGTAGAAAAACAATGATGTATCAGCTTTAGAATTTGCGAAATTCCACTGCAGCAAGGTGTTTTTCAGCCTGTCAAACCACGCCCGTGGGGCCTGTCTCAGTCCATACAATGATTTGTGAAGCTTGCAAACATGATTGGGCTTTGCCTGGTTCTCAAAACCTTCAGGTTGATTCATAAACACATCTTCCTCTAGAATTCCATTTAGGAATGCATTATTTATATCTAACTGTCTAATTTCCCAGTTTCTTGAGACTGCAATAGTGAGAATAATCCTTACTGTGGATGCTTTAATTATTGGGCTGAACGTTTCTCCATAGTCTAGGCCAGGTCTTTGATGAAACCCTTTTGCAACAAATCGTACCTTGTACCTTTGAAATGATCCATCTGCATTCTTTTTTATTCGAAATACCCACTTGCTGCCTACTAAGTTCATGTTGGCTGTTCTTGGCACTAATGACCACGTGTTGTTCTTTTTCAAAGCAGAAATCTCCTCTTCCATTGCATTTTTCCACCCTTGATGACAGAGAGCATCAGCCACACATCTTGGTTCTTCAGTTTTCGGGTTCCATTGACATTTGCTCAAATAGACTTTTGGTTTAAAGATGCCATCCTTGGCTCTTGTTATCATAGGATGAGATGGTATTTGACTGGTTCTGTTTGCACTCATATCAGCCAGATTTTCTTGTACACTCGACTGATCTTGAGGTCCATCATTAAGTTGTAAATCTGAAATTACATCTTCATGGTCAGCGAATTCAGCACCAGTAGAAAATGGAGTGTAGTCGCTTACCCGATTTGCACCAGATGAACTTGGATCAACAGTTGAAGATGATGGTTCGGGGGATGCTGAGTCGACTTGAGTATTTGGTGCTGGCATTGGTTCGGGTTCAGTTCTGTGTTCAGAAAAATGAATGTTTGGAAGTTGAGACCAGGCTGATGTTTGAATGACTACTGATTTTTCTGGAGCATAAGTGTTTAGGAAACCATTTTTAAATGGAAAATCAGTTTCATTGAACACTACATGTCTAGAAATGTATACCCGACCAGTAGAGCTTAAGCACTTATACCCCTTGAATGACTCACTATAACCAAGATTTACACATTTGAGTGAATGGTATTGGAATTTATGTGTTTGATATGGCCTTAAGCAAGGAAAACATGTTGAACCAAAGACCTTAAGTAGTTTCTAATCTGGTTTTTTGTTGTACAGCAGCTCTAAAGGTGATTTATTGTTTAAAATAGGTGTGGGCAGCCTATTTATGAGATAGATAGAGGTTTGGAATGCATCAACCCAGTATCTAAGAGGCATGCTTGCTTGTGCCAAGAGAGTGAGTCCCATTTCTACTATGTGCCTGTGTTTTCTTTCAGCTCTCCCATTTTGGGCTGAGGTGTGTGGACATGAGTGCTGAAAATGAATGCCACTTTGCTTAAATAAGTTAGAAAAGGCTAAGTATTCACCCCCCCAATCTGTCCTCAGAGACTTAATCTTGGTTTCAAACTGATTTTCTACAAATGCTTTGAATTCAATGAATGCATCAAGTGCATCCGATTTGTTTTTAAGGGGATAAAGCCATGTAAATCGACTAAAATCATCCATGAAGTGAATGTAAAACTTATAATTGGTATTGGATAGTATTGGGGCAGGTCCCCATAGGTCAGTGTGGATTAAATCAAGCACTTTGGTAGCTCTACTGGTTGATAAATTAAAAGGCAGGGCATGAGATTTACCAAACTGACAGGCATCACAGAAATGTTCTTTTTCATTAATTGAAAGGTGTACATCTTTTGAAACAAGCTTAAGAACTTTGGTTGATGGGTGACCTAGTCTCCTATGCCATACATCACTTTTGGAAAGAAAAGAGGAATCAGATTCAGGTCGATTCACATTGTTTGTCAAAGCTGAAAAACCAGTAAAGAAACTTGACTTTTGATTTTGGGTAATCGGGTTGGCCTTTGTTGCTCCAAGTTGATAGAGTCCTTCTCTAAGCATCCCTCGAACCAGCACCCTCTTTGTGTCCTTGTCCTTCACAAAACAACAATTTGGATGAAATTCCAAGTAGACATTATTATCAGCTATTAGCTTGGAAACACTGATCAGATTTTTAGTGATATTAGGCACTAATAGTATATCATTAAGTGACAGCTTCCTCATGGTATTAGTTACTGGTAGATTACCTTTACCAATGTGTGAAATGGAGAGCTGTTTACCATCACCAATAACAAGTTTATCCTTACCAACATAGTCAGTTTTCTGAAGCATATTGTTACTGTCAGATGTAACATGATTGCTAGCCCCGCTGTCTGCGAACCAGACCTCACTGTCAATAACTTCAGGAGCAGCTACAAAGGCAGATGGATTTGATTTTTGTTGAAACTGAGACGCATTTGGATCTGAACCCATGAAGGAATCATCATATCTGTTGTAGCACACGGTTGCAGAGTGCCCATATTTGCCACAGACTTGGCAAGTTGGTTTGGAGTTGTTGGGCCTAGACCGACCTCTTCCTCTAGTGATTCCTCCTCGACTGTTTCCTGGGTTGTTGAATCGATTGCTGGAGTTGTTTTGAGTGAAGGTATTTCCTCGGCCTCTCCCTGTATTCACTGGCTTGTTCGCAAAGTTGGCTGTGAGTGATGGACCCGATTTGGTATTAAGGCTTAGATTGTGAAGCCTTTCAAGATTGCTATCAAAACTGAGCATCAAGTCTTGAAGCTCTTGCCATGTTGTAGTCGTTCTAGCTTCGATCTGCAAAATGATTGGTAGGTAATCAGCATCAAGACCCGAAAGAACATTGGCTATTAGTTAGGATTCTGGGTAAGGGTGTCCTGCAAGAGCTAAAGAGTCGGCCCAAGCTTTCTTTTGCCGCAGGTACTCGGTCATTGGAGTAGATCCCTTCCTGGTTGTCTGGATCAAGGTGCGGGTCTCATCCATTTTGGATTTTGAGTGTGCTCCATAGAGTTGCTCTAGGGCTTTCCACAAAGAGGCTGATGTTCCACAGCCCATCACTTCCGTGGCTATTGTCTCTGTCATTGAACTGTATAGCCACCCCATTAACAACTGGTCATTGACTATCCAGTGTTCATATTGGGGGTTGATTCTTAGACCAAAACCGATTTGGCCATCACCTGTAGCAGCTCCTGCGGGTATGAATTCGGAGGGACATGCACGGGTTCCATTGATGAAACCATCCAGACGATGCCCACGAATAATGGTAGATACCATTGTCTTCCATAGGGTGTAATTGTTGCGGTCAAGTTTGAGTGGAAAAGGCTGGTTGAGGGTATTAAATGGCTGGGTGAAGTTGGAAGAGAAGGCTGTCGGTGCTGTAGCACTGATGTTATTCGTGGTGGTTCCTCCATTGTTAGGAGTTTGCTGAGACTGGTCAGGGGCGTCATTTGCATGGGCTGCGGTGGCTAGTGGAGCTTGAGAAGAATGGGTTGACATGTTTGGCGTTGGCCGTAACCTGGCTCTGATACCAAGAGAAGAAATGGACTATTTGATTGTTGATGAAAATTCTCAGCTCAATTGGAGCTGGAGGGATTGATTTCATTAAATACTCTGCTTGTACAATTGGTAACCAATCTGATGAATACAGATGGCTTAATTACATTGGGGCACACTAATTTGTATAACAGAAAAAAAGAGAATGATGCAAAATACAATGCACTGATAATGGTGTTGTACAACCATAACGAATTCGTACAACATGACTAACAAAAAGTAATAACAGAAAAGATTCTATTGCTTGTGCAACATCCCCTGCTGTGATAATACTCTGCTGTGCCAGTGGTACAGTGAACCCGTGCATGTGGTGGAGCTAATAACTTCTAATTCTCAACACCTTCCACCTCCAATCACCTCCACCGACTCCGCGACCGACCCACCACGTTGCGAACCCACTCTGCCTCCACCTACTCTATCCACTCCGCCACCATCACCACTAACTGAATCCTCTCCACCTACTCGTGAACCCAGTCCAGAACTTCCCCCACCTCGTGAACCCTCTCCATCTCCACCACCGCCTTTGTCCCATGGAATTGCCTCCTACATTCGTACCAAATGTCTCGCTTCCTACGCCTCATCCTCCTCCATCGGTTCATTCAATGTCAAGGCAGTGGCTCATAAATGCAAGTCGGCCTCTGCTTTTGTTGATGACTTCGAGCCGACTCCGGACTCGCCTCCTCCACCTCATCCATCCAAGATGCCCCCACCCACTCTATCCACACTTTCTTGGTTTACCAAGGGTAAGGCCCATGTCTCGTTTTCATCTAGAGGTACTTTGTTTCTGAAAAATATTTATAAATATAGATTCTCTGCATGGATTTCCTTGAGAAAACTAATGCCTGAGAGGTTATTGGATTATAAGGAGTTCGGTCATTTGGGTCTGTATGAGTTAATTGCATTTCATGGGTGTAAATTGGATTCCTTTTCCTCCAAAGACTATTGCAAAGTTCTTACACCTGTCATTGCTTGATGAGCCTAAGTAATGTGTGGAGTTTAGTTTGGATATGGATGAGGTTGCTCGAACTCTCACTGGAAAATCATCTTCGACTTTGCTAGCTTCCAATGCCATTCGCGTTGCTGACCTCTCTCCATTGTATCACATTCTGCATATCATCACCATTTATAATTAGCAGCCCACCTCTCACAAGTCCATGGCTCAGGCTGATTTGGCTCATTTCTTATATGCAGTGGGTTCTCACAAGTCTATCAGTCTTCCTCACTATTTTTTCAGGTCATTTTGGATGCCGCTTTTTGGCTAGGGGTCTCTCAGATATTTCCCTTGCCTTGTTCGATTAAAAGGTTTGCACACCTCTTCTCGGTTGTCCACTCTAAGAGTTTGGACACTCGCATCTCCGCTGAGGCCATCAACTTGGCCTCCACTCGATCCAATCCTCTTAAGAGGATCCTTCGATCAAAGATCCTATGGTTGCATCTACATTGGGTTTAAAACAATTATCTTGGAAGCATCGGTTGTTTGAATGGGTTCATAATCTTAGTGCTGAATATCGGTTGGCTAGTGCTCAGACTCAAGAATTTTAGGTTGATGTCCTTCACCATCTTGGCCTGCCTTTTATCTCTGTACCGACCACCGCTGCTGATGACTCATTTGAGGAAGCGCAACCTTCTTAGGGGGAGCAGGTCCCTAGCTCTACTGCTGCTGATTCTATGCCCACAGTCTCTCAATCCGAGCCATCTGACGCTGCCCAACCATCTATTCCAGCATCTCAGGGAAGTTTGTTGTACGTCCAGGCACCAAGAAGCGCTTCAAGAAGAAGAGTTCCTCTTCCACTAAGTATGAGTTTCCACTTTGGCATGCCATCTGAACACTAAGGGGGAGTATTTCTAGATCATATTTTGTTATCTGACTTTGTCCTTTGTTTTTAGTCTCTTGAATTAATCTTTTGTCCTGCTATCCTTAGCTATTTTTGTTGATATCTTGTTGTATTTTGAGCTGGTGGACTTGTTTCTTGTTACTTTTGATTTATCACTTTAACTAATATGTTTAGTTGCAGTTGTTCTGTCTGTTTAATATTATCTCTGTCTGTTGTGTGCACTAAATTATAAATCACATGCTCATTTGTTCAGCTGCATGCCAAATGGGGAGTTTGTAAGTGTTATTTTTTTGTCATGCATCGCACTTCATGTTTAAACATTATTTTGATGTTTTAACACTGAAAGACCAGCAACACATAAATTTTAATTCAACACATGTTTTGATCAACCGACTTTCCTCTTTTGTGCCCTAGTATATATATATATATAAATTATCTTTATCCGTGTTTATCCTACTTTTCAGAGCAGCTAAATAGTGATTTAATGAATGCTTCAGACCTTTGTAGAGCATCAAGAAACATTCTCTACAAAGGTCTGAAGCATTCATTGCTTCATTTTTCATTGGTCCATTGACGTTTGGGTGATTCTTCATCACTCATTTTGTAATTTCTGGTGTGAAGCTTGAAGGGAGTTCAAGCTAATTCTCAAGGGGAGCTTGAGCAGTAGCTGGGTGGAGTCCAGCAGCTAGAGGGAGTCCAGCAAACCATAATACCAGCGTGAGGTTGGTTGCTTGAAGACTTTGGGCCAATTTGGTATAGTTGTGTTGTGGGGAAAAGTAGTTGTAGTTGTATTGTAGGGAAAAGCAGCTTCAACTATGTTGTGGGAAAAGTTACTGAGTGTTTGTCAAATTACAGATTTTAAAATGTTGTGAGTTGGAAAAGTTAAATCAAGATGTCATATTTATTTTATTTTATTTAAACAAATTTATATGTTTAAAATAAATATGTTTTGGATAAGAAACTAATAAAGTGATCATAAACAAAAATATTATATTATAATATATAATATATATATATTATTGTGTGTATATATTATAGCTAGTCAATGTAGCTAAGATTCAAATTATAATGATGATAGTATTATAAACTTCTTCATGATATAATAAAATATGTAAAACATAAGTTATCTCAAAACTCTCACTTTTTATGTTTTTAATTATTTTTCTTTTATTTTTGTTGGGGTTGATTAGGTCCTGCACAACACAGCCAATATAGTGCACAAGAATAGCAACAAAGAAGAACAAGTAATAGACAATTAAACAAACCCAAAAGTAATCAAAAGTAAAACACAAAAGGAAAGAACACCAAGAATACTTGGTTCAGATACAACCAGTTTGGTTGATCCTACATCCAAGGCTAGGCAGCAATGCCTAAGTCAAATCCACTATATCTGAAACTAGATTACACCCTCCAAGCTCTCAAGATTACAACAACACTCATCCAACTTTTCTTGAAACACTCTCTCACTAGAGTATTACAACTCAGTTCTTGCTCTCAGCCAAAACTCTCAGAAATTGAATACACTTAGGTTGATCAGGCCTAAAACTATATATAGGGTCGAGATACAAGGACTAAAGAGACAAACAGAAACTAACTCTAACTAACAACAATTAGTTAGTCTGTTACAACTTACTGGTGTCCGCGCAGATGCAACTAGAAAAAACGTAGATGCAACTGGAAACACCAGAAAACTATGAGCTTTCATTTTGCTAATCATTTGATTGGTTGAGGAAAGAAGTCACAATCTTCACAATTTTTTTTCCAAAACATGAAATTGATATGTTTTTTATAAATTATAATTTAAAAATACTATGAGAAACAAAAATTATGTTACAGTGTATAATAAACTTTATATTAAAGTGGTTTGTTAATTTAAATTTTCTAAAATAAAATAATATCTACTAAACATATATGATAAAAAAAATTAATTAAATATTGTTTATTTTATTATAATATTAATTTATTTTAAAATTTTTATTTTGAGTAATATATAATGAATAAGTTTATTGCAATGTTTTTTCAAAAAATTATTTTTAGGAAAAGTTAAAAGTTGTGGTTTGACAATTTTAGCTTCTAGCTGTAGTTTCTGCATAAATTTTTTAATAAGTTGTTTTGTAACATTTTACCAAACATTATTATTGCATATCTTTTTCATAAAGTACCTTTTAACTTGGCATTTAAAAAAAAAAAAAAAAAGAGTTGGTTGCTTGTGTTGTAAATCAATTTGAAAGGGAGTTTTAACTTATTTTACTACTTGTATCTTGTAATAACTTTTATTATTTTGAGTAGATTTGGTTCACGGTCTAGACAAGGTCCATGAAGAAGGGCATGAAAAATCATCTTTCGCCATGTAAAAATTGATGTCATTTTTATTTTTCTAAACATTTACGTAAACCAAATTAGTTACTCAACTTTCAATAATAAAGGAGAGAATGAAACAGAGTCAACGTGGATGTAAATAGAAGTACCCTAGTGTGGATCAGATAGATTATAGATACAATATTGTAAGACCAATAGTACATAGCCAAGATGTAACGATAGCCACATGACTGACATAAGAGAGAGAGCCAAGACAGGTACCGATATGAGATGGCATCAACATCTTGGCCAAGTCTCACCTTCACACATGGTCTAACCAAAAAGGCTCCACCCTCTCTCTCATGCACAATCCCGAATCTTTCTCGCCGCCATGCCAAATCAAATTCACTGATCGTCAAGGCCTTCTTGGACGCCAAGCCCACCATCTTGGTCACTGAGAAGCTAGGCGAAGCGGGCCTTCAACTGCTCAAGAGGTTCGCCAACGTTGACTGCTCTTACAACTTGAGCCCCGAGGAGCTCTGCACCAAGATCTCTCTATGTGACGCCCTCATAGTCCGGAGTGGCACGGCAGTAAGCCGCGAGGTTTTTGAGTCGTCCGGGGGTCGACTTAAGGTGGTGGGGCGAGCTGGTGTCGGTATTGACAATGTTGACTTGTCGGCCGCCACAGAACACGGCTGTCTTGTTGTCAATGCCCCTACCGCCAATACTATTGCTGCGGCCGAGCATGGGATTGCTTTGCTCACGGCCATGACGCGTAACATCCCACAGGCTGATGCTTCCATTAAAGATGGTTAGCTTTTCTTTCTTATCCTGAATTTAATGAACTTAGTAGTGTTGTTACTATAAATTTTCTGCATATGTTAGTTAAAAGGTTTTTCCTCAAACTGTTTAGTGTGGTGTCGGAGAAAATTCTTGTAAAGACAACTAGCCTACATTATACTAACTTAGAGTTAATTACATTGATGTTCTGAATTCTGATCTTACGTGAAGATCCCATTGTGGGGTTTTAAAAGCTAATTGTGGATAATATACCTTGTCCAGGGAAGTGGCAGAGGAATAAGTATGTTGGCGTGTCCTTAGTGGGAAAAAGACTTGCTATATTGGGATTTGGAAAGGTTGGATCAGAAGTAGCTCGGAGAGCAAAAGGGCTTGGAATGCATGTCATGGCACACGATCCGTATGCGCCATTAGATCGTGCCAGTGCCATTGGCGTGAAGCTAGTGAGCTTTGAAGAAGCCATTTCGACCGCAGATTTTTTATCCCTACACATGCCTCTCACCCCTACTACCTCCAAGATGTTCAACGATGATTCTTTCTCTAAGATGAAAAAGGGAGTTCGAATTGTCAACGTTGCACGTGGTGGAGTCATTGATGAGGCAGCTCTAGTTAGGGCCTTGGACTCTGAGATTGTTGCTCAGGTTCTTCTTACGTTTACAAGAACCTCATTTACTCATCAAATGGTTAATAATAATAATAATGGAGAACTGGAATTAACTAATAAATATTTCTTTTTCTTTTGGCAGGCTGCACTTGATGTATTCATGGAAGAGCCACCACCAAAGGACAATAAGTTGGTGCAGCATGAAAATGTGATTGTAACTCCTCATCTTGGTGCTAGCACTACCGAGGCCCAGGTGTGTGCTTTATCATAAGTAACATGTTAGCTCTGTGATGCATATTTTATCAAGACTTTCATAGTGGAATTTTCATATTCAGGAAGGCGTGGCCCTTGAAGTAGCGGAAGCGGTTCTTGGGGCTCTGAATGGGGAGCTTTCTTCTACTGCTGTGAATGCACCCATGGTCTCTGCTGAGGTAGTTAATTGATATTTTTAACGTGGCTTATTTTGTTTTTTACATGGGCATGGACTTTTAAGATCCTTCTGGAAAGTTTACCAAGCTCTTAAAGTGAATAAGTTAGCTTGATGGCTCAGTATGATTTTTCCTTGATCGCAGGTTTTATCAGAACTAGAACCTTTTGTTGCCTTATCTGAAAAGCTAGGCAGACTGGCAGTTCAATTAGTGGCTGGTGGAAGTGGAATTAAATTTGTAAAGGTCACTTACGGCTCAGCTAGAAATCCAAATGATCTGGACAATAGGGTACTTCGTGCCATGGTGATAAAGGGTCTGGTTGAGCCTACTTCCAGTGTTTACATCAATTTTGTCAATTCTAATTTCATTGCCAAACAGAGAGGACTGATAATAACAGAAGAGAGAATCGTTTTAAATGGCTCACCTGAGAATCCACTAGAATTTATCCAGCTTCAAATTGCCAACGTGGAATCAAATTTCGCCAGTTCTATTTCGGACTCTGGTGAGATCACAGTGGAGGGAAAACTCAAAGATGGGAAACCTCATTTGACCAAGGTGGGATCTTTTGAGGTTGATGTGAGCCTGGAAGGGTGTATCATACTTTGCAGGCAGGTTGACCAACCGGGTTTGATTGGGAAGGTTGGAAGTATTTTGGGTCAAGAAAATGTAAACGTGAATTTTATGACAGTAGGGAGGACTGCTCCACGGAGACAAGCTGTGATGATTATTGGAGTGGATGAAGATCCCAGTAGAGAAGTACTAAAGAAAATTGGTGAGATATCAGCCATTGAAGAGTTTGTCTTCCTCAAGTTGTAATGATGGTTGTGCTGCGTATTGTTTGAACCAGGTTTGTCACCTAGGAAATCTAATTTTTATTTTTTGGTGTCATATTCATTTATTGGATTAATTTTCGGTATAAAGTGGCTTTTTCCAGTAATGTTTATGTTATCTTGTCCTTATGTTGTAATAGAATCAAATATATATTACATATCTCTAAATCATTGCGTTGTGTAGTGTACATAAACTGTATTTTATCAACTGATATACGGAAGCTTTTTCTTATAAATATCAAGAAATCACTCTAGTTGGGTTAGATCAAAGTTGTACAAACTGGTTAGTTAATATTAGGGGTGTTCATTGGATGACATCCAATGTTTTTAAGCCCATCCGATCCGATCCAATCATCCAATTGGATGTTGGATTTTTGGAACCGATCCGATCCAATCATCTTGAACCAACCGATCCGATCTGATCCAATGGATGATTGGATCGGTTCGGTTCCATCCATTGGATTCATCCATTGGTTATCCGTTGGATCGGATCGGATCCATCCGATCTTTTAAAACCTTAATTTAGGCTGATTTTTTAAAAAAAATATATTATTTCAATTATAAAAACACTAATTACTCATCCAAATAATAAAAATATTTAATTGTAATGTTTAGTTTAGGGTTTTTTTTAATCATCCCATGTGTGCAAGCCTATAGTAAGCTACAGTGAGGTATTGGATGTAATTGGATGGAAATTGGATCGGTTCGGTCGGTTTTTATTGGATGTCGGATGGTCATCCAACAACCGACCGATCCAATTTGGATTTTTAAAAATTACATCCGATCCGATCCAATAGTAATTGGACATCCAATTTTTGGCGGTCGGTTTTTTTTGGATCGGTCGATTTTTATTGGATCAGATATTTTCTGCACACCCCTAGTTAATATGGCTAACACCAAGTCACAATCACATTACTTATCCATCATTTATCAAACTATGTCCATCGAAACAGTTTTATACTCGATGACAAAATACTCAAACATACTAAAAGGGTGTCCTCTCACCACTTCATCTGTTAGAATCTGTTAAGTGACACTTGTGACTTTATGATTAGTGAATTTTATAAAATAAAAAAATCTAAAGGTAAATATAGATAAATGTTAAAATTAAAATAAATACAAAAATTATATAAATTAATTCTAAATAAAAAAAATGCTTATTGTTAACGTAGTTTTTAGTCAATAGTATAATAAGAAATCTAACAATATATGATTAGGCTTTTATGAAACCGTAAATCAAGAACACAAGAAGTTTTACGTGGTTTGGTGATTAAAATTCATCTAGTCTACAAGTCTGTTATTCTGTTTAGGCTCTCTGGAAAAATTGTTTAAGACAATTTCTACAAAGATTTTGCATACAAAATTTCGTCCCTTTTATTGTCCATTCCCCTTCTATTTATAAGGATTTGATGCATAGTTTTGGGTAATCGTTCAATATTTGGTAACTTACAAGAATGGGTAACTTCCCAATCATAAATAAATTCATTAAGTACATTGATTGTCTGATATCGCAATACTTTAATTATGCATATAAAGTCTCTGAGTCTGTTGGCATTCAAGCTTGTGTGCTATATGAGACTATCGTGATCTGAATGCATCCCTCAAACTGTAAGTGTATGTTACGGCAATCTTACCCGAAAGATGCTTGTAGCTCGATGAGGCCGATCTGGGAATGATTCCATTCGACCTTTGTTACACCTATCTGGCACGATCTATGGAACCTCTTGATAACCTCGGTTGACGTAAAGCGTCCCCGGGGCTTAGTAATCTTCATTTATTGCTTGACAGTTGTACCTCGAACAAGACGATTGAGCTCATATATTTTAGGTACAATTTTTCCCCCCAAGTCCCTGCTCGTGTATGACATCACCCTTGACACACACAATAAGGACTTTTCTACTTCCGTTTATGGGGAACGTGCCCACCTACCCACTCGAGTGTGGGACACATATTTGTTTTTTACAGGCGGTCTGTTCGGGTTTCGAGTACAGTGACAGTTTTATTGTCAACTTTTTTCCGCCATTTGGTTATTTTAATCATAGCCTTTTGATCTCGAATCTTGATCGTGTGGCTGTAATTCTTATATATATATATATAGGGGTACAAAACCTGATTTTCACCACCTTTACATTTCAAAGTTTCTCTTTTTTTCTGAAACCCTCAAACTTTCCTTTGGCGATTTCCTCCCTGGATCGCTCCCTCGTATTTTCAACCGGCACAATCTTCCCCAATTCCTTCGATAAAAAATTGTAAGTTCCTTTTTTCTCTTTCTTAAACTTCTTTCACATGTTTCTATACATATTTGTGGACTTTTTTGTTTTCTTACGGTTCTATAAGTGGCTTTTGTTGGTTTTGTGTACCGGAATAGGTAGGTCATCTATGAAACCTAAAATGTTAGAACAAATGGCATAAAACAGGTAAGTTTATGGGAATTTCTGGGTTTTAGGATTGTTTGGATAAAAATTTAGGCCAAAAGTTTAGGGATTTCTGGTCTTGAAACTAGGTAGCTTATGAGACACGGTTCCTGGGCAGTCTTGTATCAAAACTGCCTTTTAAAACCAGTGTTCTAACACGTGATTTCTGAGGTAACAGTACATCCAGAGATTAGGGTTCGTTAATTAGGGGCACAAGTGGATACACGTATCAGGGCTTTAGTTACGCCTTTAGCCCGTAGAAGCTTTAGTTTGAGTAATGTAGCTTTCAATCCTTAGGTCGAGCTCTCCCATGATCTTGTCCTAGGTTACATCCTTAGGTCGCCTCTAACAGTCATTTTGTACCCAGTCGAACTAAACCATTTTAAGATGAGCAAGAAAAAAGGTAAAGTTGTTGTAGGCTCTTCTTCTCAAGGCAAACACGTCGCCAAAACCCCCCATCCCCTATTTTGGACCAGTGGTGGAGAGGGAGGTCGAGGTGAATGCCAATAATTTTTATGAGGCCAAGAGGATATTCTCTCGTATAATTTTGATGCCCCATGTGAACAAAATAATGAGGGGGCACGGGATCGAGATGGATTCCAAGTTTTACATGTGACTTGAGCTGGAGGGTGAGCTGAGTTGCACTCCCTTGGAGGACGACTTTGGGGCATGGAGCGACGAGCACCTAAAAGCAGGCGCATTCCTCCCAGTGAGTTCGTATCACGAACTTTCTAAATTTTGTGAAGCTAGCTCTGTTCCAACTTCCCCCCAACACTTATCGCCTCCTCGCAAAACTTAAGTATTTATTTCTTAAGAACGAGTGGAAGGACCCCACTCCTAAAGCTATTTTATATTTCTTTTGCCTTAAGACCATTCCGGACACCAAAATCGGTGGTGATACCTTCTACTACTTCCCTAGCCATCCCAATGTCTATAAGGACAAGTTATTTATGTCTAACGAATTTCAGAACTGTGACTTCCATTATTTCAACCGACCTCGTAAGTGTTTTCTTCGTAGCCTTATTAAAGTTTTTGTTTCAATATTTGCTTATCTGATCATTTTACTTTCTTGTGCTGCCATTTACAATAGGTCTGCAACTTCCCAGGTCCATTTGAAACAATACCACACTCTTGCCTTTTCTCTCGCCGTTGAAAAGGAATACGAAGTAGTGATAACAGATGCTAATATGTTAGCATGTGGTCTGATAAAGAAGGGTCAATCTTTGGTTCTAAAACCTCGAGGTCCCCCCAAGAAGGGCCCCCTGGCCACCATAGTGGAGGTCGAGGAAGAGGAAAAGGCCGCACCCTTGGTGCGTAGACGCCCTTCCCAGGACGATCTAGATAATAACTCAAGTTGAGCGGAGTCTGGGGCAGCAGCCAATACCTCTGGCCAATGTAACAATGATAATGAAATTAACCAAGGTGCTGCCAGCTATATATTAGTTCTTCATGACCCAAGGAAAGTTGTGACTAGACATCATGAGGATTTAGATAAGCACTTCACCCTTTAGCAATGTGTCGACCTCCTGGTCCCACGCCATGATTTTAGCCTTCTTAAAATGACCATAGTTATGGATACATATAATCTAGATCTGGAATACTGTTGTAGTAGGACATCTTAGTGGAGGTACTTTGTATAAAGTGGTTATACATGAATGGGAATCGATATGTTATTAATACTTAATAATACCGTTTAATTTATACGTATTAATTAAATGTATCAATAAGATGATCATATACAAATTGATCGTAATCTTGAAGTTATTATGAACTCATGTTTATGTCATATGAGTTGTTTGATTCACTCGTTATGGTTTGTAAAAATGATCAAGCTGAAAACGTTTGTTTTGGGAACTCATTGATGTAAATGGTTGGGGACATAATATACAAATATGAAATCTATACCTTTTCGAGAGGAATTGAATAATGGCTCTCTTAAGGGTTGGCTTTTGGAACTGAAAGGTTATTGAACTCTGTTGACCCTCGATTTAGCCAACTGACACGGAGTCAAAATGTGAATGATATAGACGAATATGTATAGATAATAACGTAATAGCAAAAGTAAAGAATACACAGTAATTTATAGTGGTTCGGCCCCAGAATCTGGTAATGACCTACGTCCACTTAGAATGATATTGATATGGGAACAAAAGTGTGATCAGAGAACTTGGGTTCAATGAGTTTCAACACTCCTCATAAACAATACAAGTTTTCACAGATAATTTCTATGTCTCTATGATTTCCGGGCTCCCCCAAAAGTCCCTTCCCATGAGCCATCTCCTGCTTTTTATAGGCTCATGGAGGGTTGCCCAATATTGTTACAGATATTATCCCCTGAATCATGGGATATTCAGAAGATTGCATGAAATAAATTCGGGATACATAAGATCTTTCCATAAATGTTGCTTTGCCAGCGGAACCACCGACCAGTATGGTCGTGGCAAAAACAGGTCTGTCCTGCTTCTGGTGTGTCTCCTGGTCGATACTCTAGCAGACGCTCCAGGTGTCAGCCACGTGTCAAGAGATTATTCGCCACGTCACAAATGCTAATTTATTGGATAACATTTGCCCCCCAAAGTTTATTTACCACGAACAGTAAATAAACTTTGAACGAACGACCCTTCGGTAATCCCTCCTGACGTGTCAGAGCCCTTCGTGCGTTCTTGAAAAAAGCAAACCACTCCTGTCTAATCAAGGCTTTTCAGTTTCCCAGAAACAATTATGACGGCCATTACGCTTCCCCATACTTCGAAAATGGAAAAGTAATGATCACGCCCTTTGAATACCAAAGACAAACTTATATAAGGTTACTTGATGCACTCCTTTCCTTTTTACGCACGTCATCTCTTTGTCGAAAAACCCTAAAAACCAGAGCTTTGCTCTCTCCGGCGAACCTTCCTTTGTGCTGTAGGATCAGACGGTGGGCTCATTGACTCTCGAAACCCTCACTTCCATCTTCACGACCGCTTTCCTTGGTAAGTTACTCTGAAACTCCATTCTTCTAACCTTTCGTGGTGCATGCTTTTAAATGGCGTACTGTTTGAATCTCTTGGTTTCTGGTTTTTTGAACGCCTGTAGATAAGATGTTTTTTGTAGTCAAAGTATGCTTTTGAGTAGGTTCAAAACCCAGGATTAGTGCTTTTTAGGACGTAAGATCGAAGTAGCATTTCGATTTTTTTTTTTTTTTTTTTTTTTTAGACCAGTTGGAAATAATTTCTTCCCGTTGTGAGGGGAGTCGAAAAAGCTTTTCAGGAAAACTTTTCACTTTCACCCTTTTGGTCCGTTTTTTAAACTGTTTGCGCAGAGAGACTTAGTTAGAATGCTGTTATATAAAGGCTTAGCTTTTATACTTCGACCAGCGTTACTATAAGAATCTCCTAGATTCCTCTGACCTCGCCTCCCCATTCTTCTGTTTGCAGATTTTAATGCCAGATTTGTGGGGAGGTGAGAGACCCATCGACGACGACCTCCTTGCCCAACTGCTCGAGGGAGAAGAACTACTAGCCGATCGCATCCACCAGATACCCTTCTCACGAGCCTCTTCCAGACCGCACCCTTCTCCTTCAATGGCCCGTTCAAAATCCTCTGGCAAGAAAAGGCCCGAATCTGAAAGTAACCCTTCTCCTTCTGCCCAGCCTGATTCGCAGGCGGGGGCTCCCTCGACCAGTGGTCGAGAGAATCTTACTCCTGACCCCAATATCCAAACTAGGGCTCGTCCTCGTCATCACAATCCGCCTGATGTCGAGTGGTACACTCCTCCAGCCAGTTCGATGACCCTTCGGATGGTTGCGAACTGCTTCAGAAAATACCCCCTAACGGGGGTAACCATTACACGTCCTACTGTGGAGCAGAGGGCTAACCGTCCAGGAGGGGCAAACAGTGCCTGGTCCCGGCATCACATTGAAGCGGGGGCTTATCTCCCTCTTCATCCTTTCTTTGTGGGGGTGGCCAATTATTTCGGCGTCGCTCCCTTTCAAATAACCCCTAACGGATATAGGATGTTGGCTGCACTCTATGTCCTGTACAAACTTAACAAATGGCCAAAACCTTCACCTCATGAGGTTAACTACCTCTTTGACCTTAAGTCCAACCCTCAACACAACGGGACGGGCTTTTTTCACTTCTGTCATCAGGAAACTGGCCGGACGTTTTTGAGTGGCACCACCCACATATCAAACGTGGGACATTACAACAAGGAGTACTTCTTTACTCCGGATATATCCAGCAACAACTTGGCTTTCGCGAGAGGAGGTACAATTTTGTCTTTGCCTTGGTCGATACTTTATCATAGAGTATTTCCTTTCGTCATTTCTCAAACTCGACTTGCTTTTCAGGCCCCTGGTTGCGCCCGACCCCAACACCAGACATGGTGTCGAGGTCTGATACTCTGGCCAAGATGTCTGCCGCTACCAAATGTGTCAAGACCTTGACACAAGAAAAGAATTTGAGGTCGTCTGGCCTTCTGGCTCCTCGCCATGACAATAGAGGGTCCGAAACGGACGAACCCACTGCCGGGGGGGTTCCCGAGCAGCAAATTCCTGTGCCCTCTCCAAGGAGGAGGCCAACAAGAGTTACGATCAGGGAACCCATGGGCAGCCCTTCTGCAGAAAGGCCTTCTGCTCCCCAAGGCAAGGGGAAAGAAAAGGCCAAAGAACCAGTTGTTGACTTGGAAGAGTCTTCTGATGACAATGGTAACGTTATTTCGCTTTTAAATGGTCTGCCAATCCCCTGTCACATGTTTGACGGGGATGGCAACTTTACATATGCTCCAAATCTAGGGCCAAACTTCTTCATGCCAGAAAATGAGTATATGATTAATAGAGTCAATAGTATAGCGACCAGTAGTTGTAGCTCGGGTATTCACTTTATTATCTTCTTTCTGTTGTATTACTTATTTTCACCTTTTTCTTCCCTTACTAACCTCTTGTGTTTATTTTCATGCAGATATGTCGACTCCCAATATCTTTGACATGTACCAGGCCGAAGAGGAAGAGGAAGTCCCTCAACTTCAACGGAGGTCAAAGAAACGAACTGGTGAAACCAATCGAGGCCCTTCAGCCAAGAAGAGTCGACCAGAAGACCCTCCTCAGGGCACTCCATCCGGGCAAAGTCCTGCGCCAACTGGGCGAACTCCTACCCCTCCTCCAGCTCCTTCTGAACAGCAAAACACCCCTGCTCGGTCCAATCCTCCACCTGCGCCTGCTAGGGAGCATCTTTCTCGCGAAGAGGCTCATGAGGCCAGGCTCGTGAGCCATACCATTCGATCCGCTAAGGATCGAATTGAACGCATTGGCAGAGGTGAGCGTGTTGGGGCCGCCATGATCCAAGCTGTAGAGCTACCAGTCGATCAGATCCTGAACAGGACTCTGAACGAGATCTCCAGCGTAAGTATTTCTTTGTTTCTTGAGTCTTTATTTTTTCAGTTCTCGTGATAAGTCTTGACTTCTTTTTCTCTTGTTTACAGGCCTTACTTTCTGCCATTACTGCTCGTACCCGAGCCCAGGCCTACTTTGAGCAGATTGAGGCTAAAGTTCTCGAGAAACATCAGGTGAAGGCGGCTGAGGAGCTTTTGGGTGCTGAAGCCAAACATGCTAAGGAGTTGGGGACGGTGGTCCGAGAGCGGGATGCAGCGGTGACCAAACTGTCCGCGGCTGAAGCTGCTAAAGATGCAGCGGTTAAGCTGAGGGAAGAGTACCGGTCGTACAACAAAACTCATCTCCGCGAGATCAAGCATCTGGAAGGGGTAGTCAAGTCTAAGGACGAGACTATTGCCACTCTTGAGGGCAAGGTGCAGCAGTCGGAGCTTGACAACTCCAAGAATCTGGAAAAGTACAAGAGGGCGACACTCCGATGTTTCTATAACTTTTGGAAACACAATCAGGGTGCTGACTTTAGCTACCTTTCAGAGGAGGTCAGAGTTGCGGAGTTGGCTCGGTGCGCTGCTCAACTGGCTGAAGAGGAGGCGAGAGCTGCGACTCCTGCAACCCCAAGCGTCGTTGGTTTGGACGAAGAAACCATCGAGGAAGAGACTAACCAGGTTGTTGCCCAGGATCCTCCTGCCCCCCATGCCTCTTAATTTATTTAGCTGTTCTTTTTTCTTTTTGAACACGCGACCCACGGGTCACAATGTAAAGACAATAATTTCTTTTTAAGCTTTGCTGCACGGGCAGTAAATCTTTTTGTTTGAACAATTACATCCAAGCAGCAATGCTTGCGGTGTAAAAGCTTAACTCTTGGTGTTATAATATTTTTACTTATTATAACGTTTGTCCGTATGACCGAACTTAGCATAGTACTTTGGCATCATATAATTTGAAAAAATACACTAAGTACTTGAAGCATGCTTTCACTCATTTTGTTCATGTGTTTACATACCTTGAGAGTATGCTTTGCTATCGATGTGCCTTATATGCCCCCCAAGTGATCGAGGAGCTTTAGGTCCTTGGTCACTTGCCTTGACCATGGCCTGTCCGAACATTCCTGTTCGCGCGGAAAAATGATACTTGTAATACAGCAAAACAACACACGTAATGAACAAATACTTGTAAATGTAAATTTACAAAGGTTGGCAAGAACGACTGGCTGAGCACAGTCCCTTATAATTTCGTATTAAAAATGGACTAATCATGTCTTTACGAATGATTCTGAAACAGAATCTTACATATACGAGCAGTTAGCCATACACCGTGGCTAACCCTCTTGGCAAAACTTGTAAAAATTAATAGAAAAATTTGAACAAGCCAGTCCTTTAAGAAGGGCTGTTTATTGATAATACTTGCGCAGGTGTTCTCCATTCCAGTAACGTGGAACGAGGTCTCCGTTTAAGCGTGCAAGTTTGTAGGTGCCTGGGTGAAGGACTTCTTCAATCTGGTAAGGTCCTTCCCAGTTAGGTCCGAGCACGCCAGCAGTGGGGTCGCGGGTATTCAAGAAAACTCGTCGTAACACCAAGTCTCCGACGTTGAATCTTCTTTCTTTAACTTTGGAGTTAAAGTACTGGGCGACTTTTTGCTGATAAGCAGCGACTCGGAGTTGAGATTTTTCTCGTATCTCGTCAATTGAGTCTAAGGACTCTAGCATTAGCTGGCTGTTTTGGTCTTGATCGTACGTTAAACGCCGATGTGAGGGGGGATCTATTTCGACGGGTAACATGGCCTCATACCCATAAGCTAAGGAAAATGGAGTACGTCCTGTGGCTGTTCGATGAGATGTTCTATATGACCAGAGGACTTCAGGTAGTTGTTCTGGCCATGCTCCTTTAGCTTCTTCGAGTCTTTTCTTCAGGGTGTCCTTGAGGGTTTTGTTTACAGCTTCGACTTGCCCATTCGCTTGGGGGTGTGCGACTGAAGAAAAGCTTTTAATTACCCCATGCCTTTCGCAGAAATCGGTGAAGAGGTCGCTGTCAAATTGGGTTCCGTTGTCTGATACTATTTTTCTAGGCAAACCATACCGGCACACAATGTTCTTGATGACAAAGTCGAGAACTTTCTTGGTTGTGATGGTTGCGAGTGGTTCAGCTTCGACCCATTTTGTGAAGTAATCGACTGCCACAACTGCGTACTTTACTCCTCCTTTTCCTGTTGGCAGTGATCCAATTAAGTCTATTCCCCATATTGCGAAAGGCCACGGGCTCTGCATCTGCTTTAGCTCGTTTGGAGCTGCTCGTGGGATTTTGGAGAACCTCTGACATTTGTCACACCTTCGTACGTACTCCATTGAATCCTCGTTCATCGTTGGCCAAAAATAGCCCTGTCGAAGAATTTTTTTCGCCAAACTCTGCCCCCCAGCGTGATCTCCGCAGAAGCCTTCATGCACCTCTTTCATGAGTTCCTTAGCTTTTTCTGATGTAATGCACCTGAGCAGTGGCATTGAATATCCTCTTCGGTACATAACACTGTCGAGCAGTATGTACCTAGCAGCTTGTCTTTGCAGAGTTATGGCCTTGTTTCTATCTGCTGGTAATATCCCATTTGTCAGATACTCCAGGTAAGGCGCCATCCATGTATCTTCTACTCGAATTTCCATGCTGGCTTCGGCCGCATCAATGCTTGGTTCACTTAATCTCTCTACTGGGACTATGTTCAAGGTGTCAGCATCTTTAGCACTTGCAAGTTTGGCCAAGGCGTCTGCATTCGAATTTTGGTCTCGCGGAATTTGCTGGAGGGTGTATTTTGTAAACTGTGCTAGCAAATCTTTTGTTTTATTAAGGTAGGCCATCATTTTTAACCCTCGCGCTTGATATTCTCCCAGGACTTGATTCACGACCAGCTGAGAATCGCTGAAAATATCGAGCGCGTTTATGTTCATCTCTCTGGCCATTCTCAGTCCAGCGAGGAGTGCTTCGTATTCCGCTTCATTGTTTGACGCTACGAAATCAAACCTGATTGCGCAGTGAAATCGATGCCCATCGGGCGTTATCAATATCACCCCTGCTCCAGCGTGAGATTCATTAGATGATCCATCTGTGAATAGTTTCCACGAAGGAGTCTTGTCTTGAGGCATGAGCGCCTCAGGCTTTTCGCACAACTCGTGGCTGGGGAGTTCGGTGAACTCCGCAATAAAATCGGCTACGGCTTGCCCTTTTATTGCTACTCGTGGTGAATAAGTTACGTCGAACTGTCCCAATTCGACTACCCACTTTAACAGTCGTCCAGCCGCCTCAGGTTTTTGGAGGACCTGCCGAAGGGGCTGGTCGGTCAGAACCGTGATAGGATGGGCTTGGAAGTACGGTCGCAACTTTTGGGAGGCTAGAATTAGGCAATATGCTAATCTTTCGATCGGTGGGTATTTTAATTCTGCACCGATAAGCCTTTTGCTGACGTAGTAAACAGCTTTCTGCGCGCCTTCTTCATCCCGTATCAGTACCGCGCTAGCAGCAACTTCAGTAATTGCCAGATAAATATACAAAGTCTCCCCTTCGATTGGTTTTGATAGGATGGGAGGTCGCGACATATGAGCTTTTATTGACTGGAATGCTTGCTCGCAGTCTCCCGTCCATTCAAACTTCTTATTTCCCCTAAGTAGATTGAAGAATGGAACGCACTTGTCAGTTGATTTTGAGATGAATCTACTAAGGGCAGCTATCCTTCCGGTCAGACTTTGGACATCCTTGATCTTTTCCGGCGATTTCATATCGATCAGGGCTTTTATCTTGTCGGGGTTGGCCTCGATTCCCCTTGAATTCACTATAAACCCTAAAAACTTTCCTGACCCGACTCCAAAGGAACATTTGAGGGGATTCAACTTCATATGGTACTTGTTTAACACATCAAAGCACCTTTGCAAATCCTTCACATGTCCTTCAGCCTTCTTGGACTTTACCAGCATGTCATCCACATATACTTCCATGCTTACTCCGATCAGCTCCTTGAACATATGGTTGACCAATCGTTGGTAAGTTGCACCTGTGTTTTTCAGTCCAAAGGGCATTACTTTGTAACAATATAAGCCCGTATCGGTCCGAAAGCTGGTATGATCCTCATCAGGGGGATGCATGCTGATCTGATTGTAGCCTGAATACGCGTCCATGAACGAAAGGGTCTCATACCCAGCAGTTGCATCGACTAGCTGGTCGATCCTCGGGAGTGGGAAGCAGTCTTTTGGGCAGGCCTTATTGAGGTCTGTAAAATCCACACAGGTCCGCCATTTTCCGTTAGGCTTGGGGACCAACACCGGATTGGAGATCCATGATGGATAAAACGTCACCCTGATGAACCCATTTTCTTTAAGTCTTTCGACTTCTTCTTTCAAGGCTCTTGATCTGTCTTTATCGAGCAGCCTTCTTTTTTGTTGCACCGGTGGAAAGACTTTGTTTATGTTCAGGACATGGCTGATCACTGCAGGATCTATTCCGACCATGTCTTTATGTGACCAGGCGAAAACTCCCTGGTTCTCTTGCAAGAATTCTATCAGCGCCTGTTTCGCGGTAGGTTCTAAATTCTTCCTAATCCTTACGATTCGGGTCGGGTTTTTTTCATTGAGATGGACCTCCTCCAGGTCCTCGACGGGTCCAACATTTTCTTCAAAGTCCCCAAAGCGAGGATCCAAATCTATATCCTCACTTTGGGCAACACCCTATTTGGTGACTTTTCCACCTGATTGGGTTTGTCTGTCTTCCGTCACCTGCAATCGTTCTGGGGTAGCGCTCCTCGATGCTCCACTTTTTGCCTTTGTGACCGAGGCGTTATAGAACTCCCTGGCTTCCCTTTGGTTTCCTAAAACGCATCCTACCCCTGCATCCGTTGGGAATTTCATGGCCAGATGCCACATGGAGATGATGGCCCTCAGTTCAACCAGTATGGGTCTCCCAATAACGGCATTATACGCTGAAGGACAATCGACCACTACAAAAGTGGCGAGGAATGTCCTTGAGGCAGGCGCTGTTCCCGTTGTCACTGGGAGTTTGATCATTCCGGCTGGAGCGAGTCCTTCTCCAGAGAAGCCGTATATGGTTTGATTGCAGGGCTCCAAGTCCTTCACGGACAGCTTCATGCGTTCCAGCGTTGATTTATATAGGATGTTTACTGAACTTCCTGTATCGACCAGTATTCTTTTTACCATCATATTGGCCATTTGGATGTCTACGACCAGCGGATCGGAATGTGGGAACCGGACGTGTTGGGCATCACCCTCAGAGAAGGTTATCCCGCATTCCTCTGAGCGGGCCTTTTTCGGTGCTCTGTCCTCCACAGTCATCATCTCGATGTCCTGGTTGTGACGTAGAGTTCGAGCATATCGTTCTCTAGCCTTTCCGCTATTTCCTGCGAGGTGCGGGCCTCCACAGATGGTTAAAAGTGTTCCGGCTACGGGGGCAGGCTGTAATGGTGGCGAGCGTTGGCGTGCGGACGTCTGCTCGTTGCCACCTGGAGCTTCTCGTTGGGAAGTTCCCGAGGCCCGTACGTACCTTCTCAAGTGTCCTTGTCTAATGAGGAACTCGATTTCATCTTTTAGCTGGTTGCATTCATTAGTGTCATGTCCGTAGTCGTTATGGTAACGACAGAATTTGGTAGTGTCTCTTTTTGAAATGTCCTTTCGAATGGGCCCAGGTTTCTTGTAGGGCACACTAGAGCTTGTGGCCTGGTAAACTTCTCCTCGAGACTCAACGAGGGCAGTGTAGTTAGTGAACCTAGGTTCATAACGATTACCCTTGGCTCGTTTATTGTCGGAGGTGGAAGGCTCATTGTGTTGTCGTTTCCCACCATTCTTGCCATTACCGTTGCCGTTTCCGTTGCCCTTGCCATTGCCATTTGGTTTGGTGCCATTGGCGGCTTTGGCGGGTTCGGCAGCCTTCTTGCCCTTGTTCGAGGATTTTCCATCATCGGCAATGGCTTCTTCGAGTTTGATATACCGATCAGCTCGGTCTAAGAATTCCTGGGTGGTTCTAACCCCATCCTTATGAAGACTTTTCCATAGGGGCGAACGGCGCCTCACTCCCGCGGTTATAGCCATCATTTTTCCTTCGTCCCCGACTGTCTTTGCTCCGGCTGCCGCTCGCATAAAGCGCTGGATGTAATCTTTTAGTGATTCTCCATCTTGCTGGCGGATCTCAACCAGTTGGTTTGCTTCGGTCGGGTGGACACGACCTGCGTAGAACTGTCCGTAGAACTCCCTTACGAACATCTCCCAAGAAACTATGCTTGCAGGTGGGAACTTAAAGAACCATTCCTGCGCGGCTTCAGAAAGTTTCGCAGGAAAGATCCTGCACCGAGCGTCTTCGGACACTTTCTGAATGTCCATCTGGATTTCAAACTTATTCACATGCGATACGGGATCCCCGTACCCATCAAAGTTTGGGAGCGTAGGCATCTTGAACTTGCCGGGAGTCTCTGCGTTGGCTATTCTTTGGATAAATGGAGTGCCTTTTCTTCTATCGTGATCGATGTAAGAGGTCCTTCCCCCGACCAGCTGTTGCACAGCCTGATTTAGTGCGTCTATCTGGGCTTGCAACGCGGTAGGAATAGCTACGGTCTCTGCTGCTGGGGGGATGTTCTCACCATGCTTCTCTCGACGATCATTGAGTATGTCTCTTAGATCTTCCTCTCTTCTCCGTTGCTCGCTACCTCCGAGCCGGTTGAAGACATTATTTTTCCTGGGTTGCCCCCCAGCATCTTGTCTATTTGGTTGATCATCTTGAGGTATTTGGCTCCTGCTCTTGCCTTTATTTCCGTTCCTCCCATCAGCATTGTTCTTGCCTGAGTCAGCCTCGTTGTAGCCGTGGCCATCTTTGAACTTTGACTGGCTATGGTAAGACTGGTTGTTCCCTCTATTCCCGTCTCTGGCAGAAACACCCCGAGCGTTAGAGGGTGGCCTGCGCTGGTCGCGATGTCCCCGTGCATTATCATGCCGTTGGGATCCACGGACCGCAGAGCCTAACTCCGAGTCTCTCCTGTTACCAGGAGGGTAGTGACCCATGTTCGCTTGGTGTGGCCCATCATTCTCGCGGCGTCTAGGACTACGAGGCTGTCGCTCGGCCCTATTCTGCCTTTGCTGCGGGGGATTGCCTCGAGCAGCGTGGGATGGTGGATCTGCCTCGGGGTCCAGTGGGACGTCGTCATGGGGCATCTGGGGCTGTTCAGGCCTTTGCGGACTTGAAGGATGGACCGGTGGGCTAGGATTGGGACCTCCCTGGGGTGGCCCAGTTTCAGGTTGATTAGGCTGCGAGGCAGGCGCGGCCTGATTTCTGGCCAACAGCAAGGCCGCTTCAAGGGCTGCCATGGCCTCAGTCTGGCGGCGATCCACCTCCGCTTGTCTCTCGCTTAACTCCACCCTCTGACGATCAAGTTCCTGCTGCTGCCTTGCCATAGCTTCTGCAGCAGTCTCTTGATTGGCTCTCAGACTAGCCAGCTCTTCCTGCAACGTGCCCAAGGTGCTCCTCAAAGTCGCATCGTCCATATCCTCCTCTTCAAAATCTAGTTGCGGCTCATCTTCCGCCATGCTTTCAGGGGGAGGAGGAGGTGGCGGATTCGACGGTGCAGCGGCGGCGGTCTGAGAAGCTTTCTTCCCTGCTTTCGCCATTAGTTTTATCAACAATGATGAGTCGTCCTCTCAATGAAAGCACCAGAATGTTGACCCTCGATTTAGCCAACTGACACGGAGTCAAAATGTGAATGATATAGACGAATATGTATAGATAATAACGTAATAGCAAAAGTAAAGAATACACAGTAATTTATAGTGGTTCGGCCCCAGAATCTGGTAATGACCTACGTCCACTTAGAATGATATTGATATGGGAACAAAAGTGTGATCAGAGAACTTGGGTTCAATGAGTTTCAACACTCCTCATAAACAATACAAGTTTTCACAGATAATTTCTATGTCTCTATGATTTCCGGGCTCCCCCAAAAGTCCCTTCCCATGAGCCATCTCCTGCTTTTTATAGGCTCATGGAGGGTTGCCCAATATTGTTACAGATATTATCCCCTGAATCATGGGATATTCAGAAGATTGCATGAAATAAATTCGGGATACATAAGATCTTTCCATAAATGTTGCTTTGCCAGCGGAACCACCGACCAGTATGGTCGTGGCAAAAACAGGTCTGTCCTGCTTCTGGTGTGTCTCCTGGTCGATACTCTAGCAGACGCTCCAAGTGTTAGCCACGTGTCAAGAGATTATTCGCCACGTCACAAATGCTAATTTAATGGATAACAAACTCAAATTCATAAATCAGTTTATGAATTAACCTTCACTAGTAAGGTTAATGGTTCTTAAGGAAACAAGATATAATTAAACAGATTAAACGGTAATTAATTCCTACTTTAATTATGAAATATTGATAGAGGATTGAATTATATGTAGCTATTAAATCGATTGACACTTTTTATATGTTTAAAAGTACTCAATATATAAATATCTATAATTACAAGAGTGCAGTCACATATTTTTAGTGGAATAATATTGAGATTAATAAATTAAGACTATTATATTAAAGAATTTTAATTAATAATATAAATATATTGGAGCTTGAAATTATAGATCCATAGGTCCCTGTGATGATTCTATCAACACTATTCAAGGTAAGAGTTGAAATTGGGTAAAATCAGGAAAATGACATATTTGGAAGAAATTTGTTCTTCAGGGTAAAATATGTAATTGAGACAAATTAATTAATTAATATATTAATTTTTGAAATTAATAAATTAATTAATATAATGTTCTAAATTTATTTTTTAAATAAAATGGCATTTTGAAAATGGCTATTGTTATCCCCAAAATTTGAATACGATGACGTGGCGATCAAAAGTGACAAGTGGCAATACATGGTAGTCAATAAATGTGTTAACAAGAAAGGCAAAAGGTTTGAGATTAATATTCAGAGTTGCGATATTACTGGTCATAAAAAGTATTTATCTGGTTTGGAAGTGATTTGACCGACTAGGTGAAATTTCTGACCGACCGGTAAGGATTTTTGACTAACCAGTAAAGCGCTTTGGCCGACCAGTCATCTTGGAGTCAAGTGTATCCAGTCAGTCAAATGTTTTGCCTAACCAGAAGGGTGTTTTGGCCAACCAGTCGCACTTCAGGGAGTAGAGTTGGCCGACCAGACAGATCATGATTCTGCAACAAAATTTCAATAACGACTTCATCTAGAATTATTCGTACCCACGGCGGGAATCTCTCAGATTATCCCAAAGAAATCGCATATTGTTGTATTTTAAATTTGATTATTAATTAAATATTGGTTAGAGAAACTGAATTATCCCGATTATGAGGGATTTTGATTTGTATGATCCTGAGCCTATAAATAAAGAGATCATGGCATCATTGAGGGGATTGGAATTATGATTTTCCTGAGAGAGCATTTGTATTCTGAGAGAAATCTTGTATTTTTTTTTCATTTACACTTAAGAAACTCAGTTGACATAGGTTCATCTGATCTTAAGTGTAGATCTATATATCACAACTCTAAGTGGATTAGGCTATTACCAACATATTGGGACTGAACCACTATAAAATTATCAGTGTCGTATTTTCTCTTGAAGGTTTACTGTAGTTTTGACGTCTATTCGTCGTTGGCCAAAATCGTGGTCAACAACTATTTAAATAATTAAGATGATTAATTTTGAATTAATTAGTTTTATTTATTTAAATAATGTAAAATAATATTTTTGATAATTCAAATTATATTTGAATTTGATATGATATTTATTCTTTAATTAATCTGATAAGATCAGTTATTATGTTTAAATATTTTTGAACAAATAATTATTAAACAATAATTAAAAGAAAGTGGCTAAAACACATCCCTGAAATCAGGGGTGAGTTACACTCCAACTACAGTGCACTGTAGTTGGCGTGTAACATTGTTCAAGAATGGGTCTTGGATATTTCTTTAATTTCTTTAATTATTTATTTAATAATTGGTTTATAATTTAAATTTTGAATTTTGAATTTAACTCATTCTTTTATAAATATATCTGATAGAAATTAGTTTCTACAAGATTCTAAAGCTTTTCACCGAGAGAAAAATATATCGTATTATTTTCTCTAACCCTGAAAAAATTGTCTCAGGCCTAATATTCCAAGATCTCATGAGTTGAGTACATCTTGGGAATCAGAAATTTTTCCACCATTACTCTCTGTGCCCACACACGTCTTGAGGTGTAGAGATACATCATGGAAGATCTTGGTTTAAGTATTCAAAACGCTGCTTTAGATTGGATATTCGTTGGAGTTACTAAAAGATAGTAAGGATTCTTAATTGTTCTACAATTGGTAAATCATCATCTTTTTCTTTCTCCTTGATTAATGTTCTATATATTAATAAATCTGATTATTTAAATATTGTTTAAATAAAATAAAATTTGAAATCTCTAGGCCCACCACCTCGTACTTTCTGCTACGCATATGGTAAAATAGTTACTAGCAATTGGTACCAGAGCGATCATTAATCTCTGCATACATTAACTAATGTGTGGGTATAATATGTATTCTTATATTATTGTAATATGTGATGAATGGATGGATGTGTGGGTCCTTTGATGAATGTTTGTTCTTAAGTGTCGTTAATTATATGGTGTTTTGGGTTTAGGAATTGTTCTTAATTTTTTTCTAGATCTGAAAAATGTATGTCATTTAGGGCATAGGAATTTGTAATTTATTTTTCTACAAATTTTAAATTATTCAAATACTCCTCCCCAACCCCAAGTAGCAAGGCCACTCGACCCCACCTGAGAACCATGTTGAGCCAAGCGCACGCCCACCCTACTAGCCATGAGCCCTTCGCGCGCCATCTTGGCTCCCCTCCATCCTTGCGCCGCCCGCTGGTGCTCTCGAGCCTCATCCGCAGTGCCTGCTGCCACCTCCCAAGCCCATGCGTGCAACACCTGGTGCCCAACCCTCCTCGCATGCATGTCCCTGGCGCTCCCCGAGCCTCTGCGCACCTCCTCAAAGGCAGTCATGCCCTTGCCGAATCCTGCTTGCCATATAATTAGGGTTTCTCCAAAATCCCTAATTTGCAACATGCTATCCATTAGGGCTTTTCACAAAGCCCATTAAAATTATTTATTTTAAGTCCAAATTCAAATTGGGCCTAATAACTTGTTGGGTTTTAAGAAACTCAAGTTTAATTATTCTTAAAACTTGTTTAAGATAATTAAAGTTATTTTCATTCAAAATTTAAATGGATAAAGGAGGAAGTGGACCAAGATTACTTTGAAGGCTCATATAATGATGATAGAGGATCTTGTTTAGGCCTTAGATAATATTAACATTTTTATTGTATATTTTACAAGTGTTGTAATTTTTCTAGAAATACCCAAAGCACCCGACTCGCATTTATTTATTATATTTATTTATTTAAATGTTTGAATGTATTAAATGTGTTTAATAACATTGTCATGCATTATAACATGCCATACATATTACCCATGTAGTATCTAATTAAAGCATGCATCTCATATCGAGTAGAAACATGTTTTGATTAGGAACATCCCATTTGATTATATGCATTTAAGAAATCATATAATTAATCTAGAACAAAGTGGTAAGTTGATTTTAAGTGTTAATTTCAAGACCTATTTGATAATTAATTTTATTAGATAGGCAAATGATATTTGTTATTCCCTAAAAATTAGCACGAGTATAGTTACTCAGCTAAGGGTATAGCTGGCAAATGAATATATGGAAAAGCAGCCAAGTAGAACCTCTGGTTAACAATGATGTGAGCAGCTTGAGTTGGGACTTGGCAATACAACATTTAAGTTATTACCATGTCGCCTCTTAGGATAACGGTCCAGTTCGAGACATATAGTAGCCAGATCCCCCTTTGGGCGCTCTGAAGTTAATGCGAACTAAGCTTCGGATATTCTTTGATCACTAGCTCGATGAAGATAGTCAGCTCGTGGAAACCTAGTCAGAATGCATATTGAAGGATCCCGAGAGACTTGGAGGCTCATTATACACTCATTAATGCTCAGGCTATATTGCGCATTTATCGTTAATTATCCAAGATAGCAGGAGGATATTCTGTTATGAAATTGTATCCCAATTTAAATGGGAATATTCTATATTAAATGTATACCATATTTATTCACACAAATACCCAAACTTATCCAGGAAATTCCACTATAAATATCAGGGATAATGGATAGACAATGGGACGGCCTTTTTGTATTAGTGAAACTCACCAAAAATTGTGAGAGAAAAACAATAATATTGTCTCGTGGACTAGGTGTATTTAACTACTGAACCACGTAAAATTGTGTGTGTCTGAAAGGGTTCTTATAAGATCATTACGATTTTCAAATAAGCACTAATATCCTTATTAGATTTCTAAATCTATTGTTGGCGAAAAACTGCGTCAAAAGTTTGGTGCTTTCATTGAGATGAAATTAGTTCTTTTCAAGTTTCATTCTACGTTCATCATGGTGGTCACTCGATCAATGCATGACAATGAAATGGAACAGCCTAAAGGGTAGGGAGGCACATCATATAGCTGTTCCCACTACAAGAGGTCCAGATGTTCAGCAATGTCCTGGGAAGCAACCGATCGGCCAAGAAGACGCTAGGAGTTCAGTGTCACTCCCACCAAATCCTAATCGAGGATACTTAATAACCATTGAGATGGACAATGCCCAATAAAGGATCCATCTTTCTAAGGAAAACACGCAGATCGAGGAGGTCTTGGCTCTGTTACCATGTCTTGCAACCGACGCTAATGTTGGAAAGAGGCAAAGTTGGTCTCATAAGTCCCACAGGAATAACCGGTCCAAACCCAGTCATTCTATCAGGACCGTCACTCCGAGCTCTGTACCTTTAGAGAAAAATCATCGAAGTGATCAACACACTAGCCATCACAGGAACCATCATCCGCATCTCAGCCGCTTGGTTAGAACTATGACCCCCAGCTCCATGCCTTCTGCACAGATTCCCAGGAATGCCCACAACAACCTGCCAAGGCGAGTTGGGAGAAGTTCACAGAGACAAAATGCCCCGTCGAATCCTCTTGTGTCGTGATCAGAATCCTAGGCACAGAGAACTCGGGACATTGGGGGAGAGCCAAGGAAGGTCAATTTATTTCGTCCTAATGGAATGAGGATAGCCTCACCAATAAGGCATCCGCCATCACCGGTTAGACATCTTACACCACCGCACCCACAGAGAGACGCCCCACTTCATGGAAATAGTAGGAGAAATCCTCCCCCATCAGTAGACACATACATCCCACAGGCACGTGTTGATAATCCAGGTCCTCGATCTCAGCCGCGAGCTGTAAGTTTTGCAAATGGAAGTTACTAGATGGGGAGCCAACATGGAGGCAAGTCTAAGAGCGACCTGAGGAATCACCCTAACTCAGCGCAAAGTCGTTGGTACAATCCACAGCCTGACCTGCGCGATTATTTGAATTCACAAAGGAGGTATCCAGCTCGCAATGATGATATGAGCTATACTCGACATGAGGGAGGTTCGTCTATCGTACGCGACAATGGGAATGTCCCACCTAAGCAAGCTTGAACTTGGAGGGACAACAACCCAAAAAATGCGTACAATAGGATGGGAGTTGGTGAACAACCCCCAGCTAACCTAGAGACCAAATACTCAACCCTTGAGCGGTTGGCCTTGATGGAGGAGCAGCTGAAGAATCTCTTATCCAGAAAAGGGATTAATGATTGTGACTTCGATGAGAAGCTCGAACCTTTCACCCCGAACATTGTAGCAGTTGTGTATCCTATTGTCTTCAACATGCCAAACATGCCATCATTTGATGGAAACACAGATCCATCCCACCACCTCAGGATGTTCAATATGTTGATGATGGCCCACAATGTCGGATTTGACCTAAGGTATATTTTGTTCCCCACGACTCTAATTGGGTCTGCTAGAGAGTGATTCAAGGAGTACAAAAACATTTGATAAACTCTTGGAAGAAGTTGTCTTCCAAGTTCAAGAAAGCATTCTAAGCTTCAAAGGCAGCTCGTGTAGAGGCCGACTCATTTGCCAACGTAAAACAACAACCTGGTGAATCCTTGAAAGCATACCTGAGCAGATTCACCAATGTTGTAGCACGAGCTAGAGACACTGATGATAGTTCCAAGCTCATGGCGATGAGAATAGGAATCCTGGTGGGAGGCGATCTATGGCAGGAACTCTAGTGGAAAGAGGTTAAAAGTGTAGAGGAGTTCTTGGCCTGAACTCAGGAGTGGATAAACCTGGAAGAGGCGTAATCTGTTGTTGCAGAAACCAGCCAGGCCCTTATTCACCCCACTGGAGCGATGACAGGTGTTACAGCTATGGCTCAACCTGTTACTAGAAACAACCAAGCGGGAAATAGTAAGTGTTATCCCCAAAAATTGGAGATCGATGACGTGGCAATAGAGGTGATAGTTAATAAATATATTGGCTCCTCAGAGTTGTGATAAAATTTTGACTGGCTTGAAAAGTGTCATGACCGACCAGGCATGACCTTGCCCGACCAGTAGTGACATTACTGCACAGGAGTGACATTACTGCCCAGGAGTGACATTGCTGCCCAGGAATGACATTGCTGCCCAGGAATGACTTTGCTGCCCAGTAATGACTTTGCTGCCCAAGAGTGACATTACTGCCCAGGAGGAGTGACATTACTGCCCAGGAGTGACATTGCTGCCCAGGAGTGACATTGCTGCCCAGGAGTGACATTACTGCCTAGGAGTGACATTACTGCCTAGGAGTGACATTGCTAGGAATGACATTGGCTGATCGGTCATGTCCTACCAGCAAGTGCATATCCTACCAGCAAGTGTATGTCTTACCAGCCAAGTGCATGACTGTCCAAGTAGAGGTGTGGCCGACCAGAAGGTGATATTCATCAACCAGATAGAGCATGACTACGTCAAGATTCCCAGAAACGGCTTCAACAAGAATCGGTCTTGGCACACGCAGGAATCTCTTATTCTTCCCACAAATTTGGGGTTCTGTTACATTTTGAATATTTTTGTAATTTAAATATAATAAATATAATGGAATATCTCGATTCTAGGGGATATCAGATGTATGATCCTAAGCCTATAAATATATGGCTTATGGGATTAGAAAGGGGCTTCTTCTTCTTTTGAGACTTTTGGGGAAATTTTGGGTCTGAATTTTCTAGAGAGAGAAAGTGCTTGTATCTGAAAGAATTCTTGTATTCTTGTAATCTGTACTGAAGAAACTCAGTTAGCTTAGTTCATCTGATCTTGAGTGCAGATCTATAATCACAACTCTAAGTGGATTAGGCTATTACCAACATATTGGGGCTGAACCACTATAAAAATTGTGCGTGTTATTTATTTTCTTTTCAAACCCGTCTATGTCGTTTTATTTCTCTTGAAGGTTTCATCGTTTTTGACGTTCTCACGTCGTTGGCCAAAAACGCGGTCAACAGTAAGAGAAAAGGGAATGGTGAGGGCAACCAAAACAACACGAAGAAGAACAAGTCTGGGGAAAAATTCAAGCCCATCAATGCCACCTATACTGACCTGATGGATACACGAGAACATTATCTTCCTGGCAAACTCTAATTGCCTTCCGTGGAAGAAACTAGAACCTTTAAGGCATCAGAGGGCGAAGAGAGATCCCTCAATGTTTTGTCGATACCACAATGACATCGGCCATAATACTAATGATTTTTGACACCTGAAGGATGAGAATGAGACTCTCATTCGGGCTGGATCGTTAGCCTAGTACGCTCGAAATCAAATTGCTCCCAATCAACCTACCGGGCAGAATTCTCGTCCATCTCCAGAAGCTTCGGCAGGTTAGGCAAGGACTCAGGTGGATCAGACAAATAAGAATCAAGTCAACCCTCCCCCAATATTAGGAGGAGAAATAACTACTATTGCCGGAGAACCTCATATGGCAGACACGAGCAATGGAGCCCAAAAGAGGTATATCCAAGAGCTGTAAACTCATAACAGTGTGGAATTTATCCTGGAGTAGCGGTTATCAAAACAACAGCAGTTGGAAAAACAACCAATCATTTTCACGGAGGAAGACGTTAGCCACGTACAATTCCCACATAATGACTTGCTGGTGGTAACCGTGCACCTCGCTAATCGAAGGGTGCGAAGGATATTGGTAGATAATGGAAGCTCAATAAATGTGCTTTTCAAGTCCACCCTAGAAAGGATGGGATTGTTCATGACTGATTTCAAGGCGACCTCAATGACATTGTATGAATTTTTAGGTGAAAGGACGGCAGCCATAGGAACAATCAGACTGGTGGTTACGCTAGGAGATGATGCACGAATCATTACTAAGATACTCGAGTTCGTGATAATTGATTGTCCAGTTGCATATAATGCGATTTTGGGACGACCCGCATTGATGGTTTTTAAAGCCATCACCTCGATCTTACACCTGACAATGAAGTTCCCCTCAACCTTGGGGATATTCACAGTACATGGAGACCAGCTCGCCGCCCAAGAATGCTACAGCGTAGCTATGAAGGGAAAGTCACAACTCGGGCAGGAGACAATGGTCATAAACGAATGAGGTGGGGGGAGTCCTAGTTAATGGAAGTTACCCATAGGATGGAAGAACCTCAAGAAGGAGACAATGGGATCGCCAAACGAGAAGACATTGACCCGCGAGTAGGCGAAGATAGATCCGAGCTCAAAGTAGTTGAGGAGCTCGAGGAAATCACTATCAACCCAGAAACACCTTCAAGAGTTGTAAAAGTAGGAAAAAAATCTTGAAGCTGAAAGGAAGAAGGACCTAGTCGAATTCTTGAGGAAGAACCTGGATGTCTTCGCCTGGTCGCATAATGATATGGTGGGAATCGGTCCGAGTATTATAATGCATACTTTGAACTTGGACAAGAATGTGCCTGGAAAGTCCCAAAAATGAAGGCTTTTGGGGACAGTACGATCTGAAGCATTAGAAGAAGAAGTAGATCACCCACTTTAATGCGGACTTATCAGGGAAGCAAAATACCTGGTTTGGTTTTCAAACCCCATGCTGGTTCCGAAGCCAAATGGAAAGTGGAGAACTTGCATTGATTTCTCTGATCTCAACAAAGCTTGTCCTAAGGACTATTTCCCATTACAAATAATTGATCAGTTCATAGATGCCATAGGAAGTCACGAGCTCATGTCTTTCATGGACGCGTATTTTGGATATAACCAGATTGCGATGAACCCTGCAAACCAAGAGCATACCAGTTTCATGACCGAGCATAATGTTATGCCAATAACCAGCTTCATGACCGAGCATAATGTTATGCCAATAACCTTGTTACAAAGTTATTCCATTCAGGATGAATAATGTCGGTGCTACATACCAATGATTAGTCAAAAAAATGTTCGCTAACTAGATCGGGAGAAATATGGAGGTGTATGTCTATTATATGTTTGTTAAATCAAAGACTACCAATAACCATGTATCTGACCTTGAAGAATGTTTTGGCATACTAAGGAAATATTACATGAAGTTGAATCCACAGAAGTGCACTTTTGGATTTTTGTCGGGAAAGTTTCTGGGTTTAATAGTCAACACAATGGGGATAGAGGAAAATCCGATGAAAATCAGGTCGTTATTGGAAATGTCTTCGCCTAGGTCCCGTAAGGAAGTATAAAATCTAACTGGAAAGGTGGCGGCCTTAAACCGCTTTGTTTCAAAATCCACTGACAAGTGTCTCCCATTTTACAACTTGCTCAGAGGAAACAAGAAGTTCGAATGGATCGAAGAATGCGAACAGGAATTTCGCGAGCTTAAAGCGCATCTAAATGAACCCCCCCCCCCCCATACTATCAAAACTGATGGTCAGGGAATGCCTGCTTCTATATCTGGTCGTGACGGAAAATGCAGTCAGTGCTCTGTTAGTTCGAGAAGAAAATCAGGCGCAGAAACCCGTGTATTATGTAAGTAAAATACTTCTCGGAACTAAGTCCCGGTATCCATTGATTGAAAAGCTCGCGTTATGTCTTATTTTGGCTTAAAGGAAGCTCAGGCCATATTTCCAATCCCATTCTATCCACGTCTTAACCGACCATCCTTTAAGGCAGGTTTTACAAAAACCTGAAATGTCGAGACGTTTACTGAAATGGGCCATCGAACTCAGCTAGTTCGAAATACTATATATGCCATGGGTAGCAATCAAAATTCATGCCCTTGCTGATTTTGTGGCCGAGTGCACAGGTTTTCAAGACGAGCTGATAAGGGATCCGGTGCAGGAATTGTGGAAAATATTCATTGTTGGATCCTCTAATGAAAACAATCAGGAGCTGGGATAATTTTAATCTCACCTGAGGGGCATCGATTCCATACAACTCTCAGGTTCATATTCGAAGCATCCAACAACGAAGTCGAATATGAGGCCTTATTGGCGGGGCTAAGGGTGGCGAAAGATCTAAAGGAAAAGGCCATCCAATGTTATAGTGATTCTTAGCTCGTAGTCAATCAAATGTTGGGAGAATACCAAGCTCGCGATATCAAAATAGGGGCCTACTTAGCCAAGGTTAAGGGAGAGTTGTCTAAATTTAAGTTTAGCTCCGTTGAACAAGTACCCCGCGAGCAAAATTCCAATGTTGATGGTCTAGCTGCCCGAGTATAACAGCAGAAATGGTTGAGGTCAGAATGATTGACACTAAACCGACATGAATGACCCCCATAGTGGAGTATCTCACAACTGGAAAGTTACCTAACGATTGAAAGAGCGCAAGAAAGTTGTTGTATCAAGCTCCACGATATGTAATAGTTGAAGGGATTGTTTATCGACGAGGGCATTCACTACCTCTCCTACGGTGTGTTCTGCTTGAGGAAGCATAGACTATCTTGTAATAAATACATGAAGGGTTCTGTGGAGACCATGCTGGGGGGCAAAACCTGGCTCTGAAGGTACTGAGACAGGGCTATTTTTGGCCCACACTGAAAAAGGACTCAATCTCATACGTGCGAAAATGTAACAACTGGCAACGCTTCGCCATAGTTTCTAGAGCTGCTCTCATCGAGCTAATCATGATCTCATCCCCTTGGTCATTTGCAGTATGGGGAATTGACTTAATTGGTTCTTTGCCGATAGGAAAATGAGGAGTTTGTTATGTTGTTATTTCCATCGATTACTTCATGAAGTGGGTAGAGGCTGAACCTCTAGCAACCATCACCTTGAAGAGAGTCTTGGATTTTGTTGTAAAAAATATCATATGTCGATTTGGGCTCCTGAAAAAGATTGTGTCTGACAATGAAACTCAATTCAATGGCGATCTCTTCACAGACTTTTGTGAAAAATATGGCATAGCCAAGAGTTTTTCATCAGTAGCGTACCCGCAGACCAATAGCGTGTCAAGGCCGTAAACAAGACCCTGAAGGCGAGCTTGAAGAAACGATTAGATGAAGCCAAAGGATTATGGCCTGAGCATCTCCCACAGGTACTCTGGGTCTATCGAACCTCACATCAAACCTCCATGGGACATACCCATTTTACTCTCACCTTTTGAAGCGAGGCTATGCTCCCGACTGAGGCATTGGTGACGACCCATAGGCAGAAGACCTTTGATCAGGATCAGAACCACGAGCTACTTAGTGCATCCCTTGATCTAATCGAAGAAAAATGAGAGGCATCACAGTAACAACTTGCCCATTATCAACAGAAAATCGCTCGTTATTTCAATTCGAAAGTGAAAAGACGCAGACTCGGATTAGGCGATCTGGTTCTTCAGAGGGTCTTTTTAGCAAGTAAAGATCCCAAGGATGGTGTGTTAGGGCCAAACTGGGAAGGCCCATACTAGATCGGGGAGATCCTACACAAAGGGACTTTAAAGCTAGCCCGACTAAGTGGAGAAATAGTTCTGTGAACCTGGAATGCCCTACACCTCAAAAAGTATTATCAATAGGTTTGTTGTCTTTAGTGCTTTCAGAATTACTGTTTATGTAAGGATTATCTATAGAAGTCATTTCATTTGAATAACAATTGGATTATTACGTAATCAATTTTATCGTTTTATTATCACAAGCTCACTTTGTAAAAGCAACCTAGAACATTTATAAGTTATGGTTGCTTGGTGGCCACATAACCGAAGAGAGCTTTTAAAAGAGTTCAGTCTTTTCGGATGAAATCTGAAACATAGAGTTTGGAAAAATTGATTATTCAATGACTTTTTAAAGCTTGGATTTTCAAAATTTCGAACACGAACTAAGTTTGAGAAATTTCTAAAAATAAAACCCCTGGATACGACCAGGTCCGAGGCTTGATTCCTAACAGGTACAATGCTATTAAGCTTACAAAAACCCTGGATACGACTAGGTCCAAGGTTTGATTCCTAACAGGTATGATGCAATTAGGCGACCAAAATCTTGGATACAACTAAGATATTGACTACAAATTAGTTAGTCGAGCTATCAAAAATCTATCCCGATCTAAAGACAACCCCTAAGATTTCTAGTGTACAAGAATCCAAGGATTCACAAACATGAGAAAACAATAAACTAAGGGGAACACGAATAGATCAAAAATTAAATATGTATTAAAAAATATATAGTTATCAAGAGGAGAAAAAACCCCAACCTGAGCCCGAAGGCTATTGTTTTGGTTCTTAGGGACTTAGTTATAAAAGTGTTAAATAAAAAAAAAATCACTGAGGTCCATCAACTCATTCGATGGAGGTCACTTCCTCGCCATCCCCTTTTGGTGCATCAGAAGCATCAGCGGTCTCAGTGGGTTCTTGTGAGAATCTAATCTTGAATCTGGCAAGATAAGGTTCCCAGAACCCTGGCTACTTGAAGGTGAATTTCTCGTCCTGGTTGAAATCCCAGCAACGGTAAACCATCTCCTCCATCTGGTTTGATGACTCCACGATCTCTGACATTGCCCTCTCAGCCTCCTCCTTGGCCTGATCTTTGACCTTGTCAAGCTTCTTTTTGAGCTCTTCATTCTTGGCCTACAGTTGATCCAGGCATTGGCTCACCTCCACGACCTAGTTCTTATCCATCTACTCGCCTTTCTTTGCAGCTTGCTCATTCTCCTATGAGGAAACTAGGGCAGCTTCTGCAAACTTCTCGCTCTCTCGGGCGACACTCAGGATAGCTTGGAGTTCCTAGTCCCTAGCTTTAACCAGAGAAATTCCGGAGAGTTGAGCCAGGATAGACTGCAAAAGGATAAGGCAAGTCAAGGTAAGTTTAAAAAAAACTAAGGAGAAAAGAAAAATGATAAGTTAGAAGAATGAGAAGGACTCACAGTGAAGTTCATCCCTATAGTAGACTCGAGGATGTCCTCAGGGGTATGCTCCTCCATAGCCCTAAGGTCCTTGGCATTGGCTCTGTAGGCATGGCCCACCACATGGCTCGCCATCTCGTAAATAGTTCCCTGAAATGCCTCGGGGATCCTGTCCAAGTCGAGTGGCTTCACCAAGATCTGAATGGAGGGAGCCTCGCCTTGGATCATTTGGGGAATTAATGGAGGTACATGCCAAGGAAGAGGAGGCAGAGCCTGCAGAATTGTGATTGCTGTCACCAGAGATGGGGGTTGAGACTTTTGTGGCTGCTCCCGGGTGGAACTGGCACCTTTGTCTTTGACTAGAGATTTGATGGAAGTCTCAATCTTGGGAGGGTGTTTCTTGGTCAGTCTAGGCCTCTTCACCACAGGACCAGCTCCAGCCCCACCAGCCTTAAAGGCACCCCTTAAACCTGAGGCATCTGGCAAGTCCATCTCTTCACTTGAAAAAGAATGAGCAGAAGATTCAGATACAAAGGATAATTAATCAAAGTAATTCAAAGACAAGAACAAGAGTAAGAACCCTACCCTCCAAGCTAGAGGAGGAATCTACTACAATTAGCTCGGGGTTATGGATTGGGCTAGGTATATCCTCTAACTCCTCGATTACCAGAGGTGGGGGAGAGTCTAAAATTATTACACCCTGAGTCCTAGGGGGTTTAGGTTCTTCCTCCGGGCTGGACTCATCTACATACTACCTAAAACCAAGGGAGAATGCACCCTGACGCAAGGAAGGCGAGGTCCTACAGTTTGTCCCATACTCCAAAAAAATGGAGGACCTAAAATGGAGAGTTTTTTCAACCACAATGGTACATTTGAGATAGTTATGGTCATAACGTACCACCAAATGATCCACGCATTGAAGGAGTGTTGTGTTTAGGTTCGGGTCAGTAGGATGGTGACTAACGAGTTGGTTAGGGTTGAAGAGAACAAGCCTAAAAATGGCAACAACCCGATCTAATTCTCTATATGGATTACCTTGGCCGGAGGGGCCGGCTGCTGCCCCCGACGCAGCTCGCTCTGGATCGGGACCCTGATTATCTTTAGAAGCTCACCTCTTGTGCCAGCGTCTGGCCCTTGCTGATCAGGTTGCAGGCCACCATAGTTGCGTTGCTCACGACCTGACGAAAGTCCTTCTCCTTCAAATGAAGACTAGACAGTGTCTCGTACTAACCCCCAAGGGTCTCAGACCACTCTGTCCTCGCGAATATAGCTTCACAAGGAACGAACTCAATTAGAATACTTAAAGAAGAAAAAAGTGAAAGTGATAAGAGACTTCATGTACTGAATTCATAAAGTTAGAGGACTTACAAGGGCAGCTGAAGTATTGGTGCCCACAGCTCTTGAATCCATTTGACATAAAGAACTGGCCTTTATAGTCATTTGGGTGGCTAGGGAGGTCGATGTCATCCCACCCCTTCTGATCAGGACTGGCCTTGAGGAAGAAGAAATACATAATATCTGTTGGAGTAGGGACCTCCCACTCATGCCTCAAAACTTGATATTTTAACCCCACTTAAAGTCTATACGATTTTGGGGGGAGCTGGAATGAAGCCAGTTTGACGTAGTTCAGGAAACATATGAAGTACTTGTCCAGTGGGAGGAATGCACCTGCCTTTAGGTGCTTGTCACTCCAAGCCCCATAGTCATCATGGAGAGGGGCGCAGCTCCGCTCTCCTTCCAACAGAGGTCGGGCAAGGAGGCCATCAACTCTTATCTCAATCCCGTGGCTTAGCTAGATTTTGTTAACTTTCCCCTGTGTCGTTATCCGGTACACTATGTGCTCGACCTCAAAGAAAGTGTTGGGGTTGACAACAAGCTCCCTCTCCACCACAGGGTCGAAATGAGGAATTAGAGAGTTAGATGCAACCTGCTTGCTCTTATTCTTGCTGTGAGCAGAGGAGCTAGCGATGATTTTCTTTGGGGGGGGCATGATCTAGCTTGCCTGACGACAAAACGACCCATTAGTGGCAACCTGTAACGCCCTACTTCCTTAGAGCCGTTACTAAGTGTGTTTAAAAATGTGCTTTCAACTTGCTAATCGAGGTTTTAGATCAAACAGTGTAATTAAGCCACAAACAGAGGGAAAACTTTAGAAATAACTTTATTTCATTGAAAATCATAAAAGTTTAACACTTGGGATCCCAAATTACAGTTTAGAAACATTTACAACATATAAACTAAACCAAGTCGACTAAACGACAAAATCTAGGTTTATTTACAAACATCTCCCAAATTCCACTGGTTGTGGCAGCCAGGCTGGCCAAACATGTACACGCCGCTTCATGCTTGCTACACTCGTGGTTGGTTGGCTTTCTCCTTACCATTACCTGCACCACAGAGCATCTGTGAGCCGAAGCCTAGCAAGAAAACTCACAAACAAATAACATATGCAACACATATATCAAGCATATAAACAGGCCACCAATGGGCTAAACACATACGGCCTAGCCGTCCCAGGCGTTTACCAAGCCCTGGGTTCGCGGTCCACACCGTGAGGATATCCCAGGTATCCTTTAGGGACTTGCCCTGGACACTCGCACTCCACGTGCTCAACGCTGCTCTCAGCCCCTTGCCATACCCGGCCTCACACTCAACGTGCCTAACGCCGTTCCCGGCCCCAGCCGTTCTCGGCCTACACCATTCCCGGCTCTTGCTGATCATTCACATAATAGCATACATAGCATAGCAAGTAAATACAGAATTCTAGCATACTCAGCTAAAGGGCTACGCCCTGCAGTTCTAACATATTGGGCTCGGCCCTGCATACCAATTTTATTTCAACACATTGGGCTCAGCCTTGCACACAAGCTCTATGGGAACAAGGGTTTTTTTACCTGAGTCCCGAGCTCTCCGAGCACCGATGTCCCGAGCACAGTCCTCTAACTTGTGCCTTGCCGGAACCCTAGTCACAACACATTAACAATAACCATCCATCAAGTTATAATCCAATAAATAACTTTGAGCCACAACCCTAACCTCCGGGACCTTGAATTCTATCAATCCGGGTGATAAAATCCATCCCGAGCCTTAACCATTGAGTTCCCAAGCCTAAACACTCTTAAAAACACTAACTGGCACTAAGAGTCGCGGCCCTACCCACAAGCGCCGCGGCTAGCCTCGAAACAGAGGCTAGCATCTCCCTGGAGCACACACCGGCCGTGGTGCGCATCACCAAGCGTCGCGGCGCGCCTCAAGCAACTCGGCCTCCCATGGCCGCGCACGCACACGGGCCGCGGCCCTCACCTCCAAACCCAGATTTCTCACCCTTTTCCCTGTGTTTTCTTCAAATCAATTCACCCAAAACTTAACTAACAGTCCCAGATTATCACCACAGAAGTTATAACACATTCCCAATATCAAAACCCATCAAGAACCAGCTTCAAAACTGAGCCAAACAATCAAGAACATCCCAACCTTAGCTAACATGCAATCTCTAATAACCAGTAGAAGTTCTAGACATAATCTCTATAATTAAATCTTACCCTTGCTGAATTAAACCTCTAAACCAGCTCCATATGCCCCAAGCTTCAAGCTCCCCCTAAATCCCAGCTGCAATCCCTTAGCTTCAAGTTGTTTCCCAAAGTTTCCCTTGAGTTTGTCTTAGAGGGTGAAAGAGAGAAAAAGAGATAAGAACTATCCTCAGCTGAAAGAAAAGAGTAAGTGTCGGTTTCTTAAGCTTCTACATAATTCTTCCTTTTTGTTTTATTCATTTAAGTCTATGTGGTTACCTCAAGGCTCGGGGTACCAAAACGTCCCCGAGGGCAAAATGGTAAATTTCCCCAATATTCCCGCCTAGACATTCTATCCTCAAATATATCTCCAAATATTTATTTTCATGTCCCGATAATCCCATAACACACCTAGTACCCAAATTACCCCTCGACTCGCCCCGAGTCAGAATCTCAACCCCGTTGTGACTCTCTGGCTAACCGCTCCTCAGGACTGTCTCGGATCGTGTTGCACAGACATATCACATATATATATATATATAACATTCATCACATTTATCACACTTATGCCCCTAATATCCAGACGAGGCCCACATGCACATTTAACTCAACCAAACATGCAACATTATCATATGTTCACATAAATCCACATATTAGCATATTTAAGCATTTATTGCCCTCCAGGCACACTAATCAAGACCCTAAGCCCGATTAGCAAATTCGGGTCGTTACATAACCTAAGACAATTACTAGCTATGGCTATAAAGGTATTGTGATCTAAGGGTTTAAGTGGTTTACTTTCGGTGATTAAAAATTTGCATGAGCTAAATATTTGTCCAAGCATCAACGCATCGTTCCACACGTGGTACTAGGCCACGCGCATTGAATTCGTGAAATTCCCTAATATTTTGGGATTCGTGTGTCAGACTCGTCAAACCCACTACTTTTCTTTTGAAAGCAATTTAATGCAAAATCGCTTAAGGAAGTGTGACCCTTAAGTTACCCAGAACCAAACCTAAAACCTTCTCAGCTTCTACATCCAAACAGGTATTCTAATTGATTTACCAATGACATTTCCTCTGTAAAACTTCAAAAATTTGCTCAGTTTTATGAATACCTTATTTCTAAAAAGGCCTAGTCTCGTTCATTTAGCCTAAACCGAACTCTATTTAAACTTGGACATGATCAGAACATGAAACGATATTGAACAAAGAACATTTTTCGAAGTAAAAAACTCACTGGAAAATAAAGAAATGAAAGATTCAAAACAGGTGAGGAAATACTTACAATTTATACGTTCATTCAAATAGAATGTCGATACGTCCACGTGAAGCTCCTTGAAAGCTTCTGAAAGTTTGAAGGGTGTAACACCTTACTACCCAGGGACCGTTCCACTATGTATTTTAAATAGTGCTAAACTAGTCATTTGGCCATAATCGTGTAGCTAAACGTGATTAACGGTTTTGGGTTAAATTTTTTTGTCAAAGATACAAATGTTTCACTAAAACATTTACTGTATACATGGGATCCTAAAATACATTTAAAAGGTTAATTACAATAAAAGACTTACAACCAACCGACCTAAGCGGAAGAATAGGGTTTAACCATAGTTCCTCTTTAAACCCTCAGCCATGGTGGTCGAGTAGCCGCATATGTACACATTGTCATCTAAGCTCTCCAAATCAAGGTTGGTCCAACTTTATTTTCCCTTTACCTACACCACAAAGCACCCGTGAGTTGAAGCTCAACAAGAAAACTTAAACATGCTCATAACAGTTAATAACATGTTACCAAATCACAATAAGCTTGTCTAGCAGTAATAACCCTACTCATGCATGCATACAGGTATAAATAAATGATTATGGAATCATTCTAGAGCTTGCAACCCTAATCAGATTACCATGGAGTCAACCTGGTGCCCTGCCTTCTGTATAATTAGCTTTGGAGCTGATTTAGTGTACTCAGTGCTATGTTTTCTTCGACCAATAGATCGGTCAAGCGTATGATGCACTCCTGGTTAGGCTGGATAATATGGACCAGCGCTTAGTGCGCTATCACTGCTTGACTTAATAAGTCAATGCCTTACGACCAACATTTAGTGTGTTAATGTCGTCCTTCACTAGTAAGTCAATGCTTTACGACCAGCACTCGCCGTGCTAATGTCATCGTTGACTAATAAGTCAATGCCTTACGACCAACACTCACCTTGACTAATAAGTCAATGCTAGGATATGTGACTATTAAGTCACTTCGAGTCTCTTAGCCATATCCTCTGCATCAGCGTACCTGGTGCTGAACAACATTCAACATGCTAAGGTCATTCTTGACTAATAAGTCAATGCTAGGATGTGTGACTATTAAGTCACCTCAGGTCTCTTAGCCATATCCTCTATATAAGTGAACTGAATCACACTAGCCCACTATCCTTGGCAACCCTATCACGAAATCCATCGTGATGTCCTCCCACTTTTATTTTGGGATACTCAAAGGCTGTAATGGCCTTACTGATGTATAATACTCTGCCTTGACCTGGTAGCAGGTTAGGCACTTTTCCATGTAGTCAATTACGTCCATATCCATCCCAAGCAACCACTATAAAGCTTTCACATCCTGGTACATCTTCATGACTAAGAGAATAAGGGGTAATATGAGATTCATCCAGAACCTCCCATTTAATCCTAGTGTCCATCGGCTCCCAAGTGTTATCCTTATACCTCGATAAACTCATACCTGACACTGCACAGTCCTTAGCTAAGACATTCCCCTCAATCCTTCCCATTTGTGGGTCACTCAACTATTTTCCTTCGATCCTCTCTACAAGAGTAAACTCAAACGTAATGTTGGCCAACTGACCCACCAGTAACTCTTCTCTAGTTTTGGTCATATCATTCAACTGATGTGATGCATAGGCAATCACCTTTTCTGTCAATGAGATGTCATAATAAACTATAAACTTGTAATATCCTGCCCATCCAAGGAAACTCTTGACCCCTGAGGCATTCCTTGGCCTTGGAAAATCTCTAACTGAGAGTATTCCACAATATCGTCGATAAGGACGATCACAAATTCAATTCAAATAATCCTTTAATACCCTGTTCATCTAATCCATCAAAACAACTAGGCCATAGTCATACCCAAAAGACATGACTCGGCACTCCCAGTGCCCATATCTGATATAGAGGGAAGTCTTCTGCATAACCCTTCTCCTTGATCCTCAGCTGGTAATAACCAGATTGAAGATCTACCTTGGAGAATACCGTTTTACTTAATCACTGAACCTTTAGTTCCTACGGCTCTGCTGAAGCCATTCATTACAATGTCCTGGACCTGGTTCCATCACTGGCACCAACATAATCACCAGTCTGTCCTGGTACCACTAGCATGACTTGAGTGATATCCACCACACTAGCTAAGAGTCCTATGTATCCCTCCTGCAATAGGCCCCTAGCTCAAAGTAAAATTTTCATAAATGTATGGGGTCCATGCATAGTGCCAACAAATATAAGGGTTTCTCACCCTCAAGCCCAAGGGTTACTATCCTTTCCTTACAATATACCATTGCCCCATACTTGGCTAACCAATCCATATCCAGGATCATATCGAAGTCGGTCATAACCAAAGTCAACTGATGAGTCCCTTCCAACCATAACCTAATCCATCTCTTAAAATCACCAATAGGGTACCAAATTCTCACCACAATATAACCATGTAATCTGCATATCAAGTCTATCTCTCTCTCAAATGCAACAAAACACAGAGCAACATGGCACCAAAACCAATCAACATAATACAAAAATCAGAACTAGGAAGCTAACCTGTCACTACTGAGGGACTAGCCTCAGCCTCTGACTATGAATACATCAGAGCACATACTCGAGCCAGAGTCGAGCTATCCGCCCCCTTTGGTTCATCCTTCCTTAACCCTGGGCAATCCCTCTTGATGTGACCAATCATCCCACATAAGAAACATGCCTTTGCTCGACATTCCCTCAACTTGCACTGAGTGCATTTCAGGTACAATTTCTAATCCTCGTCCTTGCCCAATCCAATAAACAGAGGTATCACTATCTGAGCTCCATAATCTCTGGCACTCTCCCTCCAAATATCATTTCCTGTGCCCTCAACAACAAGAGCCCTCCCTACCACCTGAGCATAGGTATAGATTTCATGTACTGGGGCGATTCTAACGCCCTGAGCTACTCTGGGATTCAATCCCTGGATAAATTTCTCCTTTCGAACCACATCCATGGGTACCATATCAAAATAAAACTTGGCCAACCCATCGTATATGTTAACATACTCGGGTATTGTTGCATTTCCTTGAACTAGGTTCAAAAAGTCATTTGTCTTAGCAGTCTTAACCGCATCATAGTAATATCTTTCATTAAACAGCTGCCTAAATTATTTCTAGTTCATCGCAATTATATCTCGTGTCTGAGATACAACTTCCCACCATGTCCGGGCATATCCTCGCAACACATATGTAGCACATATCACCTTATCGTAACCTACCACCCCTATAATATTGATGATGGAATTGATCATGCCCATCCATTGCGCAACTCTGAATGGATCTAGGCCTACCTAAAACACTGGAGGGTAATATTCCTAAAATATATCACAAATAAATTCCCACCTATTCCCAACCCTAGGCTAAGCCAATATTGGTGCCAATCCTGGAATAACAAAGGAAGATGTGTTCCCTGATAGAACCTGCTCTTTTAAACACCTGATCTCTTCCCCTTGCCTTTGCAATCCGAATTGCATATATGTAAACACCTGTTGCCAATTCTTAGGGGCAGGCGGAGAGCTCAGGCCCTAGTTGTAATTCCACGCCTCAGTATAAACACCACCGAGTCCCATTAACTGTCTTGGGTACATAACCTCTAATTTAGTCTGCAGTCAATAACTTGACCCATTAAGAATTATGAGCACATTACCAAGCCTTCCCCTTGGGAATAATCACATAGCACCACATTCACATACCACTGCAGTGCTAAAAATACGTTCAGAACATTCATGCATCAATCCATATTCCTTGCTCTTTCCAACATACATACCATGCTCTCAGCCCCAGCATGCAAATAGCACATTCATATATTTGCTGAGCAGGTAATCACATAATCATATCAATAGTCAAGGGCTAGGCCCTATCAAAATCTCAAGCTTCCTAATAAGGCATGCTGGTAAAGAATTTATATCCTATTTAAGCAGTTAAACACATAACCACATAAATAATTACCATACCCTGAGTGGAGCTTGTTAGGAGTATGTCCTAAAAGCATGTAAAAGACATTTATTATTTTGATGAATAAATAAATACAATGGTTTATTTTTGTTATATTTAGATTATTAAATTATTGTTTGAATAATTTTGTAAATATCAGAAAAATTCCATATTCATTACTGAGGATGTGATCTTGTATTAGTACGAGAGAATTAAGATCACATGAATGAATAAAAATAATCAACAACAACAAATTTAAGTTATGGAATTCTTTAATTGGGGTTGTAAGTACGGTTTGCTGAGTATCATGTTGATACAAATAATTTAGATTCAGATTATTGATGTGGTAAGACATATCGGTAAAGGTGCTTTATATAATAGGATTATATATGACATGGACTGATATGAATAAAAGTCTTTATCCAAAAACATTTAATAATAAAGACTTGTAACTCATATCATAATTGATGATCATTTATAGATCAACCTAAATCCTGAGTGTTCATGAACTCCTATTTATGTTTATTAAATCTTTTGATTCATTCGTTAAGGTTTCTTCATAAAATGAGGCTAATGACTTTTGTTTTGGAGATTTCATATCATGGATGGCTTGGAACATGTATCAACAATACGAAATCTAATCTTTCCTAATGGATCATATATTAGTTCCCTTAAGGGTTAATTCTAGAACTGAATGATTTTGAGCTCAAATCTATAATTAGATTATACAATAATTATTCACTATTGAATTAATAGTACTTAAGGAATAAGAAGTAAATTAGAGAGGTAAAATGGTAATTATTCCATTCTAATTTATGAACTAATTAATTAGAGGGTGGAACTATTGTAAGATGGTTATAATAATGGACAGCTTAGAATAAAATTTCTGTAAAAGTATATCTATAACATAAAGAGTTCAATTTTGAATTTATAGTGGAGAAATATCAGAATTAATAAATTAACTATTATAATTAAAGAGTTTAATTATTTAGTTTTAATTTATTGGAGCTTAATGTTATAGGTCCATGGTCCCCGAAATGGCTCAAACAAACACTGGCAAAGATAAATACAAAAAATGGGCAAAATGACTTATTTGATAAGTAAAATATTTTTCTATGCACTAAAATTAATTATTGTATAATTATGTGTAATTAATTAATTATTTGATTTAACAAAAATATAATTAATTTTGAATTAATTTATTTTTGGGATTTTTGGTATTTAAATAATAAGAAAAATTGGAAAAAATCACATGCCTTCCTTGGCATGTGGTACACGTGTAGCACAGTGCACAGTCACTGTGCTACACACACAAGAAGCTTCTAGAAGTTTCTTTGTTCCACAATTTTAGTTATTTAAATATTAAATAAATAATGAGATATTGTAATATGATTAAAATATTATTATTTAAACAAAATCTGATAACTACTTAGTTATTTTCAATTGTTTAAAACAACTAATATTTTATTTTTAATATTGGATATATTAAATATAGGAGATCAGTTTTTCATAAATATACTTTTCCGTGATAGAAAATAGATCGTGAAATCTCCCTGAGAGAAATAGAACAGTGACACAAGCATAGATCACTGTTCTTTACAAACTTAGGTCCAAACTTTATCAGATCTCATGTGTTGAGAATATTTGATAAATAGATTTTGCCTATTATTTTGTATAGCGAGCTCACACTCGTTCTTTGTGTGCTGAGAACATTTTGGAAGATCTTGGTGTGAGATCTCAAGGATTTTTTCCATACAAAATGATAGCAGCAAGGAAGGACTTGAGGTAACTTTCTATTCGTATCTTTGATTCAATATATATATATGTATGTGAAGAAGTAGATCTAGAAATCTTGTGGGGTTAAATTAATAATTTTGATTGTTGTTCCGCTGCGTATAATCTCTGATTTGATCAATAAAAACCAACAAATAGTACCAGAGCCTTCTTCACATATATATATTGAATCTGTGTGGGTTTAGTTTTATGCATTTATTTATTTTTGATGAATGAATGGATGGCTTAATATGATTGAATGCATGAGAATGTTGAATCATTAATTGTATGATGTTTTTGGGTTAGGATTTGTTTATGATTAGATCATTGTGTAAGCCATAAAGGGGCATAGGATTTATGTAATTTTATTTAGTTTTTGACACCATAAAATTGTAATTCCGATCACACAAAGTCAAAACGGAGCCCGGGATTCAGAATTCAGCCACCGTTCCTCCGAGGCCACCCTCCAAGCCGCTGTCGAGGGCGTCCATACGGACCGTACGGTTCCGTAAAAAATGGCCCCTGTAGCATTTTTTGATGCCACGTGTCCCCGTCTTATTGGTCCAATTTTTTTTTATTTTTCTGAAATTAATCTGTTATTTTATTTAATTTTTTAAAATGTTAAATATCTTATTTATTATAAATTTGATATTTAAATAATGAGATAATTTTGTTATCCTAAAATTTTTTTTTTGAATACCTTATTTAAAAATTTATTTTTCTAAATAACAGATTTTAATCAAATTTATTTCAGTTCTTAATTAAAAGTTGTTTTAACTAAAAAGAAAAATAAAATAATGATTATTTAAAAGTTTTGTTTTAATTAATCAAGATAATTAGAAAAGTGTTTTCTTGTTATTATTATGGACCAATGACACATATCCCACCGAGAGTAAAGTAAAGAAGCCCGATGAAATCAAGGCAGTTTTATTTTATTTTATTTTATAAAGAGGTTGTAAAATTAGAAATACCCAAAAGCACCCGGTTCAACATTTATTGTTTATTTATTTAAATAATTGTTTTCATGTGACTGACTATTGTTCATGCATTTTGTGCCATATATAAAATACTCACACAGTCATTATCATGCATCTCATTGGTAAAATATTTTTCTATGCACTAAACATAATTATTATATAATTATGTGTAATTAATTAATTGAGAACTAATTAATTATTTGATTTAACAAAAATATAATTAATTTTGAATTAATTTATTTTTGGGATTTTTGGTATTTAAATAATAAGAAAAATTGGGAAAAATCACATACCTTCCTTGGCACGTGGTACACATGTAGCACAGTGCATAGTCACTGTGCTACACACACAAGAAGCTTCTAGAAGTTTTTTTGTTCCACAATTTTAGTTATTTAAATATTAAAGAAATAATTAGATGTTTTAATATGATTAAAATATTATTATTTAAACAAAATATGATAACTGATTAGTTATTTTCAAATTTTTTAAAATAACTAATATTTTATTTTTAATATATTAGATATATTAAATATAGGAGATCAGTTTTTCATAAATATACTTTTCAGTGATAGAAAATAGATCATGAAATCTCCCTGAGAGAAATATAACAGTGATACAATCATAGATCACTGTTCTTCACAAACTTAGGTCCAAACTTTATCAGATCTCATGTGTTGAGAACATATGATAAATAGATTTTGCATATTATTTTGTATAGCGAGCACACACTCGTTCTTTGTGTGCTGAGAACATTTTGGAAGATCTTGAGATCTCAAGGATTTTTGCCGTACAAAAAATAGAAGGAAGGAAGGACTTGAGGTAACTTTCTATTCTTGTCTTTGATTCAATATATATATATATGTATGTGAAGAAGTAGATCTAGAAATCTTGTGGTGTTAAATTAACAATTTTGATTTTTGTTCCGCTGCGTATAATCTATAAAAACCAATAGAGCTTGTCTTTAGTGACGAGTGTACATGCCCAACTTGTTTTCAGGAACCCTTGACCCTGGCTTGCTCTGATACCATGTTGTAACGCCCCACTACCCAAGGACCGTTACACTATTTATTTTAAATAGTGCTAAACTCGCTAAACGAGTCATTTCGCCATAATCGTGTAGCTAAATGTGATTAACGATTTTGGGTTAAAAATTTTGGTCAAAGATACAAATGTTTCACTAAAACATTTACTGTATACATGGGATCCCAAAATACATTTAAAATGTGAATTACAATAAAAAAGTTACAACCAGCCGACCTAAGCGGCAAAATAGGGTTTAACCCTAGTTCCTCTTTAAACCCTCGACCATGATGGTCGAGCAGCCGCATATGTACACATCGCCACCTAAGCTCTCCAACTTAAGGTTGGTCCAGCTTTCTTTTCCCTTTACCTACACCACAAAGCACCCGTGAGCCGAGGCTCAGCAAGAAAACATAAACATCCTCATAAGCAGTTAATAACATGTTACCAAATCATAATAAGCATATCTAGCAGTCATTACCCTACTCATGCATGCATAAAAGTATAAATAAATGATTATAGAATCATTCTGAGGCTTGCAGCCCTAATTAGATGACCATGGAGTCAACCCGGTGCCCTGTCTTCTGTATTACCAGCTTTTGAGCTGATCTAGCGTACTCGACGCTAAGTTTTCTTCGACCAATAGATCTGGTTAAGCGTATGATGCGCTCTTGGTTAGAAAGATAATATGGACTAGCGCTTAATGCGGTATAGCTCTACTTGACTTAATAAGCTAATGTCTTACAACCAACATTCAGTGTGTTAATGTCATCCTTAACTAGTAAGTCAATGCTTTACGACAAACACTCATCGTGCTAATGTCGTCCTTGACTAATAAGTCAGTGCCTTACAACCAATACTCACCATGCTAATGTCATCCTTGACTTATAAGTCCATGCTAGGTTTTGTGACTATTAAGTCACCTCGGGTCTCTTAGCCATATCCTATGTATAAGCATATCAGACACTGATTTGCACTCAACGTGTTAAGGTCGTTCCTGACTAATAAGTCAATGCTAGGATATTTGACTATTAAGTCACCTCAGGTCTCTTAGCCATATCCTTTGTATAAGCATACCTAGCGCTGACCAGCACTCAATGTGCTAAGGTCGTTCATGATTAATAAGTCAATGCTAGCATATGTGACTATTAAGTCACCCTGGGTCCAATTGCCCTATCCTCTGTATAAGCATACTAGACACTTTTGGTTCGCCTAACCAAAACAACCAGCACTCAGCGCTATTCCTGCCCTTGATTGATGTGTCATTGCTTTTCAACCAGCGCCCAGCGCTATTGTTGACCTTGACTAATAAGCCAATGCTTTTCGATCAGCGCTCAGCGCTATTGTCGACCTTGACTAATAAGTCAATGCTATCTCAATAAGATAATGCAAACAGGCATATATCATATGTCAAATATCTAGATATAAAGCATTCAACATGCTTAATCAATAATCACAAGCATAATCATAATCATAAATCACATGTACCACATACTAGGTGCATTTTTCTTTCCTTTGGTCCAAGCATAGGTTACCAATAAACAACCATCGAGCACGATCCTGATTATGAACCCCTAGCAATAACATAGTCACAACCATAATATAGAATCCCATCAAAAACGAGTAAATAAAGACTTCCGACCAAGTCCTAGCCTTCGGGATACCGAATCCTACCAAACCATGTAGTAGGATCGATCCCGAGCACTTAGGTTTAAGTTCCCACAACTAAAAACACAACCTAGCCAAAAATTCTCAGGCGAGTCGTGACCAAACCCTGGGGTCACGATGCGCCTCCCAGACAGACAGCCCTCTACCTGGGCTTCAGGACACGGGCTGCAACTTGCCCCCTATAGTCACGACATGCCCCCCAGGCAGAACCCTTCTTGGTCCTGGGTTCACACAAGTCGCAGTGCCCAAGAACTAGGTCGCAACCCAACCTCAAACCCAGTAATTTTCTCTATTTTTCCCATCTCAAAATCCTCAAAAAACCTACCCAAACATATCCAAATCCCAAAAACAAAGTTCCCAAATAGCTCAATGGCCCAAAACCATCAAAACCCAAGTTCCAAACCATTCAAAAACTCCTTAAAACATAAAATCCAATCAAAGCTTAAAAACTCAAAAATTCAAAACTTAAAGCTTGGATTAGCTCTGATTGAGTTGTTTCCCAACTAAATCCTTCGACTAATAAGCTTCTAATCTTTCCTAGAATCGTTATGACTCTAACCTTGCTTGAATCTGAGTCCTAAAACTTGGGTTTCCTTCGAAAATGCTAACGGGTGTCAAATGAACGAACGAGGGAGAGATAGAACGTACCGAACGTTCTTTTATTTCTGACAGGTTACTTCGAGCTTAGGTAACCTCAAGAAAATCCCAATGCTCGGGGTCCCAAAAATGCCCCTGAGGTAAAATAGTCAAAATTCCTATAATTCCCTCCTGATCTCACTAACTCCCAATATATCATCAAATAATCATTTCCATTACCCAATATCCTGATAATGTGCTAAATACCCATTATACTCATTCACTCACACCGAGTCAAATATGGGTCATGTTGTGACTTTCCCACTAGCTTGCTCCCTAAGATTTTCTCGTGCCGAGTAACCCAAATATATCCAAATAATAATGTGGTCCCACATATATATCACACATATGCCAAATATACCCATAACGGGCCAAATTACAAAAATTGCCCTTTTTAATCAGAAATGGGCCCACATGCATATTTAATTCACCAGAACATGCATATCAAGTCATATAGTAATATAACTCACATAATCATATAAAGATACACATATATACCACATAATCACATAATTTCCATAATTTACCATCCTAGCCCCCTAATCAAGGGCCTAAGTCTTATTAGGTAATTTGGAACATTACAAAGGGCAATGAAGGTTTTTGGGAAAAGTTTGAGAGAAAAAGGGAAATTTTGTTTCTAAAAGGAAAGTTTTTGAATGCAAAGGTGGTAAGGTTCAGAACTGATCTCCCTATTTATAAGTAAACTTTGAGAATTAATTTAGGTCATCCGATTGGGACAGCTCGAGATCCAAATGCCAAGATTAAATGAGCCATACGACAGCAAAAAGTTGATAGGATAGTCGTCACAGTCCTCGAAACTCAAACGGACGCCAATTACAGTGGCCACGTGTCCAACACTCAAATATAGGCAGGAACGATTTTACACGGCAGAAACTTAAAAGCCCCTACTGTGCATGTCAGAAAGTGATGACATCAAGCACGAGTAAGAGCTTGGGGGGCAAATTTTGTACCCTAAAAATTAGCACGAGTCTAGTCACTCAACTAGGGATACAGCTGGCAGATGGATATATGGAAAAGCAGCCAAGTAGAACCTCTGGTTAACAATGATGTGAGCAGCTCGAGTTGGGACTTGGAAATACAACATTCAGGTTATTTCTAGGTCTCCTCTTAGGATAACGATTCAGTTCGAGACATATAGTGGCCAGATCCCCCTTTGGGCCCTCTGAAGTTAATACGAACTAAGCTTCGGATAATCTTTGATAATCAGCACGATGAAGATAGTCAGCTTGTGGAAACCTGGTCAGAACGCATAATGAAGGATCTCGAGTGACTTGGAGGCTCTTTATACGCTCATTAATGCCTAGGCTGTATTGCGCATTTATCATTTATTATCCGAGATAGCAGGAGGATATTCTATTATGCAATCGTATCCCAATGTAAATAGGAATAATCTATATTAAATGTATACCATATTTATTCACACAGTTACCCAAACCTGTCCAGGAAATTTCACAATAAAGATCAGGGATACTGGACAAGGAAGGGGACAACCTTTTTGTATTATTGAAACTCTGTAGAAATTGTGAGAGAAAAGCAATAATATTGTCTCGTGGACTAGGTGAATTTTAACTACCGAACCACGTAAAATTATGTGTGTACGAAAGGGTTCTTATAAGATCATTAAGGTTTACGAATATGCATTAATATCCTTATTATATTTCTAAATCTACTGTTGGCAAAAAACTGTGTCAACAATATTCTTAATAATTAGAGAATTTATTGACTAGATAGTTTAAGGGTCTATTTCGTAGTTTGATTAAATCTTGTTTAATGATTAAATGATTAATGAGATTAGTAATTATTATAATATCATTTGGTAAATTAATTTGATTAATTAAAAAATATAGGATATTTTGAGAAAACACATATTTTAACTAGTTAGTGGGAGCAGGAGACATAACAATAACTCATATGGTCTCTATTATTAGTTAACACCGATGTTTCATGGAATGGGCCTTGAGGCGCCTTTATTTGCGTCCCCCTAAGGAAGGTTTCTGATTGTGTTATTATTCAAGGTTAACTTATTTAAGGAATAGGATTGAACGATGTATTTCAAGTTTGACTGACCCTAATGCAAGCTCTTGAGTTAAGTCATTAATATAAAATAATAGGTTACACTAACAAATGTTAACTAGGCTTCAAGCGCACTAGTTATTTTATAGCAAACTAGCGGTTCTTCGTAAGTTAAAAGAGAATATAGTTGATTTTATGTTTTCACTTATGAATTTGAGAATTGTCTCAAAATTAATTTGGGATTTGTCTGACCTCCCTAAGGTAGGTCCATTAATTTTCAAATTAATTTATCGCGGAATTAGTAATAATTGTTTTTTTTTGTGTGTTATTTAAATTGGTTGCATTCATGCATCATGCTTACTATTCCAAAACTTACTGATATTCATAATATGTGCTAAAATTTATTTCATGATATTATTTATTTATTTCAGTAATCATAACATCTCCTAAACATACCCTTGATATCTTCCTTGAAACTCTAACATTTGATCTTAATAAAATGCATTGTTGGTTTTCGAGAATGATGATCGTTCTCAAAACTAAAAAGTTAATGAATGTGGTTGTTGAAGAGCCCTCATCATATCCATCCTTTCCACATGGCTATGAAGAACATGAAAAATATTGTGATTGGAGTAAGTCCAATCATTTGGCTCGTTATTGCATGCTTTATAGCTTGCCTGACGAAATGATAGGAAAATATATACATATCGAGAATGCTTATGATATATGGCACTTGATTATAGACGAAGCTGATGAAGTTGCTAAGTCTAATAGTTTGATAGAAACAAAGGTAAATTTTTTTTACACATATTTTTTCTGGTGATTATTGTACTCACACATGACACTAACTATATTTTTTGTTGTTTGGTCTTCATCGCAGGTTAAGAATCTTTCCACAAAAAGGTTAACCGTGAGCCAGATGCTAGATAGAGATGGTGCTTGATTTTAGTTTTACTTAGAATTTTATTTTTGTGATGAACAATTTAAAATTTTAGTCTGTTCTTATTTTGGAAATTTTAGATTTCTATTTAGAAAAAAAATTTATGTTTTAGAAATTGTTTAGTTTATGATTAGTAATGTGATTATTAATTGATAACTTTATTTTTTCTATGTTGCATGAACAAGGTTTTGATATTTTGATAAATAATAAATCAATTGTTATCTCAAGATTTGGTATTCAAATATGTCATGCAAAATCCAATGATGGGGTGTATAAACTTAAGGCAAAAGACCGATTTGTATACAACTCTAAAATGTTCAAAGTTGCAAATCCAAGGTCTATTAAACGTCAAATGACTGATTCCGACAATGAAACATATCTACGACATTTTGAGATTGGGGCATATTGGTTTGGATAGAATTAACATACTAGCAAAGAAGGGACCTTTAAGATAATTAACTATTGGTTCTCTTCCAGTCTGTGAGTCCTATCTAGAAGGCAAGATGACCAAAATACATTTCTCTGCAAAAGGTTCAAGAGCCATAGAACCACTCCAACTCATACACGTTGATGTGTGTGGACCACTTAATGTGCAAGCGAGAGGAAGGTTTGAATATTTTGTCACATTCATTGACGATTATTTAAGATATGGTTACCTATATTGGATGCAAAAGAAATATGAAACTTTTGTAAAGTTTAAAGAATTCAAAGCTGAAGCTGAAAGGAAATTAGGTAAATCACTGAAAGTTCTTCGATTTGATCGAGGAGGAAAGTACTTAGATTATGAATTCGAGGACCACTTGCAAGAGCATGGAATTCAATCCCAACTCACTGCACCTGGAACGTCACAACAAAATGGTGCTTTAGAATGGAGGAATAGGACGTTATTAGAGATGGTTAGATCAATGATGAGCTATTCATCATTGCCACTGTCATTATATGGCCTATGCCATTCAATGTGCAATGTACATATTGAATGTTGTTCCATCCACTTCTATCAAGAAGACACTTTTAGAATTATGGAATGGTACTAAACCTAGTTTACACCATTTTTGTTTTTGGGGGTGTCAAGAACACGTGCTGAATGGAAATACTGGAAAGCTGGAATCTCGCACTGAACTATGCATGTTCGTGGTAAATTCCAAAAAGACTAGATGTGTTATATTCTATAGTCCTAAAGAAAATAAAACATTTGTATCAAAATATGCTACTTTTCGTGAATATGACTATATTAACAACCACAAGTATCATAGTAAGGTTGTATTGGAGGAGATGAGATCAGGTCAAGTAAATAGATCACCAACTGTTTGTAATGAACAATGACCACAAGAAGACACAAGTTATAGTCAGAACAATAAAAGCTTCGTCGTAGTGGGAGGGTTGTCAGGGAAACAAGTCGCTATGATCACGAAGTTCATATGTTTGTGTTTGACACAAACAAAGATGATCCATTAACATATAAAGATGTAATGGAAGATTTTGACAAAGAAAAATGGCAAGATGTCATGAACCTGGAACTGCAATCGATGTACTCCAATTCATTCTACACTCTTGAAAAACTTCCTGAAAATGTTAAACCTATTGGTTGCAAATAGATATTCATGAAGAAAAGAGGAGCGGATGGGAAAGTGTGAACTTTCAATGCTAGGCTTGTTGCCAAGGGCTATACTCAGCGATAAGGGGTTGATTATGAAGAAACATTTTCTCCTGTGACCTTACTTAAATCCATTTGCATACTCTTGTCCATAATTGCTTGCATGGATTATGAGATATGACAAATGGACGTTAAGACAACATTTCTGAATTGCTACCTTGACGAGACCATTTATAAATCTGAAGCAGAAGGGTTTGAAATAAAAGGTCAAGAGCAAAAGGTTTGCAAGTTCTTAGGTTCATTTATGGACTAAAACAAGCTTCTAGATCTTAGAATCTGAGATTTGATGACACATTCAAAACGTTGACGAGCCTTGTGTCTACAAACAAATCAAAGATGGCATTGTGGTATTCCTGGTTCTTTACATTGATGATATTCTACTGATTGGAAATGATGTAGGAACATTGACAAAATTAAAGAAATGGCTAGCCAAGCAATTCCAAATGAAATATTTGGAAGATGCAAACTACTTTATGGGCATTCAGATCCTTTCGAATTGGCAGAATGATAACTCTATAAAATAGAGTTATTTTACCACTTTTTATGTGCTAATTGTTGCTTAATTCTTGAGTTTTTAATTGATTTATTAAGTTTTTAAGTAATTTTGAATTTATTAGGTTTATTTTAATTTTATATATTTTTGTATGTTTTTATAGTTATTTTGTTGTAATATATTGTAGTTAATTAATTGAATTATTGTTGTTTAGTTTGAGGTAAAAAGATGTTGTATTATTGAATTTACATGTAAACTATAAATTAAGTTATAATTAATATTTTCAAAGAATTAACTTGATTTATTTTATAGGTTAAAATATTTTACTATGATTTATTTTATATTTATTTTGTAGGAAATTGGTCTATTGTTGGTGCTTAAAAATTAATAAGAGCAAAGAAGAGAAAGGTGTATTTTTGAAAGAAATAGCATGAAAATTGGCATTTTTCCCCAGCTGCCTCCTGAAGCCTGGCCCAATCCGCACCTTCAGCCCAGCCCCAACACTCTTGGCCCTCCACTCCAGTCCCACTTGGCCCACGACATCCCAGGTGCCAGAAGCTCTCCCAGCCGAAACACCCAACACCTCACCTCCATCCCCACGGTCTCACCTCTGCCCAGCAACGCCCCTGCCTCACAAGACCGCCAGCTGTCAACCGCCTGGCACCTCACAAGACCTCAGCAGCTCTCCCCAAGTCCACTCGTGCCCTTCTCTCCAGCCAAAGTCAACCTCACACCTGCCTTTCCAGTAGCTTAATTCCTAGCAGCTGCCCATCCAGGCCCCGGCCGTACATAAGGCCCAACCGCATCAGTCCACAAGCCCAACTTTCCCACCTGCCACCAGCAGCCAAATAGTTGCATTTTCCCCATTTTGAGCCCAACAAAAGCTCACTTTTGTACCCTTGTCCCCTTTGTTAAAAATACCACTTTTTACCCAACACTTTCTACACATTTTACCCCAAAACATCATTATTACACCCTATAATTTACCCCTATTTTCCATATTATAATTAATTAAATTATTTTAAATTGTTTATTTTAATGCCTATTTTTTGGCTATAAATAAGGGAGTTTAGGGGCATATTTGAGGGAGGTTACCATACAAAAAATTCTACACATTTCAAAACCTCTCTATTCTCTTCATCTTCTTCTTCTTTTTGGTTATTTTCTATGTATTTTTTGAGGAAAATTTTGGGGGTTTCTCCTCCAAATTTTCCTATTTATGTTTGTAATTTTTAGTTTGTATTTGCTGTTCTAGTTATGAGTTTCTAATCTTTTTAAGATTATTAAGGTGATGATGAAACAATTTGTAACTAGATAATATTTATTTTGTATGTTGATTTCCCATTTTGTGCAACAAAGTTTATTGAATTTTCTTCTTCAAATATCTTCTTTCATCTTAAATATCATGTATTTTGGATTGTTAGCACATATTTACACTTTGTTCTTCATTAGTGCAAAAACATAATATTCTTTGTGTAAGATGTTTCATTAAATTGTACACATCCATGCTTAGAACAAAAATATTATGTTTTGCCTTATAAATAATGTTCATTGATTTTTTTGTTATTTCATTAGATTGATTTACACTAAATGCTTTGAAATTATAATTTTGAAAAATGAAGAAAAATCTTATCTTTTTAGAAGTAATTTGTGCTTAAAATTATAAATCTATTTGGAAAATGATAGTTTGATTTATTTTAACTATCACTAACACTTGGGAATCAATGTACTTATAAATATTATTGAACTTATATTTTGTGGATTCTAATCCTTAATAATCTTATTTTACCATCTTGATTTTTACTTTTAATTTATGTTTATATATTTGTCTTTAATATCTTTATTATTGTCTTTTATTTTATTTTCATTATCCAAAACTCTCATCAATCTTTGGAGCTAGGTTAGAATTTGTTAATTTTGGTTTAAAATAGTTTTCTTTTCAATTTTAGACAACTCCTTTGGGTTTGACATCCTTGCTTACACGATCACTATTCTATATGAACGATTCGTGCGCTTGCGATTTATAAATATTTAAAACATACCCGTTTTCGGTCCATCACAGAACAAAGTTTGGGCTCTTTCTCAAGCTACTTATATAGATAAGGTACTGGAGCGAGTCGTTATGTAAAATTCCAAGAAGGGAGATATGTCAACCCGTCATGGAATTGTCCATTCTACAAAACAGCATCCCAAGACACCTCAAGAAGAAGAGGATATGAGACAGTATCTCTATGCCTTTGAGGTAGGTAGTCTAATATACACCGTGTTGTGTACAAGACCTGACATTTATTATGCATTAGGGATGGTCAGACGTTATCAATCCAATCATGGATTGAGTCATTGGGTTGCAGTAAAGAATATTCTCAAGTATCTTAGGAAAACTAGAGAATATATGCTTGTATATTCAGGTTGTGACCTGGACCCCACTGGATACACTAATTCTTATTTTCATTCAGACAGAGATAGTCAGAAATTGGCTTCTGGATCAGTGTTCACACTTGGTGGAGGAGCTATGAAGAAGCTACCACAGAAGTTGAATACATAGCCACTTGTGAAAAAGCTAAAGAGGTTGTGTGGCTCAAAAAGTTCTATTATGATCTGGAAGTGGTTCCAGACATGGAGAAGCCACTGTTCCTTTAATGTGATAACAATGGGGCTGTAGCTAACTCAAAGGAACTAAGGAGTCACAAGAGGGAAAAACATATAGAGAGGAAATACCACTTGATCAAGGATATTGTTCACAAAGGAGATGTAGCAGTTATGTAGATAGCTTCTAAACATAACCTTGTGGATTCTTTTACAAAGATTTTGTCTACCAAGTCTTTTAAAGATCATGTTAACAATATGGGTTTGAAGGAGATGCCTCATTTTCTCTAGGGAAAGTGAGAGAGTGTTGGGATTAGTGCCCTTTAAAGCATATGTGTTGAACAATGTTTTATAAAATAAATAATTGAAATGAATTTTTAGTTGTTGTATCACAAAAGTACGAGTTGAATTACTTAGCACAGGGTACAGTTGGCAGACAAGCGTATGAAGAAAAGCATACATAAAGTATCTTGTTAACTCTAGAGTGAGTAGCTCAATACAACTTGACATCATATGACAACCAAATATTCTCCAGTTCACCTCTTATGCCAACAATTTAGTTCGAGGTACGCATCGCCTAGATCGTCGTCATGGAACACTGAACGTGACTGTAACGCCCTACTTCCTTAGAGCCGTTACTAAGTGAGTTTAAAAACGTGCTTTCATCTCGCTAATCGAGGTTTTGAATCAAACAATGTAATTAAGCTATAAACACAGGAAAAAACCTTAGAAATATTAATTTTCATAGAAAATTGTAAAAGGTTTACACTTGGGATCCCAAAATACAGTTTAGAAATGTTTACAACATATTAATAAAACCAAGTCGACTAGACGACAAAATCAGAGTTTATTTTCAAGCATCTCCCAAATCCCTCTGGCCGTGGCGGCCAGGGTGGCCAAACATGTACACGCCGCCTCACGCCTGCTGTACTCATGGTTGGTTGATCACCTCTGTACCCTCTACCTGCACCACAGAGCATCTGTGAGCCAAAGCCCAGCAAGAGAACCCAAAAGCAGATAACATATGCAACACATATATATCAAACACATAAACATGCCACCAAAGGCTAAACACGTACGGCCTAGCCGTCCCAGGCATTTACCAAGCCCTGGGTTCGCGGACCATGCCGGGAGGATATCCCAGGTATCCTTCTGGGGACTCGCCCTGGCAACTCGCACTCCACGTACTCAGCGCTGCTCCCGACCCCTTGCCGTTCTCGGCCTTGCACTCAACGTGCCCAACGCCGTTCCCGGCCCTTCACCGTTCTCGGTCTACACCATTCCCGGCTCAAGCTATCCATTCACATCATAACTCACATAGAATAACAAGCAAGTATAGAATTCTTGCATAATCAGATAAAGGGCTACGCCCTGCAGTTCTAACATATTGGGCTCGGCCCTGCATATCAATCCATTCAAACACACTGGGCTTAGCCCTGCATATCAATCCACTCAAACACATTGGGATCAGCCCTGCACACAAGCTCTGTGGGAACAAGGGTTCTCTTACCTGACTTCCGAGCTTATTGAGCACCGATGTCCCGAGCACAGTCCTCAACTGGAGCCTCGTCGAAATCCCTAGTCACAACACATCATCAATATTCAGTCATCAAGTTCTAATCCAGTGAATAACTTCAAGCCGCAACCCTAACCTCCGGAACCTTGAATTCTATCAATCCGGGTGATAAAATCCATCCCGAGCCTTAACCATTGAATTCCCAGGCCTAAACACCCTTAAAAATGCAAACTGGTACTAAGGGTCGCGGCCCCACCCTCAAGAGTCGCGGCTAGCCTCAAAACAGAGGCTAGCACCACACTGACCCCCACACGGGCCGCGGCGCGCCCACCAAGCGCCGCGGCGCGCATGAACCTTCTCGGCCTCCCATGGTCGCGCGCGCACACGGGCCGCGGCGCTCCTCACCGAACCCAGAATTCTTCATCAATTTCCTACCTTTTCTTCAAGCCAATCCTCACCAAAACTCACCTATCTAACCCAGATATTAAACACATATACTCCAGCTCAATAACAACATTAAAACCCCATCAAAATCTACTCCAAAACCCAACTAAGATACTCAAGAACATGTCAAACTTAACTAGCATGCACACTCTAGCAAACCAATAGCAATTCTCAACATAATCTCAATAATTAAAGCTTACCTTGCTGAATTCAATCCTGTAGTTGATCCTCAAGCCTTAAGCTTCAAGCTCCTATAGTATCACAGCTGAGTTCCCCTAGACCTTCAAGTTGATTCCCTTAGTTTTCCTTGTGCTTTCTTAGAGAGTGAATGAGGAAGAAAGAGATAAAGCTGTCCTTAGTTGAAAGAAGAGAGAGCAAGTCAGTTTCTATAGCTTCTAAACTATTCCTCTATTTTGTTTTACTTGACTTAAGTCTATATGGTTACCTCAAGGCTCGGGGTACCAAAACGTCCCCGAGGGCAAAATGGTAAATTTCCCTAATATTCTCGCCTAGACATTCTATCCTCAAATATATCTCCAAATATTTATTTTCATGCCCCAGTAATCCCATAACATTCCTATTACCCAAATTACCCCTCGACTCACCTCGAGTCGGAATCTCAACCCCGTTGTGACCCTCTGGCTAACTGCTCCCAGGACTGTCTCGGATCATGCTGCACAGACAATTCACATATATACAACATATATCATATTCATGCCCCTAATATCCAGACGGGGCCCACATGCACATTTAACTCATTAAACATGCATCACTATCATATATCCACATTAATTCACCCATTAACACATTAAAGCATAATAAATCATTTATTGCCCTCCAGGCACACTAATCAAGGCCTTAAGCCCGATTAGCAAATTCGGGTCGTTACAGTGACCCATGTCAGTTTGGATTAGTCTTACAACACCTAGCTCGAAGAATGTGTTCAGCTTGCAATATCCTGGCCATGACGCATAGTAAAGGATCCCAAAAGACTCAGAGGTTCTATATACGCCTCATAAAGGCCCATATTTAGTATGTATTTATTACCCGATATAACAGATATCAAATTGATAGAAAATCATGTATTTATGTAAATGGGAAGTTACCCAAATTTGTAAGTTACCATATTAACGTACGGTTACCCAAAACAATCCATGGGAATATCCTATAGAGACAAGGGGAATGGACAAAAAAAGGGATCGACTTTCTATATGAAAAAACTCTTAGGAAATTGTTTATACCAAGAGTCCTAAACAGATCAATATGAGTGACTCGTGGACTGGGTGAATTTTAACCACTGAACCACGTAAAATCGTGTGAGTGCTTTGTGTTCGTACTTTTTTTTTTATTTCTTATCTATTTGGTTTACAAAAAGCATAGAGGGTGTTTGGCATTGTTTTATGTTTTCTGTTTTCAAAATTGTGTTTTCAAAAATGAGAATAGAAAACAGTTTTTGTAGTTTCAAAATATAATGGTGTTTGGCTATTATTTTCTAAAAATAGTTTTCAAAAACCGAAAAACCAAAAACATGTTTGGATGATAAAAAAACAAGCAGATTTTAGAAAACATATTTTTTTTACAATAATTGTTTTAATACTTATTATTATGATTTTTTTTAATAAAAATGCAATATGTCACATACATATTTAATCTAACTTAGTTATAATATTTCTAATTTTCATATAAATTAACAATATATCATATTGTTTGAAAAAATATATAATCTAAAAAATATCTAAATAATTTTTACAAGTAAAATATCAATAAAATATTATAATGCTTAAAAAATATGAGAAATTTTAAATTTTAAATAAAATATTTAATCTAAAGTATATATAAAACCACCATTAATCTACAATATGTCCCCATAAACACAATTTGAATACTAAAATTATTTTATAGTAATAGAATATAGTTGACTAATTTATATTATTATAAGCTGTCCACATAGCTTGAGCAATACGATCTCGACATCTTGCCATTGCTGCAGCAGATTCATCAGATAAATTGACTTCACATACACACTAGTGTTAGCTTCCTCTAAGTTGTCTTCACCCTCAAGTTCTTTCTCTTTGCATTCTCTAAACATATGATCATACTGTGTGCATTGACGAATAAAATTATGAAGAGTGCAGCAAGCAATAACTATCAAAGGTCGTCTACTCAATTTGTAAGGTTGCATCATCTTCAATATAGGAAAACGTGCTTTTGATACACCAAAGCACCTTTCAATGACATTCCTAAGAGAAGAATGCCTATAATTGAATAGTTCTTTCATACCACATGGTCGATTACGTCCACTATTATATTCTTGCAAATGATATCTTTCACCACGATGTGGTGGGAGAAAACCTTTTGTGCATGGAAACCCAGAATCCAAAACATAGTATTCACCTACATAATAAAACATGTCAAAAAGACAAATTAGTTTTCTATATGCACCATCACATAAATTATAAAATAATAATTCAATCCTAGGCTTTCAATACCTTCTTTCGGCAATGGAAACTTATATTTAGGTTGCGTAATTGCATCTATAAACACCTTGGAATCATTTGTGGTGCCCTCCCAACCAGCAGATACAAAAGTAAAGAACATTTCAAAGTTACAAGCACACAAGACATTTTGTGTTACCACATTTTTTCGGCCTTTGTAACTGACTTGCTTATCTGTAGGGGCACATGCACTCACATGTGTTCCATCAATGGCACCAATGCAATTATAATAGTACAAAAATCCAAAACCATTATAAACATTTATCGAAGAAAAATATAAACTAAAAATATGTGAAAATATAATTTATGTATAAAGTTATAATACATTGGATGTATATTAAGTATCTGAAACCATGGGTAGTATTTTGAGGAGTTGACAATATAAGAAGGTAACAGAGATTGAGTTGGTCGAATGATATCCTGTCCTAATTTACATATTGCCTTTAATGTTAAATGGAAGTGCCTATCAATAGTTTCAAGCGAATGTTGAAATCGGTCAGCTATAAGTCTCATTCCCACATTTTGACCAACAATTATAAGGAAAATGGCAACTGCTTCTTCAACTTTAATCTCTCGTGTGTCCTTAATGTATTCCTTTTGTTTAAAACAAGTACATAGCTTGATGAATACATTTTTATCCATTCGCAATAATTCATAGCATGTTCTCTCATGACCACCTAATAACTCTCTCACAAAATCTTCTCCACATAAAGAAGATGTTCTTTGAGGGATTTTCTCGATAAACTTTTCATTGTAATCACTTAAAAAGTTTAGCATTAAAAAATCTGAAAAATCATCAAAATCACTATCTGCAGAAGATGAACTAGAATCATCCATTTGATTACTCTGAATCCTGCAAATTATTTGACATGCATAATAAACTTAGAAAAAAACAATACGTATTTGAAACCAATAACAAAGTCTCCACTAGATTATCTTAACATAACATACTATAATAATGTCAAGCACACATAAAGTAAAACTCAAAGCTTACACAGTCACACATATCACAGTATAGTCAAAGCCTATCTAACCAAGCTCTCTTTCTAATAGTAGACATATTATAAAAATCTCTCTCCAATCTGGATCCTTAAATTTCTCAACAGCTTTCATGTAGGCATCATCACTGACTTCTTCCATTCCTTCAAGGATTTGCATACAATTTGTGAGAGAAAACTCATGATTTTGGCTTCCTCCTCCTTCGGTTGTACTCTTGTATTTTTCAGCTTTAGCTAAAGTGGCCTCTGCTCTTACTTTAGCTACCTCAGTCCATGCAACAATTGCATCACTCATTTGTTGTGATCTTTGTCTCTTAGCTCTTCGCTCTGTACTTGTAGTTGTTGAATTTTTGGTTGAACATTTAAAAACATCATCAACAAGCCGAGAACAACTAGTAGAATCATTCTCATCAATATCATGGACGTCTATGCGATCAAATTCATTCTCCATTTCCCTTTCATCATCAGTGTTGGGCGGACCTGAAGCAGCATAACGATTGAACTGACCAGTGGCAGTTGACTTACTAAAAATTAGCTCCAACAATACAAAATGATCACATCCTTTCTTGCGATATTGTGTTGCCTTTGGGTGTGCCTAAAATAAAAAAGAAAACTAGTTTCATCACTTAATTTGATTCAAGACTAATTTTTTATATAAATAATAGACTTAGTTTGTTCTTACCCTTAGATAATTCTGCCATATTTCCTCAGAAGCAACCACAGTATTGGTTTCACGATCCCATCCAAATCCAGTTTGTTTCAACAACTCAGCAAACTCGCGATACTTAGTGCGCAACCTATTGAACTTTTGCTTAATTTGTTTAATTAAGTATTTCCGCTTACTTTTAATTTGCAACTCCTCAAGAATTTTCGCCCATGTTTTTTAGCCAAATTGACCACTTGCCATATTTCCTTTATTCACTTCATCAACCATGATATCGATGAAAATCTTCTCTACAGTTGGTCCCCACAAACATGCATCATCAACATCTGTGATCTCAATGGCCATATTTCAAATCTAGCAATATTCCATACCATAAATTATCTTAGAGCATAGCCAATATAAGACACTAAACACAAATATTATAATCAATAAATCATATTTATTTCCTATTAGCTTATAACCCCACTCCTTGAGATCAGCCCCTGTCATTGCCTACACAATCATATGATAAAGGAAAGGTCTCTAATGAGGCAATAGTCAAACAAACCACTTCAACTTTGGCCATTGCACATTGCCCAATGCCTAATGCCATATAGAAGAGCAATCTAGCATGTCAACCTAGAAAATCAACATTGTTATGTAATGGAACTTCTCTTTCCAAAATCTATTCCAAGAAAATCCATTGCACTGGACAACTCCCTACTCTCAACAGAAGCATCTTTATGTAATGAAAAAAATATAAATCCTTAAAAATTTATACACAAAGAAATTTTTTACAGTCAAATATGATTACTCTAGAATGCAATCTTGACTATTCATTTATGCTAATAGGCAATGTTGATAAATAAGTAGAAATGTTGCATATATATACCCTAATATATATCACAGTAAAATTTTATGTAACATAGGATTAATAAATGTGATCAAAGTAGTTTATATTTTAGTGTAACGGTGAACTTATGAACTTCAAGTTGAGACAAACACATAGCAATACCAAAAGAATAACATAAATTAAAATAAGATTGTCAAGCAATACATTGATATAATAATCAATTCAATTGAAAAATTAGAGAAAAATAATGCAATAATTACAAATTTTACCTGAAATAAGAACACCCACTTTACTCAATGTTCCACATTTGCCAGACAAGTACTTTCGGGGGTTGCATCCTAAACCTAGAACTGGAAGTGAATCTGAAGCACGACAACGAAACAATGATTAGTAACATAAGGAACTTGAAGTTGCAGAGGTTTAATGAAACTATCCTTCAGATTGTTTTCTTTGTGAAGATAGAAAACTCTGAATGAAGTCAGCTGGCTATGGATCTTATCGTGATAAGCACACTTCTTACAGTCTTACTTGATTATTCTTTATTTTTTATTGGTCTTGTGAGTTTTAGAGTCACAAATTTGTCTGTATGGGTAGCTAATACAAGTTTTTAATTTGGTGATGTCATTTTGAGTGGTTCCTGGGAAAAATTGAACTGGCAAATTCTTACTTGATGTTTTGCCATTTATATAAATTCTAATGTTGGTTGTGTTATCATAAATATTATTGTTATTGGGTATGAGGGTAGCCGCTAGCTACCACCAAATGCCTTGGCTTTGTAGAGTCCTTTCCTACTTGCACAGGATTATATGAAAGAACACTTGTATCCTTGAAGATACATATGGCACATGGCCACAGCTTCTGCTTAAGACTTTACTATTCAGCCATTTTTTGCAATTAAAGAAATAGTTTTTTGGCATATAACTGAGTGGTCTAGAGGATTGCTGGTATGAATACAAACGGCATCACAGAGAGCAAGTGTCCTCTGACTGCTGGTATTAAATGTTATGTTCTTTAATATTTAATTATTCCTTATTTCAATTGTATGTCTTCCTAAACATGAGGGCAGTTGGTTCATTATTACTGAATTGTAGAAAAAGTCTCACATAAGAAATCTACCTATCATGTGTGCATATTTTTCTTTGATACCAAACTTGATAAATATCTATAAGAGATGTCAAGTAATGACCACTACTTTTCCAAGAATAAACTGAGGAGTCCAGCTCACCTAAAGAACAGAGTATATATATACCCAACACCCATAAAGAACAGAGTATATATATACCCAACACCCATAAAGGAATTATACAACTATACTAACTGAATTTCCTCAGTAAACCAAACAGATTTCCCACTCCTTCAACTAATATATATGATGGTAAAACACACTCAAAGGGTCTTTCATCAATCAACACTATTAAAATGTGTAGTGTAGGGTGATATAAATGTTGTTTCTTTTGGAGAAAAGTGCCAAATAAAACAAAGAAAAGAGTTCATCATAAACTCAATCTGTAGTGTAGGGTATCCAAAGGTGAAGACAATTAATGCTTTCTCAAACTAGCTTCCATATTCTTGACTCCCTCTCATATACATGTAATATATTACCAACTTGGAATAATATATTGTATAGATGATAAGGACCGAATCTCTGACTCAGACTGTTAAGGATTTGACCACATATATATATATGTATATATATTTATAGAGTAGCTAGCTATATATAGCCACAATCACAAAGATATATGTTATTATTTGATATATTAATCACAAACCAGCTAATATGTGAATATTCAAAACTTGGTCAAGCTCAAAAAGCATGAAATCCATGACTATACATATCAGACACTCATACCCAGCGTATCTGCTAAATGGCGAAACGCCAAGGAAGAACTATATATTTATGTATATATAAATATATAGAATGAGATACCTTAAAAAACCAGGCGAATGGCAGAGTGAAGGTCTAGCTGCAACATCAAGATATGATCTGCAAGAGAGGATCAGAGACAGATGTTAAATCAGAAGAGAAAAAAAATTAGGGCACAAAAGTGTGTAAGATAAGAAGAACACACAATTAAAATGTTGAGAGAATTCATTTCAGTCAGGCGTACAGAAGAGAACAATTGATTTGTGCATGGAGATTGTCCTCAGAGATGGAGAGATGGAGGAGAAGGAGCTCAGAGCTCCATTAAAGTTCAATGACTGCTCCTTCTATTTTCGTCGAAAGAGAAAAATGAGAGAACTAAGAACAACTTTTGAAAACATAATAAGGTGTTTTCTAAATTCTTGTATTTTTTAACTCAGTTTTTTAAAAACTGTTCTAAAAAAAAAAAAGCCAAACACATCATTTGTTTTCCAAAAACAGTTTTCTCTTTTTTAGAACAGAAAACTGTTTCTGAGTTAAAAATCCAAACAGGCCCATAATCTCTTGATTGTCGAATTTCTAAATACCCTGTTGCCGAAAAAAACCGCATCAACAGATTGTTGCTTTCATTGAGAGCAGATTAGCCTTGAATTCTCACATAGATTTCAATCCAACAATCATTATGGTGATCACTCGTTCTATACTCAACAACAAAACAGAGCAACAGCATGTGGACGATGTCCACTGAATCCACATCCTTAGTACCTAACTTCCATCAAGATGGAAAATGCCTAGCTAAGGAACCATCTTGCCCAGGCCAATAGGAAAATTGTGGAGATTTTAGCTCGATTACCCTTCTTGCAATCGATTCTAATTGACCTAATATTAGTCGTTCTGTCTGAACCGCAACCCCAACTTCCGTACCACCTAAATGGACTCCAAGAAATACTCAACTTGCCAAATCCCATAAGAATCATCGACCTAACATCAATCATTCTGTCTGTACTACGACCCCGAGTTCCATACCTTCTGAATGGATTTTGCGAAATGCTCAACCTACCAGCCTTCGCAGGAATGATAATTTAACTCACACTCACAGGGATCAACCTGGAAAGATAGGGCAAGCTAAAACTGACTCAAGGAGAATAGGCCTCCTAGAAAATCCACTTGTGCTTCAACCAGCAGCTCCGACACAGAGAATTGAATCTGCATTGCCTCCAATCCGGGATATTTGAATAGACCAAGGGAGAGATAATCTAGTGTGTCCTAATGGAACAAAGATAGCTTCAATGATAAGGCATCCTCCATCGCCGATTCGACATCCGATGCCACTTCGCCGAAAGAGGAACACTTAATCTTGAGGGAATAGTAGGAGAAATCCTCCCCCCCTCAGAAGACACTTATATTCCGCGATCTTGTGCCAATAATCTAGATCCTTGATCCCAGCCACGAGTTGCAAGCTTCAGGAATGAGAGCTATTGGACAGAGAGCTAGTGCGGAGGCAGGTATTAGAGCAACCAAAGGAATCATTTGAGCTTCGCACAAAGTCTTCGCTCTGACCTGTGATCCGACCTGTGTGATCATCTAAAATCACAAAGAGGATATCCAACTGGTGTAACGTCCCAAATTCACTAGTATGGTCTAGTGCCTTGATTAGGGGGGCGGGAGGGTAATAATTGGTTTATTGTATTATTATGTTTTAATATGCATGATTATGTGAGTTGTATTATTATACAGTTGTATTTGCATGCATGTGGACCCGTTTCTTATTATAAGGGCATATTTGTATATTTGTGTGTATATGGATTGAGACCACATTATTATGTGGATGTATTTAGATTATTCGGCACCAGATGATTCTAGCAAGCAAAGTAGCGGTTTAGTCATAACGGGGTCTAATACCCAGCTCGGGGCGAGCCTAGGGATATTTCACAATTTAGTACATTACCGGGATTGATCGGGTAATGGGAAATTGTTTGGTAATTATTTGATGATATTGGAATTAACGAGAATTACAAGGCGTTAATTAGGATTAACGAGGTATGTGGTATAATGCCCCACGTCACTATGGCTGCTTCCTGGAATGATGACTGGCCCTACAAACCAACACAAATCTTTCCAGTGTGTTTTATCCTCACTCACACGCTTCCTGGGAAAACTTCCCAGGAGGTCACCCATCATCAGATTGCTCCAGGTCAAGCATGCTTAACTTTGGAGTTCTCAAGTGATGGGCTACTGAAAAGAAGATGCATCTTGTTGGCAGAGGTAGCACCTATCAATCTATTTAAGCCTGATTCAATTGTGTTGTCCCATACTTACACAGTCTAAGAATCATCACACTTGGCCTTCTTTACCCAGTCTTTCCCCCTACGGATCACGAGATACTGGCTGTCACAATAACCCACCCTTAGGGGTCCGACGTCCCCGCCGGCCACAATTAAGATTGGGTCAAGGCTCTGATACAAAGTTGTAACACCCTACCTTCTTAGAGTCGTTACTAAGTGAGTTTAAAACGTGCAATTAACTCGCTAATCGAGGTTTTAGGTTAAAAGTGTAGCTAAACTGTAATAAAAGTCATATAATTTGAAAATGTAATCATTCATTGAAATTATAAAGCGTTATACATTTGGGATCCAAAAATATTGTTTAGAAATATTTACAACTCAAAATATGATTAAAGTCGACTAGACGATAAAATTAGGTTTAATACACATCATCTCCCAAAAATACCCCTGGTTGTGGCAGCCAGGTAGGCTGAACATGTACACGCTACTTCACGCTCCCCATACTCATGGTTGATCGACCTTTCCCTTGCCCTTACCTGCACCATAGAGCACCAGTGAGCCGAAGCCCAGCAAGAAAACTCCACACAAGCAATCAACATATGCACAACTATCAATCAGCATATAACAAAGCCGCCAACAAGCTAAACACATAACGGGCATGCCATTCCAGGCGCTTTACCAGGCCCTCGGTTTGCGATCTACATCGTGAGGATATCCCAGGTATCCAATAGGGGTCTCACCCTGGAAACTTGCACTTTGCATGCTTAACGCTGCTCCTAGCCCCTTGCCATACTCGGCCTTGCCGTTCTCGGCCTTGCCGTTCTCGGCCTTCGCCATTCCCGACCCTTGTCGTACATTTACAGATATGTAAGATATCATAAAATTAACAAATACTTAAGCAAAAACAAACATAATTAATAGAGCTACACCCTGCAACACAATCACATAGGGTCGTGCCTTGCAATACAAACTATAGGACCACGCCCTGCTCTATGGGAACAACAGTTTTCTTACCTGTGTCCCAAGCTTCCCGAGCTCCGATATCCCGAGCACAATCCTTTAGTCCGAGCCTTGCTGAAAACCTAGTCACAACGTATCAACAACATCCATCAAGTTCTAATCCATTAAATAACTTTGGGTTATAATCTAGTCTCCGGGACCTTGAATTCTATCAATCTGGGTGATAAAATCCATCCCGAGCCTTAACTTTTGGATTACCGAGCCTAAAACCTTCTCGGGGTCCAAACACCCACTAAGAGTCGCGGCCCCAAGGCCTTGTGCCACGGCCCGCCTCAACCAAAAACCCAGCCCCCCATTTTAGCCTATGCGCGCCGCGACCCAACCTATAGGGTGCCACAGCCCGCCCCTCTGCTTGGCCTCCCAACTATTCTAGAGGGTCACGTCTCACCAAGAATAATGTCGCAGCCCGACCCTTCGAACCCAGAAAAATCCCCCATTTTCACAACTAAAACCAAGCCAATTTACCCCAAAAATCAATCTAACAACTCAATTTAATCACAACAAAAGTTCTAGAATTGTCCCAGCAACACAACCTAACAAAAAGTTAGCTTAAAAACCTCATCAAATCCCAAATTTAATCTTCAACTTCAATGACTCAAGAAAACTAAAACTCAGCCAATAATTACAGAATCTAATGGCTCAAATCACAGTTCAAAGCTTACATTAACCTCTGCTTGAATCCACAAGTTGAAACTGAGCTAATCCCCAAGTTTAGAGCCCAAATTCCTTGCTTAATCTACAATGTTTCCCTTGGTAAGGTTTAGAGAAAATAAGAGTGAGAGAAAAGGGAGATAGGGTCGGTTGCCAAGTTTCTGAGTGTTTCCTAAGTTTTGTTTTACTTATCCTAGATCACTTATGTTACCTTCAAGGCTCGAGGTACCAAAAACGTCCTCGAGGGCAAAATGGTAAATCTCCTCGATATTACCTCTTAAACGTCCTAACTTCAAATATATCTCCAATTATTTATTTTCATAACCCGATAACCCAATAAAATATCTAATGCCCGAAATACCCCTTGACTCGCCCCGAGTCGGTTATTCGACCCCGTTGTGACTTCCTAGCTAAACCGCTCCCTAGGACTGTCTCGGATCGTGCATCTCAAGTATATCACCACTCGTACGTGGTAAAGATCACAATAATCACAAATATTGCATTTATGCCATCAACGGGCTAAAATTACAAACATGCCCCTAATAACCAAATGGGACCCACATGCATATTTAATTCACCTAAACATGCATTTCTAATAACATACTCATCAAAGTCACATATTTAAATAATAAATCACCTATTGCCCTCCAGGCACGCTGATCAAGGCCCTAAGCCCTATTAGCAAATTTGGGACGCTACATATGGGCTAATGACAAAATTTCCCTTAAAGGGCTTTGAGAGAATGATTTGCCCCTAGGGGCAATTAGGTCTTTTTGTGCCAAAGCTAGTGACTTAGTCACTCTTTCCTCTAGCTAAAGGAAACCCCCCCCCCCCCCCCCCCAAAAAAAAAAATAGAGTATGCCAAATACAATCAGCTTTCTTCTCTCTCTCTCTCTCTCTCTATGTGTTCTCTCTGTTCTCTCTTAGTACTTGAGGGATTTTTGGATTTTGGAAGGAGTAAAGCTCAAATATTTGAAGGTTGAAGCTAGAGCTTGGATAAGGGACAGCTTAGGACTACAGCCTAATAGTTTGAGGTAAGAAGTCTCTAAGTTTTTATGTGAATTTCTTATGTTCTTGAGCTTCAAAGCTCAAGTATGGATTTTTGTGTTTTGGTGGGTTTTTGATCAAGAGTAAACTTGGGTTTTGTTGAGGTTAGTGTATTGATGGGGTTCTGAGGTTGAATTATGAGTTTGGATTGTATTTAGATGAGATTTTGATGGCTTGAATTCAGGGGACAATGTAGAGAAACATCAGGGAATTATGGGTTGTAGGGGGAGCACCTCAGCTGGTTTTGGGCACCCCAGCGCTAGGAAGGGGCAGCCAAGAGGGGCTCTCTAACTTGGTTGGCACCCCAGTGCCATCCTTGGGCACCCCAGCGCTATACCTATTTCAACAAAGCTTATTTTTAGAGCTGGAGAGGACTTGGGGGCTTGGGGGATGGTTCCACCACCCTGTTGGGTGGGATTTGAAGTCCCGAGAGCACAGGAGTGATCCTGGAGTTTGTTTTTAAGGATTGAATCTTAATGAGATAATTATTTATGGTTTTTACTCGGTTACCGCTAGGGCTCAGGACAGGATTGTGCTCGAGGGTCATTTATATTTAACTCGTACTCGGACCAAAGGTAAGAAAACTGCACCCAATATGTGATGTACATGATTAGGGCTTGGCTCGGATGTTGAATATAAATTTGATTAGGGCTTGGACCCCTGTAAATGCGTATGATTATGATTATGCCTATGATTGTTGATCAAGCATGTTGAATGCTCTGTGTCTGGATATTTGGTATATCATATATGTCTGTCTGCATTATCTGATTGAGAAAAGCATTAACTTATGAGTCAAGGATGGCAATAGCATTGAGCGCTGGTCGAAATGCATAAAATTATGAGTCAAGGACGACAATAACACTGAGCGCTGGTTGAAAAGCATTGACTTATAAGTCAAGGGCGGAAATAACGTGTTGAGCGCTGGTTGATATGGTTAGATCTAATGAAATGCACATCATACGCTTCTCCGACTCAATGGTCATAGAAAATTAAGCGCTAGGTACGTTGGGCCAGCTCCAAGGCTAGTTATACAGAGGATAGGGCAATGATCCCCATGGTGACTTATTAGTCCCATGTCCTAGGGAGCTGAGCCCCTGTATGATTTATTAATCATATGATTTGGGCGTTGGGCCCCAATATGATTCATTAATCATGTAATTAGGGCATCTAGCCCAATATGACATTGTAGTCATTTATATGAATGGTATGCATGCATGAGTAGGGTTATTACTGTTAGGCAAGCTTATTATGATTTGGTAATGTGTTATTAACTGCTTATGAGCATGTTGAAGTTTTCTTGCTGGGCCTTGGCTCACGGGTGCTATGTGGTGCAGGTAAGGGGAAAGGGAAGCTAGACCAGCCATGAGTTGGAGAGCTTAGGTTGCGACGTGGACATATGGGGCCGCTTGACCACCACAGCCAAGGTTGTTCAGAGGAACTAGGGTTAAACCCTATTTTTTCCGCTTAGGTTGGGGGATTGTAGCTTTTGATGTTGTAATTACCTTTTGGAACTGTAAACTACTTTGTAAAAGTTTATTATGGGATCTCATGTATAGCTTAACGTTTTAATGAAATATCTATTCCTTTTAACCGAAATATTTGGCCCTAGACCGTTAATCGCATTTAGTTACATGTTTATGGCCAAATGACTCGTTTAGCAAGTTTAGCACTATTTAAAATACACAGTGTAACGGTCTTGGCTAACCAGGGCATTATAGTTGGCCACAAGATCTGTCTATTTTACGTGACAATAGGAATGTCTCGCCTAATCGAGCTCGAGCTTGGAGGGATAATAACCTATCTAACGCGTACAACTGGGTGGGAACTAGTAACCAGATCCCAAATAACCTAGAGAACAAGGATCCTACCCTCGAGCGGCTGGCCTTAATGGAGGAGCAAATGAAAAGACTTTTTTTTGGAAAGAACATTGATGATTGTGATTCTGATGAGGAGCTCGAGCCTTTCGCTCCCCATATTGCAGTAGCTCCGTATCCTTTTGACTTCAGGATGTCGACCATGCCCACATATAATGTAACCACTGACCCCTCGAATCACCTAGGGACCTTCAACACGCTGATCATGGCCCACAATGTAAACGTTGACCTAAGGTGTATTCTGTTCCCTACAACATTGACTGGATCAGCCAAGCTCTGGTTCAACAAATATAAAATCATTCAATCACCTCCTTGAAAAAACTGTCCTCTGAATTCAAGAGACACTTTCGTGCTGCAAAAGAGGCCCAAGTAGAGGTTGATTCATTGGCTAACATCAAGCAGCAGCCCGGTGAATCCCTGAATACATATCTCAACTAATTCACAAATACAATGCCTGAGCTAGAGATGTTGATGATAGATTTATGCTCATGGCTATGAGGACGAAAATTCCTGTAGGAGGAGATTTATGGAAATCACTTCTGAGAAAAGGAGTAAAGAGTGTAGATGAATTATTTGCTCGAGCTGAAGAATGGATAAACTTAGAAGAGGCAAAGTCTACTATCGCAGGAACCAGCCAAACCCCCGTTCAGCCTGCTAGAGTGGTGATGGATGCCACAGCTGTGACTCAACCCGTTACCCAGAATAACCAATCAAGGGACTATAAACAGAAAGGTAATGATGAGGGTGACTAGAACTGGTCCAAGAAAAATAAGCACGCAAATAAATATACCTCAATCTACATCGCTTGTACTAATTTGACTGACACGCTAGAGCGTATTTATTTAGCTAAATCTACTCGCCTTCCATGGAAGAAACTTGCGCCAATGAAGCATCAAAGGGGGAAGAGAGACCCAACTAAGTTATGTTGGTATCATAATGACATTGGTCACAACACTAACGATTGTTGTCAATTGAAAGATGAGATCAAGACTCTTATCCGAGTTGAACAGTTAACACAATACGCTCAAAACAGGGTAGCTCCTAGTCAACCGGCGAGCCAAAACCCTCAACCAGCTCAAGGAAATCAGATTATCCCTCCTCCTATTAAAGGAGGTGAAATAGCCACTATGGCTGGAGGGCCCCATTTTGCAGGAACGAGCAGCAAAGCTCAGAAAAGGTATATCCAGGATTTTAAGACACATAATGGCACCGAATTTGTACCTGAGTAGAGGTTATCAAAGAAACAACGATTGGAAAAACAACCAATCATTTTTACAGAAGAGGACACTAGCCACGTCCAATTCCCGCATAATGACCCGCTGGTGATAACCATCCAGCTCGCCAATAGATGAGTATGAAGGATACAGATTGACAATGGGAGCTTCGTAAACGTGTTATTCAGGTCCACCCTTGAAAACATGGGGCTATCTGTAGTTGATCTTAAAGAGACATCAATGACCCTCTATGGATTTTTTGGAGAGGGAATGGTAGCCATAGGTACAACTCGTGGTAACATTAAGGAAAGATGCCCGAGTTGTAGCTAAAATACTAGAATTTGTAGTAATCGACTGTCTGACCGCCTACAACGCAATTTTGGGGAGACCTGCGTTGATGGTGTTTGAAGCTATAACTTCAATTCGCCACTTAGCCATGCAGCTCCCCTTGAGCTCAGGAATATGTATCGTGAGGGGAAATCAGCTCACTACCAGGGAATTCTATAGCATTGCCTTGAAGGGAAAATCACAAATCAAGCTGAAAGTCATGGTAATAACTGAGGAGAATGAGGAACCTTAGACAATGGTAGTTTTTGGAAAGATGGAAGAACCTCAGGAAGTCAGAAATGAGGTCACCCAACCCGAAGAAATTGATCTGAGATTAGATGAAGATAGATCTAAGCTTCGGGCTTTAGAGGAGATAGAGGAAATCATCCTCGACCTAGAAGTACCTTCAAAAGTGGTGAAGGTTGGGGAAAATCTCAAATCCAAAAGAAAGAAGTATTTGGTCAAGTATTTTAGAAGAAATCTTGACGTCTTAGCCTGGTCGCATGAGGATATGGTAGGAATCAGTCCAAGAGTTATGATGCACACATTAAACCTAGAAAAAAACGTACCTGCAAAGGCATAAAAATGTACCTACAAAGACAAAAACGTAGGTTGTTGGGAAAAGAGCGAGGATAAGCTCTGGATGAAGAGGCAGCTCTCTTACCCTAATGAAGTGTGGGTTCATTAGGGAGGCTAAATACCTGACATGGATAGCCAACCCTGTTTTGGTCCCAAAACCTAATGGAAAGTAGAGAACCTGCATCGATTTCTCCAACCTTAATATAGCCTATCCTAAGGATTATTTTCCACTACCTAGAATTGATCAACTAGTAGATGCAACGGCTGGTCACGAGCTCATGTCCTTCATGGACGCATATTCTGGATATCACCAGATCGTGATGAACCCTGCGAACCAAGAGCACACCAGCTTCATGACCGAGCATAATGTATATTGTTACAAAGTTATGCCATTTAGGCTGAAGAATGTTGGTGCAACTTACCAAAGGTTGGTCAACAAGATGTTCGTTAACCAGATCGAGAAAAACATGGAGGTGTATGTCGATGATATTCTCGTCAAGTCAAAGGCTACCTATGACCATGTATCTGATCTAGAGCAATGTTTTGGCATGCTGAGAAAATACAACATGATGTTCAACCCCCAGAAATGTACCTTTGGAATGTCATTGGGGGAGCTCTTAGGCTTCATAGTTAATACAAGGGGGATCGAGGAAAACCCAAAAAAGATCAGGTCACTATTAGAAATGCCTTCACCAAGGTCGCAAAAAAGATGTACAGAGCTTAACCGAATAGGTCACGGCCTTAAACCAATTCGTATCAAAGTCCACTAACAAATATCTTCCCTTCTACAACTGGTTTAGGGGAAATAGACAGTTTGAATGGACAGAAGAATGTGAACGGACATTTCAGGATCTAAAAACTCACCTAGCTAAGCCCCCTATGTTATCAAAACTAACTTCTAGGGAAGGTCTATACTTATACCTAGTTGTAACAGAAAACGTGGTCAGTACTGTTTTAGTTTGAGAGGAAGACTGAACACAGAAACCTATGTACTATGTGATCAAGAGGCTTCTGGGAACTGAATCTAGATATCTTCCAATCGAAAATCTCTCATTTTGTTTGATCCTGGCCTCGAGAAAACTGAGGATGTATTTCCAGTTCCACACTATACACGTCTTAACCGATCAGACTTTAAGGCATGTCTTGCAAAAACTTAAGACATCAGGGCATTTGTTAAAGTGGTCCATCGAACTCAGTCAGTTCGAAATATCATACAAACCATGAACAACAATTAAAGGCAAAGCTCCCACTGACTTCATGGTTTAATGTACCGTGTTCCAGGAAAAACCAATGAGAGAGCATGTACAAGAGTTGTGGAAACTCTTCATTGACGGATCGTCCAATGAGAACAGATCTGGAGCTGGGATAATTCTAATCTCACCTGAAGGGCACCGATTCCATACAGCTCTGAGGTTTGGTTTTGACGCATCCAACAAGGAAGCAAAGTACGAGGCATTATTGGTTGGAGTTCGGATGGCAAAGGAGCTGAAAGCAAGAGCAATTCAATGCTTTAGCAATTCTTAGCTCATGGTTAAACAAGTATTAGGGGAGTACCAAGCTCGATGAATCAAAATGGTAGCATATCTAGATAAGGTTAAGGGTGAACTATCTGAATTTGAGTTCTATTTCGTTGAGCTGGTCCCCCACGAACAGAACACTTATGCTGATGCTCTAGCTAGACTCGCCACCACCAAGGAAATGGACACATTAAATGTGGTCCCCGTAGAATTATTGGAACAACCAAGTATTGAGAAAGATTCATTGAAAGTCAAAGTAATTTGCACAAAACCGACAAGGATGGCTCTTATTGTCGAGTACCTTACGACCAGTAAACTGCCAGAAGATTGAAAGGATGCAAGAAAATTATTGTATTAGGTCCTACGATATGTTATGGTCAAAGGAATTCTCTACAGGAGAGGCCATTTGTTGCCCCTCCTGCGATGTGTTCTGCCCAAGGAATCACAAACCATCCTTTGAGAAATAAGCGAAGGGTTTTATGGAGAACATGATGGGGGGCAGAACTTGGCTATGAAGGTATTGAGGCAAGGTTCTGGCCTACACTCAAGAAGGACTCAGCCTCGTATGTCCTCAAGTGCGACAAGTGTTAGCGTTTTGCCACCATTGCTTGAGTAGCACCCATGGAGTTGACCATGATTTCGTCTCCTTGGCCATTTAATGTATGGGGAATTGACTTAATGGACTCATTGCCAACTTGAAAGGGAGGAATGCACTATGCGGTTGTTGCCATTGACTACTTTTCTAAGTGGGTTGTGGTCGAGCCCCTGGCGACTATAACCTCAAAGAGAGACTTAGATTTTGTTGTGAAACACATCATATGCCATTTTTTATTTCGAAAGAAGATTGTTTCTAATAATAGGACTCAATTTGACAGTGACCTATTCACAACCTTTTGCTAGAAATATGACATAATTAATAGTTTCTCCTCAATAGCATACCCTCAAGCTAATGGGCAGGTCGAGGCAGTAAACAAAACCCTAAAGGAGAGCTTAAAGAAGCGACTAGAAGATGCTAAAGGGCTATGTCCATATTAGCTCCCGCAAGTGCTCGGGGCCTATAGGACCTCACATCGCACATATACTAGGCATACACCCTTCTTTATGACCTTTGGAAGCGAGGCTATGCTCCTAGTACAGGCTCTAGTGATGTCACATAGGCAAAGAACCTGCAACCAAGATCGAAATCTTGACCAGCTTAATGCATCCCTGTACTTCATTGAAGAGCGGCGGGATAAGCCCCAATTATAGCTCGCCCATTACCAGCAAAGGGTTACTCGCTACTTTAATTTGAAAGTCAAAGGACGTAGACTCGAACTAGGTGATTTGGTGCTCCAAAGGGTGTTTTTGGCGAACAAAGATCCTAAAGATGGTGTATTGGGACCGAACTGGGAAGGACCCTACCATATCGTGGAAATATTAAGTGAAGGAACCTTCAAACTAGCTCAGTTGAGTGGAGAATCGGTCCCACAGACCTGGAATGCTCTACATCTCAAAAAATACAATCAGAAATAGGACAACTTTGTTAGATTTTAATATTCGTAGCATTTTTTCTTTCGTGTATGGCTTGTTTATAAAAGTCATTTCATTTTAATAACACGAGATTGAAACGTACTTTAAACGTGGAGCCAATATTTTATTTGATTCTTGTAATGTAGCACAAGCTCATTTTTTAAAAGCGATCTAGAATATTCATAAATTTTGATCGCTTGGGGAGCATTTAACCCTCGAACAGTCTTTGAAGTATTCAACAAATTTAGATAAAATTTGTACAACATAGAATTTGGAAAATCGATTATTCTATGGCTTTTTAAAGCTCGAGTTTTCAAAGAAAATTCGAACATGAACTAATTTAAGAAAATTCAAAGTAAAACAAAACCTAGAATTCAACTAGATAATCTTGTATATAACCAGGTCTGAGGTCCAATTCTTAACAGGTGTAACGCTATTAGGTGAACAAACTCCTGGATATAACTAGGTCAAAGGCCTTATTCTTAATAGGTGTAACGCTATTAGGCAAACAAACTCATGGATATAACCAGGTCAAAGGCTTGATTCTTAACAGGTGTAATGCTATTAGGCAAACAAACTCTTGAATATAACCAGGTCATCAACAAGAATCAATTGGTCGAGCCATCAGGCATTTATCTCGATCTAAAATTAACCCCTATGAATATACATATGTACAAGGACTCTTTTTAATATTCATAAACATGGTTAGATAATAGATTAAGGGGAGAAAAAAATAGATCATAAATTAATAAACATGTACGAACGTAAGTATGTGAATAACTCGAGGAAAATTAACCTCGAACTGAGCCCGAAGGTGAGTGTCTCGACTTTTGAAAGCTTAATTACAATGAGTACACAAAGCCCAGCATGAAACAAAAAAAATAAAAATAAAAAAAGGACGCCCTAGACATCACTGAGCTCCGGCAACATGCCCGTGTGATGTCACCTCTTCATAACCCCCTTCAGCAACCCCAGAAGCCTCGACAGTCTCAAAGGGCTATTGTGATAATTAGTTTTGGAACATGGCAATATATCACCCCCAGAGTGTTCTGTCCATGAATGAGAAGTCTCCTTCCTGACTCTAAGGCAACACTAAGAAGGCCCAACACCGATAAATCATTTCCTCCAGAGAGCTTGTTGCCTTGGCAACCTCCTTCTTGGCCTTCTCAGCCTCCTGTTTGGCTCTCTCCTCAACCTTGGGTAGGCTCTTTTTAAGCACTTCAACTTCCTCAAGTTTCTTGTTGAGGTTGTCGACCTCAACCTGCAGCTTATCTCGACGCCAGCTCACTTCGATGACCTTTCCCTTGGTGATTCACTCATTGTCCTGGGATGCCACCCGGGCGGGCCTGGCCTCGTTCCTTTGAGTTCGAATTCGGGCAAAGCTATAGATTTGGGCTAAATAAGACTACAAAATAAAACATAACAGGTTTAGCTCACGAAAATTAGATAAACAAAACTAATAGGGATGACTTACAGTCAAATTCATTCCCAAGGTTGGTTCTAGGACATTCTCTAGGAAATGCTCCTCTATGGCTCTCAGGTCCTTGATGTTCATCTAATTGGCATGGCCCACCAGGTGATTTTTCATCTCATGGAGGGACCCACAAAGTGCCTTCAAAACCTTTCTGACCTTAAGCATCATAACTGGAAGCTGCACAAATGGGGCCTTGCCTTGGACAACTTAAGGTATCGAAGTAAGGTCGTGAGGAGCAAGCAAAGGGGCTTCGTGAATGGTAACTGCTATTACCTGAGCTGATCAACTTTAGGTTATGGACTGGGTTGGGCAAAACCTCTAACTTAGGATTATCGGAGGACAGGGAGATTCTAATAGTATTACACTGTGGGACTTATGGGGTTCGAGCTCCTCATCTAGACTAGACTTGTGCTCAATCTGCCTAATACTCGAAGTGAGTGTACCTTGACACAGGAAGGCCATGACAAAAGGTTTGTACTATACTATTAAAAAATAGTGGACCTAAAATTCAAGGTATTTTCTACCACTATAGTACACTTGGGGTAACTATAGTCATGGCGTATGACCAGTTGGTCAACACACAGAAGAAGGGTCACATTCATGTCCGGATCAACTGGATGTCGGTTCAAATGCTGCCTCGGCTTGAATCGAATTAGCCTAAAACTGCCACCGACCCAGTTTATATTCTCTATATGGATTACCTTGGCCGGAGGTGCCAGCTACTACCCCCGATTCAGCACGACCTTGACCAGAATCTTGTCTTTCTTCAGGAACTCTTCTTTTACGCACTAACTATGTGACCTCCTCTTCCTCATCAACTTCCTCAGAACCTGGAAGGAGCTCATGGGGAGGGGGAGTTCAGGGAGGGGACCTCGAGCCCTTATGGCTAGCGTGTGATCCTCATGGATTAGCTTGAAAGCCACCATGGTGGCATCATTCACCACCCTCCAGAACTATTTCTCCTTGACAGGAGCACTGTCCAGAGTTTGATATTGACCTCCGAGGGTCCCTGATTTCCCCATTCGCTGATATATAGATTCATAAGGAAACAACTCGATCAAAATAATTTTTAAATTGGTTAAGAAAAAGGATTCAAGTACAAAGTTCAAAATCCTGAGAAACTTACGAGGACGGTTGAAGTATCGATGAGTGCATTTCTTGAACCTGTTTGACATAAAGAATTGGTCCTTATAGTCATTCAGGTGGCTATGGAGATCGATGATGGAGTTTGTGTTGGGGAATCTGGTGAGGTAGTATAAACCATCACCTCAACCCTTTGTCTCTAGATTGGCCTTGAGGTAGAATAAAGACATAATGTCGTAGGGTTGGGGACTTCCCACTTGTGCTTCGAAAATAAATACTTCAACCCCACCAGGAGTCGATACGAGTTCGGGGGGAGCTGGAACAATGCCAGTTCAACGTAGTTTAAAAATTACACGAAGTACTGGTCCAAGGGAAGGAAGGCACCTGCGTTCAGGTGCTCATCACTCCAAGCCCCAAAGTCATCCTAGAGCGGGGTGCAGCTTCGTTCTCCATCCAACGGAGGGCGAGCAACGAGTACTTTGGAACACGTCTCAATCTCGTGACCCAGTAAGATTTTGTTCACCTTGCCCCGAGTCTTTATCCAAGACTCAATGTGCTCGGCCTCGAAGATGGTGTCAAGGCCAACCTCGACCTACCTATCCACCACTAGGCCAAAGTGGGGAATGGGGCTCTTAGAGGCGACCTACTTATCGTTTTTTTTTTTAGACGAGGAGCTCACCACTGATTTCTTCTTCTGACTTGCCATACTTTAATTTTCCTGGTGCAAAGCGCCCTATTAGAGGCGACCTAAGATATAACCTTGCCTCGATAATAGAAGTGAGGGCAACCTAGGGTTTCGGATTTGGTCTACTCGACCTAAGTTATCCACAAGCTAAGTGTAACTTGTAACGCCCTACCACCTTAGAGTCGTTACTAAGTGAGTTTAAAATGTGTAATTAGCTCACTAGACGAGGTTTTAATAATAAAAGTGTGATTAAATAGGAATCTAGGCTGTAATTTATTGAAGTACTCTATTTCGTTAAAAGTTTAAGAGATTAACATTCAGGATCCCAAAGTGAGGTTTGTAAAATATTTACAATTCAAAATAGGTTTACAGATGACTAATTATCAAAAACATAGTTTTATACAACCATTCCTCAAAATGCCCCCAACCAAAGCAGTCGGGCAGGCCAAACATGTACGCGCTGCCCCCACGCTCTCCGTACTCATGGCTGGTTGACTTTCTCTTTGTCCTTACCTGCAACACATAGCACCCATGAGCCGAAGCCCAGCAAGAAAACTCATATAGCACATAACATATGCATATCATACAATCACTATAGTAGATAACTCATATCTAATCAGACTGTCCATAAGATTTAAACACATATACGGCCATGCCGTCCCAGAAGCGTTACCAAAGCCTGGGATCTCGGTCTACACCGTAAGGATATCCCATGTATCCATTGGGGTCTCACCCTAACTATAAGCACTCCATGTGCTAGGTGATAATCCCGGCCCCACTACCGTTCTCGGCCCTTCGCCGTTCCCGGCTCCTTTGCCGTTCATTCTGCTATAACCACATACAGCATTCTCAAACAACAATCATACATATAACAATTCATTTTAAGCTACACCCTAACAAGAATACAATCTAGGGTCGTGCCCTGAAACAACACTATGGGCCCATGCCCTGCTCTACGGGTGTTACCGTTTTCTTACCTGTATCTCGAGCTTCATAATGCAACAAAGACTCGAGCACGGTCCTCTATCCCGAGCATCTTCGAAGACCTAGTCACAACACATATAAAACATCCTTTAATACTAACCAATCCAAAACTACTTCCCGGGACCAATCCCATACTCTCGGAATCCCCAAATTCCTAAAACAATGCATCGGAAACATCCCTCGAGCCCCCAGAGCAAATGCCCAAAAATGAAAATTTTCCTATCCTGAAAATAGCCTAGCGCCGCGGCGCCCAGAAAGTCAGAGAGTATCCCCAGCCCTGAAACAGCCTCGCGCCGCGACGCCAAAGAACAGGGCCGCGGTGCCCCATCGCGAACCCAGAAATCTGGGTTTTCCCCTGCGTTTTTCCCGAGTCAAAACAACTCCAATTCAACCCAAACAAGTACCTAAGCCCCAAAATCAATTTGAAACCCCAAATGAACCCTTTAACAACCTATAAACATCAAAAACAAACTCATTTACACAATCACACTCAAAATCCATTCTTGAGTTTCAAATTTCAGAAGTTCAAACCATGGCTTTTAAAACATAAACCAAAGCCTAAAAACTTCAAACCAAACTTCTAAAATCTTAAACCACACCAGATACAAAATTTAAACATGCTAAAGATTCATACCTCAATCAAAGCTCAGCTTGAATTCTCCTCAATTCTAGCTTCAAGCCACCTTCCTTTTGCTATCCTAACTGAATTTCCAAGTAAAACCAGCCATATTTCCTTTAAATTTCCCACACTCAATCTCTGAAAATTCCGGCTTAAATTCAACAAAAACAGAGCACAAACTCTTACCTCTGAGCAATCTTAGCCTTATCTTGATTTTGGTTGCCTCAAACCTCTTGATTCCCCTCCTAGGTTTCAAACTCAGGTTCCTTCTTGTTCTCCTCTTTCCTTCTAGCTTTTTCCTCTAATTTCAGCATAAACCAACATATGACTAAGTATAATACGTGATTCACCCTTTCCTTCAGCTGAAGTTTATCCAACCCTTTGCCTAAATACTATCTTACCCCTTCATCTAAATCCTTTCCTAACTACACCTCAAGGGCATTTTTGTCATCTCATCTCTATTACAATTCTACCATTTTCCCATCACAACTTGTTACTCTCAACAGTTACTAATGGTTACTCAAGTTACTCAATCACCAATAGCCATTAACTCACAAACTCAAGGTACAAAATTCCCAAAATACCCCTAGGCTCCTCCCGAGCCGGGTATTTAATCCCGTTGTGACTTTTAAACTAATTAGCTCCCTAGGACCGTCTTGGCACGTGCATCACATTAATATCACCACACTCGCGTGGTATAAATCACATAATACAATTATCACATTTATGCCCTCAGCAGGCCAAAATTACCAATTTACCCCTAACATACAAACGGGGTCCACATGCATATTTATTCCACCTAAACATGCATTCTAATCACATATTCATTCAAATTCATATATTATCATGTTAATTCACTTATTTCCCTCCAGGCACGCTAATCAAGGTCCTAAACCTTATTAGCAACTTGAGGTGTTACAATTAATTGTGACAGTCAGAATCCCGTGATCCATAAGGGGAAAGACCGGGTAAGCTGTGCAATCCCACACCGCCTGGGGAAGGTCAAGTGTGATGATTCTAAGACTGTGTAGGTATGGGACTACACAGTTGAAGAGGGCTTAAATGGATTGATGGGTACTACCTATATCAACAAGATGCATCTTCTTTTCGGTAGCCCATCACTTGAGAACTCCAAAGTTAAGTGTGCTTAACCTGGAGTAATCTCAAGATGGGTGACCTCCTGGGAAGTTTTCCTAGGAAGCATGTGAGTGAGGACAAAGCATGCTGAAAAGACTCGTGTTGGTTTGTAGGACCAGTCGTCATTCCAGAAAGCAGCCATAGTGACGTGGGGCGTCACACTAAGTTTCCACCTGATGCTATTACCTGAGTGCACGCTGGTCAAAGATGACACGCCATAACCTCAGGAAACCCTGATACTTGAAGATTTGCGTGTCAGACTCGATACCTCTCTGGAAAGCAGTTTAATGAAAAACCACTCTAAGATACCATGACCCTTAAACTACCTAAGCTACCTAGAGCTGAACTTAAAAAACCCTCAAATCTTCACGTTCAGATATTCAATCATTCCTCTCTCAAACCCAAAAAACCCAGGATTTGGTGCATTATTCCTAGTTGTTTCTAATGCTATCAGTTATGGTCACATATAAAACCTAAACTAAATTCGTACCAGACCGAAACAAGCAAAAAAAATACTGGACAGTTTCATAAAGCTTATTGAAAAATAAGAAAATGAAATTTAAACTATGTATAAAAATACTTACAAATTGGATACTTGGTCTAGGAAATGATTGAATAATCAGAAGTGATAGTTTGAAGGTTCCTAGAAAACAAGGGAATGCAAAGAGCTTTAAGTATTTTGAAAAAGAAGAAAGTGGAGACGAAAATTTTGAATGCAAAGGTGGTAAGGCTCAGGCTTGGTTCTTCTATTTATTCAAAAACTTCATGAGCCAATCTAGGCCACATGATTATATCAATTCGAGATTCGAGGATTTGAATTAAAAAAAAAATTGACGACAAAAAGTTGACAAGACAACTGTCACAGTACTCAAAACCCGAACAGATGCCTATGAAATATAGACACGTGTCCCATACTCGAGTGAAGTGGTGGGCACGTTTTCTCATAACAGAAGCCGAAAATCCCCTACTATGCATGTCAGAAGTCACGTCATGCCCGAGCAGGAGCTTGGTGGTAAATGTTGTACCCCAAAAATATGAGCTGAATTACTCAGCATGGGGTACAGCTAGCAAATACGTGTATGAAGAAAAAGCATACGTAGAGTATATTGTTAACTCTGGAGTGAGCAGCTCAAGTCAACTTATGTAGGGCACCAAAAAAAAATTTTAGCTTAATTAATTTTGTGCTTTATTTTATTATTAATTTTTAAGTGTTAGGAAATTATTTTTAATTTTTTAAATTGTTTGGTAGAAATTATGTGAATTTAATTTATTAATTGTTTTATTTAATTATTTTATTTGTGAATTCATGAGTTTTGATTGTGTGCACCAAGGTGCATGGTTAGTAGAGATGCACTTGAGCACTTGTGTGTGCATGTGCATGGTTGCATGGTGAGCATGCATTAGTTTTCTATGAATATTTTATTTTATTTTGTTTATTTATTATTATTATAAAAGATAAAGAGAAAATGAAAATAGTAAAAGGGGTAAGCTATTAGTGAATTTGTACCTATCTATGGAAGGTTGAAAAATTAAGGAATGTATTGTGAAAAGCCACCTTTGCCCGAGTATAGAGAGAGAAGGGGTGAGGGGTGGTCGGTCAATGTAGGGATTTGGTTTCCTTTTTTGGTGCTCCATCACTTGAATTTAGGGGAAATAATCAAGGGGGGGATAGGGTCTTGAATGAGGATATTTCCTCTTAGGGTTTTATAAGGGAAAGAGAGAATAGAGAGCCTCATTTTGGGTGCTAGCTGATTGCACAAGGGTAGAGAGAGAAATGGCTCAGTAAGGAGAGAAAGAAAGAAAGAAGAAGAAAGAAGGAGAAGGGGTTTGAAATCCCTAGGAGTAAGTATTCTAGTTATGTTTTTTTTTTCATTCTCTTCTTCTTCTTGAATCTAGGAGTATTTGTGGTTTCTTTCTTTGGTTGATTGGTGTTCGAAAATCCCCATAGGTGTCAAGGTTCTTTTTGCTATGGCATTCTTGATTCAACAATCAAGAGAGGTAATGGATTCTCCCTTATTTGTTTGATGTGGTAATGATCATGGATTATGATTTATCTCCCTTATTTTTGTATTAATTGATGTTGTTGTGGAGAGACATGGTATTGAGATCTGAGAAACATGTTGATCATGATGGTTAGTGCTATGGTGGTTTCGGCCAACAAGTGTATAAGCCTAGTTTTATTTTTTTTCCTTTCTTTTCCTTTTGATTTGTTGTTGTGGTCAAATGCATGTTATAGGATTTTGATGTTTATGTTGAATTTGGGTAATCATGTCTATTGTTGAAATGAATTGTTATATATATATATATATATTTATAAGAAAGCATGATGACTTTGAATGCTAAAACTTATTAACGGATTCTATGTATTTTCAGCAAAGAACATGAATTGAACTCTTGTTGTTGAATCCATTGATTTGATGAACATTCTTATGAAATTGGTATGTGGATATGACATATTAATATATTAATGCATGTTAGGGATATATATGTGTTGTGCTTATGCTTTTGGTAACCTAGGGATCCTTTTTGCATGATTGGTTTATATTGGGTTTGTATATCATGTTGGAACTTGTGAGCATAGAAGTATGCTAGGTTTTTCTTTGGGTTTGGAAACAACAAGAGATAGGAGTATGTTATAGGTTTCGCCCTAGTCTCTTATTAAATGATTTTGAACTTTGTTGATTCTCTTGACCTTATTTTTAAATTTTGGGGTAATTAGCATGTTGTTAATTGTGATCATTCATGTTATTAGGTTGCATAGAATTCAACATGAGCATGCATTATGGTGTAAGTTTGTTTTGACTTTGATGATGGTTTTGCATGCTTAAATGTATTCTTGAATTGTTCAAGTGTAGAAACATGTTAGGTTAGGTGTTAACATGATTAAAGGTGCAATTTTGACAATTGTAAACTTGCCATTTTTTTTTAAATTATTTGGTGGTGTTGATGTTTAATGATTTTTAAATGCACAAGTGAAGCCTCAAAATGATATTTTGATTTTATATAAGTAAGGGGCATTTTTATTTATTTAATTTTTGAAAGAATATAGTTTAAATTCAATTATGTGATTTTAATTAAATAAAATGCTTGTTGGAATTTTTGGTTTATTAAGAGAAAAAGACTTTTAAATAAGATAATTAAAAACATGTGCTCAAATAAATTAAGTCTTAGTATATGAAAAATGTGATTTTTTCAGAATTTAAATATGTATTTTTCACATTTATAAATTTGTATTTTTTTTATGAAAAGTAAAATTATTTTTCTAAAGGTGATCAAGAAACTCATTTTTTAATTATAAGTAACTACTAATTTTTTCACATTCTTTTAATAATAAATGAGATTATTATTTTATGAGAACTTAAAAGGCTAATTAATTATTTCTTAAAATTTGATTTTTGTAATAAAGTTATTGAATGACAAATATGTGGTTAAAAGAAATGATGAAGTAATAATTAAGTGGTAAATAAATAATTGTTTCTTAAATTTTATTAGAAAACACAATGAGATAAACATGTAGAAATTATCGACTTTAAACGTTAAATTTGAAGAACACTCCCACATATGCAAGTATATTTTTACGTTCAAACAGACACCTATTATTCAAACATATGATTTTATTTTGTAACCATGAAGGATTGATTGGTAGAATAAGAACTATTATTTTATGATTTATGTGGAATTATTGTATGTTTGTAATTATAGTGTAACTTGTGTCACGTGTGCATGGCCCATGCACACGTGGGGTATGTATGTTGGGCATGAGTATTCTTACGTGGAGGTACTTTGTATAGAGTAATTATACTTGAACGAGACCTGAAATGTTATTAATACTTAATAATATTGTTTACTTTATAAGTACTAATTAAACACATCAATAAGATGAACATAGACAAATTGATCTTAATCCTTAAGTTATTATGAACTTCTGTTTATGCCATATGATTTCTTTGATTAACTCGTTATGGTTTGTCAAAATGATCAGGCTGAAAACTTTTGTTTTGGGAACTCATTGATGTAAATGGCTGGGGACATAATATACAGATATGGAATCTATACCTTTCCAAAAAGAATTAAATAATGGTTCTCTTAAGGGTTGGCTTTTGGAACTGAAAGATTATTGAGCGCAAATTCATAAATCGGTTTATGAATTAACCTTCACAAGAGGTAGCTCTACACCTTTACTTAAAGAAACAAGATATAATTAAAGAGGTTATACGGTAATTAATTTCTACTTTAATTATGAACCACGAAAAGATGATTGAATTTTATGTAGTGATTAAATCGTTGGACACGTTTTATACTTCAAAGTACTCATTAAATAAATATCTATAATTACAAGAGTGCAGTCTCATATTTTTAGTAGAATAATATTGAGATTAATAAATTAAGGTTATTATATTAAAGATTTTTAATTAATAATCTAAATTTATTGGAGTTTGAAATTATAGGTCCATAGGTGCCCAAGATGGCTCTATCAACACTATTCAAGGTAATAGTTGAAATTGGGAAAAATCAGGAAAATGACATATTTGGAAGAAATTTGGTCTTCAGGGTCAAATATGTAATTTAGACAAATTAATTAATATAATTTTTTAAATAAAATGGCATTTTGAAAATGGCTATTTAAATAATTATGATAACTAATTTTGAATTAATTAGTTTTTTTTTATTTAAATAATGTGAAAAGATATTTCTGATAATTCAAATTAGATTTTAATTTGAAAAGATATTTATTCTTTAATTAATCTGATAAGATTAGTTATAAAGTTTAGATATTTTTGAATAAATAATTATTAAATAATAAATAAAAGAAAGTGGTTAGAACACATCCCTGAAATCAGTGCATGCACTGTAGTTGGCATGTAACATGGTCCAAGAATGGGTCTTGGATATTTCTTTTATTTATTTAATAATTGGTTTATAATTTGAATTTTTAATTTAATTAATTCTTTTATAATTATATCCGATAGAAATTATTTTCTACAAGATTCTAAAGAAATTTAAAGCTTTTCACAGAGAGAAAAATATATCGTATTATTTTTCTCTATCCGTGAAAACTGTCTTAGAGTTTCCAAGATCTCATGAGTTGAGTACATCTTGGGAATCAGAAATTTTTCCACCATTACTCTACGTGCCCACACACGTCTTGAGCTCTAGAGATACTTCTTGGAAGATCTTGGTCTGAGTATTCAAAAGGCTGGTTTGGATTATATGTTCGTTGGAGTTACTAAAAGATAGCAATGATTCTTGATTGTTCTACAACTGGTAAATCATCATCTTTTTCTTTCTCTTTGATTAATGTTTTACATATTAAAGGATCTGATTATTTAAATAAAAAAATTGAAATCTCTAGGCCAATCACCTTGTGCTTTCCGTTGCGCATATGGTAAACTAGTTACCACACGAGCATGATCTGAGTTCGGATGAAGAGCTAGGGTCTTAAAGGATGCCTGATGTAGTGTTGTTAGAATCTCCTCTACCTCCAGTTTTAAGGAGTTAGAGGTCCCTCAAGTGGCTAGCCCGGCCCCCAACCTGAAATTAATTATCGTAGTTTCCTCCTCTTGTTTGGAGGGTAGGACTTTTCTTCTTTTACTTGTTTTTTTTGTTTAATTGGAATTTACCTTATCCTCTTTTGATCGTTTTCCAAGGGACGACATGGACCTCAAAAGCACCTTCAAGGCCAGTTCTGTTCCTGCCGTTAAGAGGCAGTGAGTCTCAAAGAAGGCCACCTCCGAGGCTGGAGCTTCAATGGGAACCCAAGCCCAAGCCAAGCATACCGCATCCTCCTAACCACAAGCTTCAATGGTAACAATCAAGGATACTCCTCCCCCAGCTCCCCGAGTGACTAGTTCTGCAGTTCCCCAGATTATCCAGGTAGCTCCTCCTGCTGCCACCCCAACTCCTCATATCAAGGTGGGAAAATTTCCCAACCATCTTCGAGCTCATTTCTAGGGCCTTTCCAGCCAAGTGGTCACGCATCTCAATCAACTCTCTGTTACGGAGATGGAAGCGATTGAGAGATAGTCTGTCCCATCCATTCTGAACTCTACCCTGGGAATGTGTCTGATCATGAGTTTCATTGCTACTTTCTCAAAATTTATCCCATATTTTCTATAGTCTAACCCTTCATCTATATTTCAATGTAGTCATGTTTTGCCCAAATCTAGGCTGGAGAACATATCTATCCCGCCCTTTGTGTGGTAGAGCAATCCGCAAAGGAGCTATACGAGGTCAAGGACGGGTGCAAGCAGATCGAGGATGCAACCATTCTATTAATTCAAAAGTAAATTAAAGGAAATGGATTTTATAATTAATCCGTACAAAATGATAACATAAAATGAACTTAAAAATAGACCCTATTACTGATAGTATTTCTTCAATTGTAAAGTGTTCCAAGTTCGTGGAACTACCTCTCCATTTAGATGAGCTAATCGGAAAGTACCTTCTCACAAGATTTCCATAATTTGATATGCTCCTTCGTAGTTCGGGCCTATAACACCATCCTTGTGGTTCTTGTTCGCTAGGAATACTCTTTTAAGCACTAAGTCCCTTAGCACGAGCCTTGTTCGTTGACCTTTGAGTTGAAGTATCAGGATACCCTTTGTTGATAGCAGGTGAGATGGATCTGTGATTCTTCTCGCCGTTCTCCAATTAGGTGCAAGGTGCATTTAGCAGGTCATGATTCTGCTCCTAGTCACATCTTATTTGCCTTAGTGACATCACTACGGTCTCGACTAGGAGCACAACTTCACTTCCATAGGTTAGTGAGAAGGGAGTATGCCAAGTAGAGGAAGTTCTATAGACCCAAAGTACTTGTGGGAGCTATTCAGGCCATAACCCTTTAGCATCCTCCAATCTTTTCTTTAAGTAGGTCTTGATGGTTTTATTCACTGCCTTGACATGTCTGTTAGTTTGAGGGTATGCTACCAAAGAAAAACTCTTGATTACGTCGTACTTCTCACAAATGTTTCTGAACAGATCACTATCGAATTGGGTCCCGTTATCTGACACGAACTTCTCCAAGAGTCTGGAATGACATACTATGTTTTTTTATCATAAAGTCAAGTACTCACTTCGAGGTTATAGTTGGTAAAGGTTTGGCCTCGACCACTTTGTAAAATAATCTATCACGACCGCAACATAGTGAACTCCTCTCTTTCCCAATAGTAATGAACCAATTAAATCTATTTCTCGGATGAAAAATGGCCAGGGCGAGGAGATCATGGTTAACTCCATAGGTGTAGCTCGGGAAACCGTCAAAAAGTGTTGGCATTTGTTGCATTTTGGCACATATGACATCAAGTATTTCTTTAGAGTAGGCCAATAATAACCCTGCCTCAACACCTCTAAGGCCAAGTTTTTCCCCTAGCCTGGTCTCCGCTGAATCCTTCATGGACTTCTTTGAGGATAGCTTGGACTTCTTCAGGCAGAACACATCTAAGGAGAGCCATGGAATGACCTCGCCTATAAAGAATCCCCTCGACCAGAACATACCTCGGGACCTAGTACAACAATTTTCGAGCGTCCTTGCCATCCTCAGGCAATTCTCTAGTGGTGAGATATTCCACGGTTGGGGTCATCCAGGTCGGGCCATATCAGATCATCTCGATCTCTTTCAAGTCTTCCTCTATACTGGGTTTGTCAAGAAACTCAACTAGAACTACATTCAATGTGTCCGCCTCTTTGGTGGTGGCAAGTGGGACCTACTCTAGGGAGTAAATTCAAATTCTGACAACTCTTTTTTTCCCTGGCCAAATAAGAGGCCATCTTGAGTACTCGAGCTTGAGTACTCAAGCTTGATACTCTCCCATTTCTATATTTACCAGGAGTTGAGAATCACTAAAGCACTGGATAGACTTTGCTTTTAGCTTCTTGGCGATCCGGATTCCAGCCAACAATGCCACATACTCGACTTCGTTATTGGAGGCATCGAATCCAAATCTGAGAGTTGTATGAAAACGATTCCCATTGGGTGTAATCAAGATTATTCCGGATCCAAATCAATGCTCATTTGACTACCCATCAACAAAGAGTTTCCATAATTCTTGAACCAGTTCTCTCATAGGCTTGTCCTGGAAACTGGTACCCACGACCACGAAATCAGCAAGGGCCTGACCCTTTATGGTTGTTCATGGCTTATATAAAATCTCGTACTCACTAAGTTCGATGGCCCACTTCAAAAATTGTCCCGATGCTATAGGTTTTTGCAAAACCTACCTTAAAGGTTGATTAAGACGTGTATGACGTCGGACTGGAAATACAGTCTCAGCTTCCTTGAAGCCACGATCAGACTGAACACAAGTTTTTTGATTAGGGGATATCATGTCTTAACTCCCAGTAGCCTCTTTCTAATACAATACACTAGTTTTTGTGCTCGATTTTCCTCTTGAACTAATACATCACTGACCGCATTCTCAGTTATAGCTAGTGTTGGTTTTTATAGATCAAATCAGAGATTATACGCAGCGGAACAACAATCAAAATTGTTAATTTAACTCCACAAGATTTCTAGATCTACTTCTTCACATACATATATATATATTGAATCAAAGAGATGAATAGAAAATTACCTCAAGTCCTTTCTTGCTGCTATCTTTTTGTACGGTAAAAATCTTTGAGATCTCACACCAGGATCTACCAAAATGTTCTCAACACACAAAGAACGAGTGCGGGCTAATTATACAAAACAATAGGCAAGATATATATATATATCAGATGTTCTCAACACATGAGATCTGATAAAGTTTTGACCTAAATTTGTGAAGAACAGTGACTTATGCTTGTAGCACTGTTCTATTTCTCTCAAGGAGATTTCACGATATATTTTCTATCACTGAAAAGTATCGCTCTGAAAAACTGATCTCCTATATTTAATATATACAAGATATTAAAAATAAATAATATTATTTATTTTAAACAATTTGAAAATAACTAATCAGTTATCAGATTTTTGTTTAAATAATAATATTTTAATCATATTAAAATATCTTATTATTTATTTAATAATTAAATAACTAAAATTTTTGAATCAAGATCCTTCTAGAACCTTTCTTGTGCGTGTAGCACAGTGCCCACCTCATGCCAAAGAGGGCATGTGATTTTTCCCAATTTTCATAATTATTTAAATACCAAAAAATCCCAAAAATAAATTAATTCAAAATTAATTATAGTTTTGTTAAATCAAATAATTAATTAATTACACATAATTATACAATAATTATGTTTAGTGCATAGAAAAATATTTTACTTATCAAATAAGTCATTTTGCCCATTTTTTTATTTATCTTTGTCAGTGTTTGTTTGAGCCATTTCGGGAACCATAGACCTATAATATTAAGCTCCAATAAATTAAAACTAAATAATTAAACTCTTTAATCATTATAGTTAATTTATTAATTTTAATATTTCTCCACTATAAATTCAGAATTGAACTCTTTATGTTATAGATATACTTTTACAGAAATCTTATTTTAAGCTGTCCATTGATATAACCATCTTATAATAGTTCAACCCTCTAATTAATTAGTTCATAAATTAGAATGCAAGAATTACCACTTTTACCTTTCTAATTTACTTTGTATTCCTTAAGTACCATTAATTCACTAGTGAACAATTAATCTATAATCTAATTATAGATTTGAGCTCAAAATCATTCAGTTCCAGAATTAACTCTTAAGGGAACCAATATACGATCCATTAGGAAAGATTAGATTCCTTATTGTTGATACATATTCCCAGCCATCCATGATATTAAATCTCCAAAACAAAAGGCATTAGCCTCATTCTATGAAGAGACCTTAACGAATGAATCAAAAGATTTAATAAACATAAATAGGAGTTCATGAACACTCAGAATTTAGATTGATCTATAAATGATCATCAATTATGATATGAATTATAAATCTTTATTATTAAATGGTTTTTGGATAAAGACTTTTATTCATATCGGTCCCTGTCATATATAATCATATTATATAAAGCACCTTTACCGAGATGTCTTACCACATCAATAATCTAAATCTAGATTATTTGTATCAACATGATACTCAGTAAACCGTACTTACAATCCCAATTAAAGAATTCCATAACTTCAATTTGTTATTGACTATTTTTATTCATTCATGTGATCTTAATTCTCTCGTACTAATACAAGATCACATCCTCAATAATGAATATGGAATTTTTCTGATATTTACAAAAATTTATTCAAACAATAATTTAATAATCTAAATATAACAATAATAGACTGTACGCCCTGATTTTCCCACGGGCTGATTAGCAAGTCGAGCTGCGGCCTAACCATGATTACCTCATGATCATCCCCAAGGCCGGAGCTTCTGTCGTAATGTCGTGCCTTCTTAGCTCGAGGAAGCCCCAAGAGCTCGCCTTCACCGTCCAAGACCGGGGCAAGGATTCCGAAGGCCGAAGACCGAGCTAAGTATGAAGCTCCTGGTACGAGCTGGATATGGAGGCTGTGACCCTTTTTGTGAAGTCAACACACGCAAGGTAAACGTGCATATATCAAGCATCACGTGTCTGATATCCCCCTGACTTCTTGGACACGCAGCAGGAACGTGCGTATTCAGACACCCACGACTGGGTTGGGCCGTGCGGCCCATTACCTCCTTACCTATCGATTTGACCACACTTCTGTGTCTGGTTTAGGAATTAATCATGAATGTCACAGAATTGATATGACAAGTAAGAAGGTCACGGGATGACCTTCTTACCAACTTCCAGGTGCCTTCTCCTATAAATATGGAGACCCTGGGAGTTGATAGGGGTTGGAAAAAAAAAATCTCTTGTAAGAAATACTCTGTTATCAAATACCCAGTATATATCAATAATATTGACTAGTGGAGTAGAAGGATTTTAACCTTTGAACCACTAAAAAAAACATGTCTTGAGTCACCTCTTTCATCCTCTAAGATCATATATCTGTTTCGGTTCTACATTTGGCACTAATCCATTTCACTTCTTCTCTTAATTACCTGTTGGCAAAGAACCGCGTCAACATAGACCATTGTATTTATTTATTCATTGAAATAATAAATGTCTTTTACATGCTTTTAGGACATACTCCTAACAGCTAGGTATAGGTATAAATTTTCCTTCGCAACAGGCTTTGATAGGACAGGGAGTTCAACTAGATGCTTTTTAGGTCTTGAAATTCCTACTCACACTATTCAGTCCATTCAAATCATTTATTTCCCCTGAGAAAATTATAGAAGGGGAGACACTTATCAGTAGACTTTGACACGAACCAATTAAGGGCTGGGACTTTCCTAGTTAGGCTTTGGACCTCTTTTCACGACCTGAGTGATAGCATCTCTAACAGTGATTTGATTTTCTCGGGATTAGCTTCAATCCCCCTTAAGTTGACAATGAAGCCGAGGAAATTCCTCGACGAGACCCCGAAGGTACATTTCTGGGGGTTTAGCTTCATGTGATACTTCCTTAATACGCCAAAAAATTCTTCCATGTTGAATACATGGTTGTTGGTAGTTTTTGACTTGAGAGGCATGTCATCAACATACACCTCCATGTTTTTCCCATTTTGGTCAACAAACATCTTGTTTACTAACCTCTGGTAAGTTGCTCCAGCATTCTTCTGCTCGAACATCATGACTTTATAATAGTACACATTGTGCTCGGTCATGAAGTTGGTATGCTCTTGGTTTGCAGGGCTCATCGCGATCTGATTTATCCAAAATACATGTCCATGAAAGACATGAGCTCGTGACCTGTTGTGGCATCGACGAGCTGAACAATTCTTGGCAAAGGAAAACAGTCATTCGGGTAGACTTTAATGCGGTTGGAGAAGTTGATGCAGGTCCTCCACTTTCTGTTTGGTTTTGGAACCAGGACATGGTTGGCTATCCAAGTCAGATACTTGGTCTCCCTAATGAATCTACATTTTAAGAGGTGAGCTACCACTTCCTCCAGTGCTTCTCATATTTCCATTCGCAATAGCCTTCTCTTTTATTGTTTGCCAGGTATGTTTCTATTTATATTCAGTGTGTGCATGATCACACTCGAACAAAAACCTACCATTTCAACATGTGACTAGGTGAAGACGTCGAGGTTATTCCTCAAAAACTCGATCAGATATTTTTTGTGTTCAACACTGAGATTCTTTCCAATCTTTACGACCTTTGAAGTTTCTTATGGGTCGAGAATAACCTCTTATAGCTCCTCCAAATCTTGGAGCTCAGTTTGGTCTTCACCTATCCTTGGGTCATTTTCTTCTTGGTGGGCGACCTCATCTACCGCCACTCGAGATTCTTCTGTCTCCTTGACAACCACCATTGCCTAAGGCTCCTCAGTTTCCTCAATTAGTACCATGGCTTGTTGCCCGAGTTGTGATCTTCCCTTCATGAAAATTTTATAGCATTCTCTGGCAGCGAGTTGGTCCCCCCTTACTGTGCATATCCTAGTGGGCTAAGGGACTTCATAGTTAAGTGGCAGACAGAGGTTATGGCTTCGAACGTCATTAATGTTGGTCGCCCCAAAATGGCATTGTAGGCAATCGGAAAATCTATTACGATGAACTCAATTATCTTTGCCATAGCTCGTGCTTCATCGCCCATGGTGACAACTAGCTCTATCATTTTTATGGCTACCATTCCTTCTCCTGAAAACTCATACTGATTCGTGGAGGTTTCCTTTAGATTGGCCACTGATATCCTCATCTTCTCTAGAGTGGACCTGAATAGCACGTTCACTGAGCTCCCATTATCAATCAAGATCCTTCTAACTCTTCGGTTTACAAGCTGAATGATTATTACAAGCAGATCATTATGAGGGAATTGGACAAGGCTAGTGTCTTCTCCCGTAAAAATGATAGGTTGTTTGTCCATTTGTTGTATCTTTGACAGTCACTGCTCCAGAGTGAACACTACGCCATCATGAGCATTTAGCTCCTAGATATATCTTTTTCTGGGCCCCTTTGCTCATGCTAGCCAAATGTGGTCTGCCTGCGATCAAGGCTATGTCTCTTCTCTTCCTTCAATAGGAAGAGGGATGTGTTGGTTTTCCGGAGCTAAGAGAGCGGACGTTTGATTCACTTGATGTCCCAGAGCTAGTTGTGGACTCTAGCCAGCTGTGGATTGGGAGCTATCCTATTTTGAGCTACTGTGCTAACGGTCCAACTCGGATGAGTGTCTCGACCTGGTCCTTTAATTAACAGAAATCATCAGTATTGTGGCCAATGTCGTTGTGATAAAGACAAAACTTGGCTGGGTCTCTCTTTGCCCATTGCTAGGTAAATGTGTTCATGCGTATCTGCCAGGTTGGTATATGCAGTGAATATTGAAGTGTACTTGTTCCCCGCTTTATTTTTCTTAGACCCTGCCTAGTCTCCTTCATTATTTCCTTTGTCCTGTTATTATTCTCTGCCTAGTTGTTATGGGTAGGGAGCTGAGTCGTAGTTGCAGTATTCGTTACAACTCCAGCGAGCTGAGTGGGAATTTGGCTAGTCCTTACCATTGTGGACTCTGCCTCTTCGAGGCTTATACATTTTTGAGTTTGGGCTAGGAAATCATCTGTATTCTTTTCTCCCTCCCTTTGGAGATCTTTCCACAATTCACCTCCCACAGTGATTGTTAATCGCATTGCCATGATCTTGGAGCTATCATCAGCGTCCCTAGCTCGAGCAGCTATGTTAGTGAACTGGTTTATGTAAGCCTAGAGAGACTTACCCAATTGATGCTTTATATTGGCTAAGGAATTGGCTTCTACTCATACTTCTTTCACAGCTTGGAACTATTTTTTGAACTCTGTCGACAGCTGTTGCCAGGAGATGATTGAGTGCCTTTTAAATTTATTAAACCACAACCTGGCTGGTCTTGTCAGTGTGGCTGGGAACAGAACATAGCGCAAGTCGATGTTAACATTATGGGATGTCATTAGAGTATTGAAAGTCTCGATGTGGTTTGATGGGTCAGTAGTTCCGTCATATATCGTCATGTTCGACATCTTGAAACCTATTGGGTACAGAGCTGCAACAATGTGAGGAGCGAAACGCTCGAGCTCCTCATCAGAATCACAATCATCCTGATTTTTCCCAGACATGAGGTGTTTCATTTTCTCTTCCATCATAACGAGCCACTCAGGGGTTGGGTCCTTCACTTCCAGGTTATTTGGGAGTTGATTATTAGCTCCCACCCTGGTCTGCTCGTTATTCAGGTTATTGTTCCTCCAAGCTTGAGCTCAGTTAATCGAGATGTTCTCATTATCATGCTTTATTGAAGGGTTTTCCCTCGTTTGATATAACTCAGATCGTTATTGCGAGCTTGCTCTCCCCGTTGGGTGTTCAAATGATCGTGCAAGTCAGACTAATGATTAGAGCGATAACTCTGATCTGGATTCAAATGACTCCTCATGTTGGTTTCCTGTCTTCGAGAGTGTATACTGCGCACACTTTCTGACCTACCCTCATGACGACTTTCTGTCCAGTAGCTATCTTCAGTGAAGCTTACCATTCATGGCTGAGGTCGCTGTGCTTGGTTTTTCACTCAAACTCGGATCCCAGTATCTCCAAATCGTGAAACATATGTATCTTCTCTAGGAATAGAGTTTATTTTATTGTTTCCATGAGCTTATGTCTTACCTTGTGCTCGCGGTGGTGTCAGATGATGAATTTGTGATGGTGGGTGCCTTATTGGAGAGGCAATCCGTCGTCCATCAGGGCGCACCAAACTAGGTCGTCCATTATCCACTCCAATATCTCAAGCTAGAGGCAAAGTTTCCTCATTTCTCTGCACTTGACTAGTTGGCCTGTTTGGTGCTGGAGGATTCATAGGGACTTCTGCTCGCCTGGATATAGTCCTTGATCACCCTGTCTGATGGAGCTGATATCTAGCGACATGAGTTGTCTGCTCATTTCTGCAATTGTGAGTATGTTGTTTATTCTTGGGAGTCCGTTTTGACGGCATGGAGCTTGAGGTTACTGTCCGAACATAATGGCTTATGTTGGGACGATTATGCCTGTGGGATCTAGTCCTATGAAGTCCACTTGCTCTCCTTCCGACATTATTGTGGGTTGCAAGAGGGGGTAATCGCGACATAATTTTTTCAATATGCCAATTGGCGTGGGCAAGGTGGCTCCTCAGTTGAGCATTCCTAAGTTCCACCGCAGTGATATAACCTGGGTTATGCTGGCGGTGGTGCGAAGCCGAGCTACTAGTGTCGATCTGGTCGTCGTCCTAATTTTGGGGCTGTTTTCTAGGACAACAAGCTACAAAGGTGCCCTCTTTAATAAGATCAACTGTACAGAATTATCCTTGGTCTCCAGGTCTCTCTGAGTCATTGTCGTGCGTTGATCGTGTTACTACCATTCTTATTATCGAATGAAAATTTCGTGAAACCATCAACAAGCCTAATCTATCTCTCAATGAAAACATCAATCTGCTGACGCAGTTTTTCGTCAACAGTAGATTAAGAAATTTGAAAATAGATGATTAGGCTTTTATGAAACCGTACATAAAGAGTACAAGAAGTTCTACGTGGTTCAGTGATTAAAATTCACCTAGTCCACGAGTCTATGTTATTCTGTTTAGGCTCTCTGAAGACATTGTTTAAGATAATTTTTGCATACAAAATTACGTCCCTTTTATTGTTCATTCCTCCTTTATTTATGGGATTTGATGGATAGTTTTGGGTAATTGTTCAATATTTAGTAGCTTATAAGAATGAGTAATTTCCCAATCATAAATAAATTCCTTAAATACATTGATTGCCTGACATTGCACATTTATCAGGCAAGGATTGCAAATACATTAATTATGTATATAAAGTCTATGAGTCTGTTGACATTCAAGCTTGTGCACTTTATGAGACTACCACGATCTGAATGCATCCCTCGAACTGGAAGTGTACGTTACGACGATCTGACTCGAAAGATGCTCGTAGCCCGATGAGGGCGATTTGGGAATGATTCCATTCAACCTCTGTTACACCTATCTAGCTCGATCTGGGGAGCCTATTGATAACCTCGGTTGACGTATAGCGTCCCCAAGGCTTAGTAATCTTCATTCATTGCTTGCCAGCTGTAGCTCGAACAAGACGATTGAGCTCGTATTTTGTAGGTACAACACTTATAAAGAAACTTAATTAATTTAAAATAAAAACAAAAAATGTAATTTTAATTACATCAAAATTTAAACAAAAATTAAATTTATCCTAAATCTAACTCAAAACTAATTCTAAACAAAAACAAATATATGTAATATATCTGTCCTAAAAAAAATAATCAAGTATGTCACAACCCATCAACAACAAAAAAAATTCAAATTCTAAAATCACAAACCATATTAATAATATAAAGAAAATTCCAAAACTAAATTTATGTGATTGATATTTTTTAATGAGATGTTTTTTCGTTTTTATGGCTTTTATACTAAAATTTTACAAAAATATTTGGAAATGACTTTTCCTAAATTTTATGAGAATCCTGTAATAAAATTCACTCAAACATGGGAAATCAAAAACCCCAAATTTTATAATAGGCGGTTTCATTTTTAGAGCAAGATTGCAAGACCAGTGACGCTCATTTGCTTGGACGACGCTCCTTAGACTCTGGCGATGCCTCCCTCGACTCTGACAAAGCCTCCCCTTACTCCGGCGATGTCTCCCTTGCTTCGGCGCACCTCCAAACACCGATCTCGGAGCCATTGACGAAGACAGAGTCAAAGACGTCTCAGAAAATCCATGAGATCAAGGATTTCCTTCTCATTGCGAGAAGAAAGGATGCTCGTTCGGTATAAGATTAAGAGAAGCAAAGATGTGGTCAAGTTCAAAGTTCAATGCTCAAAGTAACTATACACAGTTTGTGTCTTCAATTCCGAGAAGGCCAGCAAATTGAAGCAATCCCTTCTCCCAAGTAAATGTTTTTTTTTTTAGGATTCGATTCATTATTTTCAACACCGTCAATGGAGCATCATCAATTATATTGAATTTACTTTTCGAGAATGCCTAAATTTTTTAGGGTATTGTTTCAATCCCTTTTTACTATGAAATTGTTCTGATTTTTATTCTCTCCTGTCAACTTCTCTTCATGTTGCATATTGGAGATGTTTAACTTTGTTAAGTTTACAAAAGGAGGAAGAAAAAGAATGATACCCTTGACCTATTTGATAAAATTCCTTAAAGATATTATCACAGTGGTTAGTGATTTTATTATTTTTGTAGACCATTATTTTTTCATCTTTTCATTTAATTGGATTGGTTTTATAGTATCATAATTCATGTTTGGTTTGTGTTGTTTTCAGGTTTTACTCTTTTGGTGAATTTTTAGATATTATTTTGAATTTCAGTTGTAGTATTTTGTGTTAAAATTAATGTTTGTTTTCTGCCTTATTCTAAAATTTATAATGTTAGAACATCTCCAATTTGATGTCAAAAATGCGGTCGACTGTTATATTTTAGCATATTCTAAAAAAATATTATTCTAAAAAGTATGTCACTTGCTAAAAATTGAGCCAAATTTGGCACAAAAAATATGATGACTCCAAATTTGGCATACAATACATTTATTAACTACAGTGCAATAATTATTATAATTACTTAACTATTATAAGATTCACATTCTTTATTTACCATATTACCATAATTTGGACAATAAAAAAATGAAAATTTTTTTTTCTATGTTCTCAATAATATTAAATGACAATGGACAATAACTGACTTTTTATTACTTAATTTTGCATCTTTAGCATTGGAACAATATTATAAATAGTGAATTAAATGTAATATTAACTATTTTTTTTTTGTGAGAAATTTGACATAAAATTTACATCATGCATGAGAGATGATGTTACTTACTTTCAAATTCCAAATGATGTTTTTTATTTTTTATTTGTGTTGTTTGCGATGGAAGAGGCATAGTTTGTGCACCTATGAAAGATTATTGAATTTATCATCATTATCTTAAACCATATCTTAAAACCAAACACAAAAGAGGGAAAGGTGGATTTGACATATTTGAAAAATATCATCTTAAAGTTTCCTGAAACCGGTATTAATGAAATAATTAAAACTGTCCTTTTACCCTCTAATTTTCTTCTTCCTATCAGTTCGCTCAACTAATAGAAATTTTTTAGACTAAAAAGGCTTATATAGTTACTGTTGTTGAAACACGGGTGAAGTGGAGGCTCTTCAACCTGTGATTGGAATGCTTCTTCAATTGGAGGCTCTTCAATTTTTTTACAATAATTTTTTGTAGTACATATGAAAATGCTTAGACTTGACAATTATGTTTATCGTGTCAAGGAAATTTCACCATATATCAGAGATTACGCCAACGTATTTTCGAAGAGGCTCAAACTTTATGTTTCAGCTAGCAATTTCTCTTAGAATGTTGGCAGCAAACATTGTCACCACCATTTTACATCATAAATGGGTTGTTTAATAAAATATTTTTTGTATGATAAAAGGATGTTTATTGGATTTTTTTGAAGCGTAAAATAATAGACAGGGTTAAAAAGGGAATTGTGCAATAATGAGAATGCCTATAATACATAGCCTTTATTACAAGAATGCCATGAAGGAAGCTTGCAGAAATAAACAAGCTTTGGCAGATAACACGTGTAACATTTTAACCTTCTCTTGCAAGCTACGTGTTGCATTCTAGCATTTTCCTGCAAGTTACATTTTAGCTTCTCTAGCAAGCAGTCCTGGCCTATAAAATGACGACCAACAGAAGCAATGGGGGAGATAGAAAGGAAGATAACATCCATACTCATCATTAGCGTGCCTCTCCATAAACTAGCTCTTCTTAGCCTAAGCCAACTTTTCTCAAGCAGACTAGGTTGATCATCATAACCTACACCACGCCTTCTCACCCTTACACATATAGATATATTTCCAACCTTGCATAATATAACTTGCTTATATTTCCAACCTTGCATAGCCTAGCTTACTATAAGAGCGTATATATTCCCAACCTTGCATAATCTAGCTAGCAATATATATATATATATATGCATTCTCCAACCTTGTATAACCTAGCTTGCTACAAATTCATATATGTTCCAACCTTGCATAATCCAACTTGCCACAAAATTACTACAAGCTAGCTATATCCAGTGAAATAAACGTCCTAAGATACAAAATGCAATTTATACCACAAATCTCTCTAAGATATAAAGATGATGGGTCATGCTCCCTTTGTTGTAATCTTCTATTAATAATAAGAGGACAATTCTTGCTACCGTGGATGTAGGCAATAATCACACATATATTGCTGAACCACGTAAATGTGTGTTGTTTATTTTTTTATTTATTCATCATAAGCACATATAATCAATAGTTTATATATTGTTTACATTATTATTAAATGTTCAGCTAGAACCCCTGAACATTTTGGCGACTCTGCTGGGGAAATTATTAATCTACTTACATCTAAATCAAGGCAGGGTATTCAAGTTTGTTCTCTTGTTTGAATTCAAATGTCTTCCTTTATGGACATCCGTGAGCAGGAAACTCGAAATCAATTAGAGAACTTACGAAATGACAACAACACCAACAATACTAATGCAACGAATGCAGACAACGTTGTGCTGGCAAGACTCGAAAAACTTCAGAGGGCTCAAGATGGCATGATGCAATTACTAAGTACTCTTTTACCACAAACACACCAAGAAGATATTGCCGACAGAATTGGCCTACCAGATGAGCGAGGGACAAATGGCTCTCCAGTGAGGCATATAAACGTTACTGAACAGCGTATCCAGACAACACCCGACAATGCAAGAGGCAATAGAACATCTGAAATTGCTGAAAGAATTGGTGAAGAGACACGATCTGTCTCTGAATTTGTTACAAAGTATGAACTAATCGGCCTTCTTAAGGCTGAAAGAGGTAAGTCATCATCGATAGTAACTTCCATTGATTTTCATCCACCGTACCCTATGGAAGTAGCGGTGAAACCATATCCACGGGGCTACATGAGCCCAACATTTTGAAAATATAATGAAAAATTTGGCAATGCCAAAGAACATGTTATTCAATTCATTGATGATCTAGGGCTCTATGCACATGATTTCGAGTTAAGGATCCGCGAATTTTCAAAATCTCTCACTGATCGGGCTTATTCCTGGTATGCGAGCCTACCACCAGGAAGTATACGAAGTTGGGATGATTTAGTCTCTCAATTTTGTGCCAAATTATTTATGATTGAAGATAAGTGGAGTATAGCTGATCTCTCAGGAGAAAGACAAAACGTAGGAGAAAGACTTATTGAATACGTGCAAAAATTCCGAGAAAAGGCCCTCGACTGTGCCGAAACCATGCTCGAAAAAGATCTGGTTAAGATGTGCATCAAAGGAATGCTTGATGAGTACTGTTTGCATATTGAGAATCATGCTATCTATAATTTTGCATAACTTATTGCCAAGTCAAGGAATACTGAAGCCACTGTATCTCGCCTTGCCAAACCAACAAACACCAACGATCAAGCACATCGTCCATGGAAGGGAGCAAAACGGGATGTTGACATAGCACTAGCTCAAGGAAGGCAAGATTTTGAGGCACGCAAAAGAACCAGGCAAAATAATAAACAGCCAGAATTTCCTTGTAGCAAAGAAAGAGTTTGTAGTTTGTTAGAATTATGGATTCGAGATGGGGAAGTAACCTTGCCGTTCGTTGCAAATTTGCCTACACCAGAAGAAAAACAACATGACTTATATTGTCATTATCATCAAAAAATTAATCATCCAACAATGAGATGTTATACTCTTAGAAAGATCTTCCATGAGCGACTAGAAAAAGGGGAAATCATCATAGATCCAAATACAGTGGAACAAAGACCATTTCCCCAACACCAAAATGGAGGAACTGTTATGACATGCACAGAGGAATCTCCTCTCATCTTCACAGGAATATCTCAAGACATACTTATTGAAGAAGTCGAGGAAGAGCCTCCTAACACAAGTGAGTACAAAAACATGGTTGAACCATTACTGCGAACTAAGTTATTTCGAAATTTCTTTGATTGCTTAGAGTTTGGGCAAGAAGCAAAAAAAGAGGCCACATAAGCATTAGTTCAAATCGCTCAACGTCATGGTCCTTCATGTTTTGTAGTAGGACACCCGATACAAATTATTGCTAAAAAGTCTGAAGGAGCAATCATTTTTACCAGTGCTGACATACAAACATCTCCATTTCTTCACAATCGTCCACTATATGTTGAGGCCAAGGTTAATGGACTAAAACTCAAACACGCCTTGGTAGATAATGGGGCTTCCGTGAATCTTATGCCAATAGGGATCTACTCTGCCATGAAAATAGTGAAAGGAGGGCTTGTTCCGCAAACAATCACATTAACTGGCTTTGCTGCAAAGCTAGTAAAAACAATGGGATATGTTACTGTCGAGCTAGAGGTGGGACCAATAAGAAGTCCCACTCGGTTTCATGTGATAGAAGCAGATACATCATATCATCTCTTACTCGGGAGGCAATGGATTCACACACACAATTGTGTGCCATCAATGTTGCACCAATGTATCGAGGCACATATTCGTTGAAAGGACATTCATATCATAGCTACCAAAGCACCATTCGCTAGGGAGGAAGCTTACATGGCCGGAAATGTTCTTTGATGAACTCTCAGAAAATAACATGGAAATGGTAACAAGACCACGAGGGGTGCGCTTACCAAAATGGGAAGAATACGATATGATAAGCGAGCCTCCAACTGTTAAACCCAAGAAAGAAAGAAAGGTAGAAAAGGTCATGTTACCCAATGGAAAAAAGGCATATCAATTATGACGGTGTGTGGGGTCAGCATCAATACCTGACCCCACCATTGCTGTAGTAGACAAAATTAAGGGTGGCTTGGCCCCATTACATCTTCAAAATGGCGTAAGAATGAAAGACGAGTCAACCTCACACAAAGAGCCAAAGTATAAGATCAATAAATTGGAAGAGATTAACTTGGCAGAAAACCCTGAAGAAAAGAAACCTGTGTTCATTTCGGCTGACTTACCTATAGCAATGCTAGGTGAATTGATAGAGTTGTTATACAGATATTGAGATGTTTTTTGCATGGACTTATGAAGATATGCCTGGATTAGATCCTAAATTGGTTACACATAATTTAAGTACCTTACCAGAGACCAGGCCTATAAAACAAACCCCAAGGAATTATAGACCTGAAATTCAGCTTCAGATCAAGACAAAAATTGAAAAATTACTCAAAGCAGGATTCATTCGTACATGCAAGCATCCAATATGGTTGGCTAACATTGTGCCAGTAAAGAAGAAGAATGGGAAGATAAGAATTTGTGTCGACTATCGGGATCTTAACAGAGCTTGTCCAAAGGATGACTTTCATTTGCCGAACCTTGATACTCTACGCTACATCAAACTGTGAGATGTTCTCTTTTATGGATGGATTTAGTGGGTACAATCAAATTCAAATGGCTCAAGGAGATGCAGAAAAAACAGCCTTTCGAACACCATTTGGAAACTTTTACTACACTGTTATGCCATTTGGTTTGAAAAATGCTGGCGCCACATATCAAAGAGCAATGACAGTAATATTCCATGATATGATACATGAAAGTGTTGAGGTATATGTTGATGACATTGTCGTCAAATCACAGAGCAAGTTCAACCATATTCATGACCTTGAGAAAGCATTCCAAAGATGTAGAAAGTACAAGCTCAAGATGAATCCCCTCAAATGTGCCTTCGGCGTAAATGCAGGGAAATTTTTGGGATTCGTTGTACATAAGAATGGTATAAGCATTGACGAAGACAAGACCAAAGCTATATTAGCCATAAGGGTACCACAATCATCCAAAGAATTGAAAAGTTTTCTTGGAAAAGTGTCATACCTACGACGTTTCATACTAGCTTTATCCGAACTCACAAGCCCGCTCCAAACATTAATGCAAAAGGGAGTGCGCTGGGGAGAAAAACAGCAAAGCTCATTTCACAAGATAAAAACTGTATTATCGTCCCCTCAGGTTATGATATCACCCCTACCAAAAGTTCCACTGCTATTATATTTGGTCATTACTGAAACATCTATTGGGACGCTATTAGCACAGGAGGTTGATGGGAAAGAGAAACCTGTGTATTACCTCAGCAGGCGAATGAAAGGGGCTGAGATAAATTATCCGTATGTTGAAAAACAGTGTTTGGCCTTGGTGTACACAGCTCAACGATTGCGACACTACTTGGTAGCACATAAAGTAGTGATAATGACTAAAGCAGACCCCATAAAGTTCATGCTGAATAAACCCATACCTTCTAGTAGAATAGCTCGCTGGATACTAATGCTTAGCGAGTTCGATATCAGCGTCATGTACCCAAGAGCACAAAAAAGTCAAGCCTTGTCTGATTTGCTAACATATTCATCCAATAATGACGAAGATTGGACCCCAAAAGAAATCCCAGGAGGGTTACTCGAAGCTATGGTTTGCGATGACGAAATACAAAAGAAATGGGTAATAACATTTGATGGGTCATCGACCTCCAATGGGGGAGGTGCAGGAATAGTATTGACCAACCCAGAAGGTAAGAATCATACTCTGGCATACAAATTGTCTTTTGATTGTACTAATAACGAGGCTGAATATGAGGCACTTATTTTGGGTATGACGGCTGCACTAAACATGGAAGTAAAAAGAGTTGTAATTAAAGGAGACTCTAAGCTCGTCATCCAGCAAGTCAAAGGAGAATTTTCTGTGAAAGAACCATCACTGGCGATATATCGAGCAATGGTCCAAGAATTAACAAAGAATTTTCAGGAATGTCAGTTTGAACACATTCCTCGAACGCAAAATAGATATGCTGATGCTTTAGCTACCATGGCTTCTAAGGTTGAGGTGTCTGAAACTCAAAATTTGGTATGCAAAATAATCAATCAAAAGTGTTCAGTTATCTTGGGATACAAAAGAGGGTTTGAACTCGAGGAATGGCAACAACAAATAGTGAATAAACTTACCAAATAAAAAATGATCAGTTTCAAAGAAAGACGACATTTCATTATGATTAAAGATACACTTTATCACCGATCCTCGAATGGAGTATTGGTAAGATGTCTAAGGCAAGAAGAAGCTATTGCACGAATGGAGGAAATTCATGATATTACTTGTGGGATAGAGGGCCTTAAATTATCAAGAAGGCTGCAAAGAGCGGGGTACTATTGGGAAAATATGGAAGAAGATGCTGCAAGTTTGCAAAAAGATTGCCCGAGCTGTCAACTCATATTTAATAGCACTGAGGCGATCTTAATTACCAAAATCGATGACTGGACGAGGCCATACCAAGAGTATTTTCGAGATAAAGTGACTCCTTGTGATAAGAAAGAAAAGGAAAAGTTGCTAAGACATATAAGCAAGTATTGTTTAAAAGACAACAATGACCTTTATCGTAAAGGATTCAACGGGAAGTTGTTGCGTTGCATTAGCAATGAAGAAGCAGAGGAAGTTATGAAAGAAATCCACCATGGGGATTGCGGTGAACATCAAGGAGGACGAAAGCTGTATGAAGAAGTGGTGCGCATAGGGTACTATTGGCCAACCATGGAGATGGATGCCATGAAGTTTGCAAGAGAATGCCAAAAATGTCAAATTTTCAGGAACAAAATACATGCTCCAGCAATCTCTCTACAATCTGTGACTACTCCTTGGCCATTCCACACTTGGGCCATGGATCTCATAGGACCGATTTCACCACCTTCTCAAGGAAGAATTTGGATCTTAGCAGCAACAGAATGTTTTACAAAATGGGCGGAAGCAATCCCATTGAAAAAGGCCTCTTCAGAAACTGTGGCAACTTTTATTCTAGAACACATTATTTGTTGATTTGGAATACCGAAAAGAATTTTGTCAGATAATGGTACACCTTTTACGGGAAAAGCGACGAAGAAGTTATTAGAAGATTATTCAATTTCCCATGGAAAGTCAACTAGGTACTACCCACAAGGGAATGGTATTGCTGAAGCTTTTAACAAGTTACTATTACGAGTTTTGAGTCGTATGGTACATGATAGTCCCGTAATAGGCTAGAAGAATTGGAATTGGTGGATGAACGAAGGGAAAAAGCCAAAGATAACCTGCTACAATATCAACGACGTGTGGCTCGAGCCTATGATAAACTAGTACGTCCAAGGATATTTCAAAAGGGAGAGCTAGTCCTAAAAGCTACAGATCATGTGATGAGAGGTATGAACGCAACGAAGTTTGTGCCAAATTGGGAATGGCCCTATGTTATTGAAGAAATTAAAAATAGTGGCTACTGCATTCTCCTAAATCCTAACAGTGGATCGACACCTCCTCCTACAAATATCAAGTATGTGAAAAAATACTTTTCTTAGTACGATACAAAATCTCAACTACAAGCAATAAAATGTGTGATTCACATAACTTTGTTTTTTTTTTTTTATATATCACGAACATGTGAAACAAGATTGTCTCTTTACCAAGTATCCAAATACAAGGTGATTATAAATTGCCAAAAAACATACATTTATACTTGTAAAAAATATACATACAAGACAAGTAAAGTACAAACATCTGTGTGTATATATATATATATAGATGCATGTACACATAAATATATGCATAAGAACAATTTTTTTTTTTATTTTGCTAACACATATGTATGCATACAAACATGAAAAAAAAAAAAAAAAAAACTATCAATGTCATTAAACAAAAATAGGTATATATAAAGAGCTATCAATAATTAGTGTGCTTAAAATGAATAAATTGACAAATAAGAGTATACGAAAAAAAAACTAGCATGACATCAAGCAGCATATGACCAAATGCTCGAAGAAGATCCATGTTCTTGGTATTGTTGCGATAAAATTGCTACTTTGCCATCTAGTTCTTCTACCTCTTTAGACAACTGCTCAATCTTCTTGAGCTTGGCATCACGTGCTTCTCACGCACTAGCAAGTTCCTCAACTATATGGCGACGGTCGATGGAAGAACGAACGGCCTCACTATAGGACTCCACTAGCTTGCTCAATATAAGAGGTTTAAAAGGAAGAGATAAGCACGCTACCTCCCATTGCTCTAACATTTGAAAACAATAGACTTCGGAAATTTCATGTTTCATTTGAAGTAACAGCAGTGTGATCAAGGCTAAGGAAATAAAGTGCAATTTTTTAAAGGAAGAGATGTCTTTGAAATGATGCGCGAAATCTTTGTCCAAGGCTGAATAAAGTGAATAAAATTGTGATGCTTGAGGTTCAAGATGGCGTAAGCGAAGCGCATCTGTGCCCATCAGTTCCATTAAAATAAGACTCTGCCCCGATTCTTCTTCGGTAAGGTCTGCAGTGAGGAGGTTGGTGAAAGAAACTGACGAACATGTCTCTTGAATATTTTGGCTAGCATCAGTCCTTGGTGCTATGTTACTTGAAGTAATGGTCTGGAGTTGAGATAAAGGAACAAAAGCTCTAGTAAAATCCGGGAACTCTGTTGACTGCGAAAGAGAACAAAGTAGGAAATTTATATGCATTTTAGATATAAATATGTGCAGCATGGGTATAAAAAGATTCGTACCATCGATGAAGTATGAAAAGAACCTGAAAAAAAAGGGGTAAACTGTTAGCAAACTTCAAAGGGATAACGTGAATACTTTTCTCATTTGTAAGAAGGAAAAGTCGACATACCAGGTGCCATAATAGTCCCAACTATGTTGATGTCCTCGTTGGAACTACAATGAAGGGTCGGAGTAATATAGGCCATAGTGGCCTGCAAGAAAATGGAGAGCAAATAAATATATATATGTCATGACTCAAAAACTGATAGGTCAAGAGCACACACCTGGGTTGTGATGTTATCATTGTCACCACTAATGTGCGGGGGAAGAAGGATCTGTGGCTCATTAAGATTCGATTGAACTCTAGTACTTCTCTCAGTACTTCGACGATCACCCCGAAATGCGTCATTTAAATTCCCTGCCAAGGCTCTTACGACATCAGTCCATAAAGACCCATTGGCAAAGCCAAAAGAGACATGATAATAGCGAGCATCAAGTCCTGAAGACAATGCTTCCTGAATAGGGACACGTACATCTGTTGCGCCCATAGTATCTCCCTCATCTGGAAGATCTGTCAAACAAAACAAATTTATATACGGACTGAAGAGCAAATATATATATATACATATATCGGCGACATCAAGTTAATGAACATGTACCAGATCTAGTAGCTCCTTGAACTTCAGAAGGCCTAACGTCACAAGGGAAAACAATATCGGATCGGTTAATCTCGTCTTCACCAGTTGCCTCCTCCAGGTTGTCACGACCTGAAATATTGTAAGCACGTGAGCCAATGCACGAAACAATGATTAAAATCAATAATATTGCATTATTCAACCAATATACCCAGATCAATGGACGCTGAAGGCACTACTTCTTGAGGGTCCATGGATGATAGAACAATATTCCCGCCAGGAGTAAGCCCTACAGATTGGGTAGGGACATTAGCGTGAACTGAGACATGTTCCGACGAGCGATTCTCGAGTTCCTTCAGCCATAAATCAACAAATTTTGAAGATACTCCGCCATGCCTTGTTTTACAAGGAAGGCATAACAAAGTACGAGAGTGTTTCGAAGACTGAAGGTAGTTTAATAGGCATGAATTATTAGCTTTTTCTAAGTCCCCCAACTTTCGATGATGAGGGACATGTTGGTCAAAACCAAATTGTCTAGCCACACGATCAGGACGATATGCAGTAAATGACCAAGATGCTGATTTAGCATTATCAAGGAGATATAATATGTGACGAGGTAGACATATAGCAAACCAGAAGCCTATACCTCCAGGGGAAATATCTAAAGATAAGCGAACATCTTCCGTCGATGATACTACGCCTCCAGGGTACATGTCCAAAGTGAAATAAATATCTGTGTTGGTAAGGTACGGACGAAAGGTAAATTCCGAAACATTGTCAATAATGTCACACAATCTTACTGACTTCTTCGGACGAGAATGAGCCCATGACCAAGGACGAGGGTTATCACTATTCAAACACTTACGCGGTGGGGAAAGTTTTGCAAAATGCTCCCAAATAAACATTTAAAGAAAGCATGCATCGACCGTACTAACCATATCTGTACCCTTTGAATTTATTTCAAGAACTAGGGAGTCTAAGTTATGGTATAATGTTCCTAGGTAGAGAGCACCTAAAGGGATTTTTTGCCCACATGCAAGTTTACAAGCTAGAGGGAGTATATCACTTATTCTTTTTTAGAGATTCAACCGACGCCTTCAAGGACAACATCAGAGATTTCTCTTCATCTGATGATGGGGAAATGGTAGAAGCAGTACCACAAATGGGCAAGAAAAGAAGTGCGTAAACATCTTCCAACGTTATAGAAAACTCCCCCCAGTTTGTTAAAAAAGTATGGGTCGTGGGGCACCAGTGCGATACCAATTGATTTAAGCTAGGAATATCGCGATACACTTCGAGGCCAGAAGATAACCACATGGAAGATAAAATCTTAACTGATTTCAAAACAGCATAAAAGCGTGTGGAAATAGAAGCATTCCACTCCTTTCACTTAACAAATAACCCTGTACGGGCTCGATATTCAACGTCTAATTCATCCCTCAAGAAACGACGATGTAATGGAGTATCATTATTAGGCATTATGCGATCATTTGTTGAATTTGGATAAAGGTAAACTCCATTTCCTTCGCAGATATGAGGAAACACTTTATTCCGAAGAGATTCGCATGAGGATTCTGAAAGTAACATATTTTCCTCGCTATTATGATAAGAGGAAATTTTCCTTTAACAACCCATGAAGCTGACAAAACACACACACAAGAGAAAGCAAATAGAGGAACTCTTAGCAACATGATGAAAATATCAAAGGAGCGACATGCATAAATTACACAAATTGAAACAATCTACAAATTGTCCTAAAATATATATATATAATGGAGAACATATAGGACATTCTCAAGCTTGGATACACACCCAGGTAATAATAATATAAGCAATATTTAAATATTGCATAACACATGTACATACGAGATACATGACATACAATACTTACATATGGGCACCTATATATAAGTTAGATTTGCCCATACTCATCATGCCAACTATGAAAAATCTCATCATTTAGGTATTGATTGTGTTTCGTTAAATATACATATCATGCTATTACACATCTGACTATATATATATAAACATTATCATTGAAAGCATATATACCTATCACATATGTTGCATAAAATAAATGTGTGCACTTAATATAATATAAGTGTATAGGCCATAAAAAAAATATATTACAAAATTTCCACATACATGTATATACACACATACAGCAAGTATATATAATGTATTTGCACATGAGAGTAAATGATACCTGAGTTTTTATTTTCTTTAAAATAGAGTGTGGTCCTATGAGAGAAAAGTAAGAACAAGAAGCATGGTGCTTTTGTCGAAAAAAAAGGGCTAAGAAAGTAGATTTATAATAGGGAGGCTAGAATTTCTTTAGGAGAAAGAAAATGTGATATTTTTTTAGCTTGTATATAAATATACAACTTATATAGATATTAAAATAAAAAAAATGCATTTTAGATTTTTTTTTTTACATGTGCACAACCATATGAAATCATATAAGTATATATATATATATATTATGAATATGTTTTTTTTAAAAAAAAAGTCACCATACGTGTTTACACACAATTTATGTATATATAGATTTTTTTTTGTTATGTAACTTGTTTTTTTCCTATATATATATATGCATATATGAGTTAGTTACGGTTTTTAGATAGTTATGCATATATGCTTATATATATATTTGAACTTTTTTTTTTAAACGTTTGTTAGTAGTTAGATTAGTGTTAGATATTTTTCCGCACATATATGGGTTTGGAAGTACTTGAACCCTTCCACTCTACCTTGATAGAGAGTCAAACGTTTTTTTTCTCTCTCATCTTATATACATATATATATTACGTTTATATATATATATGTATATATATAGTTTGAATAGTTTTTTTTAAGCTATGTATTTTTTTTTTTTATCAATTTCAAAATTTATATGATAAAAGTCATATTTTAAAGATATTTCTGTGTTAGTATCACATATTTAAATTTAAAAAAAAAGTATTTAAATACTCATATTTTGAAAATAATTCATATATATAGTCCACATATCTATATATATATCTGTATACTAATAAATATATATACTTACGTTGGAATATATTTGAAAAAAAAAAAGAGTTGCAAGCTATATATACATATAGCATGCTCATATGCATGCATATACTCACCCAACCTATGAATATATATATATATAAAAAAAAGGGGGAGACACCTTGTTTACATATTATATATATATATTTCTAAAAAAAATAACTATAAATAAAATGCAATCTACCAAATACATTCTTAAATAAGAAGCAGGCTGCTTATATATGCATAAAAAAAAATGCAATACAGCCAGCCACATGTCTTGGTTGTATGCTTATGCTACTGATCATATCAATTAATATGGTATTTCAAATTATTGTTAATTGAAAAAATGAGCGAATGAGAAACATAACAACATAGTTATATTATTTGAAGAAAAAAAAAAGAACTACAGTCCTTGTTACAAGTAGCTAAACACCATTTATTTTGCCAAAACACAAATCCCCTTCTTCAAAGCCAAATAGACCAAGTCTATTTCAAAATATGGTACTAAGTAAGAGTGGGTTGGATCGATCTAAAAAAACACAAAGGGAAATAGAAAAAACAAACAACGCTAAGAAAAGCCAGGTTCTTCAAGTCTCTCTAACATGCTTGGAGAGAATATCCTGAAGGTCTTCAGAAATACGAGTGCTTCTCCACTTCTCTGCATCTACAAACTTGTTGCGCCAGTTAGCAGCATCATTATGATAGATGGTAACCAAGGAACACAAATACTCCACTTGGCCTTTATAAATAGCCAGCTCTTTTTTGGTAGTCAAAAGTTCAGCCTGCATCTCATATTGAGATTTCATATTAGGTTCATGGCATGAACGTCTTTTTTTCGGAGGAATGGGAATAGTGGCCCCATTAGTCGGTTTATTTTTCCCTGGAGAAGAAGAAGAAGACATAATAAAAAAGAGAGACGAAAGAGGGAAAGAATTTGGAGAGCACTGTTGTGGGAACGGAAAAAAAAAAGATACAAGGATACTGTTATGAGCGTACTATTATATGTAGGTATTTAAAGCATGGAAAAAGTGTGCATGGCTGCTAAGTTATGATTACAAATCTATAGTCGAGGCGAATAGCCTAAGAAAATTGGTGGAGCATGCTTGGGGTACTAGTTTGTCTTTTGTTAAATATATATATAAATAAATGAACAAAGTCTGAGAGGCACACATTATTATTTTATTCATAAATATTAAAAGAGCATATGCTCATTACAAAGGAGCTTGCTAAAAGCATGTCAAAAGCTTATCATAAGCATAGTACCCATGCAAGGTTATAAACTACGTAGCCATGTGTACCTCCAAGCAGAACAAAAACTTCAAGGGTGAGGAGGACCAACACCCTGAGAAGACGAAGGAAAGTCTAATCCTAACATGGGGACTTCAAACATGTTGTTAATAGGAGAATACTGAGAAGGGCTAGGAGTAACGAGTGAGACAGGATGCTTCACATCAAGGTAATGTCGGAACCACACTTGAACCTCATTCTTCAAAAATTCTACATCCTTATCGAATTGAGAGCGAAGAAGCTCTATCTCCCTATCACGTTCTGCGTGAATGCATCTCAGTTCAGAATCTTTCCTAGAAAGTGTAGCATAAGCTTGGAGAAGCTCAATTTTCAGAGAAACCTTTCGAAAGGACATTTCTTCTAAGCGATCATTGAAATCATCAAGCTGTCGACAATGGTTACGACATTCAGACTCCCTAACATGAGTAGCATCATTAGTGTTTGCTAAAGAACGTTCTAAGGAATGAACACGCCTACGCAAGTCATTGGTGTAAGATAAAGCATTAGGAGGAAGATCCTCCAAGTCATGAGTGAATTCAAGGTTTGAAGGTTGAGAATGACTTCTTCCCGAAGACATGACCACAACAAAGATTGGGAAATGCTTGAAAGATGTGATTCAAGACTAATACAATGTCCTATTTATAGATAATTTTTTTAGGTACATCTAGCAAGGTATAACGTGGTGAGACACTCGGCAAACATGAGCTATCAAGAAGAGTCTTTGCATGTATAAAAATACTACGAGTATTTTCACACATGCAAGGGGGCTAATGTTGAAGCGTAAAATAATAGACAGGGTTAAAAAAGGAATTGTGCAATAATGAGAATGCCCATGATACATAGCCTTTATTACAAGAATGCCATGAAGGAAGCTTGCAGAAATAAACAAGCTTTGGCAGATAACACGTGAATTTTAACCTTCTCTTGCAAGCTACGTGTTGCATTCTAGCCTTTTCCTGCAAGTTACATTTTAGCTTCTCTAGCAAGCAGCCCTGGCCTATAAAAGGATGGCCAACAGAAGCAATGGGGGAGATAGAAAGGAAGATAACATCCATACTCATCATTAGCGTGCCTCTCCATAAACTAGCTCTTCTTAGCCTAAGCCAACTTTTCTCAAGCAGACTAGGTTGATCATCATAACCTACACCACGCCTTCTCACCCTTACACATATAGATATATTTCCAACCTTGCATAATCTAACTTGCTTATATTTCCAACCTTGCATAGCCTAGCTTGCTATAAGAGCGTATATATTCCCAACCTTGCATAATCTAGCTAGCAATATATATATATATATATGCATTCTCCAACCTTGCATAACCTAGCTTGCTACAAATTCATATATGTTCCAACCTTGCATAATCCAACTTGCCACAAAATTACTACAAGCTAGCTATATCCAGTGAAATAAACGTCCTAAGATACAAAATGCAATTTATACCACAAATCTCTCTAAGCTATAAAGATGATGGGCCATGCTCCCTTTGTTGTAATCTTCTATTAATAATAAGAGGATAATTCTTGCTACTGTGGATGTAGGCAATAATCACACATATATTGCTGAACCACGTAAATGTGTGTTGTTTATTTATTTATTTTATTTATTTTTATTTATTCATCATAAGCACATATAAATCAATAGTTTATTATATTGTTTACATTATTATTAAATGTTCAGCTAGAACGCCTGAACAGATTTAATAATGAGAAATGTGAAAGGTCTATTTACATATTTATGTGCAAGGGAAAAAATGTTACAAACATGCTTGCCATACTAAGGACTTGAAATGAAATATGCCAAAGCAATATCTTACTTAATATTCATTCGTAGATAATAGATGCCAGTTATCCTAATCCTAGCAGGTTATTGTGATGGGTAATAAGTTATAGTAAATAGTTACCAATAATATAGGTAATTGGTTTCTCTTAAGTTGATAATAGGTTGATAATAAGTTATTGTGGTGTTAACCCGTTACTTGTCATATTAGTGATGTGTTACACTAAAATGGTAACAGATTATCCTGATGGGAACATTCATATTTGAAATAAAAAAAAAAAAGCTCAAATATAAAAACTTGAAGATAACTAGTTGCATATATAAAAAGTAAAAAATAAAAAAATATTTGAAATTTTTTTACATATAGTAAACAAGAATATGGTAAATAAATAATAAAATAATTATGTAATATTAAAATATATGTGAAAATACATATTTATCCTTACTAAAAAAATTAAAACAATAAACTACTTTTATAAAAAAATAAATAAATTACAAAATTATTCTTAAAATTAAAGAAAACATAACTATTATTAGAAATATTACATAATTACCATTTTTTTTTTTTTTTGAGAAAATTGATGCGACATCAACTTTCAAGTAAAAAAATTTATAAAATTGTGAAAAAGATTAAACCCTATATATATATAAATCATATTTGGTGTAATTTCCACTTTTTTAATTCATAACAAACATTTCAACTTAGGCCAAACCTCTTTTAATGTTCTTTGAGTTAAAAACTAACATTTATATTCACAAATCGAATATCTAAAATTCAAAATCTTAGACAACCTCACATAACAATGGGAAATTACATATTTTTCAACAAATTTTTTTTTATGACATTTTTAAGACATTTATTTTTATATTTTAAAGTATATTTTTAGAGTATATTTACATATTTGATACATTTCTAAATTAAACGAGTTTTGTTCCCTTATTTATTTTAGTTTATATATGTTTGACGAATCCATTAATTAGGTTTCAAAAATAAAAAGTTACATCGCAGTCGGACTAAAATAGGAAACTTCCTTTAATTCAAAACAAAAATTTGTAACTTCACTTTTTTATATCACTATCGATTCCTCCCTCTTCCCGTATTTCTCACACATTTTTAATCAAGAACAAAACCACTCAAAGATGGTTCATACTAGGAGCAAGGGCACTCCATCTTCTTTAACCCGGGTAAGAAAACGAAAAAAAAAAAAATACTGAAAGAAATGGTTTGCTTAGCTCAAACATACTGAGGTTGAGCACCTTGTATTTATATATTAGTTGGTACAATTACAAGTGATTAGCAAATAACTAAAAGGCAAAGAATAAAAAAAAATATTAAGGATAAGATTTGTTAGCTCAGGACTACAAAGGTGTAATGACACCTGTATCAAAAATGTTAAAAGGCATATATGGGGTGTATATTAGGGTTTTATTTCTTAACAGTCCCCCTCAAACTAAGTGAGTTCTCAACCACACCTAGTTTGTCTACTATGAACTGAAACCGAGAGTGAGTGAAGCCTTTGGTGAAGCAGTCAGCTATTTGGTCATGTGAGGCAACATATCGGATGTCTAGGAGCTTCTTAAGTACTTTGTCACGAACAAAATGAACATCTAGTTTAATATAGAAAGGCATTATTAATATCTAATAGTCGAACATCCCAACAGTAAGCAACAACAATAGAAAGAACAATACAAATCGTTGAAGCCCTAAAAACGTGACTATATGTTTCACCAAAATAAATACCAGGTCGTTGGTTAAAACCTTTGGCCACCAAGCGAGCTTTATAGCGTTGGAAAGAACCATCAGAGTTCATTTTAGCCTTTAAAACCCATCGATTACCAACAATATTCATCCCTGGACAAGAAGGCACCAAAGTCCATGTTTGATTGTTTTGAAGTACTAACAATTCATCCATCATGGCTTGCTTCCAACTAGCATGCTTAAGAGCTTCAACATCAGTGGTTGGTTCAATAAATCCTGTTGTCCATTTAGATTGTCCGACAGACCTTTTTCTTAAAATCCTAGCCTTGCTACATGTAACCATTGGATGAGAAGGTTGTAAAGATGAACAATGAGGCTGAGGTGAACTAATGTGTGTAGTTAAAGTAGCATCATGATCAGGAGTAGGTGAAACCTAACTTAAGACATTCTCACATGGTTGATTAGAAGAAATAGGAGAAGGTTCAGGAGAAGTTACCTCAGCAGGTAGTGAACTAGAGAACACAGGCGGTGATGAATGCTCAAGAGAGGCAGTTGGTTGGGCATCATCAACATGTGCAGAAGAAGAACATGGGACATGTAGAGGAGCGCTACTACAAAAATTACACGATAAGTCAGTTAAATACTAACTTCTGAATGTTCATAAGTCGGTTGGGAACTAACTTCCCATGCAGTGACTTATGATGTAAAAACATGGTAGGACTTATGATGTAAAAACATGGTAGGTCGGTTGGCGCCAAACCGACCTCTGGTGTAAGACATGGTAGGTCGGTTGCAAACTGACCTCTGGTGTAAGACATGGTGGGTCGGTTTGGCGCCAACTGACCTCTGGTGTAAACCAGGGTAGGTCGGTTTCACACCGACCTCTAGTGTAAAACATGATAAGTCGGGTCACAACCGACTTATGGTGTAGACATCTATTGTTAGTTTTACTAGAATCGACTTATGGTGTTTTTTTTATTAAAAAGTGTATTATGCCCAAAGAAAATCATGCTTTTTATACAAACAAACTGAACAAAACAAAACAAAACAGATATCACAGTGATATAAAATACTAGAATTTGAACTAAGTATCCAAAATAACGAGTCTTAAGTTAATTGCAAAATGACTCATATAAGCATTGTAAACTTAGACAACAAAAGTGTGTATATCTTTAAGAAAGTCTAGGTTTACATTGTAAGTATATCTCATTAAAAGACTAAGTTAACAAAAGTGAGTGAACCTATGTAGTACTCATCAAATCCATGACGCATTGTGCTCATTCTTCACGTACTTCATTGATCTCATCCTTTGTGTAAGAGTTCTTCCCGCCACACTAAAACAACATTCATTGCATGAGTTGAATTAATATACTTAATATTAAGGTAAAGCTAGAACTTTAATAATGAATATTTTCACTTACGTTACTAGTTAGCCATCGCATTGAAAACTCATTTGTCACGAAATCTTTCATCATCCTCATAACATAGAATCCACATTATACTGATTGTAATGGTTGACGGGGACACTTAACAGTTCTCCACACGACATCCTTAGTTTTCGCATTATTTGTGCGTAAATGTTGAAAGACACTAAGCAATAAAAACATAAACATTTAGATGTTGTTAATTTTTAAATGAATTTAAGAGTATGTAGTTAATTGGTTAGATTTTTACCGAGAAATGAGAGATTTGATTTCATCTGGTGGAAAATTGTGAAGAGAATCCAGGAAATAGCACAATTGGTGATCAAAATCAATTATTATAAGCATCCAATGCTTTCTAACAAAAACACAAAAACAAATCATTATAATATTATATATATTCACTAACAAAATACTAAAAGTAAAAAACTTACCCCTTATGATATGGCAACAACCACATCTAACCCGGATTTGAATCAATCATACGCTTTGATACCCATTCAACTCGTTCTTCTTCAGTGGATCCAACATTTGATAACCAAATTGGCTCAACAAAACGAAAAAAGTGACTGATCTCTCTTTTCACTAATTGGAAGTATAAAATTCCACATAAAAATATATATATATATATCTTTGTTAAATTTATAAAATACGCCATCTACAAACTTATGATTATTTTAAAAATATTTGATACCTGATATATAATGATACACATGATGCTCCAATCTCTTCCATTAAGCCAACGTGGACTATATCTTCTTGTGAGATGTATAAATCATTTTCATGGCCTAATATCTCGAAATCCATCGGAACTTTGACCATGAAACTTGGCTCCACATACTTCACGGTAGTTAATAGACACTTGATAAATCGAGGAACCCCACTAGGAATCTTGAAGAGTATTGGGGCACTAGCTTTACTTGACACTACTTCATTTTTAGGAAGTCTTTGGGAAGGATGAGACTTCTCTTGTGTCATTGAGGCATTAGGTATTGGTGAACTATTCTTTTTTTTCTTCTTTGACTTCTTAGGTAGCTTCAACATGAAAGTAACACATGTTAGTCATGAAAAATAATTTAATCACTAAATATAGTTGTTTCTCAATATCTTACCAAATCTGAATCGTAAGGAATGATCATATGAGATGGCCACTCAACATAGTGGCCAACAGCTTGACGTACTAAAGAAATCTCATCCCCAATAGGAAACATAAGTTTAGCATCTTCATTGCAACACTCATCCACTTGCACACGATAGTTACCCTTTCTTAAGTCAACACAATGAATTTTTCCGCTCGTTGCCATTATTCGTCCAATAGCAACAATATCACCATTTTCTGCCAATAATCTAGACTTCTGATTATCCTACAAGTTCAAGATGAGGACAAAATAATATTTATGTTATAATAGATATTTTCTTCAATAATAATATAAATAGGTGAAGAATAAAATACCTTTGAAGAAACTAAAGACTTGTTGGTGTAGGGGTCACACTTGTTGGTGAAACTATTGTAGGCAAACTCACTTCACTTCCTTTTAATGATGAAATTTGGTTTACTCACCATTAAATGCTAATTTTTGCTTCTGGTAATAATGCTTTTCTGGTAGAAACCTTCTATGACCCATATAACACATCTTCCTACAATGTTCTAATCTTGTGGCGCTTGTCTTTTCACCGCATATCGGACATCCTTTATATCCTTTCACAAAACATCCTGATAAATTACCATAAGCAGGAAAATCATTGATTGTCCATAAGAGTACACCTCTAAGTATAAAATTTTCATTTTTAAAAGAATCATAACAATCAATTCCGTTCCACAACACCTTCAAGTCATCTATCAAAGGTGCTAAATAGATATCTATATCATTTCCAGGTTGCTTGGGACCTGATATCAATAAAGTTAACATAGTGAATCTTCTTTTCATACACAACCAAGCAGGAAGATTGTAAATACATAGAATCACTGGCCAACAACTGTAAGATGAGCTCATATTGCTGAATGGATTGATTCCATCAGCAGAAAGACTAAGTCGAAGATTTCTAGGATCCTTTCTTATTTGAGGCCATAGTTCATCCACTTCTTTCCAAGCTGGGGAATCAACTGGATGGCGCAATTTGTCATCTTTGATCCTTCCATCCTCATGCCATCACAGACTTTCGGCATGTTCGGGATTTCAAAACAAACGTATAAACCTAGGTATTGGTGGCAAATACCACAATACTTTTGCCGGAATCCCTTTCTTACATTCTTTGCTGTTCTTATTTTTTTTCCATCTAGATGTTTTGCATACGGGGCACTCAGTTGCACTCTCATATTGATTTTGATATAGAACACAATCATTTGGACAAGCGTGAATCTTGCTATACTCCATTCCTAATGTGCACAATGTTTTTTTCGCTTCATAAATCGAGGAAGGCAACTCATTGTCTTTTGGTAAAATTTCTTTTAATAAAGTTAATAACTTTGTGAAACTTGTGTCACTCCAACTACTACCAGCTTTCAAGTTCTATAGTTTTACTAAAACAACTAATTTTGACAAAGGTGCCCCGGAGAATATTGGTTTCTCTGTATCTTCTAAGAATTTAAAAAATTCTTCAGGTTTATCAATAAAACGATCATCTGCATCTCTCACCACCTCTATAGGGTCATCAAATACTTGATCAAATTACTTTCTTTCATTGGGAACATTATTGTTAGAGTCATCTTCTTCTCCATGCCAAATCCACTTGACATATGTTTGGTCCATTCTGTTAAAGTATAGATGACTCTTTATCTCCATTATGTCTAATTTTTTCAAATTTGAACATTTTCTACATGGACAATGAACTCTTGAAGGATCCGTTGTATTTTCTAAGGCAAACTTAATAAAGTTTTCAACTCCCTCTTCATACTCTTTTGAAAGTCGGTCCTTTGTTATCTAACTCTTGTCCATTTCCTAGAAAAATTTCGACAGAGGTTTCCCTAAAATTGGACTAAAATCCTCCTGCATGTAGAAAATTCCCATAACAAATTTTTAGCGTTGTCATAGTCCTATTAATATACTATCTTTTTAACATAAATTTTGACAGAGCTTCCCTATACCAATCAAAGAAGAACTATGCAAGCACAATATAATTTAAATATAAGAAAATAAAACATAATTCTAGATGAATTCGGGCAACATTTCCCTTATAATAGTGACCTAACCATATTTCTACAAAGAATCAAACAATTCAAACAACACACAATAAGTTTCTTCCTTATATCTCCACAGCACACAAATAAATTTCCCAGAACCTACTTCACTAAAACACACAAGTTCTCAACATTCCATTGTCACCGCAACACACAAATTTAATCTCAGAACCTACTTCACTATGGATGAATATTTAAGATATTCAAACTCCTCTAATAAGATAACATACTTACCTCTGGCAATTAACAATAACCAAGAAAAATAATTAACTAGAGCCTGCAGGAACATTAAAATTAATTATACATTAGTTAAGCATCGTCAAATTATATATATAATCTATTATATAGAAAAAGAAAGTCAAGCATGAACATGTTTTGTATTAGTGTTACTATAAGAAAATAGAGTTTTAGCTACTAAACTTTTAGCTACCAAATATAATTGGTAGCAATTAATCATATTTTCCTACCAAATTATAGTAGCAAAATAATTTAGTTGATAAAAAAAAATTATGACCAAATATTTCTACTACCAATATATTGTAGGCCATTTTTAAAATAATAAACATAATAAAAATATTATATATTATTCTCACACACCACGTTGTATCATGTGTATAAATTATAGAGTATTCTTGAAGGAAAAACGTAATTCCGAACCTATTCTGCGGTGATTTTTCTCTTAGATTCTGAGTACGAAATTCATGTGGAATGGTTTGGTTGCGTCCATAGCATTGTGGACTAAAGTGGAGAGAAGAAGGAACCACAAGAAACCAGCCACAATAGGTCGGTACAAATTCGTGAACTTCCTTCTTAGTTTACGGTACTGATTATTTTTCATTTATGTTCTTAAGCATGGGAGTGAATTTGTGGGCTGTTTTGTATGGATTTAAATAATGTTGGGGGACTAAAAACATACATTAAGGGGTTGGGATAGTTTAATATATGTGGTCTTAAGATTTGAGATGGTTTGGTGGTGGTTAGAGATTGAGAATGGTGGCTGACCGTGTATGGAGGTGCCACTTTGAGTGGTCACGGATGGAGGCCGATGGTGGTGAGGGTGGTGGTTGTGGTGGCCGAATGGTGGTTATGGTGGTTAGAAGTGAAACCATGGCTGCCTAGGTGAGGAACCATGGAGTTGAGTTAGCCATATTTATTTCTTTATTTCTTTCTTTGCAATCAACAGTGTGACCACTACTACTATAATATACATGCATATATATATATATATAAATATATATATGTATATATGACCAAATATTTCTACTACCAATATATTGTAGGCCATTTTTAAAATAATAAAAATAATAAAAATATTATATATTTGTTATCCCCAAAAATTGGAGTTCGATGACGTGGCAATAGAAATGACAAATGGCAAGGAATGGTTGGGTGATCTGGCTTAGGAGTGACCCGGTAGACCAGTGAAGAATTTTTGACTGGCCAGTCACATGCTTGTCTGCCCAGGCATGACCATGTCCAACCAGTCATGTGTTTGTCTGCCCAGTCATGACCATGTCCGACCAGTCATGACCATGTTCGACCAGCTAAGTGCATGTCTGCCCATTCATGACCTTGGCCGACCAGTCATGACCATGTCTACCCAGCCAAGTGCATTTTTCCCAGTCAAGTGCATGTCTGCCTAGCCAAGTGCATGTCTGCCCACTTAAGTGCATGTCTGCCCAGTCAGGTGCGTGTCTGCCCAGTGAAGGTGTGATCGACCAGCCTGAATGAGATATGGATCGACTAAGATAGAGCAGGGCTACGCAAGAGATCACAGAAACGGCTTAAACAAGAATCGGTCTTGGCTTGTGCGGGAATCTCTCATTTATCCCATGAATATAGTGTACTGTTACATTTTGAATATTAATGTAATTTAAATATAATGAGAATCATAAAATATCCCGATTATGGGGGATATCATTTGTACGATCCTGAGCCTATAAATACAAGGCTTATGGCATCATAAAGGGGACTTTTGGGGAACTTTTGATTCGAATTCTGATTTTCTAGAGAGAGAGAGCACATGTATTTGAGGGAATTCTTGTATTCTTGTAATCTGCATTGAAGAAACTCAGTTGACTCAGGTTCATCTGATCTTGAGTGCAGATCTATAATCACAACTCTAAGTGAATTAGGCTATTACCAACACATTGGGGCTGAATCACTATAAAATCATCTGTGTCATTTTTTTCTCTTGAAGATTTTTATCATTTTTGACGTCTACACATCGTTGGCCAAAAACGCAGTCAACAATATTATTCTCACGTATCATGTGTATAAATTGTAGAGTATTCTTGAAGGAAAAACGTAATTCCGAACCTATTTTGCGGTGATTTTTCTCTTAGATTCTGAGTACGAAATTCATGTGGAATGGTTTGGTTGCGTCCATAGCATTGTGGACTAAAGTGGAGAGAAGATGGAACCACAAGAAACCAGCCACAATAGGTCGGTACAAATTCGTGAACTTCCTTCGTAGTTTACGGTACCATTATTTTTCATTTATGTTCTTAAGCATGGGAGTGAATTTGTGGGCTGTTTTGTATGGATTTAATTAGTTTTGGGGGACTAAAAACATACATTAAGGGGTTGGGATAGGTTAATATATGTGGTCTTAAGATTTCAGATGGTTTGGTGGTGGTTAGAGATTGAGAATGGTGACTGGCCGTGTATGGAGGTGCCACTTTGAGTGGTCACGGATGGAGGCCGATGGTGGTGAGGGTGGTGGTTGTGGTGGCCGAATGGTGGTTATGGTGGTTAGAAGTGAAACCATGGCTGCCTAGGTGAGGAACTATGGAGTTGAGTTAGCCATATTCATTTCTTTCTTTCTTTGCAATCAACAGTGTGACCACTACTATATCTATATCACACTATAATATACATGCATATATATATATATATAAATATATAATTAGTTTCACTCAAGATAAAATCGAAGAATGAAAGGGAAGGTCTAAACAAACTTCTTTTAGTAACATATTGTTTTAAGTTGTAAAAATAAATATACTGACAAACAATATTATTCTTTATGATAACATGAAATCGGAAGATAAATATTCAGGAATAGGAAAATAATCTGTGTAAATATAGAGTGCTAAATAGGCAAGCATAGTGAATCATGAAATCAAGCAGTTCCCTTGAAATATATATATATGAATAAATATGGGGTGATTGAGGAAGAGGCTAACCTGACTGAAGACTGCTGGTGAACGACGAAGGAGGCTGCCGAACGGAGCTGAGGTGAAGGTCGCTGTTGTGACTGGAGTTGAGGAAGGAGAGGGTTGGGTTGCTGGCGGAATGAAGAAGAAAGAAAAATGCGGGGTGGATGGTGAAGAAGAAGAATAGTACGCGGGATACTTCAAATTTATTTGGGCTTTTATTTTCAATGCCCTAATTTTAACATGGTAAGTCGGTCCATTAGCAATTGACCTATGATGCAACATGATAAGTCTGTTCTAGAACTGACCTATGATGTAAAAATTAAAAATATATGTAATATTAATAAGTATATATATATATTTTTTAATACTTATTTCACACCCAAATAAATTATATATATGTATTGTTTAAATAAATTAATATATTTTAAAATTCCAATAATCTAAAAAAAATATAGCATCTTTAATAATATATATTTATAATTACATGGTAGGTCTGTTCTCACACAACCGACCTACCATGTCACATGAGAAGTCATTTCCCTCACAACCGACTTACCATGTTATTTAAATTTTTTTTTAAAAATATACTCTCAATTGTTTTATAAGTTTTTTATTTTAAATTACAAGTACTATTAAATAAAAATATTTTCTTATTTATAAAAATTAAATTAAAATTTATAATTGTTGACGCGGTTCTTCACCAACAGGTAATTAAGAGAAGAAGAGAAAGGGATTAGTGCTGAAAGTAGAACCGTCACAGATATGAAATCTTAGAAGATGAACTAGGTGACTCAAGACACGTTTTTAAGTGGTTCAAAGGTTAAAATCCTTCTACTCCACTAGTCAATATTATTGATCTATTCTGGGTATTTGGTTACAAAGTATATATCTCTCCAGAGACTATTTTTTCCAACCCTTATCAACTCCCAGGGTCTCCATATTTATAGGAGAAGGCACTTGGAAGTTGGTAAGGAGGTCATCCCATGACCTTCTTATTTGTCATATCAACTCTGTGACATTCATGATTAATTCCTAAACCTGACACATAAGTATGGTCAAATCGATAGGTAAGGAGATAATGGGCCGCACGGCCCAACCCAGCTGTGGGTGTCTGAATACGCACGTTCCTGCTGCGTGTCCGAGAAGTCAGGGAGATATCAGACACGTGATGTCAGATATAGGCACGTTTATCTTGCGTGTGTTGACTTTACAAAGGGTTAGAGATCCATGAGTAGCTCGTACCACGAGCTGCTCCCCTGACCCGACCTTCGGCCTTTAGACTCCTTCCCCCAGTCTTGGGCAACCTTGGCGAGTCCTTGAGGATACCTCGAGCTAAGAGGGTTCGACCTCGAAAACAGGAGCTCCAGCCTGGGGAAATTTACGGACTAACCGTGATTAGTCTGAGGCTCGACCTTCTAATCAGCCCGTGGGAAAACCAGGGCATACATCTGCCCCCCAAGTTCCTGCTCGTGGTATATGACGTCATATATAGAAGACCACAGTAGGGGCTTTTAGACTTCCCCATAACCCTTCACATTCCACTGGGGAAAGCCTCCATTATTGCCTGACCTGCTGCGGAGGGCGAGCGGAGCTGCACGCCGCTCGACGAATCGTTCGCGGCCTGGAGCGGTGAACACTTCAAGGCAGGGGCCTTCCTTCCCCTGGATCAGTACTTCGCTGATTTCCTGAACTATGTGGGGTTGGCCCCATTTCAGCTCCCCCCCCCCCCCCCCAACTCCTACCGTCTGCTGGCAGGGTTGAGATACTTATTCAAGAAGCAGGAGTGGGAGGTCCCCGCTCCTGCTGATATTTTATACTTCTTTTGCCTAAAAGCCAGCCCGAACTAGCGGGGGCGAGGCGACGGGTTCTACTATTTAACCTGTTTTCCTAATACGGTGGCGGTCATCGAGCTGCCAAGACATCCGAATGACTTCAAGGGCCAGTTCTTCATGTCAACTGGGTTCCGGAACTGCGAGCACCACTACTTCAACCGTCCTCGTAAGTGAACCCTGATCTTAGCTCGCCTTTTAAGTGTTATTTTATTTTAGCTCCTCCCGTATTCCACTCTGATTCTATCCAATCTTGCAGCCATCTACTCGAGGACTGAAAAGTCTGTGACCCTCGGGGGTCAATATGAAACACTGGCGGGCCTGCCCCCCAGTGAAAAGGACTATCGCGTGCTCATGACGGACGAGACGATGGTGTTCTGCAAACTGATTTTCCCAAATCAGACTCTGAACCTGAAGAGGCCCCGGGGGCCGCCCCCAGCCCGCGACAACAGACCTATCATCATGGAGGAGGTCGCGGCAGAGGAAGACGAGGTGGCTGAAGTTCTGCTCGTGAGGAATAGGAAGAGGACCTTGGAGGTCGCCCAGGGGATGGACGAGGAGAGGATCCAATCCGGAGCAGCCGCGGGTCCTTCCGGTCAAGGTAACCCTTATTTGCTTAAGAATGTAGATAGGGCCACTGCGGACCCCCGGCTGGTTAGGTTCAATCCTAGGCAGATCGTCCATCGTCACCAAAGGGACCCGGACCTGAACACACTCCTGCTCCATTGTGTTGACCGGCTCGTGCTGGATCACCAAGAGAGCCGGCCTAGGGGTACCGTAGTAGTAGATAACACCCTAGCTTTTAGGTCGATCATTTTTTAGGAGTATGGGACCAACTTACGCACATGGCCATCACTCCAGAGGGGTATGTATGCTCCGGGGCTTATGCAGTATGTAGAAGAGTCTAGCCCCGAGTCAGAACCGGACCCAGAACTTGCCCCTGTTCGGGAAATAATCGTCTTAGGTTCTTCCAGCTCGGGGGGTAGGGCTCCCTTTGTATTCGTATACTTTTTTCCTTTAACCTTTTGCTTTTATTTCTGCCTGATTGCTAACTTGTAATAACCATGTTTGTTGTTTTTGGCAGAAGAGATGTCTCAACCTGAGGATAGCCTGCGGGGCATAGACTTCGGGGGGAATCCCCCAGCAGGGCCAAGATTGAAAAGGCTCCGAGGGTCCAAGAGCACGGCTGAGGGCTCCACTAAATCTCCGGCAAAGGAGAAGGAAAAAACCCCATCATCCCAGGTCGAGGGGGAAATTCTTCTTGCTGCCGGAGCAGGACACATGCCCCCGCCGCCCCAGCGATCTCCATCAGCCACCCAGGACGTGGGAATGGAGGTCGGGACTCCGGCTGTAGTGGCCCCCGGCGTACGCATCTCAGTCGATCCCCAGGATCTGGAGAAGATCCCAGAAGCCTTCCGGGGGACGGTGTATGAGTCGGCGAGCTACGCCGTCAACCATTTCTACAAGTTCAAAGAGAAGGAGCTCCGGGCCATTGAGACAATGAGCCCGATCCAAGTAATAGAGTCTTCGATGGACATGACCCTAACGGTAAGCTGCCCCATTCTTTTAAAGCTTTACCCCTCACACACCGCCTTATTTTTCTACTTAGCCAATTTATCTTTCATTTCTCGCAGGGCATTGCTGCTGTACACCGAGGCATCACCAGGACCAGAGCTCAGCTCGAGGAGAAGCGGGCTGGGCACCAGGCCGCTCTTCAAGAGGCTTAGACGGCGAAAGATGCGCTGGCGACCTCGAAGGCCGAGTTAGAGAGGACCTGCTCGAAGGTCCAAGAGCTTGAGGCATCCCTTGCCACCTCGCGAATAGACCTCGAGGCAGCGAAGACCGAGGCCCAGGCCGCTCTTGAAGCCGAACGGACCACCTCGGAACAGTCCATGCAGGAACTGTTCTGTCGTTGCTGGGCCCACAACCCGGAGGCTGACTTCTCTTTCATGCCGCCGAGTCTCTGGGCGCGCTTGTTGGTGAAGTTCCAAGCCCGCCTTGACAAAGAGGTGCTGCGCTCGGAGACTGGGGAAGCCTCTGGCGCGGCGGAGCAGGGTGAGACAGCGACCTCCAAGGGGCCGACTGACGGGGCTTAGGGCGCTTTTTCTTCTCTTTTTTATTTTGAAGTATTTTGTGTAATCCTTAGCACGAGGTATTTTTACCTCGAGACAATTTGCCTTGCAATTTTAACTTATGTATTTCTTCATGCTTTTGGCTACAATACACATTTTTTTTTTGATAAACTTAGTTCGTGTTAACCATTATTTATATTCCGAGCCCTTTTAAGAAGAACCACGATCCATAAATTTAAGTTAACTTCTAAGTTTTATGACCCGGTTAAAACCAGGAGCTTATTTTGAAAACTTAGTTCGTGTCAACTTTTATCCATATCTCGAGATTCTTTAAGAAGAACCACGATCAATAAATTTAAGTTAACTTCTAAGTTTTATGACCCGGTTAAAACCAGGAGCTTATTTTGAAAACTTAGTTCATGTCAACTTTTATCCATATCTCGAGCTTCTTTAAGAAGAACCACAATCAATAAATTTAAGTTAACTTCTAAGTTTTATGACCCGGTTAAAACCATGAGCTTATTTTGAAAACTTAGTTCGTGTCAACTTTTATCCATATCTCGAGCTTCTTTAAGAAGAACCACGATCAATAAATTTAAGTTAACTTCTAAGTTTTATGACCCGGTTAAAACCAGGAGCTTATTTTGAAAACTTAGTTCGTGTCAACTTTTATCCATATCTCGAGCTTCTTTAAGAAGAACCACGATCAATAAATTTAAGTTAACTTCTAAGTTTTATGACCCGGTTAAAACCAGGAGCTTATTTTGAAAACTTAGTTCGTGTCAACTTTTATCCATATCTCGAGCTTCTTTAAGAAGAACCACGATCAATAAATTTAAGTTAACTTCTAAGCTTTATGACCCGGTTAAAACCAGGATAGGACTTAGTTCGCGTTAACCCTTATACATAGATAAGAATCAACATCTAAGTCGTTAAGGAGACCTGGTTATATCCAGGTACCATATGCCCCCCAAGTAACTGGGAAAAGGTCTTTCGTAGTTACTTTAAGATTACACTTGCAAATAAAAAGAAAAACTTGATTTTTATTAATACATAAAAAGTGGCCTTCCAGGTCTTACAAGTGGGTCATTGATAATATTTCTTCAAGTGGATGGCGTTCCAAGTCCGCGGGACTGCCCCTCCACCAAGTCGAGCTAACTTATAAGTTCCTTCCTTGATGACTTCAATGACCTGGTATGGTCCTTCCCAGTTCGGTCCCAAGACTCCATCTTTGGGATCTTTCCCGGCCAGGAAAACTCTCCTTAGGACCAAATCGCCAATGCTAAAGGTACGTTTTTTGACTTTAGTGTTGAAGTAGCGAGTGATCTTTTGTTGGTAATGGGCGAGCTGGAGTTGCGAATCCTCTCGCCTTTCATCGATAAGGTGTAGGGAATGGCATAGGAGCTCGTGGTTCCTATCTTGGTCGTAGGACTGGACTCTATGCGACAGAACTTTAACTTCCACGGGGAGGACTGCTTCACTCCCAAAGGTTAGGGAGAAAGGAGTGTGACCCGTAGCAGTCCAATGCGAGGTCCGGTATGCTCAAAGGACCTGGGGGAGCTGCTCTGGCCAGACCCCCTTTGCCTCATCTAATCTTTTCTTGAGGCTCGCCTTTAGAGTCTTGTTGACAGCCTCGACCTGGCCGTTTTCCTGAGGATAGGCCACAGAGGAGAAACTTTTCACAATTCCGCGCCTTTCACAAAATTCGGTGAACAGGTCGCTGTCGAACTGAGTGCCGTTGTCGGAGACAATTTTCTTCGGCAGGCCGAATCGACAGATGATGCTTTTAACCACAAAGTCGAGTACCTTCTTCGATGTTATTGTTGCCAACGGCTCTGCCTCAGCCCACTTAGTAAAGTAGTCGATGGCTACCACGGCGTAACGGACCCTGCCCTTTTCAGTAGGCAGGGCGCCTACTAAATCTATCCCCCAAACGGCGAATGGCCAAGGGGCCGAGATCATTTTCAGTTCGACTGGAGGAGCTCGGGCAACCACAGCGAATCGCTGGCACTTGTCACACTTTTTCACATATGAAATCGAGTCTTTGGACAGAGTTGGCCAGTAATAACCTTGCCTGAGAACCTTTAAGACCAGGCTTTGCCCCCCAGCATGGTCTCCGCAGAATCCTTCGTGAATTTCCTCCAGGATGGCCTGTGCCTCACCTGGATGAACGCACCAGAGGAGAGGCAGGGAATGTCCACGTCGGTACAACACACCATCGACCAGCGTATACCTCGGAGCTTGATACAAGATTCGCCGCGCATCGTTACGTCCCTCGGGAAACTTTCCCTCGGTGAGATACTCAATGACGGGAGTCATCCAGGTCGGCCTAGAATCAATCATCTCGACCTCTGCCCGATCTCCTTCTATACTTGGTTCTTTCAAGAATTCTATTGGCACCAACCCCAGGGTTTCTGTCTCTCCCGAGGTGGCGAGTTTGGCGAGAGCATCTGCGTTGGTGTTCTGTTCTTGAGATATCTGCTCGATCGATCCTCGCTCGAATGCAGACAGCTCGGATTTTACCTTTGCCAAATAAGCGGCCATCTTGGGTCCCTGCGCCTGATATTCGCCCAGAACCTGGTTTACCACAAGCTGGGAGTCACTGAAGCACTGGACGGAGCTTGCCTTTAACTCCTTAGCTACCCTCAGCCCAGCTAACAAAGCTTCGTACTCTGCCTCGTTGTTAGATGCCTAGAACCCGAACCTTAGCGCCGAGTGGAATCTATGTCCCTCGGGGGATATTAGAATGATTCCGGCCCCGGAGCCGTTCTCGTTAGATGAACCATCAACGAAGATCTTCCACGACGAATGCGGCGAGGCGACTTGAAGTAGGCATTCTGATGGATCCTCCTGGAATCCCATGCACTCCGCCACGAAGTCAGCCAATGCCTGACTTTTTATGGCAGTTCGTGGAGTATAGAAAATCTCGAACTGACTGAGTTCGACCGCCCACTTTAACAAATGTCCCGATGCTTCAGGCTTTTGCAAAACCTGCCTTAGAGGCTGATCGGTCATGACGTGTACCGAGTGGGACTGGAAATACGGTCTGAGCTTTCGCGAGGCTGTGATTAGGCAAAACGCCAATTTTTCCATCAGTGGGTACCGTGATTCTGCTCCGAGGAGTCTCTTGCTGATGTAGTAGACTGGCTTTTGAACTTGGTCCTCTTCTCGTACTAGCACGGCGCTAGCTGCATCCTCAGTGACAGCCATGTAGAGGAAAAGAGGCTCTCCTGCCCTGGGCTTGGACAGCACGGGCAGTTCAGCCAGATGCGCCTTCAGATCGAGGAATGCGCTTTCGTACTCTACTGTCCACTCAAACTTCTTGTTTCCCCAGAGCAGGTTGTAGAAGGGTAAACACTTGTCGGTTGACTTGGAAATGAACCGGTTGAGTGCTGCCACTCTTCCTGTGAGGCCTTGGACATCTTTCCGCGACCTGGGGGAAGGAAGCTCGAGCAGTGACCTAATTTTGTCGGGGTTCGCCTCGATTCCTCGGGTATTGACTATGAACCCCAGGAATTTCCCCGATGCGACACCGAACGTGCATTTATGAGGATTAAGCCTCATGTCGTATTCCCGTAGTATTTTAAAACATTCTTCCAGGTCGGAAACATGGTTGTCAGCAGTCTTTGACTTGACGAGCATGTCATCAACATACATTTCCATGTTCTTTCCGATCTGGTCCGCGAACATTCTATTTACTAGCCTCTGGTAGGTAGCTCCGGCATTCTTCAGGCCAAACGGCATGACCTTATAGCAATAGACATTCGTCGGGGTCATGAAGCTGGTATGTTCCTGGTCTGCCGGATTCATCGCGATCTGATTGTAGCCTGAGTACGCGTCCATGAAGTACATGAGCTCGTGCCCCGCCGTAGCATCCACCAGCTGATCGATCCTTGGTAATGGAAAGCAATCCTTGGGGCAGGCTTTATTTAGGTCGGAGAAGTCAATGCAGGTCCGCCATTTCCCGTTGGGCTTTGGAACTAGCATGGGATTGGCGACCCAAATTGGAAATTTGGCTTTGTGGATAAAGCCACACTTTTTGAGCCGGGCCACTTCTTCTTCTAGGGCTTCGGCTCGGGTTGTTCCTAAACGCCTTTGCTTTTAAGACTTGGCAGGAACGCTTTTATCCAGATGGAGCGTGTGCATGATGACACTCGGACTGATCCCCACCATGTCCTCATGGGACCATGCGAATACGTCCAAGCTATTCTTCAGAAACGTAATCAGTTCCGCCTTTCTCTTGTCGTAGAGGTTCTTCCCAAGCTTAACCGTCCGTGATGGATTTTGTTTATCAATGTTCACCTCCTCGAGCTCCTCAATAGCCTGGAGCTCGGATCTGTCCTCGCCTACTCGAGGGTCAATGTCCTCACTCAAGGCGATCTTTTCCTCTTCGGGATTCTGAGGTTTTTCAATCTCAGGAGCCGCCAAGGGTCCCTGAGATTCCTCCTCGCCCTGAATGGCCATTGCCAGCTGCCCGGGTTTAGACTTTCCCTTCATGGAAATGTCGTAGCATTCCCTGGCAGCAAGCTGATCGCCCTTGATGGTATAGATTCCTGTTGAAGTAGGGAACTTCATGGCGAGGTGTCGAATGGAAGTGATGGCCTCGAAAGCTATGAGCGTAGGTCGGCCCAAAATGGCATTGTAGGCAGCGGAGCAGTCAATGACCACGAACTCAAGTAGCTTGGAGACTGTCCGAGACTCTTCTCCTAGGGTGATCACCAGCTCGATCGTCCCTATCGCTGCCGATCCTTCTCCCGAAAAACCATATAGCATCATGGAGGTCGCCTTTAGCTCAGCGACGGTTAGACCCATCTTTTCTAAGGTGGATTGGAATAGGAGGTTCATCGAGCTTCCGTTGTCCACCAACACTCTCCTCACTTTCCGGTTGGCGAGCTGGACTGCTACGACCAAGGGATCATTATGGGGGAATTGGACATGGCCTGCGTCTTCCTCCAAAAAAGTAATCGGTTGCTTCTCTAACCGCTGCTGTTTTGACTGACACTGCTCCGGGACGAACTCCGCTCCGTTGTGGGCCTTTAATTCATTCACATACCTCTTCTGGGCGCCTCTGCTCGTGCCAGCCATGTGCGGTCCTCCAGAGATGGTGGATATCTCTCCCTCGACCACGGGAGGAGGGACGTCCTGATCTACCCGAGGCCCGGGCTGACTGGCTGGGACTTCTGGAGCGGGTCGACCCGCTGGGACCCTGTTTTGTGAATATTGCGCCAAGGGCCTGCTCGGATGAGAGTCTCTATCTCATCTTTTAGATGCCTGCAATCGTCGGTATTGTGGCCGACGTCGTTATGAAAACGGCAGAATTTTGAAGTGTCTCTCTTTCCCTTGTGGTGTTTCAATGGCTCCAGCCTCTTCCAGGGGACCCGAGCAGCGTTGGCCAGGAAGATACTTTCCCTGGACTGGGTGAGCTCGGTATATGTTGTGAACACGGGCTTGAATTTATCCAAAGACTTATTCTTCTTTTGACCGTGCTGGCTGTTTTCACCATTTCCCTTTCTTTTGCCACCACCGGGCTGGTTGTTCTGCACGACCTCGGGGATCGCCACCACGATCTCTGTCCCCGTTCCAGCGGGCTTCTCGGGAACCTGGCTGGTCCCCGCGGCTGAAACTTCAGCTTCTTCTAAGTTTATCCACTCTTGGGCTCTGTTAAGGAATTCGTTAACCGAGCTGACTCCTTTCCTTTGGATATCTTTCCACAGGTCTCCCCTGACCAGGATTCCGGTTCTCATGGCCATGAGCTTGGAGCTATCATCTGCGTCCTTCGCTTGAGCAGCGACATTCGCGAATCTGCTCAAGTAGGCTTTCAGCGTCTCGCCGGGCTGCTGTCTCACGTTAGCTAGGGAATCGGCGTGGACTCGGGCGGCCTGGGAGGCGCGGAATGCCCTTTTGAAGTCAGCTGAGAAAGTCTTCCAGGAGCTGATTGACTGCCTTTTACTCTGCTTGAACCACTGCCTGGCAGGTCCGGCCAGTGTGGAAGGGAAGATCAAGCAACGCAGCTCCGGGCCAATGTTATGGGCCATCATTAGGGTGTTGAACATCCCTAAATGGTCCGACGGGTCTCCGTCCCCATTGAACTTTGACAAGTGAGGCATACGGAAGCCAGATGGGTATGCCGTCACTGCTATGTTGGGGGCGAAGAGTTCCATTTCGTCGCCCGAATCATATTCGTCTTTTTCTTTTTCTGATAGGAGCTTCCTCATCAGTTCCTCCATCTGAGTTAGGCGCTCGAGGGTTTGGTCCTGAGATCCTGGGTTATTCTGGGGCTGTTCAACAGCTCCGGACCCATTGTACATATTAGGTGGGTTATCGCCCCTCCTATCTTGAGATAGGTTATTTGGGACATTCCCTCCGTTACGTACTTCGGATCGGACTCCCGCCGAGCGGGCCGGGCTACCATCTCTAGCTCGATCCTCTCTGTGAGAGTTGAGGCGATCTTGAAGGTCGCCTCCCTGGGTGGTCTGGTGGCTTTGTGCTGAACTCAGTCGCTGACGCAGGTCTCCTCCGGAGAGGTCACTCCGGCGGCTGCCGGTCCAATGACTCCTGCTGGACAGGCTTGGAGTGCGTCTTTGGCGGTGACGACCTGATCCTTCCCCTGGCACCCTGCTATGCCAGGAAGGTCCGGCTGATGGCGGGTCCCTCCTACTACTCCCGTAAGCCGGGACGTCTTGGACGGGCTGAGGAGACGGATATCTGACTGGAGAAGGAGGATGCCTGACTGGGGAGGCGATCCTAGTTCCGTCTGGACGGATCAAATTTGGTGGGGGCCTTTCGGCCCTGCCAGCTTGTTGGTCCCGCCCTGGGCGAGCTGGACGAGGCGCAGGACGGTCTTCTGGGACGGGCTGACGTCGCTGGCCCTCCCCGAATCTCCTTCGGGAATTTCCTCGAGCTCTCCTGGGCGTTCTCGAGGAAGGTTGAGAACTAGGAGTTGACGTCCTGACCGAACGGCTGTATTGCTGTTGTCCGATCCCAGGCATTTCCCTGAAGATTTCCTCTTGATGGTGCGATGAAGGGGTGGAGTTGGCTGCATGAGGCCTATCCGACCGGCTATGCCTGGGCCGATTACCCCGGTGAGACTTAGGAGCCTCACCTTGCCTCTCTCCAACTTTAACGTTGGTTGTGAGAGGGGGTAGTCGGGCCAGAATATCCTGGATTTGCCGACCGACTGCTGCTAACTGGCTCCTCAGTTGAGCATTCTCCATCTCCACTGCAGTATAATAACACGGGTTCGGATTAGGTGGCCGCGGCGCTGAGCTACCAGTGTCGTCTTGGCCCGTCGGCTGTTTTCCCGGCCTCTGTTGGACTTCAGGAATTTGTTCATCAGGGATGGAAATATGGTGGGCCTCCTGCCCCTCCTGCTGCTTTGTTTCGTTGCAATGCCTGGATCGAGTGGTCACCATAGTTGGATGTTTGTGGCAGCACTAATTGAACTTGCTCTCAATGAAAGCACCAAACTGTTGACGCGGTTCTTCGCCAACAGGTAATGAAGAGAAGAAGAGAAAGGGATTAGTGCTGAAAGTAGAACCGTCACAGATATGAAATCTTAGAAGATGAACTAGGTGACTCAAGACACGTTTTTAAGTGGTTCAAAGGTTAAAATCCTTCTACTCCACTAGTCAATATTATTGATCTATTCTGGGTATTTGGTTACAAAGTATATATCTCTCCAGAGACTATTTTTTCCAACCCTTATCAACTCCCAGGGTCTCCATATTTATAGGAGAAGGCACTTGGAAGTTGGTAAGGAGGTCATCCCATGACCTTCTTATTTGTCATATCAACTCTGTGACATTCATGATTAATTCCTAAACCTAACACATAAGTATGGTCAAATCGATAGGTAAGGAGATAATGGGCCACACGGCCCAACCCAGCCGTGGGTGTCTGAATACGCACGTTCCTGCTGCGTGTCCGAGAAGTCAGGGAGATATCAGACACGTGATGTCAGATATAGGCACGTTTATCTTGCGTGTGTTGACTTTACAAAAGGTTAGAGATCCATGAGTAGCTCGTACCACGAGCTGCTCCCCTGACCCGACCTTCGGCCTTCAGACTCCTTCCCCCAGTCTTGGGCAACCTTGGCGAGTCCTTGAGGATACCTCGAGCTAAGAGGGTTCGACCTCGAAAACAGGAGCTTCGGCCTGGGGAAATTTACGGACTAACCATGATTAGTCCGAGGCTCGACCTTCTAATCAGCCCGTGGGAAAACTAGGGCGTACAATAATTATTAATAATTTATTTATTTATATTTCAAAAATTATAATATATATAATATTAATAAGTATATTTTTTAATACTGATTTTATACCCAGATAAATTATGTATATGTATTCTTTAAATAAATGAATATATTTTAAAATTTCAATAATATAAAACAAATTAGAGTATCTTTAATAATGTAATTTTATAATGACATGGTAGATCGGTTATACACAACCAACGTACCTGTTGACGGTGAGAACTCGTCAACTAAGTTGAGTTGGAAAAATTATCAAGTCAAGGTCTCTAATGGAAAAGCTGTAGAAACTTAAACAATCACTCAAGAACAATGATAGAACAATAATGGAGAATTCAGTCTTTCATTCACACTCAAGCCTTTGCTACCGTAAAATTTCCAACCCCCCCTCAGGTGGTGTTAGAGTTCATTTTATAGTAAGCTCTAATGGCCTTAGGTACATGGTGGTCCAGGAGACCAAGTGGTACATAAGTACTATGTCAGGGGAGTGGCTTCAGAGGTTGTAGTCGTACGTCCAATACAGGAGCAGGTGTCAGGAGGATGTCTCCACTACTTGTCTGTACCCATGTCTGATGAGTGGTGGCAGGCATAGTGGCGCAGGTGGTAGTGGTGTCGACTCTGACCCTTGGCCGTAGACGTACGGGCCATAACTCTTATCCCAGCAGTCCCACTGATACCGGTGTCCGTACTCAGTACTAGGTCGTACAAGTATGTCCCATTCGACTCGTACTGGAGCCTCTAAGCATAGGGGTCTCAAGGTGTAAGGAATGGGACCCTTGGTTCATGGCTCTACTCATGTGGCCACTAGGTGACGTAGCTCTCATTCCTTCGCGAGGCCCCCTTGGAAGGCTTATTGATGGCGCGGCTCTCTTGGCTGTTCACGAGGCTGAGTGTGTTGCGGATGTGGCCCCCATGAGGCCATGGGCGAGGCCACCATTCGGGCCAAAATGGCGAGGCCACTCTGGAGCCATGGGCGAGGCCATCACGGGGCCTAGATGGCGAGGCCACTCCGTGGGCATGGGCGAGGCCACCACGGGGCCTAGATGGTGAGGCCACTTCGTGGGCATGGGTGAGGCCACCACGGGGCCTAGATGGCGAGGCCAGTCCGTGGGCATGGGTGAGGCCACCACGGGGCCTAGATGGCAAGGCCACTCCGTGGGCATGGGCGAGGCCACCACGGGGCCTAGATGGCGAGGCCACTCCGTGGGCATGGGCGAGGCCACCTGGTGCGTGTGGGCGTGGCCGAGCAAGGCCACCTGGTGTGTCCGAGAGTGGCCGAGCGTGGCCGAGCGAGGCCACCTGGTGCGTGCGGGCGTGGCCGAGCGAGGCCTCTTGGTGCGTGCGGGCGTGGCCGAGCGAGGCCTCCTGGTGCGTGCGGGCATGGCCGAGCGAGGCCACCTGGTGTCCGGGCGTGGCCGAGCGAGGCCACCTGGTGTCCGAGCGTGGCCGAGCGAGGCCATGGCTTCTATGTCGTGTAAATGGGGGCTTCATGGCATCGATCTCATATTTTCCCTTGGTGAGATTTTGAGCATAAACAGTACCATGTCACATGAGAAGTCATTTCCCACACAACTGACCTACCATGTCATCTACAAAATTATTAAAGAGATACTCTAAATTATTTTATAAATTTTTTTAATTTAAATTATAAATATTATTAAATTAGAATATTTTCTTGTTTATAAAAATGAAATAAAATTTTTTAATTACCGATAATTTATTAATTGAATTATCTTTCAAAAATTATAATATTTGTAATATTAATAGTATATATTTTTTTATACTTATTTCATACCCAAATAAATTATATATATGTATTGTTTAAATAAATTAATATATTTTAAAATTTCAATAATATAAAACAAATTAGAGTGTCTTTAATAATGTATTTTTATAATTACATGGGAGGTCGGTTCTACACAACCGACCTACCATGTCACATGAGAAGTCATTTCCCACACAACCGACCTACCATGTTGTACGCCCTAAATATCCACGGGCTATTAGCGAGCTGAGAATGGGCATAATTATATCAGCCACATGGATGCCACGTACCCGGATTTGCTGTTACCAGGTCCTACCTCTTTAGCTCGAGGTAACTAAAGGCTTAATAAGATTACTAAGGAGTCGGGTCAGAAGTATGGACACCACGAGCTGAGAGGATATCAAGCTCGAGGTGCGAGCTTGAGTTGGCACCTCTGACCCCTTATAAAGTCAACCACGCAATGTAAACGTGCATATATCAGACATCACGTGTCTGACCCATCCCTGAATTCTCGGACACGCAGCATAAACGTGCATGTTCAGGCACCCACGACTGGGTTGGGTCGTGCGGCCCATTATCCCCCTTACCTATTGATTAGACCACACTTCATTGTCAGGTTTTAGGAATAAATCATGAATGTCACAGAAGTGACATGATGGGTAAGAAGGTCACGGGATGACCTCCCTTGCCAACCCCCCAGGTGCCCTCTCCCTATAAATATGGAGACCCTGGGAGTTGCAAAGGGTTGGATTCTATTTTGTGAATACCCTGTAAAGAATATCAGAGAGATATGAATAATATTGGCTGGTGGACTAGAAGGATTTTAACCTTTGAACCACCTAAAAAAGTATTCGTGTTATCATTTTATTTTGAGATCATTCATCTATTACAATTCATTATTTAGCACTAATCCCGCTCTTTATTCTATTAATTATCTGTTGTCGAAGAACCGCGTCAACAGTTTGGTGCTTTCATTGAGAGCCGGTTAGATTGGTGCTATCGCAAATACCCAACCATGGTAGTCACTCGCTCAAGACACGGTAACGAGGCGGACCAACGTGATGGGCAGGAGGCCCATCATGCCGCCATGTCCGATGATCAGAACCCTGAGGTTCAGCAGCAGCCGGGCAAGCAACCAATAGGCCAAGACGACACTGGAAGTTCGGCTCCCCGGCCGCCCAATTCGAACCCAGATTTTTACACAGCGTTGGAAATGGAAAATGCACAGCTAAGAAGTCAGCTGGCGAAAGCTAACCAGCAGATTCAAGAGGTTTAGGCCCAACTACCCCCTCTTACAACCGACACTAACGTCGGAAAGAGGCAAGGCAAGACTCATAAGTCCCGCCAGGGTAATCGGTCCAGGCCCAGTCGGTCGGTCAGACCCCCAACATCAAATTCCACTCCCACATCGCACCACCGGGAAACCACTTTTGAGGAACTATCTAGGGCCGAGCAGCAATACAGCCGATCGGTCCGGACCTCAACTCCCAGCTCACTTCCGCCCTCGAGCGCACCCAGGAGGGCTCGAGGGATCTCGCGAAGGAGATTCGGGGAGGGCTCACAGCGACAGCCCGCCCCGGCCAGCCATCCTGTGCCCCGCTCAGACCGTCGAGCATAGGATGCGGAGGATGGTAGAGCGGAGCAGCCGCGACCTAACTTGATCCGCCCTGACGGGACTAGGATCGCTTCCCCGGTCAGGCATCCTCCTTCACCGATAAGATACCCATCTCCTCCCCAGCTGGTCCAAGACATTCCAACTCATGGGAGCTGCAGGAGAAATCCTCCTTCTGCCGGGCCTTCCCATCGTAGCCGGGCGCCTAGAGAAGTCCCGGATCCTCATCCTTAGCGGTAGGCCCCGAGCTTCTCAAATGGAAGCTATTGGACCAGAATTCGTCGAAGTGATCTATCCGACAGAGACCTGCGCCAGCGCTTGAGCTCGGTGCAAAGTCCTCAGGCCGCCCTAGAGACAACCTCTGAGATCGCCTAAACTCTCAAAGAGGAGACCCAATTGGAAATGGCAGCCGCGCTCGCCAAAGGGAAGACCTGTCCGAAGTACAAGACAGCGGGAACGTCCCATATAACCTATCTCAAGATAGGAGGGAAAATAACCTACCAAACGCGTACAATGGATCCGGACCTGCTGAACAGCCCCGGAACAACCAAGGAAGTCAGGATAAAACCCTTGAGCATTTGGCTCAGATGGAGGAGCTGATGAGGAAGCTCCTATCAGAAAAGGAAAAAGATGAATATGATTCAGGGGATGAACTTGAGCTCTTCGCCCCCAGCATGGCAGTGACGGCGTATCCACCTGGTTTCCGTATGCCTCACTTGTCCAAGTTCAACGAAGACGGGGACCCGTCAGATCATCTGGGTATGTTCAATACCTTGATGATGGCCCACAACATTGGTCCCGAGCTGAGGTGTCTAATATTTCCTTCCACCCTGACTGGGCCGGCCAGACAATGGTTCAAACAGAGTAAGAAGCAGTCAATCAGCTCGTGCAAAGCTTTCTCTGCTGACTTCAAGAGAGCATTACGAGCTTCCCAGGCTGCCCGCATCAAGGCCGATACCCTGGCAAACGTAAGGCAGCAACCCGATGAGCCTCTGAAGGCTTACCTGAGCAGATTTGCGAACGTCGCTGCTCGGGCCAGAGACGCAGATGACAGCTCCAAGCTCATGGCTTTGAGGACTGGGATCCTCGTTGGAGGAGGACTCTGGGAAGAGATACAAAGGAAGAGAGTCAGCACCGTAAATGAATTCCTAAATAGGGCCCAGGGATGGATAAACCTGGAGGAGGCACGAGCATTAGCCGCGGGAACCAGCCAGACCCCCGAGCTGCCCGCGGGAGTGGAAACGGAGGTCGTGACAGCGACCCAAACCGTTACACAGAATAACCAGTTTGGTGGAGGCAAGAGAAAGGGGAGCAGCGAGGGCAATCAGCACGGCCCAAAGAAGAACAATTCCATAGAAAAATTCAAGCTGGTCTACACGACGTATACCGAGCTCACCCACTCTAGAGAGAACATCTTCCTAGCAAATTCTACTCGCCTCCCCTGGAAGAAGCCAGAACCGTTAAAGCACCAGAAGGGTAAGCGAGACCCTTCCAAGTTTTGTCGGTTCCACAATGACATTGGCCATAATACCGATGATTGTAGGAACCTGAAGGATGAGATCGAGACTCTCATCAGAGCCGGACCCTTGGCTCAGTATGCGCGAAATAGAGTTCCCGTCGGTCATCCAGCTCCGGAGGTCTCGATTAGTCAGCCTGGATCTCGGGTAGATCAGGACGTCCCTCCTCCCGTGATAGGAGGAGAGATTTCCACGATCTCTAGAGGTCCCCATCTGGCTGGCACGAGCAGAGGTGTCCAAAAAAGATATGTCAACGAACTTAAGGCTCACAATGGAGTGGAGTTCGTCCCTAAGCAGCAACGATTGGAGAGGCAACCAATCATATTTACTGAAGAAGATGCCATCCATGTCCAGTTCCCTCATAACGACCCTCTGGTCGTAGCCGTGCAGCTCGCTAATCGGAGGGTTAGGAGAGTGCTGGTTGATAATGGGAGCTCGGTAAACCTACTGTTCCGGTCCACGCTAGAAAAGATGGGTTTGTCTGTCACCGAGCTGAAAGCCACCTCCATGATGCTTTACGGATTCTCTGGAGAAGGATCGGCAGGAATAGGAACGATCGAACTGGTGATCACCTTGGGAGAGGGACCTCGGACAGTCTCGAAACTCCTCGAGTTTGTGGTCATTGATTGTCCCGCCGCATACAATGCCATTTTGGGTCGACCTACGCTAATAGCGTTTGAAGCCGTTACCTCCATCTGCCACCTCGCGCTAAAATTCCCCTCTTCCATGGGGATATGCACGGTCCGTGGCGATCAACTTGCTGCCAGGGAATGCTACAACATTTCTATGAAGGGAAAATTAAAACCCGGGCAGTTAACGATGACCGTCCAAGGTGGAAATGAGGAATCTCAGGAACTCGTGCCTAGTCCTGAAATTGAAAAACCTCAGAATGCCGAAGGGGAAAATATCATCTTATGGGACGATATCAACCCCAGAATAGGCGAGGATAAATCTGAGCTCCAAGTTATCGAAGAGCTCGAGGAGGTAAATATCGATCCACAGAATCCCTCGCGGATGGTAAAGCATGGGAAAAATCTATGTGACGAAAGGAAGGCAGAGCTGATTAAGTTCCTGCAGGAGAACCTGGACGTGTTCGCATGGTCTCATGAGGACATGGTAGGGATCATTCCGAGCGTCATCATGCACACCCTCCACTTGAATAAGAGCGTGCCTGCGAAATCCCAGAAACAAAGGTGCCTGGGAACAACCCAAGCTGAAGCCCTAGAAGAGGAAGTAACCCGGCTATTAAAGTGCGGCTTTATCCATGAGGCTAAGTTCCCGGTCTAGGTTGCCAATCCTGTGTTGGTCCCGAAGCCCAACGGAAAATGGCGGACCTGCATCTACTTCTCCGATCTGAACAAAGCTTGCCCCAAAGACTGTTTCCCCTTGCCAAGGATCGACCAATTGGTAGACGCCACAGCGGGGCATGAGCTCATGTCCTTTATGGACGCATATTCGGGCTATAATCAGATCTCCATGAATCCAGCGGACCAAGAGCACACTAGCTTCATGTCCCCAACTAACATTTACTGTTACAAGGTCATGCCATTTGGGCTGAAGAATGCCAGAGCTGCATACCAGAGGTTGGTAAATAGGATGTTTGCCAACCAGATCGGGAAGAACATGGAAGTGTACGTTGACGACATGCTGGTTAAGTCAAAAGCTGCCGATAACCATGTTTCCGACCTGGAGGAATGCTTTAAGATACTGAGAGAATACGGCATGAGGCTTAACCCGCAGAAGTGCACTTTCAGGGTCGCATCAGGGAAATTCCTGGGTTCCATTGTCTTTACCAGAGGAATCGAGGCAAACCCCGATAAGATCAGGTCATTACTCGAGCTGCCCTCACCTCGGTCATGAAAGGACATTCAAGGCCTAACAGGAAGGGTGGCGGCCCTTAATCGATTTATCTCTAAATCTATCGACAAGTGTCTGCCATTCTACAACCTGCTCTGGGGGAATAAGAAGTTCGAATGGACCGAGGAGTGCGAGCGTGCCTTCCTCGACCTGAAAGCACATTTGTCCGAGCCACCTGTATTTTCCAAACCAACGGTAGGAGAGCCTCTTTTCCTTTACCTAGCTGTCACAGAAGATGCAGCTAGTGCCGTATTAGTCCGAGAAGAAGACCGGTCTCAGAAGCCAGTCTATTATATCAGCAAGAGGCTTCTCGGAGCTGAGTCCCGGTATCCGTTGATGGAAAAGATGGCTTTCTGTCTCATTATGGCCTCCCGAAAGCTCAGGCCGTATTTCCAGTCCCACTCAATACATGTCATAACCGATCAGCCTTTAAGGCAGGTTTTGCAAAAACCTGAAGCATCAGGACGTCTGTTGAAGTGGGCTATTGAGCTTAGCCTGTTCGAGATTTTTTACACACAACGAATTGCAATAAAAAGCCAGGCCCTGGCTGATTTTGTGGCAGAATGCACAGGATTCCGAGAAGATCCTGTGGAAGATTCAGCCCAAGCCTCCTTAGTCCAGGCCTCATGGAAGGTCTTCGTAGATGGCTCATCTAACGAGAATGGCTCCGGGGCGGGGATCATGTTGATATCCCCAGAAGGACATCGATTCCACTCGGCGTTGAGATTTAGATTCAAAGCGTCCAACAACGAGGCTGAATATGAAGCTTTACTGGCCTGGCTAAGGGTGGCCCAGGAGCTGAAGGCCAGCTCCGTCTAATGTTACAGTGATTCCCAGCTCGTGGTAAACCAAGTGCTAGGTGAATACCAAGCATGGGGAACCAAGATGGCTGCTTACCTGGCCAAGGTAAAGAGTGAGTTGTCTACATTCGACCGTGGCTCAATCGAGCAGATACCTCGGGAGCAGAATGCCAGCACGGACGCACTCGCAAAGCTCTCTACCTCCGGGGAGGGGGAGACTCTGGGGTTAGTGCCGGTAGAGTTCTTAGAGAAACCAAGCATAGAGGAAGTTGGGGCGGAGGTCAAAATAATCGACGCCAGACCGACCTGGATGACCCCCATCCTTGAATATCTCATAGCAGGGAAGTTACATGAAGAGCATAATGACGCAAGGTGGGTACTTTACCAGGCTCCGAGGTATACAGTGGTAGATGGAATATTATACTGGCGTGGAAACTCTCTACCTCTCCTACGATGTGTTCCGCCAGGCGAAGCGAAGACCATTTTCCAGGAGGTACACGAGGGTTTTTGCGGGGATCACACTGGGGGGCAAAGCTTGGCCCTGAAAATATTGAGGCAAGGATATTACTGGTCCACTCTGTCAAAGGACTCGGTCTCCTACATTAAAAAATGTGACAAATGCCAGCGATTCGCCACAGTTGCCCAAGCTCCCCCAGTCGAGCTGAAGATGATCTCGTCCCCGTGGCCATTCGCGTTCTGGGGAATTGACTTGGTTGGCGCCCTCCCTACTGGAAAGGGAGGGGTTCGTTATGCGGTGGTGGCTATTGACTACTTCACCAACTAGGCAGAAGTGGAGCCCCTGGTAACAATCACTTCAAAAAGAGTCCTCGACTTCGTGGTCAAAAGCATTATCTGCCAATTCGGGCTGCCAAAGAAGATCGTATCAGATAATGGGACGCAGTTCGACAGCGACCTCTTCACCGAATTCTGTGAGAGGCACGGCATTGAAAAATGCTTCTCCTCCGTGGCCTATCCCCAGGCGAATGGGCAGTTCGAGGCCGTCAATAAAACGCTTAAGGCAAGCCTTAAGAAAATACTTGACGAAGCCAAGGGAGTCTGGCCAGAACAGCTCCCCCAGGTACTGTGGGCATACTAGACCTCACATCGAACGCCGACGAGTCATACTCCTTTCTCCCTGACTTTCGAGAGTGAGGCAGTCCTTCCTTTTGAAGTAAAGGTAGCCTCGCGGGGAGTCCAGGCGTTTGACCGGGACCGCAATCACGAATTTCTCTGTGCGTCCCTTGACCTGATTGATGAGAGATGAGAAGATTCACAGCTACAGCCCGCGCATTATCAGCAAAAGATCACTCGTTATTTCAACTCAAAGGTCAGAAAACGCACCTTTGGCATTGGCGACCTGGTCCTCAGAAGAGTCTTCTTAGCCAGTAAGGATCCCAAAGACGGAGTATTGGGGCCGAACTGGGAAGGGCCCTACCAAATAACCGAGGTCATAAAAGAAGGAACCTACAAGTTAGCCCGGCTTAATGGAGAAGTAGTCCCATGAACTTGGAACGCTATCCATTTGAAGAAATATTATCAATGATACCTTTGTAAGGCTTAATCAGAAAGGCCATATTTTGTTTATTAAGTAATGAGAATTAAATATTTTTTCATTATTGTGTATATCTGCGGATGTAATGTCAAGTAACCATGAAATACCCTTTCCTAATTACTTTGGGGGAGGGGGGGGGGGGGGGGGGGGGGGCATATGTACTGGATATAACCAGGTCATCTTAAAGACTTAGAAGTTAATTCAAATTGATTAATCGATGTTTTTCTTAAAAAGCACGAGATATTGATAAAGGATTAACATGAACTAAGTTATATCCTTGATATAACCAGGTCGTCCTAAAAACTTAGAAGTTAGTTCAAATTGATTTATCGATGTTTTTCTTAAAAAGCACGAGATATTAATAAAGGATTAACGCGAACTAAGTTATATCCTGGATATAACCAGGTCATCCTAAAAACGTAGAAGTTAGTTCAAATTGATTGATCGATGTTTTTCTTAAAAAACACGAGATATCGATAAAGAATTAACGTGAACTAAGTTTTCAAATTAATGCCCTGGATTCAACCAGGTCCTAAAACTTAGAAGTTATTTCAAAATTTGTTGATCGGTGTTTTTCTTACAAAGCACGAGATATCGATAAAGAATTAACGCGAACTAAGTTTTTTAAATTAATGTCCTGGATGCAACCAAGACTTAAGTCTTAGAAGTTGGCTCAAGTTGATTGAACACCAACAAAAACTAAGATTACTACCAGATGCATAGAAGATAAAAATGTATAAATCAATTGAAACAAAGTTGAGGAAATCAATTTTCTCGAGGTTAAAAAACCTCATAATATAAAGTTACAAAAAAAAGAAGAAAAAAGAAAAGTCCTATGCCCCGCCAGGTCGCTCTGATGAGGTCGCCCCCTCGCCCTCCTGCTCGGTGGCAGTGGAAGTCTCCCCGGTCTTGGAGGGCTCCTCATGGTGAAGGCGAGCCTTGAACTTCTCCAAGAAGGACTCCCACGCATTCGACCCCAGAAAGGAGAAGTCACCTTTAGGATTGAAGACCCAGCAGTGGTACAGCATATCCTCCATGGAGGAGCTGGAAGCTGCCCTCTCCGCCGCCAGGGCAGCCCTGCCCTCTTCAGCCTCGACCTTCACGACATCTAGTGTGGCCCAGGCAGCCTTAGCCTCCTCGAGCTCTATCTTCAAAGCGGCTAGGGCGGCCTTGGTGGCATCGGCCTCCTGCAGCTTGGTCTGGGATGCTTCCAGCTCGGCCTGGGCAACCCTCTCATTTTCTCGAGCAGTTTCCAGGGCCGCCTTGGTGTCCCTTTCCTATTGTTGAGCCATCGCGAGAGCGACCTGAGCATCTTGGTGCTTGCCCCTGATCTCCTCGATCCTGGCCCGGGACCGAGATATGCTCCGGTGGAGAGCCAAAGCCCTCTGCAAGACCAAAAGATAATAAAGCAAGTGCCTTAGGAAAAGTAATAATACAAGCTAACAGGGAGTACCAGTGGCAAGGCCAACTTACCGTGAGGGTCATCCCCAATGAAGATTCCATCACATTCTCGGTACTCCTTGTCTCGATCTCCCGCAGATCCCTCGAGGTGGCATTGTAACAGTGGTCCACCATGTACGGCGCGATCTCGTAGACCGTCCCCCTGAAGACATCGGGGATTTTCTCCACGGCCCGGGGGTTGACTGGGACGCGCACCTCAGGGGTCATAGTTGATAAGGTCCCAGTTGGCACCTTCGGTTCCCAAACAGAGATGGGAGCTCGCGGAGGAGGCGGGGGCATCTTCTCCCTTGCAGGAGGGGGCGAAGGCACTTTCTCCTGAGCAGCCGGGGCTTGGTTTTTCGCCTTCGCATGAGACTTGGAGGTGGCCTCGATGGCTTTCTTTGCCGTCTGAAGCCTTTTCACCATGGGCCCGGAAGCCCCGGAGGAAGGGTTCCCTCCAGGGAACATGGCTCGCAAATCCTTGTTCCTGGGCTGCAACATCTCTTCTGTTGAAACAGACAGCAAAGCATTAATATGCATGTAAAAATATTTGTGCAAAACAACAAAGGAAAAGAAAGCTAATCTTAAGTATGTATTGAGCGAGGTCCTACCCTCCGAGCTAGAGGAGGAATCTATGGTCATGACCTCCGGCCCTGGAGTTTCGGTGGGGGAGTCTAAGACAATGACTTCACGGGCTAGAAGAGGCTCTGGGTCCGGATCCACCTCGGGACTGGACTCTTCTACGTACTGCCTAAGACCCAGAGCTACTACACCCTCCAGGAGGGAGGGCCACGACCTAAGATTGGTCCCGTACTCCTCGAAGAACGCCGACCAAAAGGCCAATGTATTATCTACAACTATAGTACCCCTAGGGCGGCTCATGTCATAGCGTAGCACGAGCTGGTCGACGAATTGGAGTAGGGTGATGTCGCGGTCTGGGTCATTTTGGTGGCGATGAATGGGTTGACTAGGGTTAAACCTAGCAAGCTGTAGGTTGGCAGTGGCCCTATCTAAATCCCTAAACAGATAAGGATTACCTTGGCCGGAGGGGCCGGCTGCTGCCCCGGACTGGGCCCTCTCCACGTTTACTTCTTGGGCGACCTCCAGAGCCTGCTTCTGCCGCATGAGGGGCACTTCATCCTCCTCGTCCTCATCCTTGCCCACGGCCTCCACCTCAAGGATGTGCGCCATCTCACGAGCAGAAGGGAGGCTTCGCGGTCTCCTCAAGGCCAAAGTCTAGCCTGGAGAGATTAACTTGCACACCAACATCGTCTCGTCGGACACGAGCTGACGATAATCCTTTTCACTTGGGGGGAGCCCTGCCAAGGTCTCATATTGACCCCCAAGGGTCACTGACTTGGTCGTCCTCGCAAAAGTAGCTGCATGATAGTTTCTAAGTCAGGAACGAATAAAAAGAGACTAGTCAGCAATCAACCTACGAGCTGAGGGTAGAAGGTACTTACGAGGACAGTTGAAGTAATGGTGCTCGCAGTTGTGAAACCCCTTTGACATAAAGAACTGGTCTTTAAAGTCATTGGGGTGGCTGGGCAGCTCGATGACCGCAACCGAATTTGGAAAATGGGTCAAGTAGTAGAACCCGTCGCCTCGCCCCCCTGCTCTGGGCTGGCTTTGAGGCAGAAGAAGTAGAGGATGTCCGCCGGCGTGGGGACCTCCCGTTCCTGCTTCAGGAATAGATACTTCAACCATGCTAACAAATGATATGAGTTAGGGGGGAGCTGGAAGGGAGCCAGCTTCATGTAATTTAAAAAATCCACGAAGTACTGGTCCAGTGGGAGGATGGCCCCAGCCTTGAGATGCTCGTTGCTCCAGGAGGCGTATTCCTCGTCGAGCAGCGCGCAGCTTCGCTCACCTTCAAGGGGAGGTCAGGCGTTCAGGGCGCCCCTCCCTATCTCAATGTTGTCGGAAAGCAAGATTTTGTTGAATTTCCCTTCGGTGGTGACCTTCGAGGTGATCCTCTCGGCCTCAAAAAAGGCGTCGGGCCCCACCTCGACCTCCTTCTCCTTGGTTGGACCGAAGTTGGGGATCAGGGAGTCTATGACCACCTCTTTTCCTTTTTGCTGGGAAGACGAGCTGCCCGCACTCTTCTTGGGTGCGCTCTTCTTAGGTCCCATCTGATCGCCTAACGAAAAAAGAAGAAAATTTAGAAAAGGCGACCTGAGTATAAGAAATAATCTAGCGCAAAGTGTTTCCTTTACACGGGTTGTGGTAATCTCAGCCCGTGGCGAGTGAGACCACGCGGTTCTATGAACACGCGCCTGTGCTCCCAACGGGTCCCTGATTACTCAGAATCCGTGTGTCAGGAGGGTCAGAGTAAAAATTTGCATTGGAGGGAAAGTTTCAGTAGGCAACAGTAGGCAAAACCGCCTGTGAAGCATGTCCCCTAAGCTACCCAAATTTTTCACCCTAAGAACTGGCTATTCCAAACAGGCATAAAAAAAATTTTACCCAAAAAATCACCCCAGAAAGTGTATCCTATGAGTCATACTCCTAAATGGTTTTTCCTACGGTCGATGCCCCTAGGATAAAAACCTACGCCTAAAATACCAGCAAAAAAACAAGCAACCTACTGCATGCGGTTAAAGAGAAAGTTTACCTAAGAAACAGCGAAGGAAAACATTTAAAACATGCACCAACGGAGGACTTACAGAAATGTTTTGCTGTGATGAGACTGAAAGGGTCGTCTGGGTGGAAATCCCATTGGGATCGCTGGTACCGGAGTCTCAAAGGAGCTCTTGTGTCTAAATTTCTGGAACGCTGGGAACAGTGACCGAAAGAAAGGAAGGATTTTGAGACTAAGAAGAAAGAAGAAAATGAGAAAATTTTCAAATGAACGGATAGCCCATGCGAAAGGTGGCCAGCCCTTTTATATACATAAAAGGCCAAAGGAGGAGGGTCGTTGGATCATCTTGATGTAGGATACGAGGATCACTACTCGAAAGATGAAATGACGGCCGAATATAGGCTAGGCCATTTAATGCGGTTCTCGGAAGATGGACCGTCACCAACCACGATGCTCCACGTATTCGATGCCAGTGTAATGGGCGGAGTGTGAAGAATCCACAAAGAAGCCTAAAAGCCCCCACTGTGGCCCCAGGTGACGTCGTGTGCCACGAGCAGGGGCTTGGGGGGAAAATGTACGCCCTAAATATCCACGGGCTATTAGCGAGCTGAGAAAGGGCATAATTATATCAGCCACGTGGATGCCACATACCCGGATCTGCCGTTACCAGGTCCTACCTCTTTAACTCGAGGTAACCAAATGCTTAATAAGATTACTAAGGAGTCGGGTCAAAAGTATGGACACAACGAGCTGAGAGGACATCAAGCTCGAGGTGCGAGCTTGAGTTGGCACCTCTGACCCCTTATAAAATCAACCACGCAATGTAAACGTGCATATATCAGACATCACGTGTCTGACCCATCCCTGAATTCTCGGACACGCAGCATAAACGTGCATGTTCAGGCACCCACGACTGGGTTGGGTCGTACGGCCCATTATCCCCCTTACCTATTGATTAGACCACACTTCATTGTCAAGTTTTAGGAATTAATCATGAATGTCACAGAAGTGACATGATGGGTAAGAAGGTCACGGGATGACCTCCCTTGCCAACCCCCAGGTGCCCTCTCCCTATAAATATGGAGACCCTGGGAGTTGCAAAGGGTTGGATTCTATTTTGTAAGGGAATACCCTGTAAAGAATATCATAGAGATATCAATAATATTGACTGGTGGACTAGAAGGATTTTAACCTTTGAACCACCTAAAAAAGTATTCGTGTTATCATTTTATTTTGAGATCATTCATCTATTACGGTTCATTATTTAGCACTAATCCCGCTCTTTATTCTATTAATTATCTGTTGTCGAAGAACCGCGTCAACACATGTCATCTAAAAAATTATTAAAGAGATACTCTAAATTATTTTATAAAGTTTTTGTATTTTAAATTATAAATACTATTAAATTAAAATATTTTCTTGTTTATAAAAATGAAATAAATTTTTTTAGTTATAGATAATTTATTAATTTATTTATCTTTCAAAAATTATAATATATGTAATATTAATAGTATATATTTTTTATACTTATTTCATACCCACATAAATTATATATATGTATTGTTTAAATAAATTAATATATTTTATAATTTCAATAATATAAAACAAATTAGAGTATCTTTAATAATATACTTTTATAATGACATGGTAGGTCTGTTCTACACAACCGACCTACCATGTCACATGAGAAGTCATTTCCCACACAACCGACCTACCATGTCATCTAAAAAATTATTAAAGAGATACTCTAAATTATTTTATAAAGTTTTTGTATTTTAAATTATAAATACTATTAAATTAAAATATTTTCTTGTTTATAAAAAAATAAATTAATTTGTTTTAATTACAAATAATTTATTAATTTATTTATATTTCAAAAATTATAATCTATGTAATATTAATAAGTATATTTTTTTATATATAGATATATATTTATAGCTTATTACATATAGATATATATATTTATAGTTTAAATAAATTAATATATTTTAAAATTCTTATAATGAGACATGATAAGTCGGTTCACATAGTAGCGACCTACCATGTTAGCAAGGTAGGACATGGTAGGTCGGTCCACACAGAACTGACCTACCATGACAACATGGTAGGTCAGTTTTGCATGAACCGACCTATTATGTCTTCTATAAGCATGGGAGGTCGATTCACATAGAACCGACCTACCATGTCCACATAGTAGGTCGGTTCTCGCGTAATCGACCTCCCATGCTTACCTTGGACATACATGATAGGTCGGTTCTGTGTAAACCGACTTATGAACATGTGTTAAGTCGGTTTAAGGAGAACCGACCTCTCATGTCCGATGTCTGATGTCCAAATTGTAGTAAACCATGATGAAACCATAACAATGACAGGTTGCTCATGCTGAGAGGTATTGAGAAAGCCGAATTTAAAGGGAAAATCAACTTCATTGAAAATAACATGTCTCGAAATATACCACCTACCCGTGGAGCTAACACATTTATACCCCTTATGATCCTTGTTGTACCCCAAGTTAACACACTTGACAGAGTGATACTGAAGTTTGTGGGATTGATAAGGGCAGATACATGGATAACAAACTGAACCAAACACTTTAAGAAATTGATAGTTAAGTTTAGTGGAGAATAAAACCTCAAATGGTGACTTGTGAGCAACTGTAGGAGTGGGTAACCGATTAATGAGATAAATCGAGGTTTGAAAAGAGTTCCACCAATACATAAGAGGCATATGGGCTTGAGCTAAGAGGGTGAGACCCATCTCCACAATGTGGCGATGTTTACGTTCAACTCGACCATTTTGAGCAGAAGTGTGTGGACAAGAGTGTTGGAAATCTATCCCTTTTTTGGTAACAACTCTAGTAAAGGCCCAGAATTCACCACCCTAATATATCCTTAGTTGCTTAATCTCCCTTTCAAATCTATTTTCTACCAAAAGCTTAAAGTGAAAAAAAGCATTTAAGGCATTAGATTTTTCTTTTAAAGGATACATCCATGTATATCGACTATAATCATCCACAAAATGAATATAAAAGCAAAAATTAGTGTGATAAAAGACTGAGGCAGGTCCCCACACGTCGGTGTGAATCAAGTCTAATGGATTTTGAGCTCGTTTGGGATTAGTATGAAAAGGCAAAGAATGTGATTTACAAAATTGGAAAGCTTAACGAAAGTGTTCTATTACATTCTTTGAAGATTTTACATTGATTTGACTCAAGAATCTTTGCAAAAACCTGGCTAGAGGGATGGCCTAACCTCCTATTCCATACATCTTTGATTGAATTGAAAGAGTGTGCAACAACATGCTGGCTTTCATTAGACTTACTCGTGATACTAGAAAAACAGTGACGGAGGGGCAGCTGTTAAGAGACACAAGTGTTAGATGGTGAATGTCCGTGATGAAGTTGATATAGCCCTTCCTTAATGGTTCCTTGAAGCACCACCTGTTTTGTCTCCAAGTCCTTCACAAAACAACAGTGTGGAAAAAATTCAATTGATACATTGTGTTGTCTGTGTTTTCACCCAAGGACACGTGCCTCTTTTTTATGAGGCAATGCCCAAAAGATATGTCCTCAGGGGATTGGTCCAACAGTTGGAGGTTGACCTCCTTGGATAATGAGAAGTCGTCAACATTTTTTCTGGGCCATGTCCCGAGAGCTATGATTGTCTTCATAAGGTTATCTCCTGGGGATGCTTGGTAGTCCACGTCTTTTCCTTGCTCCCAGCTATATTCCAATCCAAGGACCTAGTCCTCAGAATCTTAGGAATAGGTCAGGTGTCAGCCAATGCAGATTGGCTGCCTCAAAGGAAGACCTGACAACCTTTTTGGGCGATCTGTCTACAGTGTTACCGATTGTACGACTCGACAACTCGCACTCCCACAACGCCGTTTGACGCGGAAATACGTACATCATGCCCTGACAGTCCTAGGGGCATGTTCCCTGTAAAGTGGTTACCTTTCTACAGTGGGCCCCACAAATCTCGCTTGGGTCATGGTCTCTATTCAATGCAGCCCAACGCATTGAAGTGTATTAATCTCCAATTTATGGGAAGAATGTGTATTAATTACTTATGATTAACATTAATGACCCCAACCTCTACAAATAGGGCTAGGAACCTCATTGTAAGGGGTTGGTTTTACTTGAGAGAAAACTATTTGTACTCAGAGCAATCTAAACGTTGCTTGAGAAAACACTATAGAAGCTTGCAATCACAAGCTTGCAATCCCCCGAATACTAGAGACTCATTGACTAGGATTTCTTTTACAACATGAACCACGTAAAAATCTTGGTGTTCTTACAATTATTTCTTTAACCTCGCTTATAAAAGTTGACTGCGAAAAATGCGATCAACATTTTTTTGCTCCCTCGGCACTTGGCGAATAGTGAATTTTCAGAAGTTGTGCAGCATTTCTTGAGCCTTTGCCAAGTATGCTTCCATTTTTGTGCCCCGGGCCTGGTATTCTCCGAGAATTTGGTTCACCACGAGTTGGGAATCGCTAAACCCGAAGATGGATGGATGTAGTCGATAATTAAATACCTCGTCTTCGAGGAATTACCCCAAGACAAGAAGGCAGCTCGGAAGTTACTGTACCAGGTGCAGAGGTACATAATTATGGATAATAGGCTGTACATGCGAGGTTTTTCTTTGCTCTTGCTTCGTTGCATGTCCCAGCAAGAAGCTAGTTTAATACTGCGAGAGGTACATGAAGGATTATGCGGTGATCATGCCAAGGGGCAAAGCCTTTCCAAAAAGATATTAAGACAAGGGTATTTTTGGCCCACCATGAATGGAGATGCAATGGATTACGTCAAGAAATGCGACAAATGCCAGCGCTTCGCCAACATTCCCCGAGCGCCTCCAAATGAGCTTACTCAAATGGCTAGCCCATGGCCTTTTGCCATCTGGGGCATTGACCTTATCGGGTCTTTGCCTACAGGGAAATGGGGTAAAATACACCATAGTGGCCATCGACTACTTCACGAAGTGTGTTGAGGCCGAGCCGCTCGCCACAATTACCTCGAAAAAGGCTTTGGACTTCGTCATAAAAAATATTGTTTGCCGGCATGGACTTTCGAGGAAGATAGTGTCTGACAACGGATTGCAGTTCGGCAGTGAAGTGTTCACAGAATCCTGTCAGCGGCATGGTATCATCAAGAGCTTCTCTTCCGTAGCCCATCCGTAGGGCAATGGCCAAGTGGAAGCAGTGAACAAGACACTCAAGTCCACTCTAAAGAAAAGGCTGGAGCAAGCAAAAGGAGCTTGGCCTGAGGGACTTCCCAAGGCATTGTGGAGAAACTGCACCACTGCCCGAACCTCCACTGGCAATTCTCCCTTCTCGATGGCCTACGGGTACGAGGCTATGCTCCTAGTTGAAGCAGCAATCTCCACGCACCGACGGGATACATATGATCCGACCACGAACCATGCCTTACTTCGGGAGTCCCTGGACCTCTTGGAGGAGCTATGCGAAGCTTCTCAGCTACGAGTAGCGTCCTACCAGCAAAAGGTGGCCAGGTATTTCAACTCCAAAGTGAAAATTCAGGGTCGGAGAACTGGTGTTGTGAATAGTCGTCATAGCCACCCAAAATCCAGGTACAGAAGTGCTGGGACCCAATTGGGAGGGCCCATACCAAGTCGAAAGCATTGTATGTCTGCGAACATATAAATTAGCCCGACTTAGTGGGGAGTTGATTCCTCACACCTGGAATGTCGAGCATCTCCACCAGTATTACCAGTAGCATTTGTGACAAACATTATTTATTTATGTAATCCCCCTGTAGCCTTCGGGCACATGTAATGGACACCTTGTATATAAAACACGGTAAAAAATTTGTTTGTTTTGCTTATGTTCTTTAGTTTCCGTTGGAGCACTCGATCGCCTGGACAAGTGACCGCAGACTAGTCTCCGATCACTTGGGGGGCATGGAGTTAGGATAACACTGCCTCATGAGGAATGACCTAGGAAACTAAACTTGCCAGTAGCCAAGAGAAGTAAGCCTAGTATCGCCCTCCTGAGAATAGAAAATGCTGGGAAATTAATAAAGTCTAGCCTTGAAGGTACTAAGCTTAGTACCTAGGAGATAGATAACCCAAGTAGTGCGAGAATAGACTATAGTTACCTCCCATGGACACTAAGCGCGAGGAGCTCTGACAAAGTCTCTTGGTCTCGAGATGCAAACGGAAGGTCAAGTACCTTATACTTGGCCTCAGGAAGTCCGTGGTATAGGAAGCTTGGCTAGTCGACGAGCAAAGCGCCCTTAATATCACTATATTCCATATTTAAAAAAGCCAATGTAATAGACTTAAGAATTAAGGTTACCTCCTGAGGACAGTGCGCGCCCGGAGAGTAATAACCAAATCATAATATGTGCGATACAAACGGATACCCAGACATCCTACGCTTGGGCATCTCATTAGCATCACCTCCTGAGAAGGCATCCCAGAAGATAGGCATGCACTCGGGAGCAGTGTCGAAACCTCCAAACACTCGAGCAGTTCGTACTCGAGGGGGGCAGGTGTTTCCACATGCCAGAACCCCTGAAAGCCTGAATCTTTGGGTTGTAGGGGCATAAGGCGATGAGTATAGACACACAGTAAATTCCACGCCAAAGTCACTTCTAGGACTGTGAGCCTACAAGAGACAACACAGAATCCAGGTATTTGAAACAACTTGAGTTCTGGTTCTCGTAACATTCACACTATGTTGAACTTATAGACCCAAGACTTCGAGTTATTGTTCTTGTGACATTCTTGTTACATTGAATTTATAGAACCAAGTGTTCAAATGATCCAAGTTCTTGTTCACGTAGCATTCGTGTTATGTTGAATTTATTGAACCAAAAATGAGTTCTTGTGACATTCTTGTTACGTTGAATTTATAGAACCGAGTTTAAAATTGATTTGAGTTCTTGTTCACGTAGCATCATGTTATGTTGAATTTATAGAACCAAAACTGAGTTCTTGTTCTCGTAACATTCGTGTTACGTTGAATTTATAGAACCAAGTGTTCAAACGATCCAAGTTCTTGTTCACGTAGCATTCGTGTTATGTTGAATTTATAGAACCAAAAATGAGTTCTTGTTCTCATGACATTCGTGTTACGTTGAATTTATAGAACCAAGTTTAAAATTGATTTGAGTTCTTGTTCAGGTAGCATTCGTGTTATGTTGAATTTATAGAACCAAAACTGAGTTCTTGTTCTCGTAACATTCGTGTTATGTTGAATTTATAGAATCAAAAGTTTAAAAATGAATTGAGTTCTTGTTCTCGTGACATTCATGTTACGTTTGATTTTATAGAACCACGTTGAAAATCATTTGAGTTCTTGTCCTCGTAGCATTCGTGTTACGTTGAGTTTATAGAACCAAGTGTTTAAAACGGTTTGAGTGCTTATTCGCGTGCCAAATTAGGTTACATTGAATTCATATAACCAAATCAAGTGAAAGAAAAGATGTGTAGTTAAACAGGAAAACAAGTACAAGCATGCTCAGGGGCTCGAGCATTAAAATGTATGTTTATACCCCTTAAACTTGTGGCACGCAGGCCTGATCTTACTCAAGGAGTTACTAGGGGCCTTCTCCTGATGGCACGTCTGTCATAAACTCGACCACGGGGTTGTCTTCGGGAATTTGGCTTGCCGCCGAGGCCTCTCTCTCTTGAGCTTCGCGGGCAATGTCTGCCACGAGATGTGCTTTGAGTTTGGTCCTCATATCAGGATCCTCTGTGAAGGATAGGTCCATGTCTTTGTTGTTCTGCCACGCGATAAAGAGCATATCCTCAGCCATCACGTCGAGGTCCTTGGACAGGTTCTCGTTGGTTTTTTCTAGCTCAGCAGCATGGGCTTCAAGTTCCATCCTGGTCATCCGAAACTCCTCGCAGACTCAGACCAGTTCCTCTTCCACGGTCCGTGTCCAGGTCACAACATCTTCCAACAAATTGGCGAATGTCTCCTCCAAGGCGGACAATTTTGACCTCTCCACGACCAGTTGATCCTCCACCTCACGAACACAGCCCTTGGTGTCCTCCACCTCTTTCTGAAGCCGTGAGTGTTCCTCCAGAGGAACTTTTGTCTCTTTGGTTTGAGCAAGCTCTACCTGAACGCAAGCCAACTCCTCCCGAGTCTTCTTCAGCTCAAAAGACCGTGTCAGCACCAGGTCCCTGAGTCGTTGGTTTAAAGCAGCAACCTGTGAATTCATAATGATGAATCAGCCAAAAATACAAGACATTCATCGAGCCCAAAAAGAAACCAAGGCTTGCCGTAGTGGCAACGTGTCGGCTAGTTGCCACTAGCGCCACCTCGTTGTCACCACCGAAACGGGCGAAGCTGCCTGCAGTCATTTCGCACAGGGATGTCATTAGTCCCTGCAGAATTTCTGTGCCGAGTGGCATGGCCCTCTCACCTATTCTCCCTGTGAGGAGAGGTTCAAGTTCTTCGCAGTGGGGAGCAGAGACAGGTTCCTTCGGCCAGTCCTCGAGCAGGAACTCGGTCAACAATCGGATGCTACAGTTGGATGCCCTCGTTGCCCTCACCGATGCGAGCATTGTAGTACTCGGTGACCTCCTTGTATAGACTCGATCCATCATCATCGTAGTACTCCGGAAAGATAACCAGATGAGGATCCTTGGCTTGAGGGGGACTAGGAGAAATTTCTTTTCCTTTCCCAGAGAACCCCTCATCTCGGGGGGAGGAGACTTCAAGGTCTATGACCTCGTCGGTGACTACTATGCCCGAGGTAGGGGCCATCATAACAGAGACTAAGGATGTCGGAATAGATGGAGGAGGTGTTGGCACGGTTGTCGGGACCGTCTGGAGGTCAATCTCAGAAGGGCCCTACACCCTTTGACGCTTCGAGCGCACCAAATCGGAAAGGCCCATGCTATCTGTGCAAAAGAAACACCATGGTTAGTCACGATAAATGAAGGGAAAACCATAACAGGTTAATACATGCATAAAAAGAAAGTTAAAACTCCTTGGGATCATCACCACGGTCAGGCTCCTCGGAGTGGAGAAGGGTACTGGCAAAGTCACGTACGAGACGACCCATCTCTTGTGTCAAGTTGGTCTTGTACTGACAAAACCAAGACGCATACATAGCTGTCGATTCGTCAAGAGGTATGAAGTCAGGAAGGTGCCTTCTTCTTTTCGGATTGTGAAGGAACACATCGATAAGATCCTAGTAATCTTGATACTCTTTCGTAGACCAGCAATGCTCAAAGACTTGGCCGCACTCGAGAAGGAGGGAGAGACTAAGATTTGGTTGGGACTAGTTCCCTCCCCTATGCGCTTAGCATAGTGGAGAAGGATCAGAGATTTACCTTGGTGTGCGAAGGATGATTCGATCTTCGCTTCCAGCTCCACTTCAAGCTCCTCATCTTCTTGCGCCTCCTCGACGAATTTCATGGAAAGAACACTAGCCTTGATGGTATTGTTGGAGTGCCTTGGCCATCATGAAGTCTGTGTGTAGATTTTCTTCTATCTGAGACCTCTTTGAGCCTCTAAACGGGGTATGGACCACGGGATTCACACTTCACCCCAGCTACAGCAGCTCACATTGTCGAAGACGGGCGTCGATGACGAGATAGATAAGCTCTAACTCCTCGTCAGAGAGGGAGCCCATCGCCTAAAGCCTCTTGTCAAAGGATTCCATGAATGGGGTATGACGATATGGACCTGATCGAGAAAATAGATACATAAGTCATTTAAGAGCTAAGGGCTCTGGCTAGCTTATGAAGTTTCAGTACTTACCGATGGTGGTGAAGTCCATGAGTAAGGTAGGATTAGTCCTCGTTGAGAAGCCTTCCGCCCAAAAGAACTGATCTTTGTAGGCTCGAGCGTGATTTTTGTTGTTGCACGGAGCTTTATAACCTTTTTTCTCCGGGATTGCGTATTTCATCAGTGTGTAGTACCCTCCCTTCTCCCCTTTCTTCGAGCATTGCCAAAAGCTTTAGATATACAGTATTTCAGTGGGAGAAGGGGTAGGCCAATCCTTGCTTTTGTATAGGATGTAAAGTCCGGCAAACACCCAATAACCGTTCGGGGACAGCTGGAATGGGGCTATGCTGACTTACTTGAGGAAGTTGACGTAATATTGGTGTAGCGATAGTGCTGCTCCCGCCTAAAGGTGTGAGGCGCTCCAAGGCCCGAGTCCGTGGACACTTTTGTGCGCCCTCTCATCCTCCTGAGCAAGTTGCACTAGTATCTCGCTATCGTCCACCCCGTAGTTGACGATTATTTTATTTAAGGCCCCCGGATGCTGAAGCTTGCTCAGAATGTCCTCTACTTTGAATCTGATGCCGGGCTACAGAGTATCTGATAGCATCGAGATAATGTTGGCCTCTTCTTCCGAGAGGCCAGCTTCGCAAGGCCTCTCCACCACCGGCTCTGAATTCTCCCGAACGATAAGAGCCTGGCTACTATCAGCCACATTCTTTCCCTTCTCAGAATGTTGTTCTACCTCCCGGGCCATCTGGAGGTTTTCGTCGTCGAAGGCATAGAATCCTTGTTAGTGGAGCTGATGAAGCTTGTGTATCCTAATTTCCCAGATATTAGGAGATTATTTATTTCATGATCAGATCATATCCTAGTATAAATGGGAATATTTCATATTAAATGTAATAAATGTGTAAATCTGTGATTGACTCACGCGGTTACCCAAACCTGTCCAAGGAATTTCTCTATAAATACTGAGAATATGGGACAGGAAAAAGGAGGATGATTCTGTAATTCTGAAACCCTGTCAAAATAGAGAGAGAAAAGCAGTTATAATATAGACTCGTGAACTAGGTGGATTTTAACCACTGAACCACGTAAAAAGACCAGTGTTCTTGAGAGTTATTTTCTTACTTCGGTTTATCATCAAGTACTAATTCAACCTTGTTTATTTCTTAATTCATTGTTGGCGAAAACCATGTCAACAGTTTGGTGCTTTCATTGAGAGTTGGGATTAGTGCTTTCATAAAAAACCCAATCAAATCTCATCATAGTGGTCACTCGCTCGATGCACGACAATGAGATGGAACAGCCTGGTGGGCAGGGGGCCCACCATATCCCTGTTTCAAATGAGCATGGCCTTGAAGTTCAGCACGACCGGGAAAGCAACTGGTGGGCCACGGCGATACTGGGAGTTTGGCATCATTGCCGCTGAATCCAAACCCAGATTACTTAACTACGGTAGAACTGGAAAACATGCAGTTAAAAAGCCCTCTTGCTAAGGCAAACAAGCAATTCGAGGAGGTTCTGGCTCAGTTACCCCCTCTTGAAACTGACGTTAATGTCGGAAAGAGGGAAAGTGGGTCTCATAAGTCCCATAGGAATAATCGGTCCAAACCAAGTCGGTCAGTCAAAACTACCACCCTAAGTTCTGTGCCCACAGCGCGAGATCGCCAAAATGCTCAACCTAGTGGCCCTCCGAGGGGTCATCAGCAGGTCAGTCGATCGGTTCGAATCGCAACCCCAAGTTTGGTACCACCGTCGCACGTGCCTGGGAATTCCCATGGCAACCCACAAGGAGGAGCCAGAGCAGGCTCACAGAGACAAAATGTTATGACCAACCCTCCTGCGTCACGATCGGATCACCAGACGCAAAGAGCTAGAAATGGTGGGGCGGAGCGACCGCAGGCTAATTTAGTTTGGCCTAATGGGACAAGAATTTCCTCTCCAGTCAGGCATTCCCCATCACCCATAAGACACCCGACAACGCCTCGTTCTGCACGGGACATTCCTGCTTATGGGGACAGCAGGAGAAATCCTCCTCTGTCTGCTCCTACTTATGTCCCGCGGACACGTATCCATAATCCAGATCCTCAGCCTCAACCATGAGCAGTGAGCATCGCTAATGGAAGTTATTGGACAGAAAGCCATCGAAGTGGCAGGTCCGAAAGCAATCTGAGAAATCATCTGAGTTCAGCTTAGAGTCCTGGATTTGATCCACAGCCTGATCTGCGAGATCAACTAAACTCACAGAGAAGAAATTCAGCCCAAAATAAAGGAGTTAATTACACTTATCAAGGGGGAGGTCCTTTCGAAGTACATGATAACGAAAATGTCCCACAAAACCAAGCCCGAACTTGGAGGGACAACAACCCGTTGAATGCGTATGATAGGACGGGAGCTGTTGAACAGCCCCAGAATAACCAAGGAACCAAGGACCAAACTCTTGAAAGGTTAGCCCAGATGGAGGAGCTAATGAAAAGGCTCCTATTAGAAAAAGAGAAAGATGAGTGTGATTCAGAGGATGAGCTCGAGCTTTTCGCCCCGAATATTGCGACGACTGCATATCCATAGGGTTTCAGGATGCCACATTTGTCAAAGTTTGATGAAGATGGAGATCCATCTGAGCACTTGGGGATGTTCAACACCATGATGATGGCCCACAACATCGGACCCGAGCTAAGATGTCTAATATTCCCCTCGACTCTGATTGGGCCAACTAGGCAGTGGTTCAAACAGTACAAGAGGAATTCAATCAACTCGTGGAAGAGTTTTTCCGCCGATTTCAAGAGAGCATTCAGGGATTCTCAAGCAGCTCGAATTAAAGCTGACTCTCTAGAAAATGTAAAGCAACATCCTGGTGAACCGTTGAAAGCATACCTAAGTAGGTTTGCCAATGTTGCTACGCGAGCTAAAGACGTTGACGATAGTTCTAAGCTCATGGCAATGAGGACGGGAATCCTTGTTGGAGGCGACCTGTGGCAAGAGCTATAGAGGTAAGGAGTTAGTACTGTGGATGAGTTCTTGAACCGAGCTCAAAGGTGGGTTAACCTAGAAGAGGCACAAGCTTCCATCGCAGGAACCAACCAAGTCCTTGTCCAGCTCGTTGGAGCGGTAACGGATGTGGCAGCTACGGCTCAAAATGTTGCCCAGAATAACCAAGGGGAAATAATAAAAGAAAGGGAAATGGTGAGGGCGACCAGAACGGAACAAAGAAAAACAAGTCCGTGGAGAAATTTAAACCGGTCTTCACAACATATATCAATCTCACGGATAATAGAGAACACATCTTCTTGGAAAATTTTGCTCGCCATCCATGGAGAAAACCAGAATTGTTAAAGAATCAAAGGGCGAAGAGAGATCCTTCAAAATTCAGTCGATTCCACAATGATATCGGTCATAATACTGATGACTGCAGACACCTGAAGGATGAGATTGAGACTCTCATTAGGGTAGGACCTTTGGCTCAGTACGCCTGGAATCGAGCAACGTCCAGTCAGCCCGCTAAACAAAACACTCCGTCTACTCCGGAAGCTCAGGTGACTCAAGACAATCCTCCTCCGATAACAGGAGGAGATATAGCCACCATTTCAGGAGGATCTCATCTGGTAGGCACGAGCAAAGGTGCTCAGAAGAGGTATATCAACGAACTGAAATCCCATAATGGAGTAGAGTTTGTCCCGGAGCAATTTACGAAGGAAGACGCCAACCATGTCCAGTTCCCACATAATGATCCTCTGGTCATAACCGTTCAGCTCGCCAATCGGAGAGTTAGGAGGACACTAGTAGATAATGGAAGTTCTATGAATCTACTCTTTAGGTCCACCTTAGAAAAAATGGGATTGTCTGTAACCGAGCTGAAGGAAACTTCCATGATTCTATATGGGTTTTCTAGTGAAGGGTCGGTAGCTATCGGAACGATCGAATTAGTGGTAACATTGGGTGAAGGTCCATGAACTGTCTCCAAGCTTCTTGAGTTTGTGGTCATCGATTGTCCAGCCACATACAATGCGTGTAACGCCCTACTTCCTTAGAGCCATTACTAAGTGAGTTTAAAATGTGCATTCAACTCGCTAATTAAGATTTTAGGTCAAAAAGTGTAATTAAATCATAGACAGGGTTACAAACTTTGAAAATAATTCCATTTACTGAAAATCATAAAGTATTTGACATTTGGGATCCCAAAATACTGTTTGGAAATATTTACAACATATGAGTACAAACAACGTCGACTAAACGACAAAGTCTAGGTTTTATACAATCATCTCTCAAAAACACTGGATGTGGCAGCCAGGCAGGCCAAACATGTACGCACTGCTTCACGCTCTCCGTACTCATGGTTGGTCGACTCTTCCCTTGCCCTTACCTGCACCATAGAGCACCCATGAACCGAAGCCCAGCAAGAAACCCTCACAAGCAGAAAACATATGCATAACAAACACATAACATATATAACAGACCATCAATAGGCTAAACACATACGGCCAAGCCATCCCAGGCATTTTACCAGGCCCTGGGTTTGCGGTCCACACCGTGAGGATATCCCAGGTATCCTTTAGGGTCTCGCCCTGGTAACTCGCACTCCACGTGCTCAACGCGGCTCCTGGCCCCTTGCCGCACTCGGCCTTGGACTCGACGTGCTTAATGCCGTTCCCGGCCCCTGCCGACCTCGGCCCGCGCCGTTCCCGGCCCCTGCCGACCTCGGCCCGCGCCGTTCCCGGCTCTTGCCGAACATTTACACAATTGCATTTATAGCATAATAAACATATACTGAACACTAACAAATTCAATCAAAGGGCTACGCCTTGATGTTCAAACATATTGGGGCTCAGCCCTGCATACAAGCTCTATGGAAACAGTGGTTTTCTTACCTACGTCCTGAGCTTTCCGAGCACCGATATCCCGAGCACAGTCCCCTAACTTGAGCCTCGCCGAAACCCTAGTCACAACGCATTAACAATATTCATCCATCAAGTTCTAATCCATTAAATAACTTTGAGCCATAACTCTAATCTCCGGGACCTTGAATTCTATCAATCCGGGTGATAAAATCCATCCCCTGCCTTAACCTTTGAGTTCCCTAGCCTAAACACACTTAAAAACACAAAATAGCACTAAGAGTCGCGGCCCGCCCCCAAACCCGAGAGCACACCCAAAATAGGGCATGCGCGCCGCGGCCCTAGCTAAGGCATGATGCGGCCCGCCCTTCTTCCAGGCCACCCAAATGCTTCGGAGGGCCGCGGCTTAGCAAGAACAATGTCACGGCCCAACCCTTCGAACCCAAAAAAATCCTCCATTTTCTCTTCTAAAACCCAACCAATCATCCTTAAAAATCAACCTAACAATCCAAACATTAATCTCAGAAGTCTTAAGACAATCACAGCAGCAAAACCTAACAAGAACTTAAACCAAAAACCTCATAAAACCCAAAATCAATCCTTCACCCAACTACATGCATATTCTAAAAACCAGCAGAAACTTCAAGCTAAAACCTTGTAATTTATAGCTTACCCTTATTGAACTTAGTCTCTGAATTTGGTGCTTAAGCCTCAGGCTTCTAGCTCCAAAGATTCCCAGCTTCATCACTTAGTCCTTAGCTTGATTTCACCAAGAATTCTCCTAAGCTCAAATGGAGAGAAAGAAAGGAAGACAACTTCAAGAGAGAGAGAAGGAGAGAGTCGGTTTCTGAATGTTCTAAACAATTCCAAGTTTTGTTTTATTTAACTTAAGTCTATAGGGTTACCTCAAGGCTCGGGGTACCAAAACGTCCCCGAGGGAAAAATGGTAAATTTCCCAAATATTCCCTCCTAGACATTCTAACCTCAAATATATCTCCGAATATTTATTCCCATAACCCGATAACCTCATAATACATCTAATACCCCAAATACCCCTCGACTCACCCTGAGTCGGATTCTCAACCCCGTTGTGACTTTCTAGCTAACCGCTCCCCAGGACTATCTCAGATCGTGCTGCACAGATAAACCACATACACATCGCATTTATCACATTTATACCCTCAACGGGCTAAAATCACAAACATACCCCCAATATCCAAACGGGGCCCACATGCATATTTAATTCAACTAAACATGCATCTCTATCACATATTCACTTAAATTCACATATTAACATATTAAATCATTTATTGCCATCCAGGCACGCTAATCAAGGCCAAGCCCTATTAGCAAATTTGGGTCGTTACAACTATCCCCTCCTTATAGAAATTTCATCCTCGAAATTACCTAAACAACTCAGGATACCGCTCCCTCATCTCTGGTTCAAGCTCCCATGTCGCCTCCTCAACTTTGTTGTTCCTCCACAGCACCTTCACTAAGGCGATGGTCTTGCGTCGCAAGACTTTATCCTTCTGGTCAAGAACCTGAACTGGCTTCTCCTCATAGGAAAAATCCTGATCGAGCTCTAGATTCTCATAACTTAGAACATGCGTCAAATCTGACACATACTTCTGGAGCATGGACACATGGAAAACATCATGAACCCCTGATATAGCTGGAGGCATCGCTAGCCTGTAAGCTACCTCTCCAACCCGTTCCAAAATCTCAAAGGGGCCAACAAACCTAGGGCTCAGCTTGCCCTGAACACCAAACCGTTTCACTCCCCTCAAAGGTGAAACCCTAAGAAACACATGATCACCAACATGAAATTCCACGCCCCTACGTTTCAGGTCTGAATAACTCTTCTGACGACTCTAGGAGGCGAGCATTCGCGCTCTAATCTTCTCAATCGCCTCATTGGTCCTCTGAACCATCTCTGGACCCAGATATCTCCTCTCACCTGTCTCATCCCAATGAATAGGTGATCTACACTTCCTTCCATAAAGCATCTCATACGGAGCCACTCCGATGGTCGCCTGATAACTGTTGTTGTACGAGAACTCGATCAAAGGAAGATACTTACTCCATGATCCCCCAAAATCTAGCACACAGGCTCGCAACATGTCCTCCAATATCTGAATCGTCCTCTTAGACTGTCCATTTGTCTTAGGATGATTAACAGTAATAAACCGTAACTGTGTGCCCATAGCCTTCTGCAGACTCTCCCAAAACTTGGAAGTGAAGGTGAGATCTCTGTCGGATACTATTGACCTCAGAGCCCCATGAAGTCGAACAATCTCCTTCACATATAACTCAGCATACTGCTCCATAGTATAAGTTATCCTAACAGGAAAAATGTGGGCGGACTTGGTATACCTATCCACGATCACCCACACCGAGTCATGCTACCCCACGGTCCTCAGAAAACCAACCACAAAGTCCATGGTGATGTCTTCCCACTTCCATTCTAGAATCCCCAGAGGCTGCAGCAACCCCGCTGGCCTCTGATGCTCCACCTTGACCTGCTGACAAGTTAAGCACTTGGCCACATATCCACCACATCCCTCTTCATGCCCGACCACCAATACAAAACTCTCAAATCCTGGTACATCTTCGTTGTACCCGAGTGCAAAGAATAAGGAGTGGTATGCCATTCATCTAAGATCTCCCGCCGGATATCAGAATCCATCGGAACGCAGATCTGACCCTTGTACTTCAGTAATCCCATCTCTGAAATAGAAAAGTCCTTAGTCGCTCCAACTAAGACATCCTCTCTGTGTCCTCTCAACTGAGGATCTCTCCCCTGCACCTCCTTGATCCTCTCAAGGAGTGTAGACTGAAGAGTGATGTTGGCCAACTAACCAACCACCAACTCTATACCTACTTTGGTCATCTCCTCAGCTAGCTTATCAGATATCTATCTCGAACTAAACAACTTTCCTGGGCCTTTCCGACTTAATGCATCAGCCACTACATTAGCCTTCCCAGGATGGTATAGGATATCACAATCATAGCCTCTATCCGCCACCTTGCAATCAAATTCCCCTCATCTGCGTGAATATGAACTGTCAGAGGCGATCAACTCACTACCAAGGAATGTTATAGCATTTCCATGAAGGGAAAAACACAACCCAGGTAACAAGCAAAGGCCATAAGTGACGAAGGTGAGGAGTTCTAAGAAGTGAAAGTCACCTCCGGGACAAAAGAATCTCAAGAAACAAGGATAGAGGTGTCGCCCCAAGAGATGATATCGACCCACGAATGGGCGAGGACAGGTCATAGCTCCAAGCTATTGAGGAGCTCGAGGAGATAAATATAGATCCCAAAGATGCTTCAAGAGTCGTTAAGATTGGGAAAAATCTTTGCGATTATAGGAAAAAGGAGCTGGTTAAATTTTTACAAGGGAATCTAGATGTGTTCGCCTGGTCTCATGAAGACATGGTAGGAATATGCTCGAGTGTGATCATGCATGCCCTAAACTTGGATAAAAGTGTGCCTGCGAAATCCCAAAAACAAAGATGTTTGGGAATAGTTCGAGCTGAGGCATTGGAAGAAGAAAGTAGCTCGGCTATTAAAGTGCGGGTTCATTCGTGAAGAAAAATATCTGATCTGGGTTGCGAATCTTGTCTTGTTCCCGAAGCCAAACGAAAAGTGGTGGAATTGCATCGATTTCTCCGACCTGAATAAAGCTTGTCCAAAGGATTGCTTTCCATTGCCGAGAATTGATCAATTGGTAGACACCACCGCAAGACACGAGCTCATGTCCTTTATGGATGCATACTCTGGATATAACTAGATCACGATGAATCCTACGGACAAGGAGCATACTAGCTTTATGACTCCAAAAAATGTGTACTGTTATAAAGTTATGCCCTTCGGGCTGAAGAACGCCGGGGCTACCTGCCAACGGTTAGTCAACAGAATGTTCATTGGTCAAATCGAGAAAAATATGAAAGTGTATGTCGATGATATGCTAGTCAAATCCAAGACTGTCGATAATCATGTTTCCGATCTAAATGAATGTTTCAAAATCTTGAGGAAATATAATATGAGGCTGAATCTACAGAAATGTACTTTTGGAGTGGCATCGGGAAAGTTTCTAAGATTCATAGTCAATACAAGGGGGATAGAGGTGAACCCAGATAAAATCATGGCATTATTGGATATGCCTTCGCCCAGATTGCGTAAAGAGGTTCAGAGCCTGGCTAGAAAGGTGACAGCGCTAAACCGATTTATTTCAAAGTCCACTGACGAGTGTTTTCCATTCTACAACTTGCTCAGAGGAAACAAGAAATTTGAATGGACTAAGGAGTGCAAGCAGGCATTCCTCGACCTAAAGACACATTTGGCCGAGCCCCCAATATTTTCTAAGCATGTATCTGGAGAGCCCCTGTTCCTTTATTTGGCCGTGACAGAAAATGCAGCAAACGCCGTGTTAGTTCGGGAAGAAGACCGTGCTAAAAAACTGGTATACTATATAAGAAAAAGACTTCTCGGGGCTGAATCACAGTATCAACTGATAGAAGAGATGGCATTTTGCTGGATATTAGCTTCCAGGAAGCTTAGACCATACTTCCAGTCCCATTCAATCCATGTCATGACTAACCAACCTCTAAGGCAAGTATTGCAAAAACCTAAAGCATCGGGGCGTTGTTTAAAATGGGTAGTAGAACTCAGCCAGTTCGAGATACTGTACGTACCACAGACCTCAATTAAGATCCATGCCCTTGCTGATTTTGTGGCTGAATGGACCAGATTTCAAGAGGAGCTTTTGAAGGAACCAGTGCAGGATTTGTGGAGAATATTCGTGAACGGGTCATCTAACGAGAATGGGTTCGAAGCTGGGATCATATTGATCTCTCTATAGGGGCATCGATTCCATACAACACTGAGATTCAGATTCGAAGCATCAAACAACAAAGCCGAGTATGAGGCTTTGTTAGCCGGGCATAGAGTGGCAAAGGAATTGAAAGCAAGGGTCGTCCAGTGTTATAGCAATTCCTAGCTCGTGGTCAATCAGGTGTTGGGGGAATACCGAGCTCGTGGTACCAAGATGGCAGGTTATCTAGCTAAGGTAACAGGAGAGCTATCCGAATTTGAGTATGGTACTGTCGAACAGATCCCTCGTGAGCAGAACACTAATGCTGACGCTTTGGCAAGGCTTGCTACCACCAAGGAAGCTAAGACGTTGAATGTAGTACTAGTGGAATTCTTGCAGAGTCCAAGCGTGGCAGAAAAAGCAATAGAGGTCGAGATGATTGACACAAGGCCGACCTGGATGACCCCCATAGTGGAATACCTTACAACAAGAAGGCTACCTGAGGAAAGAATGGACTCGAGAAAGATACTCAATCAAGCTCTGAAATATGTGATAGTGGATGGAACATTATATTGACGTGGTCATTCACTACCTCTTCTACGGTGTGTTCTGCCTGAGGAGGCTAAAACCATTCTGTAAGAGGTGCATGAAGGCTTTTGTGGAGATCATGTTGGGGGGCAAAACTTAGCCTTAAAAATATTAAGGCAGGGTTATTTTTGGCCCACTTTAACAAAAGATTCCATCTCCTATGTTCATAAATGCGACAAATGCCAACGCTTTGCCACAGTCGCCCAAGCTGCTCCAGTCGAGCTGACGATGATCTCATCCCCGTGGCCATTTGCAATATGGGGAATTGACTTAATAGGATCTTTACCTATGGGAAAGGGAGGAGTTCGTTACGTGGTGGTGGCAATTGATTATTTCATGAAGTGGGTAGAGGTCAAGCCTTTGGCAACCATCACTTCAAAGAGAGTCCTGGACTTTGTGGTGAAAAAAATTGTATGCCGATTTGGGCCTCCTAAGAAGTTCGTGTCAAACAATGGAACCCAGTTTGACAGTGATCTCTTCACCGATTTCTGTGAAAAGCACGGAATTATTAAAAATTTTTCTTCAGTTGCATATCCACAAGCCAATGGACAAGTCGAGGTTGTGAATAAGACCCTAAAGGTGAGCCTTAAGAAAAGGTTAGATGAGGCCAAAGGAGTATGGCCCGAGCAGCTCCCACAAGTACTTTGGGCATACCGAACTTCCCACAGGACCTCCACAGGACACACTCCTTTCTCCTTGACCTTCGAAAGTGAGATCGTCCTCCCCGTCAAAGCAAAGGTAGCCACGAACAAACTACGGACATTCAGCCAAGAGCAGATTGATGAGCTACTTAACGCATCTCTAGACCTGATTGAATAAAGCCAAAGGATTCACAGTTATAACTCGTGCATTACCAACAGAAAATACCTCGTTATTTTAATTCTAAGGTCAAAAGATGTAGTTTTGGACTGGGCAACCTAGTTCTTCGAAGGGTCTTTTTGGCAAACAAGGATCCTAAAGACAGGGCTTTAGGCCCGAACTGGGAAGGACCATATTAGATCATGGAAGCTTTGCGTGAGGGAACTTTCAAGTTAGCTCGGCTTAGTGGAGAAGCAGTCCCACAGACCTGGAACGCCATGCACTTAAAGAAGTATTACCAGTAGTATTACCAACCACCTATGTAAGGCTTAGTTAGGAAAGCCATTTAATTAAATAATGGGGGATTATTGTGTAATTTTTCTTGTTGGCGTGGTTTTAAGTAATTGCCCTTTTTTTTAAGCTCGTGTATCGATGTTTGTAAAAGCAACCAAGAAAGTTTATACATTCTGGTTACTTGGGGGGCATATAACCCGAGGTGGATCAGAGCAGGGTTGCCGATTGAGTTTAAATTTTTAAACTACTTAAAATCCTGGATACAACTAGGTATAAAACTATCCTGGATACAACCAGGTCAGAAACTCAGAAGCTTGGAAAATTGATTATCTGACAGCTTTTTAGAGCTCGAGGTGTCAATAAACCTAGCACGAACTAAGTTCACATCTCCTAAAACCCTAGATACAACCAGGCCCAAAAACTTAGAAGTTAGAAAAATTGAATATTCGATGGCTTTTTTTAGAAGCTCGAGATGTCAATAAACCTAACACGAACTAAGTTTAAAATATTTAAAATCCTAAATATAACCGGGTCCAAGGCCTAACACTTAATATGTATGATATAAATCGACACATTAAATTTGGATATAACCAAACTCAAAATATCTATCCCGATCTAAAAATTGATTCTTAAAATCTCGAATGTGCAAGTCTAAGAAAGCATAAACATGAGAGATAATCAAGGAAAAGACAAATAGATTAAAAGTTAAATATATGAATTGAAATTCAAGTTGTCCTGAGGAGAAAAACCTCAAACTAAGCCTAAGGGAAATTGTTTACAAAAAAAAAAAAAAAAGAAAGAGCAAAACAACGAAGACTTTATTGAGCCCCTCCAGGACGTTCTGAGGACATGACCTCCTCGATCTCCTGCTCACCTGCTGTAGAAGCGTCTCCTGTGTCCGACGGTTCTTGCAAGATCCAGGCCTTGAATTTTTCAAGGTATGAATCCCACAGCTCGGGAGCCATTAAAGAAAAGTTGCCATCCTAGTTAAAAGCCAACAATGGTACAACATGTCTTCCATGGAGGACAATGAGGTCGCCTTCTCTTCTTTAACCGCAGCCTCGACCTCTACCTGCTTTGCTTTGGCCTCAGCAACTTCGACCTGGAGAGCAACCAAGGCTATCTTTACGGCTTACTCACTTTCTTGGGGTGATGCAAGGGCGAACTTGGCATCATACTCGCCCTTTTGAGCAGCTGCAAAGGAACCTTTGGCAGCTTGCTCGCCTTCTTGAGCAGCAGTCAGGGCGGCCTTGGCAGTTTGGAGCTCAACTTGGAGTTCATCATTTCTAGCTCTAGCTCAGGCTATACTGCGGTGCTGAGCCAGGGCAGACTACAAAGTAAAGAGACAAGTTAGATGTATACTTTGGCAAGATGAAAATAAAAAAATTTCACTAAGGAATGATATCTTACTGTGAGGGTCATCCCCAAGGTTGACTCCATAACATTCTCCGAGCTCCGCTCTTCTATCGTCCTCAGGTCTCTCGGTTTGGCTTTATAAGCGTGCCCCACCATGTGGCTTGCTGTCTCATAGAGGATTCCCTGAAAGGTATCGGGGATCTTCTCTAGGTCTTGGGGATCGACTGGGATGCGCACAGTTGCAGCTGAGACTGGAGGAGCTGGAGGATCAGCTTGTATTACTTAATCCCGAGCATGCACGAACCGAGGAGGAGGAGGAATCCTCTTCCCCATCATGATAGACGTCGGAGCGGTTGAGCTCGCTCCTTTCCCCTTTGCAGGGATTTGGACGTGTTTCCTGCCGCAAGGGGGGTTTTCTTTGTAAATCGGGGCCTCTTTACAACAGGACCCGAGCCAGACTTTCCACCCTAGAAAGTTGTACAGAGGTCAGGAGCTCTGGATCATTCCATCTCTTCTCCTGAAAAGAATAAGAATGGAGTTAATTCACAAGTAAAGTCGGAAACTTACACAAAAGAAATAAATAAAAGCCCTATCCTCCAGGCTGGGGGAGGAGTCTATTATCACGACCTCCAGCCTTGGGACTACTGGAGGAGAAGGGGAATCTAAGTTTAAAATTTCTTGGATTACAGGAGGTTCGGGCTCAGGTTCTACCTTGGGACTAGACTCGTCTACATATTGCCTAAATCCAGGGGCAAAGGTGCCCTGAAGCAAAGAAGGCCACGACCTACGATTGGTCCCATACTCCTCAAAAATGGCTAACCTAAAGGTTGAGGTATTATCTACAACAATAGTGCCTCTAGGGTAACTCATATCATGGCGTAACACTAAATGATCCACACACTGGAGCAGGGTAATGTTACGATCTAGATTGTTAGGGTGGAAGTGGACGAGCTGATTTGGGTTAAATCTAACTAGCCTAAAGTTGGCAAGAACCCTATCTAATTCCCTATAAGGGTATGGGTTACCTTGGCCGGAGGGGCTAGCTGCTGCCCCCGATGTAGCTCGTTCTAAATCAGGTTCCCGAGCAGCCTCAAGAACCCGCCTCTTTCGCACAAGAGGAACCTCCTCTTCCTCTTGCTCCACGCCTTCAGCAGCTGCTGAGTCTTCTTCTTGGGAAGGTGGGAGCTCGTGGACTACCGGAAGGGTAGCCCGGGTCCTTCTTAAGGCCAATATCTAGCCTTCACTGATCAATTTACACACCTGCATCGTGATATCATTTATGAGCTAGCGGTAATCCTTCTCGTTGGGTGGGAACCAGACAGTTTTTCATACTGACCCCCGAGGGTCACTGACTTCTCCATCCTCACGAATATGGCTGCGGAAATTTTTTTTATAATAGACTCAATTAGTATATGCATAAGGAGTGTGTCTTAAAAAAATGATTTTACGAGCTGAGATAAGAAAGAAAACTTACAAGGATTGTTGAAGTACCGATGCTCATAGTTTCAGAACCCATTCGACATAAAGAACTAGTCCTTGTAGTCGTTGGGGTGGCTTGGGAGCTCGATGACCGAAGCAGAGTTCAGGAATCTGGTGAGGTAGTAAAATCTATCACCTCACTCCTTTTGCTCTGGGTTGGATTTAAGGCAGAAGAAGTATATAATATCTACCAGAGTGGGGACCTCCCACTCGTGCTTCAAAAAGAGATATTTCAGCCACGCTAGAAGTCTGTATGAATTTTGGGGGAGCTAAAAAGGTGCCAACTTCATATAATTCAGGAAGTTAGCAAAGTACTGATCCAGGGGAAGGAAGGCCCCTGCCTTTAAATGCTCATCACTCCAGGCCACGAAGTCGTCCTAGAGAGGCGCGCAGCTCCGTTCCCCTTCGAATGGTGGTCGGGCAATGAGGAATCCGGATCTGACCTTTATATTATGGCTCAGCATAATTTTGTTAACCCTTCCTTGGGCCGTAATCTTGGAGGCGATTGTCTCTGCCTCGAAGAACACGTTGGGGTCGACCACAACCTCCCTCTCCACCATTGGGCCGAAGTGAGGAAGGAGAGATTCAGAGGCGATCTCTTTGCCCTTGTTTGTTTGCTGAGCAGACGAGCCAGATGCATTCTTCTTGGATACGATCTTCTTGGGAACGCTTTTCTTGGATGCCATTAGATCGCCTAATGAACAAGAATGATGAGTTACTTAGTAAACGATCTAAGATTTTGTAAAGGTTATGATACGGATGTACGGGGGAGAAGGCTATCTCTAATATACGAGCTGAGTTAGTCCCAGCCCGTTGCATGATCCCACGCACTACCCTACGCTACGCGCCTTAGTTTCCCAACAGACCGCTGATGTTTAGGGATCCATGTGTCAGAAAATCTGGCCACTACTGTCCTTGGGAGGCGATTTAGAGAAAAACCACCCAAGAAACGTGTTCCCTAAGTAATCTAGTGTCGAACCCTAACCTTTCATCTTCTATATCCTGAATGGGTATTTCCTAAAATTCGCCATAAGCTACCAAAATTTACCCAAAAATGACCAAATTTTGTGAATATCATAGTTTTAAGAAATATTCTAAGACCTTCTCAGTAAACCTAAGTTGAAGCCTATGTGCCAGAACATTGAGAAAACAACCTAATATTAACTACGGTAAAGCATGGGTGAAACATGGTAAATAAACACAAAAATCAGTAAAGAAAAAGTTTCTTCGAAACAATAAGACTTATAGTGTGTTCGTCGATAGAAGAAGTAGATTTCACAAGGGAGAGTTCCTGGAAGACTCTTGGGTAATTGAGCAGCTGGGTTTCGGAGAGATTTTGCAAACAAAAGGTTTTTGGGTTTCTTTTCTCTCACAAAGAAGAAGGGTTTGAAAACGCAGAAGAGAGAAAATGAAGAAAGGTTTCTAATAAAAGGTGATGAACTGTGGGAATTGTCTACCCTATTTATACGTAAACGACATAAATCAATTTGGTCCATCCGATTTGGTCAGTTCATGATCCGAGGGCTATGTTTCAAAGGACAAAACGACGACAAAAGTTGACGAAATAGAGAGAGAATAGAAGTTATAATATAGAATCGTGGACTAGGTGGATTTTAACCACTGAACCACGTAAAAAGACCAGGGTTCTTGAGAGTTATTTTCTTACTTCAGTTTATCATCAAGCACTAATTCAACCTTATTTATTTCTTAATTCACTGTTGGTGAAGAACCGCGTCAACAAAGTTGTTAGAATATTTATTTATATGGTATTGTTATCCAGATTTCCGGATAGCGTTTAGATGGATATCCTCGGGGAAGCAGAATTATCAAAGTCTTTCACGGAAGGTGACCAGAGCTCGCGGATGGACAGAAAGGCTTCGCCTCTCCCGTTTAGTGTCCGGCTTACCCTTTCAAGCAAACGCGACACGGAAGCTCGTCAACTCTCCCGGACTCCCGAAGGGATATCCTTCGGGGAAGCTCCTTCCAGGAGAAGCTCTTCAGGTTGCCTTCGCGGAAACAGTTCCGTGCCTCGCACGGAACAAGACCAAGCGGTCGAGTCATGGAGGAGGCATAGTTGGAATGATATCCGCCTGACACAGGATCCCGCCTGACACGCCCGACAGGTCAAGGCCGCACACATCTCAGCATGCCTAAAAGTACCATTTCACCTACTGTTCCGCTGACAACTTGGAAAAGACAGCTGCCTTTGTGCATTCCCCATACTTTCACGTAAATATACCCACATAGAGCCTGGTATCCAGGCGACTACGGTAATTGTATCCCCTATTTATGGCTGGTGTAATTAAGACTCATGTGAGTAGCGAAAAACCCTAATCCAAAACCCTAGCTATAAAGACCCCCTCATTTTACGATAGGGGGGACGGCCAAAAAATCACATAGGAAGAACTCTGCTAAAATCTCTCTATCTTCATCTTCTCCAAGAGAACCCGAGAGAAACACTGTGAGGTTGTGAGTTTCTTGTACACCAGCTGTTTAACTATAATTCTCTACAAGTATAATAACATCGACTCGTGGACTAGGGCTCGTTAACGCCTGAACCACGTAAAAACACTGTTTGTTTATTTACATTTCTGCACTTCTACAGTTCTTATCTTTTTATTATTCCGTTCGTATTCGTTTCCGAAAAACTCGGTAAACATTTTGGTGCTTTCATTGAGAGCTGTAGGAAGTTGTTAGTCAGCTCTTTTTCTGCGTACTGAAAAGATGGTGACTACGAGAAAATCTGCGGTTGACAAAAATGCTAGGGTCAACCCCGATACTATGATGGAAGATGTGGTACAAAATGAACCCTCGGACCACCAAGGTGAAGACCCGACATCCCGCCAGGATCGGGTCAGTACTGAAGATACGACATACTTAGAAAGCGAAGAAGAGTATGTCCGAGACGGTTACTACAAAGACGGCTACTACTACGAGAAGGATCCAGAACTGGTCCAAGTAGCCAAAGAACTGGTGGTCACTAAGGCCAAGCTTGCTGAGCAGGAGCGCGTCTCCGAAAAAATGCAGCGCATAATGGAGCGCCTCCAAAGCAAGTTCGGAGATCTAGGCGACTCGGACGAGGATGCCTCTGTTCTAGGTGGTGCTGATGCCACCATGCCGGATCCAGCCGCTGCTGGACCATCCAAAGCCGCCCCTAACAAGGGCAAAGAAAAGGTTGGGGAGCCTGTGCGCACTAACGCCCTTGCACCTCCTAAAGGCGTGAATCACCAGGCTGACTCCCCCCCCCCCCCCCCCCGCGCGCAGAAGGTCTCTGGCGCTCCTAAGCCCAGACGTCCTTCAGCCCCAAGGGGGCACTCTGTGCCTAAAGGGCCCGGTGCTAAGGCACCCAGGCCTAGGGGAAGGAACAACCGCCCTAGTGATTCCATCAACCAGGACGGTCGGGCTGCGGACACGCACTTCGAAGATAGCTGGTCCACGATGGACCTAAGAAGAAGGTTGGAGGCCAAGTATGAAAAGGCCAAAGGAGAAAAGGCCCGGCCTCGCGGAGATGACCTGCGAAATCATCTTAATGACAAGCTCCGGGGACGTGACCTCCCGGAGAGTGATACAAAGAGGCTCGAGGAACAGATCGCTGCCTTGACCAAGCTGGTCCGAAAGTAAAGTGGGGCCCTGTCAGACTCTGAGGAGGAGGACCCGGAACCATGTATTCGGAGGATCGCGGAAACGTCCCTCCCGGATAACTTCAAAATGCCTCACATAGAATTATATGAGGGGAGGACAGACCCGCGCACCCATCTAGCTAAATACAACAAAATGATGCAAGTGGCGCGCGTCAGTGAGGATGCCAAATGCATGTGCTTCTCACTCACCCTTACCAAGTCCGCGGAGGACTGGTGGAAAAGATTAGCTCCCGGATCCATCCACAGTTGGAAGGAGCTACAGTCCGCATTCAGAAGGCAGTTCATTGCTGCCCGAGACCACGACATGGAGGTTGGTTCCTTAACCAACATCAAGCAACTACCCAATGAGAACCTCAAAGCTTTCATTCAGAGAATGATGGAAGCTGCTGCTAAGACCAAGGTCAGCGACGACATGAAGCTGATCGCCCTTCAATCGGGCCTTACTGTCGGCTCCCTGCTATGGGGGGAAATGCAAAGGAGATGGGCAGAAACGCTGTCCGAATTCATGTCAAAAGCTCAGGGAATCATCAACCTTGAGGATGCCTACCAGCAGGCCTTTGGAGTTCCCCCAGCTCTGACGCCTTCCGTGACTGCGCCGAGCTTTGCTTCGCAAGCTCCCGCACCAGCCCTCACGCTTTCAGGAGCCCAGTTCACTCCAAGCGTGTATGGGCCTTCCGCGTCTGCTCAGACGCCGAGTCAAACCCATTTCTCTGGGTACGAAGCTGTAAACAGGATGTAGTATCGCTCCCGGACCGTCGCAACCGCAAGCAGAAGGCCCAGAACGAAATCTGAGCCAATTGCGGAATAAACGAGGCGGAAGAAACTCCAACCGGGGAGACCATTCAAAGAAACCCCGGAAGGACTATGAGCCCAAGTTCACGGAGTACACCAGTTTAATAGATTCATGAGAGAATGTCTATTGGGCGACCTGTAATATGGTCAACTACAGGAAGCCCCCGAAAGTGTCTCACGGAGGAAGGCATCCGCGAGACTCCAATAAGAGGTGTGAGTTCCACGGAGACGTGGGGCACACCACAAACGAATGTCTTCCGCTGAAGGATGAGATCGAGTCCCTGGCAAGAGCGGGACACCTCGGTCAATGGGTGAGGATACCCATAATCTATCCCGGACAGGGAGTAGTTCACGGAGCTGCATATTCTCCGGGACAGAGGGGGACCGCTAGCGCTCCTGGAGCCGGTCACCCCCAAGCTCCTGGGTCTCAGTCCCCAGCGCTCCCTGCTCCAACCTCTCTGGCACCCATTTCCTTATTGGCTCCGGGACCCGGAAACCCATATCCGCCCGGCCTTGCTCCGCCACCCATTGACGGACACGTAGCCACCATTTCCGGAGGACCGCACCTTGCCGGAAGCACCCGCAACTCCCAGAAAAGGTACTTGAGGGAGTTAGAACACACCGGAGAGATGTGCGCCTTGGTTCAGTCACCTGCTCAGCGTCCCCGAATGATGGATCTTCCCATCACCTTCACAGAAGATGACGCCCGACATGTGCACTTCCCCCACAACGATCCCCTCGTGGTGGAAGCTCAGATTGCCAATAAGAAGGTATCACGGATCCTTGTCGATAATGGAAGCTCCGTAAATATCCTCTTCAAAGCTGCCTTCCACGCTATCGGATTAACCGAGACAGACCTGACCCCATGCCCCATCCAGCTTCAGGGGTTCAATGGGGATGCACTCATGCCATTAGGCAAAATTCAACTTCCAGTCACCCTCAGAGGAGAAAGCGACGCTTGCGCCTTCAAGCACTGCACATTTGTAGTGGTCGACTGCCCCACGGCGTATAATGCTATCCTAGGCCGACCGGTTCTAATCGATTGTGGGGCCATAACCTCGATACGCCACTTATGCCTGAAGTTTCCATGCGACGACGGGCGTATCGGCACCCTCCGGGGAGACCAACGAAGTGCACGAAGCTGTTATAACGTCTCCGTCCGATCCGTCTACACGGTCCAGGAGGCGGTTGTTGCCGCTCCTTTAGCGGGAGATTTACCAGAAACTGGGGGTGCCCAAGGGGCGTGCGTTGACGAACTCGACCCTAGAGTGGGGGTCGAGAGAGCGATAGAGCCGATGGAGGAAGTCGAAGAGGTGATCCTCAACCCGGGAGATCCCACCAAAGTCATTCAGGTAGGGAAAAACCTTCCATCGGCCATTCGAGAAAAGATCGTGGCCACTGTGAAGAATAATCAGGATATCCTGGCATGGTCCCACGCTGATATGACGGGGATTAATCCTAATGTTGCGTGCCACGCACTCAACATAGACCCATCTGCAACTCCAGTTCGCTAAAAGAGGAGGCCGTTAGACCCAGTGAGGGCCGAAGCAGTCAAAGCTGAAGTGGACAAGTTGATGTCCATAGGCTTTCTCCAGGAGTCACACTATCCCGTGTGGTTGGCCAACCTGGTTCTGGTCCCGAAACCCAATGGGTCCTGGAGAATGTGCATTGACTTCACGGACCTAAACAAAGCCTGCCCGAAAGATTGTTTCCCTCTTCCGCGAATCGATCAGATGGTAGACGCTACTTCCGGGTATGAACTCTTATCCTTCATGGATGCGTACTCCGGATACAACCAGATCAAGATGCATGTCGCGGACCAGGAACACACCAGCTTCCTCACAGACAAGGGTGTCTACTGTTACGTGGTCATCCCTTTCAGTTTGAAGAATGCTGGGGCAACGTACCAGCGTCTAGTAAACAAGATGTTCAAGGACCAGCTGGGGAGGAACATGGAGGTATACGTAGACGACATGTTGGTAAAATCCAAGACCTCCGGGGACCACAGTGACGACCTTGAGGAAGCTTTCGCCGTGATCCGAAAGTATGGAATGAAACTGAATCCGAAGAAATGTACTTTCGGGTTCTCGTCTGGGAAGTTCCTCGGTTTCATTGTCAGCTCCCGCGGAGTGGAGGCCAACCCTGAGAAAATTAAGGCATTGATAGATATGCCTTCTCCCTGGAAGCATAAGGATGTCCAAACCGTTACCGGAAGGATAGCTGCGCTCAGCCGCTTCGTATCTAAGGCCACTGACAAATGTGTCCCCTTCTTCAATGTGTTGCGAGGAAACAAGAGGTTCGAGTGGACCCCCGAATGCGAAGCAGCCTTCCAACACCTCAAGGAACATTTAACCCGAGCTCCCATTCTGTCCAAACCTATCGAAGGAGAGGCGTTGTTCTTATACTTAGCTGTGACAGAGCACGCCGTGAGTGCCGCTCTCGTCCGGGAAGACGACCGTATCCAGCTCCCTGTGTATTACGTAAGCAAGAGGTTACTGGACGCCGAGTCCAGATATTCAATGATCGAAAAACTCTCCCTTTGCTTGCTAATCGCTTCGCGGAAGCTAAGGCCCTATTTCCAGGCGCACACCATCAGAGTACTCACCAACCACCCTCTCCGACAAGTCTTGCAGAGGCCCGAGTCTTCTGGCACATTGCTTAAATGGGCCATGGAACTGAGCCAATTTGACATCCACTACCAGCCACGTGTTTCCATAAAAGGACAAGCTCTCGCGGACTTTATTGTGGAATGCTCAGGAATGAATGACCTCCCAAAAGATCCTGTCCCGGAACTTCCCACATGGAAGGTCTATGTAGACGGAGCCTCAAATGAAAAAGGAGCTGGAGCAGGGGTCATCCTAATATCTCCCCAAGGACATCAGCTCCAGAGCGCCATCCGTTTCGCGTTCCCAGCGTCCAACAACGAGGCAGAACACGAAGCCATGCTAGCTGGATTGCAACTGGCCAGAGAAGTCGGAGCCCAAAAAATCGAAGTATACAGCGACTCCCTACTTGTGGTAAACCAAATATCCGGGGAATACCAGACGAAAGGCGAAAAAATGGCTGCCTACGTGTCTCTCTCCCGCGGCCTCCTGCAGCATTTCAAAGGCTACCAAATCCGCCAGGTCCCCCGGGACCAGAACTCACTCGCGGACACGCTGGCCAAGCTTGCAACAGACCCGGAGATTGAACAATATGGCCTAGTGCCCATCGGGCACTTAGAAGCACCTAGTACCGAGACACAGAGGGTAAATGCCATCATCGACCATTCCCATTCCTGGATAGGACCCATCCTCAGATTTCTCACCACCGGAGAGCTCCCCACTGATAAAGCTGACGCAAGAAAGCTCCAGTATCAAGCTCCCCGATACGTGGTTATGGATGGAAAGCTTTACCGCAGGGGGTTGTCCATACCCTTCCTTAGGTGTGTTGCCAGAACCGAAATCAGCGCCATCATCCATGAGGTTCACGGAGGCTTCTGTGGCAACCATACCTCCGGACTGAGCCTCTCCAAAAAGATCCTTCGACAAGGATACTTCTGGCCCACCATGAAGAAGGATTGTGTGGATTATGTCAGAAAATGTGAGCAGTGCCAGAGGTACGCCAAGGTTCCGCGAGCGCCGCCTACAAAAATTACCTTAATGACCAGCCCCTAGCCGTTCATCGTCTGGGGCATTGACCTAGTAGGTTCCCTTCCAACTGGAAGGGGCGGAGTGAAGTATGCCATAGTTGCGGTAGACTACTTCACCAAATGGGCTGAAGCTGAACCTATGAACACGGTCACGTCTAAGAAAGCACTGGACTTTTTCATCAAGAATATAGTGTGTCGTTTTGGGCTTCCACGAAAAATTGTGTCCGATAACGGGAAGCAATTTGATAGTGAACATTTCACGGACTTCTGTGCTTCGCATGGAATCATCAAAAGCTTTTCCGCAGTCGCCAGACCTCAAGCTAATGGGCAAGTGGAAGCAGTAAACAAAATCTTAAAGACCACGTTGAAGAAAAAACTCCAAGCCTGCAAGGCTCACTGGCCGGAAGAGCTTCCGCGAGTACTTTGGGCCTATCGCACAACAGAGAGAACTTCGACGGGGCACACACCTTATTCCATGACCTTCGGTTGCGAGGCCGTCATCCCAGTAGAAACTATGATCCCCTCTCACAGGCAGGACACCTACGACCCTACCCGAAACCACGCCCTTCTCCAGGAGTCCCTGGACATGATCGAAGAGCTCCGGGAGCAGTCGCAGGTCCAACTAAAAATGTACCAAGGCAAGATAGCCTGACACTTCAACACAAGAGTCAAGAGCCGTACATTCGAAGTTGGGGACCTTGTCCTACGGAGAGTATTTCCTGCTACGCAGGATCCGGGAGTGGGAGTCCTCGGACCCAACTGGGAAGGCCCCTATGAAGTACAAGAAAAAGTGGGCCATGGGACGTATCACTTAAAGAGACTCGACGGATCTAAAGTCCCGCGCGCCTGGAACGCGGAGCACCTCCGCCGTTACTATCAGTAGGCCCCGGACTATCTAGTTGAAAGTCCTTGGTGGACATAGCAAAAGTGTAAAATGTGGAGATAATCCTCCCTGCTGTAAAACACATGCCTAACAGGCTAATTTAATGAAACACGGAGAGATTCACTCCGCTTTTACTGCATTTTTTATCCCTGTGTTCAAAGCTGCATTTTAACAAGTGACCACGCGGTCCGGAGACGTCCAGACCCCACGCTCACTTGGGGGGGTATACATGGCTAAGGCATAGCCATACGCCCCTTGAACAAAACATACACAGAACACCACTTATGTGCTAGCATTTTTTAAATTGTTAAGCTTAGGTTAATTTGTTGCCATAAACATACTTGCATTTCGTGTCATGTGCGCATTATGTGTTTATGTGAAAATTGCCATTGAAATGTCTGCCATTATGCATCATGAAAATTATCTCTTGTGTAGCCCAGCGATGAACAGGACTGAGGGTTGGGGCACATTCAGAGAGCTACGCCGAAACACCCCCAACTTCCGAGCAAGTCCTTCAAAAAATATTCCGTGACCGCTGTAAAGCTTTGCTTCGCAAGCTCCAGCTCCGGGTCTCACAAGGCGAAAGATGGCAAGATCCGCGACCGCTGTAAGCTTTGCTTCGCAGGCTTCAGCTCCGGGTCTAACAAAATAATGCATGGCGAGCTCCTCGACCACTGCAAGCTTCGCTTCGCAAGCTCCAGTTCTGGGAGCAGATATAATCGATCCCCCAATGACAGCAGGCCTTGCTTACCAAAGCCCCTGCTCCAGGATCACACATGGTAGGCGTGATGGTTTCCCAAACCGCAACGAACCTTGCCTCGCAAGGCTTTATACCAAGTCCCTGAATTCGGCCACCGTGAGGTCCGCAACGATAGTTAATTTTGCTTCGCAAAAATCTAGTCCTAAGTCTAAGCGACGCTCACCAAAAGAACTCCCGTTCCAGCACCATCCCGTGAAAGCGTATTAAGTGTTTGCCTCGCAAGCTTTCTGAAAATCGCGATGGGGAGATAAGACGGATCACTATAGCCAACCCAGCGAACGGTACAACTACAAGTCCCGGGATTGGCTATTTACCTTAGGAAGGCTGAGTACGATGAAAGAGGGAGTCTGGCCATTGAAACCAAGAATCCTCTGCAACCTAGAAACTACGTGGGAAAGGACATAAGCCGTTGGAGCTTCAAGTTAGAAATGCATAGGTTCTGGCCGTTGGAACCAAAACCTCATGCGCCCCTACTGCAGTTTCTGTCGTATAAAAGTATCTACTCTAAGCGCAAAATTAAACAAGGAACTCAGCAGAAAAAGAATGAAGAAATTATTATAATGAAGGCCCTGCGGACCGGGCATCTGTAATGTTCCCGTAATTAAAAAGAATACAGGGAGCTTCGTCCCACAGGAAAATAAAGGAAAACATAAAAAATAATTAAAGATAAGGCCCCTTCAAGCATTGGGGGTGGCAGCGGTATCCACGTCCAAGGCCTCGAGGTCAGCGATTTCAACTGGGGCTGGCGGAGTCGGCTCATTGGAAGGCGGAACTTCATCACGGGCAGGTTCAGAGGTCCCCGCCTCTCCGGGATCTCCTGCCTCAGGGGCTCCAGCAGGTTCGTCAATGTTGTAAGTTTGGACGTACACCTCTGGGCGTTGATCCCACACCTGTAGCTTCTCCCTCATGGCGTCGGCATCCTCTCCCAGATAGCCTAGTACCTCCAGGTTCATTTTCCAGAGTTGATGCATGAGGACCACGTGCGATATATTAATCGTCATGTTCAGTACCACCTCGGCATCCTCCTTCTCCTTCAAGAGCTCCGCCTCGGAGGTTGCCAGCTTTGCCTCCGCGACAGCTAATTGAGCTTTCAGTTTTTCCATCTCGGCCTTGGATGCATCCCGCTCTCCCTTAAGAGAATCAATCTCCTTCCGCTGCACCTTGTTTTGGTTCAGCACGGATTGCTTCTCGGTCACATGCCCCCTGGCAGTGAATTGCAAAGCTCCGATCTCTTTATCCTTCTCGGCGAGCCCCAACTCCAGCATAGACACGAGATCCCTGCTCCTCTTATGAAATTGCTCCTCCTCGTGCAGCTTATTCTGAATAGTGGAATATTCCTCTTGCTGCTTAAGGAGGAGATCATTTTTCGATTGCAAGCGGGCTTCCAAGGTATCTTTCTCCACCCTGGCTTGGGATAGCTCTTCCCGGAGCTTGGAGTTTTCGGCCTTCAAGTCATCCGACCGCTGTTTGAACTCATTCTCTGCGCTGGCCCGGTACTCTCGATATTTGGCAAGATATTTCTTGTCCGCCTCTTCCTCAGCCGTGCGCCGGGCCTAGTCAATCTTCTCTGAAGCCTCCCCCCTTATGCTCTCGACCTGTTGGGTCAGTTTCTGCTTCTCCGCCTCCAAGGCCTGGCGAGCCACCTGGCTCTCCTCCAGCTGAACCAGAACAGCACCCACCTCCCAGAACGAGCGTTCCGCGATGAGAGAGGCCTGCAAGGAAAGACAACAGAATGAGTTAAGCGGAACCAAATGTACTAAGACAATTGATCCCGGAGCACAACTACTGACAGCTTACCCCCGAAAGTTGCTACTTTACGGCATGTGTCAGCAGCAGCGGGTCTTTACTGCTACTGATGGCCCATTTCTCATAATTGAGTTCGCACAAGCTCAGGGCCATATCCTCCATCATCTCCGCTCCGAACGGCGCCAATGAACGTCCGAGCCTAGGCACCAGCCTCTTCTCCAAGGCTGGGCCATCCAAAACCGCTCCAGCCGGGTGAAGGGATCTCACCCCCTCGGCCAGCTCAGCTCTCTTCACGGCAGACAAGTTGTCTGCCCTTCCCTGAGTAACAGCCTTCTCAGCCTCCAACCGCCTCTTCAAAAAATTATCGGCCCGTCTTACACCCTCCAGGAGGGCAGCGGGGAAACGGGTTGGTTTCTGAGGGAAGTGGAACTTCAGGCCAGGCAGAGGAAGGTTTGTTTACTGAGAAGAAGGAGACCCCGAAAGGGTGGACTCCCTTTGGGCTGGAGGAGGAGGAAGACGGGGTATTAAGGACGGTAGGGAAGACACTACCGCCCCGGTCTGTTGTTGTTGCTGGTGTTGCTGTTGTTTTTGCTGCTGCGGTGGCGGAGGTGACTGCCTTTGTTGTTGCTGTTGCTTTTGCTGCTGCGGCGGTGAAAGTAATTGCCTTTGTTGTTGCTGCTGGTTTGGCTGTTGTTGTTGCTGCTGCTGTGGCGGTGGTGATTGTCTCTGTTGTTCTTGTTGTTGCTGTTGTTGTTGTTGTGGTCGCTCTTGTTGTTGTTGTTGTTGTCTTCGACCGGGAGAAGAATGTCTAAGGCGTTTCTTCTTGGCGCCCTCAGCATCTCCTCCGGGACGCTTGCTCACCCCAGTCGTCTTCACGGGGAACACAAGCCCTTCCCCGTCGTTGCTACTACTCGAGGTCGCCATGGTCTCGGAAGGCCCTTGGCAGGAGATCTCTCCACCGCCGGAGACACTTGCGCCTCGCCACCTGTCTTCTTGGATGTGGCAGCTTTACCTCCCCTACCGACTCTGGCTTTTCGTCCTTTCCCCTTGGACGGATCTTGGCTGGTGGCGGCTTTCTTGATGAGTAAGGTAACTCTCCCCAACATCTTGGCTTCGGGATATTCTGCAAGAAATGAACGAGGCAAGGTTAACCAACCAGCAAGCGATGTAAAAAATAAAAAAAATAAAAAGATAAGCAGAAAACAAGACGAGTAACAACATAGGAGCACAAACAAATCCACCAGCAGGGAACAAGAAGTAAAAAGAAAAAAGAAAAGTTTGAAAGGGACGACCATGCACGAGAAACGTGGATGGCCTTCCCCGAGCAAAACAAAACACCGCTTCCTGCTCCAGGAAGCTCCCGTACTCCTTGAAGTCCGGGAATGACATGCTGAGGGAAGAAGGGTCAACCATGATGACACCTTCTGGCAGACTACCGTCACTCAGACACCCGAGGAGCTCATCTACCCTATCGCAATATCTTTCAAAGGGCACCCTACGCGGATCTAGCCTAAGGAAGCGGGGATCGAACCCCACCTGAGAAGTCCGAGAAACCTCAGACAGGCTGGGGGTGTGGATCAATCGAAAACTAGTCTTACCTCTCCCGGAGGTACCAGCCCCCGGAGTCCCTTCGTTGGGGTAAGCTGCGGCGTGGTGAGCCTCGATCTCCTCTTCCTCCGGCTGGGGGTCGGGGAACCTCTCCGCCCAACTAGGGGATAAAGTATTCTCATCCCGGGCCGCTTGGCAGATCACCTTGGACAGCTCCAGGGCAATCTGCTCCCGGATGTCAGCTGACACCTGACTTTGCCCCCTGCCACTCACTGGCTCAATGTTTTGGAAAGAGGCGAGTAGCCCATACTCCCTCAAAGATTCGGAGGTCACAAGTCCTTCCACTTTCAGCTCTTCCTCCGAGAGCCCTTCGTAGAATTTTGACCTCCTTATCATCTCCGCACAGCGAGGTGTCCGCAGGACGACTTCTGCAAAATCCAAATACGAGCATTAGAGATCCTCCCGAAAGGCAAATCAAACGTAAAGAAACAAAGTTAAAAAGGAGAGGAAGGAGCACTTACCAGGGACTTTGAAGTCCAAAGATAGGGCTGGCACCCTCTTCAATGGGAAGCCGGTCGTCAGGAACCAGTACTCCCGGAGGTCTGGAACCCTTGCGGTATGACAGGTAGGACACATCACGTCCGGGTACCTCTCCAGCCTGTAAAACCCCACCTTGTCTGGATGACCTCTCATGGGTTGAGACTTCAGCCCATAGAAGTATAGCACCTCCTCCGGGGTAGGGGCCTCCAGGTCCCGGGACTTGCAAAAGATGTACCACCCCGCTAGGAGCTTGTAGCTGGGGGGAATCAACTGGAAGGAGGCAATCCCCGCCTTCACACAGAAATTGGCAAAATAACTTCTTAGGGGCAAGTGCGCCCCACACACTATGTGTGCCCAGCTCCAGGCACCAAAGCCCTCATGACTCTGACTAGCAGACTCACCCAGCACCGACAGACGGTGCCACATCAGGCCTGGGATGTTCTTCAGGCCTGCTTCTGAGGAGTACAGCTCTAGCATGCCGTAGTTCCTGAGCAGGTTCGGCTTCTGGTCCATCTCCCAGATTGAACTGTTGATAGTCGGGGGGCTAGCCGCGACCACTTTAGTCTTTCCTTTCCCCATTGTGCCAGCGACAGGGGAACCTTGCTCCTGGGCAGATTCAGCCTCTACCGCGGCAAGGATTTGTTCCTTTGAGGTGTTCGTCACTGAACAAAAGAAACAAAGAAGAAAACACTCTAAGCAGTCAGCACCCTTGTCATACCCTAACGGTATCAAAGGCGTCGGGGAAACCCTCCCCGAAAACTGCTTGGAGAGGCTCCCACCGAGCTTGCCGAGGGGTTGACGCCATGCCACCCGAAGGACAGCAAGGAGCCAAACTCAAACTCCGAGCCTAAGCCCGCCAAGAGAAGTGTTTTCCCAGAGGAAGACACCCTAAAGGCGCTCACGCTTATGCCCTAAAACAGCAAACCAAAACAGCACAAGCAAGACGAGGAACGACTTTCCAAATGTAAAATCGTCAAAGCATGCAAAGAGATTACTTATCGACTCACATCAATCGCATGCCTATCAAATCCCAATTCACGCATGCACATAGACGATACTGGCAGAAAACTCAACTCTAACAACTACCAACAACCTAAGGTTTGGGAGGAAAGAGCAAAGTAGAAATACTTACTGGTATTCGGGTAGTTGAAGATTGAAGGAGTAACCGGATCACTGCACAACACGATCGCGAGAAGTAAAAGCTGCAAAGACAAACGACGATTCAAACCCTGAACTTCGGCGAACAAACCCACTGCCAAATCAAAAGAAAAGTTTCTAGATTCCTTATCAAAAGAAGTGGCAAGTTCGAAGGAATGGAAGCTTGGAAGCCTGAGAGTTCGAAGGTTTGGGAATCTGAAAGATAGAGAATTTGAGAGCGTAAAGAGGAAGAAAGGTCCGTTCCCTGGTTCTTATAGCAGGAGTGAAGTCCTTTCGAATCCTACAAATGGACGGTCCTGATCTTCCCATACCGCATGCATCAGATCCGACGGCTGGAGATGAAGCGCCGATCCTATTTATGACTCCTCGGATGGGAATAAAGTATTTATTTCCCATCATTATACCATCTCGGGCCCGGTGTACCATTAAAAACCGTCAAATCATTACTCAGATGCCTGACGCACGCATACTCAGCCAGTCGCCTCACGCACACGTCTTGGTCACAGAGCCATTCCCGGCATGACGCGTGGCCCTTGCCACACTTGAGTACTTGAGTTCAAACAGAAGAAATTTCCTTTCTTTTTCATACTAACACCCAGGCGGGAAAAAGGAACCCTTCCAGGAACACAAGAGGTGACCCCTCGCCTAATCTAGAAACCAGAATACCCGGAGGACTGTACAAGCTCCCGGATCTCTCAAAGCTCCGTGACCTTGGGGGGTAAATGTTATCCAGATTTCCGAATAGCGTTTAGATGGATATCCTCGGGGAAGCAGAATTATCAAAGTCTTTCACGGAAGGTGACCAGAGCTCGTGGATGGACAGAAAGGCTTCGCCTCTCCCGTTTAGTGTCCGGCTTACCCTTTCAAGCAAACGCGACACGGAAGCTCGTCAACTCTCCCGGACTCCCGAAGGGATATCCTTCGGGGAAGCTCCTTCCAGGAGAAGCTCTTCAGGTTGCCTTCGCGGAAACAGTTCCGTGCCTCGCACGGAACAAGACCAAGCGGTCGAGTCATGGAGGAGGCATAGTTGGAATGATATCCGCCTGACACAGGATCCCGCCTGACACGCCCGACAGGTCAAGGCCGCACACATCCCAGCATGCCTAAAAGTACCATTTCACCTACTGTTCCGCTGACAACTTGGAAAAGACGGCTGCCTTTGTGCATTCCCCATACTTTCACGTAAATATACCCACATAGAGCCTGGTAGCCAGGCGACTACGGTAATTGTATCCCCTATTTATGGCTGGTGTAATTAAGACTCATGTGAGTAGAGAAAAACCCTAATCCAAAACCCTAGCTATAAAGACCCCCTCATTTTACGATAGGGGGGACGGCCAAAAAATCACATAGGAAGAACTCTGCTAAAATCTCTCTAGCTTCATCTTCTCCAAGAGAACCCGAGAGAAACACTGTGAGGTTGTGAGTTTCTTGTACACCAGCTGTTTAACTATAATTCTCTACAAGTATAATAACATCGACTCGTGGACTAGGGCTCGTTAACGCCTGAACCACGTAAAAACACTGTTTGTTTATTTACATTTCTGCACTTCTACAGTTCTTATCTTTTTATTATTCCATTCGTATTCGTTTCCGAAAAACTCGGTAAACAGGTATATAAAATCAATTTGTTACAACTAATTGATTTAATATATCAAAGTCAATATTTTATTTATTGAAAAATATTCTAATTAATGGTCAACATTATTTGTTACCCAATTTTGTTTGTTACCTGATTTTGCATATCCCAACTGATTGAGAGAATATCTTAATCTATCGCAGAGACTCAGATGAAATGTCTCACTCTATAAATATAAAGTACCGGTCCCCAAGCTCGCTACTCATAATTCAATCTTTTAGTAACTCCATCTAAAATAGTTAGTGAGAGCTTGGAAGCCCCTGTACTCGTTCTAATTTCTCTTCTTTTCTTTTGTAGATCTAAAGTTTATAGATTGAGATTATCAATAGCAATGGTTGGAGGTACATATATTTGATCCTCTCTTCGTATATGATCAATCTATATATCAATTATGCCTACATGTATAGAATTGTTCATATGCCTATATTTCATTTAATCTAACATTTGGTATCAAGAGCCAAGTATATCTTTGCCTTGTTATTTTTGTATGCATATATACATATATATTTTTATGATTTATATATGCATATATCATTATATACATATATATATATATATGGTTTTTCAGATTTTGTATTGGTCGTATATCTCAAAATTTTATTTGTAATTTGATTGTGTTTGTATTGCTTTTGTGTTTAAGTATATGTTAATTTGTTCATATCTAACATTTTTTTTGGCAATATAAACATAATAATCTAGTCACATATACACATATATTTATATATATTCATTTGTGTACATACCCGAAAGTTTTTAATGCCTTCATATTTTTTTTATTCAACACTGGTTTTTTCAATCTCAACATCATTAGAAACCCTTAAGTTTATATTTTCTAATAATTTTATGCATTAAAAGTGAGTTTTCCAACTCATTATGTTGCTAAATTCTTGAAGAATTTGGTTATGGCCAAAAACAATTTTGATATTAAAGTTCGATTTTTAGTTGTTGTTTAATCAAACCAATACCATGGATCTCTTTATCTATGATTTTCGTTTCAAACTGGGCTAAAAATTCTTGTTTTGGACGTCGAAATCGACCTTTGGGGCTGGGTTTCCAAGTCGGGTCGCGTGACCCATTTCCAGGAAACCGGGTCAAAACGACTCGGTTCATTGGAGAAGATGAGGCAAACGACATGTCGTTTGCCACCTGAAGCACGCGAAAAATGACTCGTCGTTTTGATGAGTCTTAAAGCATATATAAGGGAAAACGACATTCCCCAAGGCAAATTTTAAAAAAATGAAGAAAAATTTATAAAAATTCTGAAAATTGCTTTTTTAATTTATTTTTGGAATTTTATTATTTTCTTGATTTGAATGCTTATTTAGACAATAAATTTCATTTTTAAAATTTTTGCTAATTTAATTAAAACATATAATTTTGGTATATTATATATTTGGAAATGAATTAAAATGTGCAAATACTTGATTTTAGTGTATTTATTGCATGGTATATTTCTTTTATTCATGAAATATTAAATAATTGTGCTATTTTAAGAATGTAATTACATTTTTTTATTTACAATTTAGTTTATGCAATTATTTTATTAATTCACAAAATCAGTAAATAATTTTATTGTCTTATTTAGCATTGGATTTTGCTGCCAAGTGTATATATGGAATTATTGTATTTATTTTCCTACATATGAATAATTATGCTAATTTGTATGATTATTTTATTATTATTCATGAAAAATTTATGTTTAGTATAATTATATGTATGACTTTATGATTTTAAATACATTGTATATTCCATTATTGTGCTACATATTAGATTATATTCAAACATTAAGATAGGTTGAATAATATTTAGCACATTGATATTCATAAAATATTCACATTAATATTCATAAAATATTTAGGGTGAATAAAATTATGAATAATACATAAACAATTTTGTGGTTGACATAACAACGCATGAAACTGAGACAAATGCTCAATCTAGAACGATTTTTAATGATCTTCGGACGACCACACTAGGAGCAATACTCTATGTGATTGCCTATTATGTTAAAATGAAATTGTTCTTAGGTCTTCATATAGCCTAAAACATAATGTCTTATGAACCATATAATTTTAAATAATTAGGGAGTAGCCACAACATCTTTAATTATATAAAATTATATATTAATTTGAAAGGATCACATAATGGACATAGATTGTGATTGATTATATAAATATAATAATTTTACCCCACAGAGATTTTATTATATTTATATAATTAATTAGGATAATATATTAAATTAATTTTCTTAATTTACCCACAGAAGTTATGATAATTAATTTAATTTTTTTATCATAAAGTTTTTTTTAGATAGAAATATCAAACCTTCATTTATCCCAAATAATTTGTTTGAATAATCTATCATCATATACATCCAATTTTATTAAATTAAAAATTTAGCCCACAGGCAATTTTTGTTTAATAAAATTTCATGATTCAGCATGTTATACATTGGTAAAACATGACTTCATTAAGCCTCAATATTTAGAAATCTAAGTTTGTAATCCTATTCATCCAGCTTCTTCACCCTCCTCTAGTTTCACTGAAATCCTTACCGAAATTCCTGAGCTTAGGGGTGACAATTTCAAAATCTGGAAGGAACGAGTTCTTGTTCACTTAAGCTGCACCGACATGGACTACGCAATAAGGAAGGACGAACCTGCTACAATCACTTCAACTAGCACTGCTGCTGAGATCGCACTATATGAAAAATGGGAGCGATCCAATCGCCTTAGCATCATGTTCATCATGTCCAAGATGGCTATGGGAATGCGTGGATCGGTGGAGCAACCTGAGAAAGTCAAAGACTTGATCAAACTAATCGATGAGCAGTTCGACACTTTAGACAAACCACTTTACAACAACCTCATCCACCAGTTCTCACCCACAAAACTCACTGGTGTCAAAAGAGTTAGAGAACATATGGCAAAGATGAGGGACATTTTTTCTCAACTGAAGAAGCTCGATGTAGTTATTCCTGAAACCTTCCTAGTTCACTACATCCTTAACAATCTTCTACCAAAATACGGGTCTTTCAAAATTTCCTACAACACACATAAGGACAAATGGAGTATCAATGAACTGATAACCATGTGTTCTCAAGAAGAAGCAAGGCTCCTTCAGGAACAAGGTGAAAGTTCTCACATGGTCACCCAAGGAAAGAAACGCAAACCATCCAAGAAGGACAAGGGGAAAAATAAAGTGCCTCCCCAAGGCGAAATAAAGAAGTATTCCATCAAATGTTTTTTTTGCAAAAAGAAGGGATGTGCAAAAAAGGAATGCGCCAAGTTCAAGAAATGGATAGATGACAAAGGTAATCCAATTTCATTCGTGTGTTATGAATCTAATATGGCTAATGTTAATATTAACACATGGTGGATTGATTCTGGATCAACAATTCACATTTCAAATTCCTTGCAGGGTTTACAAAACCTAAGGAAACCAGTGGGATGTGAGCAAAGCATCTTATCCGAAAACAAGATGGGCTCACATGTGGAGGCTATTGGAACGTGCCATTTAGTTTTAAGTAGCAATTTTATTTTAAAATTAGAAAAGACATTTTATGTACCAAGTTTCTCTAGAAACTTGATTTCAGTTTCAAGACTAGTACCTTTTGGTTTTTCCTTTACATTTTCAGACAAATCTTTCAATTTATATAATAAATCTAAATGTGTTGGAAATGGTATTTTGTCTGATGGTCTTTACTGGCTTAATTTACAAAACAATATTGCTTATAATACTATGCACGTTCACGCTGGCAATAAAAGATGTGTTATGAATGAGAATTCCTCTACATTATGTCACTGGAGATTGGGACATATCTCCATTGATAGAATTAACAGATTAGTGAAAGATGGGGTACACAATACCTTAGATTTTACTGATTTTGATACTTGTGTGGATTGCATTAAGGTAAAGCATACCTCCAAGTCTAAGAAAAGTGGCGTCCATAGGAGTTCCAACCTATTAGAAATCATACATACTGATATATGTAGTCCACACATGGACTCATATGGTAAGAAATACTTCATCTCCTTCATAGATGATTACTCACGCTACATGTATATCTACTTACATCATAACAAAAGCGAAGCGATAGATGTCTTTAAGATATTTAAACTGAAGTAGAGAAACAATGCAACAAGCAAATTAAGATAGTGAGATCAGATAGAGGTGGAGAATATTATGGTAGATACACTGAAGATGGACAAGCATCTGGCCCTTTTACAAAGTTTTTTCAAGAAATGGCATTGTTGCCCAATATACCATGCCCGGTACACCCGAGAAAAATGGTGTTGCGGAAAGGAGAAACTGAACATTGATGGACATGGTGTGAAGTATGCTTAGCAACAACCCTAAATCCATGTAGAGTGAAGCTCTAAAGACATCCCTGTACATATTAAACCGAGTTCCAACCAAGGTAGTCTCAAAAACTCCTTTTGAAGTATGGAAAGGTTGGAAACCAAGTTTGCAACATGTACGCATTTGGGGATGCCCATATGAAGTTAGGGTATACAATCCACAAGAAAAGAAACTGGACCCAAGGACCATAAGTGGATACTTTATTGGATACGCTAAAAGGTCTAAAGGTTACAAGTTTTATTGTCCATCTCATAACACTAGGATTGTGGAATCAAGGAATGCAAAATTTCTTGAAAATGCGTGTATTAGTGGGAGTGATCAGTCCAAGGACTTAGGTTCTAAGAAAGATCCTTCAGAACCCTCCACCTTAAGAGCAAGATTGATTGTGGTTGATAACACCCCTGAAGTCAAAATGGATGTTGAACCACCACAACCAATTGTTGAAGATCCACAAGTCAATGATGAAGTTAAAATGGATCAAGTTGTTCAAGAGTTGCCTATAATTGTTGAACAACAAGCTGAACCACCCACTCCTCAAGAACCTATTGGTGTAGCTTTAAGAAGATCCACTAGGACAATAAAATCGGTGATACCTAGTGCTACGTTGTGTATTTGAAAGAATCTGACTACAATATTGGAGCCGAAAATGATCCAGAAATGTTTTCACAAGATATGAATAGTAAAGAATTGAAACTGTGGTACAATGCCATGAATGAAGAAATGAAGTCTATGAAGAGCAACAGAGTCTGGGATCTTGTTGAGTTGCCTAATGGGGGCGAGGCCTATTGGGTGTAAGTGGGCCTTCAAGACAAAGAAAGACTCATTAGGCAACACTGAGAGACACAAAGCGAGACTCATTTCTAAGGGATTCACTCAAAAAGAAGGAATTGACTATACTGAGACCTTTTCTCCGGTATCTAAGAAAGATTCCCTCAGAGTTGTCTTTGCATTAGTTGCTCATTTCGATTTAGAGCTGCAACAGATGGATGTGAAAACTGCTTTCCTAAATGGTGACCTAGAAGAGGAGGTATACATGAAACAACCAGAAGGATTCTCCTCTAGTGATGGTGAGATTTGGTGTGCAAGCTTAAGAAGTCCATCTATTGTTTAAAACAAGCATCCCGCCAATGGTATTTAAAATTCCATGATGTCATCTCTTCTTTTGGATTTGAATAGAATGTCATGGATCAATGTATATAACAGAAGGTCAGTGGGAGTAAGATTTGTTTTCTTATTTTATATGTGGATGATATTCTTCTTGCAACCAATGATCATGGCATGCTACATGAGGTGAAGCAATTTCTCTCCAAGAACTTTGAGATGAAGAATATGGGTGATGTGTCTTATGTCATTGGCATTAAGATCCATCGAGATAGATTTAAAGGAATCTTAGGTCTATCTCAAGAAACCCACATTAACAAAGTTTTAGAGAGATTTCGGATGAAATATTGTTCACCAAGTGTTGCTCCTATTGTTAAGACTGCTAAATTAAATTTGAACCAGTGTCCAAAGAATGATTTTGAAAAGGAAGAAATGAAGAATATCATATATGCTTATGCTTTTGGAAGCTTAATGTATGCTCAGGTATGCACAAGACCCGACATTGCCTTTGTTGTCGGAATGCTAGGAAGATTTCAGAGTAACCCGGGGTTAGACCACTAGAAAGCTGAAAATAAAGTAATGAGGTACCTTCAGGATACTAAGGATTACACACTCATGTTCAGAGAAACCGACAAGCTGGAAGTAGTTGGCTACTCAGATTCAGACTTTGCTGGTTGTACTGATTCACGTAAATCAACCTCTGGTTACGTTTATATGTTTTCCGGTGGAGCTATATCATGGAGGAGTAACAAACAAACCTTGACTGCTACTTCTACTATGGAAGTCGAGTTCGTATCGTGTTTTAAGGCTAAATCGCATGGTGTATGGCTAAAGAGTTTCATTTCAGGCCTTAGAGTTGTAGATTCCATATCTAGGCCATTGCGAATGTTCTGTGATAATTCAGCTGTTGTATTCATGGCTAAGAACAACAAAAGTGGTAGTTGAAGCAAGCACATCGACATAATGTACTTAGCCTTGAAAGAATGTGTTAAAGAAAATAAAGTGGTCCTTCAACACATTATCACTGAATTAATGATTGCTGATCCTATGACAAAAGGCTTGGCACCTCATAAATTCAAGGATCATAAATTCAAGGATCATGTACTTGACACCGGAAAAGATGAACACCATCGGAGATGATGAGCATCACCAGAATCTAGAAATTTTCCAGATTCCAGCCAAGGACGCAGATTGGTTATGTGGGCCAGTTAGGCCATTTATGGTCACAACTAAGGCAAAAACAACCTCGGAAAGGTTTAAAAACCAACTTCTAATCATGCATCCTAAACTCTCAAATATGCATGAAAACAGGAAATCTTAGTTTGGGATACTTGCTAGAAATGAAGCGTCGGAATGTGTTGAACTGAGTGTGAACTTTGAAGAACTATTGGTTGTTCACCCAGAAGTATGAAGCCTCGTGCCAGTCATCTAGAATGATAGAAGGAACCAGAGAAGAGGAAATGCCGGAGAAGGGATTAAGAAAGTTTGAAGAGTTGGAGGGCACAAAAAATTTGAAATGAGCTAAAGTAACGTTGGGGAATTCTATTCTCGACCTTTTATAGACCCAGTGCTTGGGGGCGAAGTAAAGTCACCCCAGCTATTGGATTATCTAGGACCTGGGTACTCAAGTACGATCCAAGGGCCTAAAGTTGGAGCGGCTTGGATAATGACCATTGGCATTGGAAAAGGGAAATCTTGAGTGTAAACTGAAAGGATGCCTAGGGTACGGAAAAGACATTTCAGGCTGTGGAATTGACCTTATATTAATTCCATATATTGATGGGCCCAACAGTGGGGTTACGACATGTGGAAGGAAATCTCGTAATGACATCAGCGGAAGTCCAAGTGTTTCCTCCCGAGGACATTTTCAAACCATCATCAGTTTTAAGTCACCACTGTCCGAGGACAAGGAGAGACTTGGGGGGGGGGGGGGAATGATGTATGTGTTTTCACCCAAGGACACGTGCCTCTTTTTTATGAGGCAACGCCCAAAAGATATGTCCTCGGGGGATCGGTCCAATAGTTGGAGGTCAACCTCCTCGGATAATGAGAAGTTGTCGACACTTTTCCTGGGCCATGTCCCGAGAGCTATGAATGTCTTCATAAGTTTATCTCCCGGGGATGCTTGGTAGTCCATATCTTTTCCTTGCTCCCAAAAATATTCCAAGCCAAGGACCTAGTCCTCAGAATCTTAGGAATAGGCTAGGTGTCAGCCAATGCGGATTGGCTGCCTCAGATGAAGACTTGACAACCTTTTGGGCGATTTTTCTACAGTGTTACCAATGGTACGACTCGACAACTCAGACTCTCGCTACGCCGCCTGACATGAAAATACGTACAACATGCCCTGACAGTCCCAGGGGCATGTTCCCCGTAAAGTGGTTACCTTTCTGCAGTGGACCTCGCAAATCTCGGGTCGTGGTCTCTATTCAATGCAGCCCAATGCATTGAAGTGTATTAATCTCCCATTTATGGGAAGAATGTGTGTTAATTACTTATGATTAACATTAATGACCCCAGCCTCTATAAATAGGGTTGGGAACCTCATTGTAAGGGGATAGTTTTATTTGAGAGAAAACTATTTGTACTCAGAACAATGTAAACGTTGTCTAAGAAAACACTATACAAGCTTACAATCACAAGTTTGCAACCCCCTTAATACTAGAGACTCGTGGACTAGGGTTTCTTTTACAACCTGAACCACATAAAAATCTTGGTGTTCTTACAGTTATTTCTTTAACATCTCTTATAAAAGTTGACAGCGAAAAAGGCGGTCAACACATTGTTATCGAGAGTAAATCTAGAAAAACTAATGAGATTCTTAGTAATTTCAGGCGCATGGAATAAATCTCTCAAAACCAGAGGTGTTTTATTGGTAGATAAAAGAGTACCCAAACCAACATTAGCAATTTGTAGCTTTGTACCATTTCCTACAATCAACTTTTCCTTACCAGTATACTGCACTTTTTGAGCTAGATTATTGACTTCAATTGTGAGGTCATTACTTGCCCCACTATAAACATACCAAGATGCATCATCGACCATATCCAGAGTGGCAATTGTTAGGAATATAGGAATTTACTCTTTGCAAATCAATAATGAATTATGATAATAATTAAATATTCCAAACCCTAGATGTTGATCAAGATTAAACTTCAAAGTATGAAGGCAATTCTCGATAATCAAATAAACATGTTCATGATATGAATGTTAATCTTGAATATAATAAACAAATTGATTAAATGATGATAAGATGAATTGAGATACATTTATTCGTCAATACTAACAATGAAAAACATAATAGAATGAAAAAAATACAAGATTAGGGTTAGAGAGATACAACCTTTGTATTGAGCAACTTGAATCTTCAAATTTGCAGAGCTTCTAAGGCTTATACACAATAAGAATATTGATGTCCAAAATCTCTATTCCAAGCCTTCCTAATTTCTTGAAGCTTCAACTAAGTAGAATGAGATTTGATATTGAACAAGCCTTGAAACTCATGCAAGTCAAGCAAGCTTGATGAGTTTCTTGGAGAAAACTTTGGTCTTGAGAGCTAGAGAGATAATGAGTTTTAGAGAGAGAGTTGGAAAGTGTGATCAAGGCTTTTCAACTCTAATAACCCATATATATAGGGTAGGCATCATCATTAGTCTAACCAATAGGATTAGAGCATTTAAAATACATCATTTGGAGCATTTTATTTAAACTGCACAGCTCTAAAAGACTGCCCAGGCAATGCATTGCCTGCATGGAGGCGATGTATCACCTGATAGGCGAAGTAGGTGATGCATCGCCTGCTAAGGCTTTTGAAGCCCTTTGCATTTAGGTGATGCTACGCCACTTAGGGGGCGACATATCGCCACCCTCTCTGACTTTGGACCACTCCAATGGTCCTAAAATTACTCCAAATGCTACCAAACTTTTTGGGAATGTTTGGATACCTCATTGTATCACTTTACACCCATAAAAGTCACTTTTATATGCCTTCTACACAATCTCATGTTTTCACTTCTCTTTAGGCGAAAACCATTAAGTGTTTTTCACATCAACGTGTAAACATCTTAACCATTATATTTAACCAATCTCAACAGCAATAAAGGCAGACACACCAAAATTATTTGTGGGACCTTGAGAACTTTTCTGATCAGCAGCACCGGATGGGATGGAACCCATGTAGGTATCATCAAAATGATTATAGCAATGGACACTAGAGTGACCATACTGCCCACAAACTTGGCAAGTTTTCTTGGCATTTCCTTGAGTGGTTCGACCACCACAGGACCGATTATAGTGACCACGAGAGGAGGTGTGAGTATCACGCGGATTGTTGTTGAATTGAGAGTAAGCATTGCCTCGATTAGATCCAGAAGATGAAGGTCGGTGTGCTAAGTTAGTTGTAGGAGGCAAAGTATTGTTCAAGAGCTTGCGTGTTCTTGTGAGAGCGTTGAGTCTATCAATTTTTCTATCATAGCTAAGAAGAATGTATTGCAACTCAATCCAAGAGGTATAATGCAATGTCCCAAATTCTCTAATGTGGCTTAGTGCCTAGATTAGGGGGCCAGGAGGGTCATAATTGATTTAATATGCGATTATGTGATTATATGCATGATTATGTGAGTTATATTATTATATGATGATAACTGCATGCATGTGGGCTCACTTCTTATAAGAAGGGCATTTTTGTAACTTTGGCCCATTGAGGGTATATTTGTATATTTATGTACATGTATATGATATATGGGTGAGATCACATTATTATGTGGATATGTTTGAGCTATTCGGAATGAGAAAATCCTAGAATGCAAGTTAGTGGTTTGGTCATAACGGGGTTAATTACCAGGCTTGGGGTGAGTCTAGGGGTAATTTGATGCTTAGTACATTACTGGGAATGAGCGGGGAATGGGATATGATTTATTAATTATTTGAGGATATTGGGAGTAACGGGATTTGGAGGATGTTAATTATGATTAACGGGATAGGTGGGAAATGACAAGTATACCCTTGGGTGGCTTTGAGGATTAGAATGGTGGTAGGGGAATTTTGGTCATTTTGACCATTAGATATGGTTAAGTTTAGGAGGTTGTAGAAGGACTAAGGCAAAACAGAGTTCTCTTCTCTCTCTCTCTCTCTCTCTCTCTCTCTCTCTCTCTCGAGTTGGAATTTCGAAGCTAAGCTAGGAAATTCAAGCTTGAGGATTAAGGCTTGGAGATTAGGGTTGTATTACAGCAACTAAAAGGGGTTCAATTCTTATTTGAGGTAAGGCTTTCAGTTGGAAATCTCTGGATTTACTCTGTTTTGAGGTTATTCTTTTTGCTTGATAGTTTGATTTTGGAATTTTGTATTTGGTGATGTTTCAAGTGGTTTAAAGCTTGGGTTTTGATGTTAGAATGGTGATAATGTTGTATTAAGCTTTGGTTTTCATATCATGATTGGTTTGATGAGTTTTGGTTGAGGTTTAGATTGAAGAAAATTCAGGGGAGCTAGGTTCGTGGGGTCAAGTCGCGACTTGAATGAACCCCAGAGCCTCCCCTGGGCTCTGTCTGGCAGGCGCGCTGCGATCCTCAAGATCAAGTCGCAGCCTGCCCTTGGCACCCAGACAGGGGGCTTCCTGTCTTGGGGGCGCGTCGCAGCCCTTGGGGATCAGGTCATGGCCTACCTATCCTCTTTGTGCCAGGTTGGGTTTTCACAAGTTGTAAGCATGGGTTCTCGAATCTCTAGGCTCGAGAACGAATCTACTAATTGTTTTAGTAGGATTCGAGGTCCTGGGAGTTGGGTTTTAGTCCATGAACCTTTTATTACTCATTTTATTAATGGGATTTCATATTTGGTTATGATTAGGTGACCGCTAAGGGGCCTAAGGATAGATCGTTCTTTATTTATTTTACGCTCATGCCTGAGGTAAGAAAATTGCACCCAGTATGTGACATACATGATTATTGATGAGGCATGTTGAGTGCTCTATATATGGACATTGGTTGCATTGTAAATGCCTAGCAGGGTTGCTTATTTGCGAATGGCACTGACTTATTAGTCAGAAACGACAATGGTGTTTAGTACTGGTCGGGAAGCTCTGACTTTTCAGTCATGATCGGCAATAGTACTGAGCGCTGGTCATATGGAATTTACTTATGAGTCAAGAGCGGCATTAGCATTTCGACTGTAGGCCAAAATGATTAGATCTAATCAACATGAGCATTAAATGCTTGACTAACCTATTTGTCGAACAAAACTAAAGCGAGCCATGGCCAAAATGGTTCAGGTGACTTGATAGTCACATGGCTTAGGGCGCAGGACCATAGAATGACTCATTAGACATCTATTCAGGTTACAAGACCCCAGGATTTACTTCTTAGTCATCATTTGATTAGGGCTGAAGCCCTAGAATGATTACATGACCATTTATTTATTATTATTCGCATACATGCAGTAATAAGTTTTCTTACTGAGCCTTGGCTCACGGGTGCTATGTGATGCAGGTAAAGGGAAAGAAAAGCTTACCCAGCCTTGAGTGGATAGCTTAGGTGGTGATGTGTACATATGCGGCCGCTTGACCACAACGACCAAGGTGTTTCTCAGGGGAACTAGGGTTTAACCCTATTTTTGCCACTTAGGCTAGCGGATTGCAACTTTTGAACTGTAATTGCCATTTTGGATTGTAAATAACTTTGTAAACACTTTTATGGGATCACATGTATAGTTTAATGTTTTAAATAAAATATATCCATTCCTTTTGACCGAGATTTTCACCCTGGCCCATTAATAACACTTAGATGCACGTTTATGACCTAATGACTCATTTAGCAAGCTAAGCACTATTTAAAGTACACAGTATGACAGTCTTGGCTAACCAGTGCGTTACAACTTGGTATCAGAGTGTGCCAAGGTCTTGGGTTCTTGTAGACTGGCTGGGCATGTACACTCACCATTGAAGACAAGCTTGACTCATGGTTCGGTAACTATTTATTTGGCTATGTGTTTAACTACTTAAATAGAATATAAGTCTTTACCTGCATGCATAAGATACACTGATAGGGCTGGCCCTTGATTGTTGCATGATGAGCAATAATGTGCTTATTAGCACTGATATTCCTAGAACATGCTTATTAGCATCGTTAATTGTTAAATGTTAAATGTTAAATGTTTAATGTTAACTGCTATGTTTATAAATCAACATGTTTGTAGCATGATTGTGGAACATGGATGAGTTCTGTTGAATGTTGGACCGTGAGGCGGAAAGAGGTTTTGTTATCACTACCTAACTGGCCGTATTGATTATTGCAGCAAGGTATAGGTTGAAAATTTTCTTCCAAGATAGGTAGACTCATCAGCTGGCTAGGAAGATTAGGGCCAGAATGATGGACAGGGTTAGGAAAATTACCAGGGTCAGATCCCTGAGCCAGCTCCTGATAACTGGCAGCAATTGTTTGCTTATTTACAAGCCAGAGTAATGAGACAGGAAGAAGAAATCTACCTCCTAAGACAACAACAGGTTCCTGCGAGGAACATTTTTCCAAAGGCACCACCTGTAACGGTGCCAACAGTTGAGCAGCCGTCAAAGGCTGGAAGTAAATAGGAACCTCTCTATGAAAGGTTCAGGAAACAGCACCCTCCAGTTTTTAGGGTAGTACAGATCCAGCTAAAGCTAAGCAATGGATGAGCATGGTTACCACCATCCGTGAATTTATAAGGGTGTCTGGTAATGAGAGGGTCGCTTGTGCCACATATATGTTTCGGGAAGATGCCCGAATTTGGTGGGAAGTGATATCCCATACCAGAAATGTTAATGCCCTAAGTTGGGATGAGTTTCAGACTTTGTTCAATGAAAAGCACTATAATGATGTCATTAGGGTTGCAAAAGCTAAAGAGTTCAGCAAGCTATTTCAGGGAAGTCTATCAATGACTGAGTATGCTTTAAAGTTTGACAAACTGGAAAAGTTTGCAATGGAACTGGTTCCCACTGATGGGACCAGGACGGAGAGGTTTCTCCAAGGGCCACTATTGACTGATGATTTACCCAAAGACATGGAGTCACCAAAACAAGAAAGATTTGTAAGCTGAATGCAAGAAGTAAACGACACCTAGAATTATAGTGGTTCGGCCCCAGATATTGGTAATAACCTACTTCCACTTAGTGTTTTTATTGATGTATTATGAAACCTGCGATCAGCAAACTAGGGTTTACTGAGTTTCACAAGCTCCAAAAAAGGATACAAAAGTTTGTGTATAGAAAACACTGATTCTTTCTTAATCAAAAGTATTCTCCCCCTTTCAATGAGTCCCTTGAGTCCTATTTATAGACTCAAGGACATACATATGGGCCAATGGGCTATGCCTACATTTTGTTTCAATAATAACAGAAAACATAAAAAAAAAAATAGGGACAAATATCTTAGAAATATCTATCTTATAACTATACTTGAACTCTGGCTTCGTTACCATGACTAGACTTGGTTGCATATGTCAGCACATTTTCTGTCGTCTTGTTTAGTATCTTTCTTAAATCCATTGAGCAACTTCTCTTCTGGTAGTTGGTCGACCTGGATGTAATCACTAAATAATCATGTGCAACCCACGTGCACACTAATCTTGCCACGTCACAAGTAAGCATATTTTAGGGTAAGCATTTGCCCCCCAAGTTTATTTTAATGTGATCAACATTTAATAAACTTATTCGGCTAGCAATCAATCTGACATGTCACATCTATCAGTAATTTTTTGAAAAAGCAAGTAATTATGACCTTTACAGTTTCCCAGAAATGTTTTGACGGTTATTACAATTCCCCCGTAAATCGAAATCTCATTACCTTTTATTAACGCCCCGAGCAATATAAATATAAGCCTTTTCATCTTTTTCATTTTTTACCCAAACCTTCTCTCTCTTCAAGAACTCAGAAAAACCTTCAAGAAAACCCATTTATTCCAGTTTGATTCGAGACATCTTTGAGCAACTCCGAGAAAAATCTTCATGATTTCTCCTACAATCCGTACTCCAAGTAAGTTTTCGAATCCACCCTCTCATTTTGTTAGAATTTGACATTTTAGGACACTCATTGCAAGTCCTTAAGGAATCTTTTTAGGGCACGTGGTGCAAGCCCTAAAATCTTATGTGTGTCCTAAAAGTTTGAATTTTAAAAAATTACAAATTCCCTCCAATCCCTCAAATCACTCAATATTGTAAAAAAAAAACACAAAATTCACTCAAATCACTCTCTCTCTCGTCGGTTCTCTCTCTCTCTCTAGCTCGTCTCTGCCATGGCCAAATGGCCACCTTGCCATCCCTGCCAAATGCCATGCACCACCCAATCAATGCGCCGCCCCCCAAAACCTCCAAACCCTGGAGCTCAACCCCTCACGCGTGGCCTAAGGCCCTCAAAGTGTTGTCGATGTTTATGCAATTTTGGGTTTTCCCAAATTTTCTAACCACTTTCTGGCCACCTCGAGCCACCATGAGATGAACCACCACCACCACCATATTCCTTGCATCTTGGGCTTCGAAACCCACTAAAAAATTAGACCCAATGGCCACCGTGGAGTGGTGGCACCACCACTTACTTCGGCCATTCTTTTGGGGCTCGCGTCAATTCTTTTGCGAGCCCTAAAAACATTCTTTTAGGGCTCACAATGCGAGTCTTAAAAAATCTCAGTTTTTAACACTGTCAAATAGAGGACTCGTGCCTCGCGAGTCCTAAAAACTCTTTGCAAGCCCTAAAGATCCTTTTCTGTAGTAGTGCCAACTAAATATAAACTCTTATCTACTAAGAAATTATTTCACTTAAAAAAAAGTAATAAGTATCAATGTATATCAAATTATTAAAATGTAAATATTTTTTAAAGGATTTATATATTAAAAGTTTTAGATTAAGAACATAAGTATTTGTTACACCCAAATTTCGATAATAGAAATTTTGATCTCAAAAGTTTGACTCGTAAAGTGTAAGCTCAGAATAAGAAGGTTCGTCATAATCAGATTTAATGAAAATATCAAGAACGATCTCATTGTGCAGTAAGTTTGACAACATCGGAATTGGTGAGCTCGGAAACTACATGGTCTCGGAGGTGTTCCGGGTTATATGTCAAGCTCAAAGCTACAATGACAGTGGTTCAACACTTATATAAATTTCCCGATTCATTTCCTGCCATCAGACAAGACGGTTCATGCTCAGGCAGTTGTGAGCTCGAAAAGGATGATCTAAACAATGTTACTTGTTAAAATTCGAGGCGAACTAAGGTAGCGAGCTCGTGATGGTTGATCGATCTCGAAGGCATGTGAATTGAATGTTCAAGGTCGTGAGCTTAGTGTGAACGTATTTATTGTTATAAAATCCTTATATTTAAGGGATCATCTATAATTTTTTTTTCAGTACCAAATATCATGGGATTTATACGCGTACGTAGTAACTACACGCATTTAATTACATTTATTTAATTGATTTGTATAATAACTCCCCAAAATATGAGGGGAGATATTCAGTAAACCACTCTATAAATAGTGTGGAGCAATTCATTTGTAAGGAGGGAGAAATTTGTATGGGGAAGACTCTGTAAAATTGCTTCTAGAAAGCTTTGAGAGAATTCGATAAAGTGAATAACACTGACTCGTGGACTAGGCAGATTTTAACTGCTGAACCACATAAAACTCGTGTCTTTTATTGTTTGTTTCTTCAGGTATTTTGTTTAATTGCTCTTCATTTCTAAGTTGACGAAAAACGTCGTCAACAGTTTGGTGTTTCATTGAGAGCCATTAAACAAGACGTGAGCCTGTTTAATAAGAAAACCTCCTGAATTATCAATGGTCGCTACAAACAACCCCAATACTAGTAGGCGACCATTGCCTCAGATACCCGAGGAACAGACCCCTCATACTGAGGAATATCCCTGATGACCTGGAAAGCAGCCCATGGCGGACCCGGAACCTAAGGAGAGGAGTGATTCATCCAATTCTCAAGGGCCCCCTATTCCTAGGCCTGATGAGGATTTATACTACAACCCTGAAAGATATGTTCCTATCGTGGAACTTGAAAATCGTCAATTGAGCAAACAATTGGCAAAGGTGACAAAAACGCAATGAAGAATAAGCCAAACAGGCAGCTGATACCCAGGCACCTCCCCGGAGGCCTAGGTGACGCCCCCGTGGGAGCATGGCTGCCAAGAGGGCGGGACAAGCATCGTAGCTGAATTAACCAAGGCCCCGGAGGAGTACCTGGGCTGAGGCCACTGCCAACCCGACTGCAGGATTGCCTACAGGAATGGGCAATAATCGAGCCCCTCCAGTGACTCGAAACCTGAATCCTGATACTGCAAGAAACAACCCGGAGCATGTCTGGGTGAATTCTTGGCCATCTAGGCCCGGCAATGGGAGACAGCCACCGTCTCCCATAAGGCATCCGCCATCACCAATAAGACACCCCTCGCCAGTTCGAGAGGTCCCACGACTTGCACCACGGAGGCCATCTCGCAACGGCAGTCGAAATGGAAATCGACGGGCTAGGCCTGGACAGGGGAATGAAAGATAGGCTACTCGAGATCGTAGGGCTCCGCATCCCTCAGGAAGCCAAATATCAAGATCACAAGCTGCTGGAACGAGGAGACCAGCAGGGGACCCACCTTGTAATCACCAAGCCACACATCCAGAGAGGGATACAAATTATATCGGCGAAAGCTCAGACTACACTCAGTCCATAAGCATTTATAATACTGAGCCAAGGCATACAGGGAATTGAGGGAATCACCCTGATCTGCGGGATCATCTAAACCATAACCTTGGGCAAGATAATCCCTTGAACCCTGATCTGCGCGACCATCTGAATGGTCGTAAATAGCCAGCATATAACCCTATACCAAGACAGGGAGCTAGAGTTCTTATTAAAGATAACCAGCCCCCTCAGGTCCAAGTTCGTCCCCCAATGGATTTAGTGCAGGAAAGGATTGACCAATTAGAAAGAGCATTTAGGCTCCTACAAGATGAACGTAACAGGGACAAGGCTGAAGAGTCCGATGAGGAGCTCGAGCCTTTTGCCCCGCATATCTCCAGTACTCCGTTTCCTTAGGGATTCAGAGTACCCCATGTCCCACCCTTTGATTGAAACTCAGACTCATATAGTCATCTGAGTAACTTCAACACTATCATGCGAGCCAGCAATGTTGGCTACGAGCTCAGATGTATGTTGTTCCCACCCTCACTTACAAGACCAACAAAAACTGGTTTGAGAAGTTTAGAAGACATTCTATCTCGTCCTGGGATCAATTAGCTAAAGACTTTAAGAAGCAATTTAAAGCTATGATTGGCATCAAGCCTGATGCATCAACCTTAACCAATGTCCGACAACAGCAAAATGAGTCATTAAAAAGTTACCTCACAAGGTTTAACCTAGAAGTGGTCCGAGCTCGAGATGTCGATGATAGTGGCCACCTAATGGCCATTAGAGCGGGTATTCTATCAGGAAGTCCCCTTTTGGAAGATTTACAAAGGAAACCTATCAGGTCACTAACCGAGTTCAATTGGAGGGCCCAGAGATTTGTCAATGTAGAATAGGCGAGGTTAGCACTGAACCTGACCTCTCATCCCATAACTACAACGACAAATGTGAACTCTACCTCGACCTTGGCAGCCCCGTCAACTTCAAAAACCTCTAGGGATAACCCTTATAAAAGGAAGAAGAACGAAGGGAATAACCCCGAGGCTGCTGGAGGTAAAAAGAAAAAAAGGGATAAATATTTCTCTGTATACAAAGTCTATACCGAGCTCAATGAGTCTCGGGAGAACATTTACCTAGCCAATGAAAACCAGGTCCCGTTCAGATGACCTGACCCTATGAGGAATCAGAAGGCGAAAAGGGACCCAAATAAATACTGCAGATTCCATAGAGACATTGGACACACAGCAAACGAGTGTTAGAAATTAAAGGAAGAGATCGAAGGTTTGATCTCGAGAGGATATTTCGGTCAATACGTCAGATTCTGAAATATCAATCAAGCATCAACAAGCCAGAGGACAGCAGCTGCATAGCCTACCCAACACAATAACTCCCGAGCTCGGGAGGACGAGAGACCCCCTCCGATTAATGGAGAGGATGTAGTAACCATCTCGGGGGGAGCTCATATCGCAGGTTTGGGCAGGAACATCCAGAAAAGATATGTAAACAAGCTCAAGACCAGAGACGGTTCTCCTTACAAACCCGAGCCATGAGCTCCAAAACAACATAAGGTTGAGACTCAACCCATAACATTTACCGAAGAGGACGCGTCACATGTCCAATTTCCTCATAACGACCCCCTGGTCATAACGGGACCTCGGTGAATATCCTTTACAAAGCCACTCTAGAAAAGATGGGACTTGCGCTTCACGATTTAAAAGTATGTGCAACAACGTTGTATGGTTTTTCAAAAGAAAGGATTGCCTGCATGGGATCCATCGAACTCCCCGTAACCTTGGGAGACTATCCAGTCTCAGTAACCAAGATGATGGAGTTTCTAGTAGTGGATCTCCCATCGGCCTACAACGTACTGCTCGAGAGACCCACCCTGATTGGGCTGGGGATAGTATCGTTTGTTAGGCATTTGTCCATCAAGTTCCCAACCTCTAGTGGCATCGGGACGCTGAAGGGAGACCATCTCACAAGAAGGGAGTGTTATAGCATTTCCATAAGAGGAAAAAGTCAGACAAGTGCGCAAGCCCTTGTAGTTATCCAAGAAATAAATAAAGTCATTTTTTAAATTGATGAGGAGATCAATCCCAGAGTAGATGAGAGGGTCGATCTCGAACCTTTGTAAGAGCTCGAGGAGGTTAAGCTCGATGTAGTAGATGTCGCAAAGGTGGTGAAGGTAGGTAAGAACCTTTTTGAAAAGGCAAGATAGCAATTAATTTTCTTCTTGAGAGAAAACCAGGAAGTGTTTGCATGGTCGCAATCGGATATGGTAAAAATCAGTCCCAATGTTATGAGCCTTGAGCTCAATATTGACAAAAGCTTCCCCCCAAAGCAGCAAAAATGAAGACTCCTAGATGATGATAGAAAGAAGGCTCTCAAGGAAGATGTCGACAGGTTGAAGGCAAATCGATTCATATGAGATGCATTTTATCCTGATTGGATTGCCAATCCAGTGTTGGTCCTGAAACCCAACGTCAAATGGCGAATGTGTATCAACTACTCAGATCTAAACAAGGCATGCCTTAAAGACTGTTTCCCCTTGCCTTGGATAGATCAGCTCGTAGATGCCACCGTAGGTCATTGCATCATGTCATTCATGGACACTTATTCTAGATATAACTAGATCACCATGCATGCACCAGATCAGGAACACACGAGCTCCGTGACTGACAAAGGGTTATATTGTTACAATGTCATGCCTTTCAGGCTCAAAAATGTTGGGGCCACATACCAAAGGCTGGTGGACAGGATGTTTGCCGAGCAGATAGGAAATAACATGGAAGTTTATGTTGACAATATGTTAGTTAAATCGAAACATAACGATAACCATGTCGATGATGTCGCAGAGTGTTTTACTGTACTTTGAAAGTACAACATGAAACTTAACCCACAAAATTGCTCGTTCGGAGTGTCTTCGAGAAAGTTCCTGGGATTTATAGTAAATGCACGAGGAATAGAAGTTAATCTGGACAAGATTAAGGCATTGATAGAAATGCCCTCACCTCAGAAGCACAAGGATGTCCAGAGCATGGTGGCATTGAGTAGGTTTATATCAAAATCTACAGATCGTTGTCTTCCTTTTTTCAACCTTTTCAGAGGGGGCAAAAAATTTGAGTGGTCCGAGGAATGCGAGCTCACATTTTAGAACCTTAAGAAGCACCTTGTTAAGCCACCAATCTTGTCGAAACCTATCATGGGAGAGGTTTTGTATTTATATTTTGCGACAACTGAACACGCCATTAGTGCGGTGCTTGTCCGAGAAGAGAAAAAAGTACAAAAGCCTGTATACTATGTCAGCAAAAGTGTTTTGGGGGCAGAATCGAGGTACCCGTTGATGGAAAAACTGGCTCTCAGCCTGATACATTCATCTCGAAAGCTCTGACCTTATTTCCAAGCACACCCCATTCATGTGCTAACTGACTAGCCACTATGACAAGTTTTGTCCAAGCCAGAGGCATCTGGAAGATTGTTAAAGTGGGTTGTCGAACTCAGAAAATTCGAGATCACGTACCACCCAAGAAGGACCGTCAAGGGACAAGCCCTGGCGGATTTCATTGTCGAGTGTACTGGAATGTCAAATGATGAAGTTGTAACCCCAGCCCACGAGCTGTGGAAACTTTATGTCGGCAGATCCTCCAACGAAAACGGATCGGGGGCAGGCATTATACTAATTACCCCAGCAGGAAAACGATTCCACCCTGCTTTAAGGTTCAACTTCAAAGCATCAAATAATGAGGCTGAGTACAAAGCGTTACTAGCAGGACTTTGAATAGCCAAAGAACTCAAAGCAAAGGCTATACACTTCTATAGCGACTCGCAGCTGGTGGTCAACCAAGTTTTAGGGGAATATCAGGCTCGTGGCATAAAAATGGTCGCGTACCTAGAGAAAGGAAAAGCTGCACTCGGACAGTTCAAATTCTATGCTATAGAGCAAGTCCCCCGAGAATGAAATTCAAATGCAGATGCGTTGGCCAGGCTCGCTACAACCAACGAGGCCGATACATTGAACGTGGTCCCGGTAGAGTTTCTATCGACCCTGAGTATCAACGAGTCTGACGAAGAGGACGTATGCATGATCAACTCACAATCTACCTGGATGACCCCAATAATCGATTACCTCGAAACTGGAAGTCTCCCAGCAGACCGAAACCAGGCTCAGAGGCTGATGTATCAGATCCCAAGGTACACTATTGTGGAAGGAAAGTTGTATCGAAGAGGGTATTCTATGCCATTACTCCGATGTGTAACTCCACCCGAGGCGAAGAAAATTTTGGAAGAAATTCATTAAGGATTTTGTGGAGATCATACTGGGGGACATAGTCTATCCAAAAAAATGATAAGACAGGGGTATTTCTGGCCCACGGTCAAGGCAGACGCGTTCGAGTATGTCAAACGATGTGATAAAGGCCAGCGATTTTCTTCAATTCCATGAGCTCCACCTACCGAACTTACCATGTTGACCTCCCTATGGCCATTTGCAGTGTGGGGAATCGACATTATAGGCTCATTGCCAACTGGCAAAGGTGGAGTAAGGTACGCTGTGGTCGCGGTCGATTATTTCATGAAATGGACCGAAGCTGAACCCCTGGCCATTATTACCTCGAAAAAAGTTTGACTTTGTGGTAAAAAATATCATCTGTCGATATGGGATGCCCAGAAAGATAGTCTTAGACAATGGAACTCAGTTCGACAGTGACCTGTTTACCCATTTTTGCGAAAAAATGGGATAATAAAAAGATTCTCCTTCGTCGCCCATCCCCAGTCAAACGGCCAGGTCGAAGCAGTCAACAAAACTCTAAAAAGCACTATTTACCCAAAAAAAGGACTACCTGATGACGTGGAAAAATTAGCCTACATGTGGGATACACGTAACTATTTAAGTGAGTATGATTTGTTCGACCATCGACCAGAAAAGAATTGGCTCATCAGACATCATATTTATGGGCGACCAGTCTACTCATATCTTTTCATTTATATCCTTCATATATGTAATCTTATAATTATGTATTAATTGCGATTTCCATTATTATTTAGATACGCGTGTATTAAATGTAATTAAGGCCCATCGGCCCATGTAGAACTCCTTGAGCCTATAAATAAGAATCATAGGGCTCAAGAGAGGGGAATTTTCGGGAACTGGGAATTCTAAGAGAGAAATATAGTGTTTTTATCCACCATAATTGTATTCATCTGAAAGCTTGTGAAACTCGTGAACCCAAGTTCATTGATCACAGTTCTTGGAATTCTCAATCAATAAGATCACTAAGTGGACGTAGGTTGTTACCATTTACTGGGGTCGAACCACTATAAATCTTTTGTGTCTTTTATCTTTTCATCTTGATTTCATCTCATTTCTGTTGTTTTACTTGACTCCATGTTGTTGACCAATTCAAGGGTCAACATTTTGGTGCTTTCATTGAGAGCAAAACTCAAAACCTCCAAAAAGATCAAATGGCGAAAACGGCTAGAAAGACTGGACAAACCTCTGGTGTTGCACCAACCCAACCTCCTCCACAAAATGTGGATGAGGATGAGCGACTAGTGGAGTTTGAAGAGGAGGAAATGGATTCTGAAACCTTGAGGATGACACTGATTGTGTTGCAAGAGGAATTAGCCAATCTGAGGGCTAATCAGGAAAATGTGGCTAAAACGATGGCATTGCAGCAGAGAGAAATTGATAGGCAACACCAAGAATTGAATTAGCGGCAGGCCGATATGGACCGCCGGCAGAGGGACGCCATTGCCGCTCTGGAGGTAGCCATTCAGTTGGCCCGAGGATAGCCTACACCAGCCTCCCAACCGGATCAGCCACCCAGTGTACCACCACAACAAGGTCCACATTTAGGTCATCCACAACATCACCACATTCCGCCTCAAACGGCAAGTCCTCAGAGGCCAAAACAACCCCCTGCTGCTCAACAAGATATTCCATTTCAGAATCCTGAGCAGCAGCCACCTTCTCACGCTAGTCAAGGCAATCCCCAGCAGCAAAGGCAGAATAGGGCAAGGCAGCCTCCCCGAAGCCCTAGACGCCAAACTGCAGAGGAGACAAACCCACCGAGCAGGGGACAACGTCCTTCTACTTGTATAAGGCAAGTTGAATCAAGCTCTATAGTCAGGGTCCCCCCATGACATAATAATGCTCGGGGACCTACCGACCAACGCAGGCCTCCACCTGACGGTCAAGACATGCCAGCAAGGGGAGGGGAAACAGTGCGATCACCAGGTCGCACCATAGTCGGTCACACTTTAGGGATGGCCATGACTACAATGAGGCAGATTCTGGCAGAGGAAATGTTGGTCGAAGGCAAGGAGATAAGGGTGGAGAGCGGAACCCCCCACCAAGAGAGAACTGGCCAACGAGCCAAAATGCTAGGGGGCAGCCTAGGCAACCTAACGTCTTTGATCGATTGGGTGCTAGCGAACAAAGGCGTAGAGATGAGGATTTGAGGGATGTTCTCAATGATAGACAAGAAATACACAACGAGTATGCCCCTCCAGCACCGGTCGCCCCAACAATACCAGACGATGTACAGGCCCAGCTCAATGCATTGAACCAGGCCATCCAACAGCTAGTGGGGAGCCGGACATCCCACATTGAATACGACCGGAGAAGAGGCACTCCGTTTGTATAAAGAATAGCAATGGCCGAAACTCCAAGAAAATTTAAGATGCCAGTCTTGCCCAACTTCACCATATTAGAAGACCCAGTATCACGTAAATAAATTCGAAATACAAATGGACATCCAGAAGGTGTTGGATGATGCTCGATGCAGAATCTTCCCAGCCACCTTGTCTGATATTGCTAAGGAGTGGTTTTTCAAATTGCCGACTACCAGCATAGTGTCTTGGGAAATGTTTGTGAAGGAATTTTACGGACAGTTTTACGTTGGTCGTGTACATCCTACCGAGGCTAATCAACTGGTCGAGATAGCTAGAAGGAGGGAGAAACCTTGAAGGGGTATGTCCAACATTTTATGTGAGCCTCTACTGGGGCTAAGATAGTTGGTGATGAAGGGAAGATGATGGCACTTACTTCTGGAGTACGGCGCCATTCATCCCTCTGGAATAGTTTGCGGAAGAATGGGGTGAAGAGCACCCAAGAATTTTTGGACCGAGCGGCCCGGTACATCAAGTTCAAAGAGGTCATTGCCAACGAAGGGAAGGCGCCTGCAGACGACCAAGGGCCGAAAGAAGATCCCACCAAAGTCGCCAGTGGGTCTGGGAAACCCAATGGCAACGGCAAAAATAATGGGAAAACAGAGGAAAAATGGCGAACCACGAGCCGTCAACATCTGAGAACAAGCGCCCTAAAAGTAATAGATATGAACCGAGGTTCGCCAATTACATGACCCTAGTCAATAACAGAGCAGAAGTGTACCAGGCCACTAACACCACTGCTCCCTTCAGGCGACCAGCCCCAATCAGAAAAGATATCTCCAAGAGAAATACAACCAAATTCTGTCGTTTTCATAACGACTATGGTCATGACACCAACGAGTGAAACTAGTTTAAAGATGAGATTGATTTCCTTATCAGACAAGGACACTTGAGAAGATATGTACAAGCCCCTGGAGGTTCTCAATGAGAGGCTCAAGGAGGCAGCGAGCAGGCACCTGTACGCCAACGCTCGCCCCCTTTACAGCCAGCTCCAGTTGCTGGTACATTGTTGACCATTTGCAGTGGCCCACACCTGGCAGGAGATAGTGCGAAGGTGAGGGAAAGGTACGCTCGAACCTTACGCCATAACTAGGACATTGAAATGCTGAACAAAGAGGAGCGAACTCCCAAAAAATCTTGAACAAAGGAAGAACTGATAACTCTCTCTAAGCTTGACGCTCAGCATGTCTGATTCCCCCCATTCGGATCATCTGGTCGTAGATGTCTAGATCTCTAATATGATTGTTAAGCGGGTATTGGTGGATATAGGGAGCTCAGTGAACATTCAGTACAAATCTTCACTGGAGAGAATGAAGTTATTAGTGCAAGATTTGGAGTCGTGTAACCAAACCATTTATGATAATGATATTTCTGTGAACTTAATCACAGAAATGAGATCTCAATCATTTAACCTTTTGAACAAAGTAATTAAGGAAATCATCTTTTCACTTCTCATACAGAAGTTATAGATTTCATATCTATAAATAATACTCCAATTCAATTACACTAATAAATCTCCAAGATGTAAGTATGGGCTAGACCGTAGGGTAAGCTGGTAACAAACAAGTCAAAAGATTTAAATAATATAATTAGCATAATATTATCACTCAGAATTAAGATCGACTTAATATATGGTCAACATTGTGACATTGATTAGATTTGATAACAACGATACTTATTTATCAATCAATAATCAATATCGGTCCTAGTCCGATGTAACTAAATACATCCGATCTTATCTACTTGGTCGAAGCCTTGGAAAATACATCACACCCTGAATGTGTAAGTAGATCATATCGTAGATTGCCTAATCAGTGAAAATCGAATGCAATGATCTAATCTTAGGACTCGTTCTTTTGAACATATAATTACAACTATAATCCACTGTGACCTAGTCACTATAATTGTAACTATCCATATGTTCGGGATTTTACAAATGTTTGTATTATTTCAATAATCATGTAATAAAACAAGCAAGCAACACAGTTGTCAAACTAAATGATTTCAACTACTTTTATTGATAATATGAAATCGTGCTACATGTCCGACATGGTTTTATAAGGGCATAAAACCCAACAAACCCCCACTTGCCCTTTTAAAACAAATGGGACATGTTTCTCAAAACCATGCATTCTACATGCTTCACAATTATGTTTTCTGCTTATATCTTTGTAAAGGGATATGAAAGATTGCCTTACAATGCTATCTTCATCACCTTCACTTCACACCTTTGCCACACATCCTCGATAATGTGGTACTTTCTCTCTATATGCTTTGCTCTTTTGTAGCTTCGAAGTTCTTTCGAATTCGCTATTGCCTCATTACTATCACTAGAAAAAATTAGTGGTTTATCAATTTCTGGAATAACACCGAGATCCGTATAGAACTTCCTTAGCCAGACTATTTCCTTAGCCGCCATAGACGCAGCTATGTACTCAGCCTCCAAAGTGGATTCTAAAATGGCAGATAGCTTAACGCTTCTCCAAATCATAGCTCCACTCCCAAGAGTAAACACATTTTTCAGAAGTAGACTTCTTGTCATCAACATCAGTCTAAAATCTGAATATGTGTAGCCTAACAGGTACAAAGATCCACCTGGAAAGACTAACATATAGTCTCTAGTCCATCAAAGATACCGACTTCCATCTATTGTTTATTTCAAAGGTTTTACTGACACTTGCTCACCACTCCCACTGCATAGAAGATCTTCGATCACAACACACAACATGGCATGCATTAGACTTCTAATTTCAAATGCATAAGGAATTCATTACATCTTCTCTTTCTCTTGAGGAGTCCGTGGAGACTGCTGCTTAGAAAAATAAATTCCATGTCAAGACACTAAACATCCTTTCTCGGAATTTGTTACAGAGTAATGACCAAGCACCTCACTAAAGTAGGTCGCTTGAGTTAGAGCTAAAGTTCAGTTATTTATTTCTCTGATGTTCTGGATACCAAGAACACGACTTGCTACAATGAAATATGGAATTTTGTTTCTAGCCAGTTCTTTATGTTTGATAATTTCTTGACATTGTTTCCAATGAATAAGATATCATCTACATAAAGGATTCAAAACACCACAATGTCTTTTTCCCTAAGTTGTCAAACACAAGGATCAACTACATTTTGTTCAAAAACTCAAGTCTTAATGTTTCCATTTAGCCTTAAGTTGCAAGAGCGCGAAGCTTGTTTAAGTCCATAGATTGACTTACTCAGCTTGCCGAATTTCTTGTCCAACTAATTTAAATCCTTCTGATTGATGCATGTTAATTGTCTCATCAAGATAGCATTAAAAATGCTTCTTTGATGTCCATTTGCCTTATCTCTTAATCAAGAGTTGTGGCTATGGAAAAGAGTATACTAAATGAATTTTAACATGGCTACCGGAGAAAAAGTTTTCTCTAAGTCAAATTTCTCTCTCTGCCACGAGTCGAGCCTTTAATGTATCGACCTTTCTATCAGCTCCTCTCTTCTTCTTATATATCCTCTTGCACCCCATGGGCCTAAAGTCCAATGGCACATCTACAAGATCTCAAACAAATTAAGAGTACTTAGACTTTATTACCTGGTACTTGGCTTTGAGTCAAAAAATCCCTTTCACACTTACCCATTTCCTATTTAAAGGCCAACGAATCATTGTTACTTGTGTCCCCAACCAACTTGTGGGTTTCACTATCCATATCATAAGTACCGGGTTCCAAGAAATCCTCCCACTATGACGAGGCATCGTAACTTTCTGACTTGGATTAGTGGTTTCTGAATGTACCTTGTTATCATCGACTTGCGTCAGTAAGGATGGAACAATAGTTTATCATTTTTCCATATAATACTATTTTGCTATGAGACTTGAAATTCATTATGTAGTCATTATCCAGAAAAGTAGCATTTGTAGAGTCAAACACTTTCTTGTCTACTGGACTATGAAACAGACCACCCTGAGTACCTTTAGAATAGCCATCAAACAAGCAAACCCTCAGCTCATTGTTCTAGCTTTCTACCTTTTTCCTCATGACAAAAACATGACACCACCAAATTCCATAATGACGTAAACCAAGTTCACGACCATTTCATAATTCTAGTGGTGTCTTGGAGACAACTTTTGAGATGGCATAACATTTAAAAAAATATCACATGCGGTCTAGGTAGTATGTCTCCAGAAAAGATCTGGGTAAGAAGTTGGTAGAGTTTAATAGCTTATCATAGAACACACATTTTCATAAATGTGCAATTCACACCGCTCAGCAACACTATTTTGTTGCAGAGTCCTTGGGGCAGTTGTTTTAGACAAATCTTCAAGTTCTATTAAATGATCTTGGTTCTGATTATCCAAATATCCTCCACCCCTATCATATCGCAAGATCTTTAACGTTTTACCTAATTTGGTTTTAAAGTCATAGCAATGAATTCTTTGACTTTCTTAACAAATTCGCAGAATTTCTATGCTTTAGGTACTTACATGAGTCTCTAGAGCAATCGTCGATGAAGGTGACGAAATACTCATAACCACCCCTCGCTTGAACATTCATATGTCCCCAGACATTTGAACATACTAGCCCTAGTGGTTCTTTCGCCCTTTCTCCTAACACAGAGAATGGACGCTTTGTCATTCTACCCTCGAGACTAGATTCACAAACAGGTAGGTCACCCTAGGTGAGTTCCCTCAAAGTCCCAGCCTTTGTTAGTCTTTGAATCCTATCATAACAAATATGATCAAAGCGAAAATGCCAAAGGTACATCATTTCTAACGTTATTGACCTTTTTTTCGTTTAACGGTCCTAGAATTAGCTGTCTTAAACAACACATTATTTATAACATATGGTTCGTTTAGTTGCAATAGGTATAGCCTGTTTTTCATACATCCACCCCACAATTCACATCCATTTAAAGAAATAGGATTTTATTACTTGTGAAAGTAACTACAAATTGTTGTTGATATAATAAGAAAAACTTAAATTAAAATTTCCATTGAAAATCGGAATAAAATAAACATTGTCTTAAAACAATATATTTATTTCCAAAATTCATTCAAGCTTATCCTTTTGCCTTGTTTGATACGAACAACCCTTGATGGATACCAAGCCGTGGATTTTTATCCTTCATGGCTTTCCCAATGCTAAAAGTGTAAAAAGGTACATGCATGTTTAGTAGATTGTGATTCAGCGATCCAAAACCGAAGTATCATCCTCTAAAATCACATGCATCCAAGACAAATTTAATTATTTTGGGTTCCATATTCCTTGAGTTCCGGGCAATCTTGTTCCAATTCCCAGTTTCCTTGCAGTTGGAAACACTCCCCTTTTTGTGTACTTATAATCAGACCTTGCTCCAAGATGCTTTGCAGCATTTGGTGCCTTGCCAGTTGACTTCTTGTTCTTTTTGTATGAATTTCTTCCTCTCTTGCTCTTCGAAGAAGAAGCTCAAAGCAGCTTCTCCTTGAACTTTTTTAGTAGTATTAGTATTCTTTCATTTGCTCGAACTACCATCACTAATCCTCTTTGAAGGATTTGATGATCGTTGCATGGGAAAAATAGGAATATCTTTGATTATCACGAACTCGATGTTGTCTAAAATCGACTAGGGTTGTGAAAGTCGGTAAAAACTTAGAGACGACAACAAAGAAAAACTGGTGGAATTTTTAAAAGAGAACCAGGAGGTGTTTGACTAGTCGCATAAAGATAAGGTTGGGATTGACCCAACAGTTATCAACCATGTCTTGAATATAGATAAAAAAATTCCACCAGTACAACAAAAGAGGAGGCTACTCGACAAAGATAGATCAAAGGCGTTAAAAGAGGAAGTCAAGAAGCTAAAGGAGAACGGATTCACCAAGGTGGCATTTTATCCATCTTGGGTCTCTGAGCCTGTACTAGTTCCCAAGCCGAATGGCAAGTGGAGGACGTGCGTGGATTTCACAGACCTCAATAAATCCTACCCGAAGGATTGTTTCCCACTCCCAAGGATCGACCAGCTGGTCGATGCCACATCAGGGTATGAGATCTTATCATTCACGGATGCATACTCTGAGTACAATCAAATTACTATGCATCCAGTGGGTGAGGATCACACTAGCTTTCGAACTGATACAGGGCTTTACTGTTACAAAGTAATGCCTTTCGGTTTGAAAAATGCTGGTGCAACTTACCAGCGACTAGTCAACCACATGTTCAAAGAGTTGATTGGTGTTAACATGGAGATATATGTCGATGACATGCTGGTCAAGTCGAAGAAGGCAGAAGAACACATTGGGGACTTGCAAGAATGCTTTAGCGTCTTGAACAAATATCAGATGAAGCCAAATCCCCTCAAGTGTTCATTCGGAGTTGGATCGGGATATTTTTTGGGATTCATAGTAAACTCACGGGGTATCGAAGCTAATCCCGAAAAGACCAAGGCCCTGATCAAGATGAAGTCGCCTGCAAAAATTAAAGATGTTCAAAGTCTAACTGGGAGGATTGCTGCTTTGAGTAGATTCATTTCTAAATCAACAAGCAAGTGTGTCCCATTTTTTAATCTAATGAGGGGCAACAAGAAGTTTGAGTGGACGGAAGAGTGCAAGCAGGATTTTCAGGCGTTAAAGTCTCATATGTCGCAACCACCAATTTTTTCCAAGTCGATCGAGAAAGAAGCTTTATTCATCTATTTGGCAGTCACCGAGTATGCTGCTAGCACTATCCTGATTAGAGAGGAGGAAAATGTTCAAAAATCTGTGTATTATATAAGCAAGAGGCTAGTAGGAGTAGAGTTGTGGTATCCGCCCATTGAGAAATTAGCCTATTGCTTGATTTTGGCCTCCAGAAAGTTGCGAACATACTTCCAAGCTCATCCCATTGTGGTACTCACCGACCAGCCATTACGGCAAGTTCTGCAAAAAGCAGAAGCCACCGGTCGATTATTGAAATGGGCAGTCGAGCTTGGGCAGTTCGATATTTCCCATTCACCATGAGCCACTGTGAAGGGACAAGCTCTAGCAGACTTTGTCACAGAATTTACTGGGATCCAGGATACCAAGCCGATAGAAGAGCCTGAGTTTCAAAGTCAAGCTCCTTCTTGGAAGTTGTTCGTAGATGGCTCGTCCAACGAGCACAATGCTGGAGCAGGTTTGATTTTATTTACGCTGGAAGGACATCGATTCCATTGTACAATCAGATTTGACTTCACAACGTCCAATAACGAAGCCGAATACGAAGCTCTGCTCACAGGATTAAGGTTAGCCAAGGACATGGATATATAGTCACTTGAGATCTACAGTGACTCCCAGCAAGTGGTTAATCAAATTATTGGAGAATATCAAGCCCGGGGTCTTAAGATGGTTGCTTATTTGAACAAAGTAAAGGACTTATTGGCTCGATTCAAAAAATATACTCTTCAGCAAGTACCTTGCGACCAAAACTCAAATGCTGATGCTTTGGCCAAGTTAACAAGCGTGAAAGATGCTGACACCTTAAACATAGTACCAATTGAGCATTTTTCTGCACCAAGCATTCAAGCAGAATAGTCTTCCCTGGTAATTCAAGCAACAGACACATGGCTGACGCCCGTCATCAAATATCTAGAGCATGGACTACTGCCGGCGGACAGAAACAAAGCAAGAACCCTCCAGAGGCAGTCCGCTCGATTTATCCTGGTCGATGGAGTTTTATACAAGAGAGGGTACTCGATGCCACTTTTAAGGTTTGTTTCAAAGGAAAAGGCCAAGGAACTAATGCGAGAAGTCTATGAAGGTTTCTGCGAAGATCATGCTGGGGGCAAAGTTTATCAAAAAAGATCCTAAGGCAAGGATACTTTTGGCCTACCATGAATGAGGACTCTGTGAATTTTGTTCGGAAATGTGACAAGTGCCAAAGGTTCTCCAAGATACCGCAAGCAGCCCCTAATGAGCTCAAACAGATGCAAAGTCTATGGCCATTCGTAGTGTGGGGGATAGATTTAATTGGGTCTTTACCGATAAGAAAAGGCAACGTCAAATATGCAGTAGTTGTTGTTGACTACTTTACAAAGTGGGTCGAAGTTGAACCACTTGCAATAATAATGACTAAGAAGGTGCTAGATTTTGTGGTAAAAAATATCGTGTGTCGCTATGGGTTGCCAAGAAAGATTGTCTCAAATAATGGTACACAATCTGACAGTGATCTATTCACAAATTTTTGCGAAAGGCACGGGATTATTCACAGTGATCTATTAACTGGAGGTTCTTCACCTCCTGAGTGTAGGCCTGGCTCGCATGAACTTCATTGTTCAATTTGAATTTAAGTTTAGCAAATGCAATGAAAGCCTGTACACATAAACAAAAATAGGTTATTAAACATACAGGATAAGTCTGTATAAGCAGCGTTACAGAGTAAAAGGACTTACCAAGGTGAAGAGCTCGCTGCCCTTGCAAAGATGGTGTTTGTGTCGCGACAGGAGGTGAGGAACTGCCATTAAGGAGCGCCAAGGTTGCTGAGACTTTGGCCGACTCGAGATAATGCATCTGAGCCCAGACTGACTCCATGTGTCCCTGCAACATTATCGATCACATATTCAGGGACGTGGGTCAAGACCGACAACAGACGTTCTCGTGTGGGATCCTGTTTATTTTGGGGTGGAGTAGTTTGTTGGGAAACCTAGACTTTAGGAGAAGGCAGGGGCTGTGAGACCTCGACAGATACCCTGACCTCGGGGTTTGGGTCGGCAGCCAGGCTCAGGCCTTGAATATCCGAGGCTGGAGGAGTCACCTCAGATTTCTTGAAGACTTTGGAGGGACGCCCCCCTCTCTGCGATGCCCTTGGGCATTTGCTTCCCTTGGCTCCTGAACGACGGTTGAGCACGTTGTCCAGGTCGGAGTTCATGTCGTCTGCAAAACATACAAGTTACGATTTAGTATTCAAAACTAAGCCCTAAAAGAAGCAAAACTAAGGAGAAAAGAAACCTAACTGGTACTCTCTATCGAGCTTGAGCTCGGCGACCAAAAAATTCCCCTATCTTCCGAGGACGTTGGGGGAATTCCTTCTCTATACGTAGGATGTAGCCTCGAGAGGTGTAATGCCCTAAAATCTCTAATGCAGTTTAATGGCTGGATTAGTAGGTCAGGAGGGCCATAATTGTTTTATTGTGCCATTAAATGATTATATGTATTGTGCCATTAAATGATTATATGCATGTCTATGTGAATTATATTATAATATGATGTTAAATGCGTGCATGTGGGTCCACATTTGATTGTAAGAGCATTTTGATAATTTGGCCCGTTGAGGGCATATTTGTATATTTTGGTGCATGCTTGTGATTAATTATTGAGGCCACATTATAATGTGGATTTGTTCGAGCTATTCGGCATGAGACGACCTTTGAATATAAACTATCAGTTTGGTCATAACAGGCTTAAGCTCGGGGCTCGGGGTGAGTCTCGGGGTGTTTTGGTGATTAGAGTGTTACCGGGAATTAAAGGATAACGGGTTGTGAATTATTGGTATTTGAGGATATCAGGAATTGGAGAACGTTAAGTATGATTAGGCAGGAAAGGACGGTTTTACCCTTCGGAGCATATGCTTAAGGCGGGTGCCTCTATTTTGGCCAAGGTTCGTGGTGCTTGGGGAGGAAGGTCGCAGCGCTTGAGGGCAAGTGTGGCCAAAATAGTGTTTTAATCGTGGGAACTCAAACCTTAGGCCTCAGGATCGTTCCTACTACCCGGTTTAGTAGGATTCGATGTCTCGGAGGCTAGGTCTTGGTTCGGGGACCTTTGTTAATCATTTTATTGATGGAATCCCATGATTGGTTATGACCAGGTAACCGCTAAGGAGATAAAAGTCAGATCATTCTCAAGGGTCGTTCTTTTATTATTTCTCGCTCGAACCCGAGGTAATAAAACTACACCCTATATGCGACATGCATGGTTATTATTGAGGCATGTTGGTTGTTAAATGTGGACATTGATTGCATATTAAATTCGTAGCAAATCTTGCTTACTTGTGTATGGCACTGACTATTCAGAATCGGCACTGGTCACATGTTACTGACATAAGAGTTAGGAACGGCATAAGCGTCATGAACATAGAGCCGATAAAAGATTAGATCTAATCGATATCAGCATTGAATGACTCATATGGGGTATTAATGCTGGACCGACCCTAAGGTCAAAGAAAACTAAAGCGCTTGACTAGTCTATGACTAGTTACTCAGAGCCAGGGCCAAAGGCCTAGGTGACTGCTTGTCACATGGCTAAGGGAACGGAATCCCATCGTTGTGACTCTATGGTCACTCGATAGGGTTATTGTAATGCCCCAAATTTCCTAATAAGGTTTAGGACCTTAATTAGGAGGTCGGGAGGGCCACAATTGATTTATTATGATATTTAATGATTATATGCATGTTTATGTGAATTATATTATTATATGATGGTAAATGCATGCATATGGGTCTACATTTAATTATAAGGGCATTTTGGTAATTTGGCCCGTTGAGGGCGTGATTGTGTATTTTCGTGCATGTGGGTGAATTATGAATAATACCACATTATATGTGGATTGGTTTGAGCCATTCGACATGAGACGATCATGGAATGCAAGTTTTCGGTCTAGTCATAACGGGATTAAGTTCGGGGCTCGGAGTGAGTCTCTGGGTAATTTAGTGATTAGAACGTTGCTGGGAATGAAAGGGTAACGGGATATGAATTATTAGCATTTGAGAATATTGAGAATAACGGGAATTGGAAGGTGTTAATTATAATTAACGAGATGGGCGGGAAAGGACGATTTTACCCTTGGGGGTCTTAAGAAGCCTTTATTTGACCTAGGGGCAAAATTGTCTTTCCACCCCTAAGATATATATCAGCCCCTTTGAGTTTAGAAGGCTGTGGAATTATAAGAAAGTAGAGCATCATCCTCATCTCTTTCTCTCCCTCCCGTACATGTTCTTCCCTCCTTCTTCTTTTCAATTTTTGAGAGCCAATTTGAGGTAGCAAGCTAGGAGAGTAAAGCTTGAGGGCTTAGGACTTTGGTTCAATCATTGAAGGGGATCTAAATCAAGCTTGAGGTAAGGAATTCAGCCATGGAAACCTTGTTATACCCTGTTTTTCTAATAGGTTTTCAGTTGAGGATTTTGATATGTTAGTTGGGAATTAATGGAAGTTCTTGAGTTTGGTTGCTTGGGTTTTGATGAGGGTATGATGTAGATGAGGTTTGGGGTTGAATTTGATGTTTTGATGATGTTTGGGATTGGTTTGGAGGTTTGTTTTTCAAGGGAAATTGCAGGGGAGAAGACCATAAAAGTTTATAGTCTGCTGATGGCGCCCCAGCGCTAGGCAGGGCAGATTCTGGGGTTTTCTGAATTTGGTGCAGCGCCATTAGGCAGCGCCCCAGCGCTAGTGATTTTTCCAGCAACCTATTTTTAGGGCTCGGGAGGACTTTTAAGGCTCGGGGGTTGGTTCCTTTACCCCGTTTGGGTAGATTAGGAGTCCCGAAAGTGCGAGATGGATCCCGAGAGTGTGGTTTTAGATTATAAACCTTTTTATGATTTATTTTATTGATGGGATTCCATATTTGGTTATGACTAGGTGACCGCTAAAGGATCAAAGGATTGATCGTTCTCAAGGGTTGTTCTTTTACTTGTTCTTGCTCGAACCTGAGGTAAGAAAACTACACCCTGTGTATATGTGACATGCATGGTTATTCTTGATGCATGTTGGATGGCTAAATCTGATGCATGTAATGCACGAGAAACATGTGATTAGGGCATGCTATGAATATTGAGTATGAGATTGTTCAGAGCTTGAGCCTCTGTGTTTATGCATGATCGTAATTGTGCTGGTAATTATTGAGTAAGCATGTTGAATGCCCTGTATTTGGATATTTGACATATGATATATGTTTGGTGGCATGGTTTACTTGTATATGGTACTGACTAGTCAGGGATACTGACCTAAGAGTCAGAAATGGCATAGCGTCATGAACGCAGGGCCAAATGAAGATTAGATCTAATCGATATCAGCGTTGAATGACTCTAGGAGCATTAACACTGGACCGACCCTAAGGTCGATGAATCCTATAAGCGCTTGCCTAGTCTAAGACTAGTTACTAGAGCCAGGGCCTAAGGCCTAGGTGAGTGCTTGTAACATGGCTAGGGAACAGAGTTCCATGGTTATGACTCTATGGTCATGAGGAAGGTTATGTTGGTGACTATTCATCATGCACCTATCTTGTTTAAGCTAGTGAAATGCTCACTTATCTATAAAGCCCTGGTGACCCTATTGTCACATGGTTATTGGGAATAAACCCACCTTAGTGACTATTACAACTGTCACCCTTCTATTTGGGGCTAAAAGCCCTGTATGATTATTATGATCATTAGTTGATGTGTTATACTCAACATTACGTGGACTCATTTGCCTGCTTGAATAGGGCTATATCTGCTAGGCGTGTGCCTTATGATTTGATGACATGTTATTACTGTTCATTAGCATATTAAGTTTTCTTGCTGGGCTTCGACTCACGGGTGCTATGTGGTGCAGGTAAAGGCAAAAGAAAGTTGGACCATCCCTAAGTTGGAGAGCTTAGGTGACGATGTGTACATATACAGTTGCTCGACCACCACGGCCGAGGTTTGAAGAGGAACTAGGGTTACACCCTGTTTTGCCGCTTAGATCGGCTGGTTGTAAATATTTTCTTGTAATAGACCTTTAAATTATATTTTTGGGATCCCAATGTATACAGTAAACTTTCTAGTGAAACGTTATATCTTAACCAAAAATTTTAATCCCTAAACCGCAAATCATACTTAGTTACACGATTTTGGCCAAATGACTCGATTAGCGAGTTTTGCACTGTTTACAAGGCACACTATAACGGTCCCTGGAGTTGGGGCGTTACAGTTATGTTGGTGACTATTTCATCAAATACCTATCTTGTTTAAGCTAGTGAAAGGATCACTTATCTGAAAAGGGAACAAATGCCACCTTAGTGACTTTACAACTGTCACTCCTCTGTTTTGGACTAAAAGTCCTGGATGGTTATTATGATCATCGTTTGATACTATATTCTTGCAGTATTGAGTTTTCTTGCTGGCCTTTGGGTCATGGGTGCTATGTGGTGCAAGTAAAGGGAAAGAAAACTCACCCAGCCTTGAGTGGAGAGCTTAGGTGGTGATGTGTACATATGCGGCCGCTTGACCACCACGTCCAAGGAGTTCTCAGGGGAACTAGGGGGTTTACCCTATTTTTGCCGCTTAGATTGGCGGGTTGTAAATTTTATACTGTAATGGCCATTTTTTATTGTAAACAACTTGTAAACGTTTTTATGGGCCCAAGAACAGTTTTATGTTTTAAATAAAACATATCCTTTCCTTTTGATTGGTTTTCCACCTTAACCTATTAATAACACCTAGAAGCATGTTTTTTAACCAAAGAACTCGATTAGCGAGTTAAATTCATGGTTCAACGTTCACCGTAACGGTCTTGGGGTAACTAAGGCATTACAACTTGGTATCAAAGCGTGCCAAGGTTTAGGGTTCCTATAGACTGGCTGGGCATGTACACTCATCACTGAAGTCAAGCTCGACTCATGGTTTGGTAACTATTTATGTGGTTATATATTTAACTACTTAAATATATTATAAATGCTTTACCTGTATACATGAGACACCATGTTAAACATGTGCCATGAATACTGCATCTTCAGCAACAGTGTGCTAATTGGTACTGAAATTGCTGGAACATACTTATTAGTATTGTTGATTGTGAATTATTATGTGATACATGCTATCATGTATCTAATTGTATGTTTGTATGACTGTGGAACATGATAGTTATCTGCTTGTTCTTGGACCGTAAGACGGCAAGAGGTTTAGTTATCACTACCTGACTAGCCATATTGATTATTGTTTCAGCAAGGTATAAGTTGATAAGAATGAATCCAGGACAGATAGATACACCAGCTGACCAGAGTGATCAAGGCCAGAATAATAATAATCAGGGTGAAGAGAATGACCAGGGATAGATTCCACAGCCAGCTCCTGCAAACTGGCAGCAGTTAATTAATGATCTGCAGGCTACAGTGTTGAGACAGGGAGAACAACTCCACCTCCTGAGACAACAGCAGGTTCCTGCAGTAGCCAGTGTATCTGAGGCACCTTCTGTATCGGTGCTAGCAGCTGGGCAGCTGCCTGAGGTTGGTAATAAATGGGAGCCTCTCTATGAAAGGTTCAGAAAGCAGCAACCTCCAGTGTTTGAAGGCAGTGCAGATCCTACCAAGGTTGAGCAGTGGATGAGCATGATTACCACCATTATGGACTTCATGAGGGTGACTGGTAATGAGAGGGTGGCCTGTGACACATACATGTTTCGGGAGGATGCCCGAATTTGGTGGGAAGTTATAACCCAGACCAGAAACATCAATGCCCTGAGTTGGGAAGAGTTTCAGACTCTGTTCAATGAGAAATACTATAACATTTCCATCAGGGTGGGAAAGGCTGAGGAGTTCATCAGGCTACTTCAGGGGAATTTGTCAGTGACTAAATATGCCTTGAAGTTTGATCGATTGGCAAAGTTTTCCGTGGAGCTGCCCACTGATAGGACCAGAAGGGAGAGATTTCTTCAGAGGCTGCAGCCTAGACTAGCCTGTGATGTTCGTATTACCACTGTGCCAGGGAATACTACTTATGGACAGGTGGTCGAGAAGGCACTCAAAGCTGAGAGTGCAGAAAACAAGATCTGGCAAGATAATTCAGCCAGAAAGGAGTTCAGGAGGACAAGTCCTCCATTTGTGGGTTTTGGTAGGGGTGGAGGCCCCAGTGATCAGAAGAGGAAGGTTCCTGACACCTTCCCAGGTCCAGGTCCAGGTCCTGATAGGTGACTCCGTGGTATTTCAATGGGTCGTCCAGGTGGTAATGAGGCTTGGAAGTCTTATCCTGAATGCCCTAGATGCAAGAGGTGTCATTTGGGAGAGTGTAGGGAAAGGTCCTGCTTCTCATGTGGAGCAATGGGTCATCTTAGAAAGGACTGCCCTAAGGCAAGAAGAGAAGAACCCAAGAAAGCGGACAGCTCGGCCCCAGCTCAAGTGTTCGCATTGACACAAGCAGAAGCTGAGGCTTCTCCCTCAATAGTTACACGTCAGCTTCTTAGTGCTGGAACCCCTTATAATGTTTTGATTGATTCTGGTACTACACACTCTTTTGTTGCTAGTAGAATTATTAATAGACTGTGTAGACCTTGTGATTTTTATGCTGTGCGTTTGGAACTTTATTGGCCACTAAGGAGTTAGTAGTATCCAGGAGATGGGTCAGATCTTTGCCAGTGACAGTGGAGGGCAGAGAGTTGTCAGTGGATTTGATAGAGTTATTTATGACTAACTTTGATATGATTTTGGGTATGGATTGGTTAGTGAAGTATGGGGAAACCATTGATTGCAGAAGGAAGATGGTCACCTTTGAGCCTAAAGGTGAGGATCCTTTTGTGTTTGTTGGTACTGTGCATGGACCTCGCATACCTATGAATTCTGTTTTGAGGGCTAGGGATCTACTGCAAGGAGGTTGCATTGGATTCTTAGCCAGTGTGGTTGACACCACTCAGGTCGTGTCAGTGAGACCAGAAGATACCAGATTAGTCTGTGAATTCCTGGATGTATTTCCAGAAGATTTGCCAGGGTTGCCACCACACAGAGAAATAAAGTTCATAATAGAACTGGAACCAAGGACGGAGCCAGTGTCTAGAGCACCTTACAGAATGGCCCCAGCTGAGTTGAAAGAATTGAAAGTACAGTTGCAAGAGCTGTTAGATTTGGGTTTTATCAAACCTGGTTTCTCACATTGGGGAGCGCCAGTTCTATTTGTGAAAAAAAAAATGGTTCTCTAAGGATGTGTATTGATTACAGAGAACTGAATAAGTTAACAATCAAGAACAAGTATCCTTTGCCAAGGATAGATGATATGTTTGATCAGTTGAGGGTCAAAGATCAGTTGCCAAGGTAAGAAGGTTTTCTCAAAGATCGACCTTCGTTCTGGTTATCATCAGTTGAGGGTCAAGGAGGGAGATATACCGAAGATTTCTTTTCGTACCAGGTATGGGCATTATGAGTTCTTAGCTATGTCTTTTGGATTGACTAATGCCCCTGTTGCTTTTATGGATCTGATGAACAGAGTGTTCAAGGATTATCAGGACCAGTTTGTGATTGTCTTCATCGATGACATCCTGGTTTATTCGCAGTCAGAGCATGAGCAGCATCTGAGGTTCGTTCTACAGAGACTGAAGGAACACAGATTGTTTGCGAAGTTCAAGAAATGCGAGTTTTGGCTATCTCAGGTATCCTTTCTTGGGCACATTGTCAGTAAGGAAGGGATTAAGGTAGATCCAGCGAAGATTGAGGCAGTCAGAGATTGGCTAAGGCCAAAGAATGCTTCTGAGGTTAGAATTTTCCTTGGATTGGCAAGTTATTATAGGCGTTTCATGGAAGGGTTCTCAAAGATTGCTACTCATTGACTGAGTTGACACGCAAGAGTCAGAAATTTGTGTGGTCAGACAAGTATGAGAACAGCTTTCAAGAACCAAAGCAGAGGTTGATTACAGCTCCGATTCTGAGTCTTCCAATAGATCAGGAGAAGTTTGTGATTTATTATGATGTTTCTCATCAGGGTTTGGGCTGTGTTTTGATGTAGTCAGAGAAGGTAATTTCTTATGCCTCACGTCAATTGAAGGAGTATGAAAAGATATATCCCACTCATGATTTGGAGTTAGCGGTTGTGGTCTTTGCTTTAAAGATATAGAGGCACTATCTTTATGGGGAAAGGTGTGAGATCTATACAAAGCATAAGAGCCTAAAATACTTCTTCACACAGAAAGACCTGAATATGAGACAAAGGCGTTGGCTGGAGTTAGTAAAAGATTATGACTGTGAGATTTTGTATCATCCAGGAAAAGCCAATGTGGTAGCTGATTCTTTAAGCCGGAAGGATCCAGGACAGATTTATGGTGCGAGGCTGATAGCCAAAGAGTTAGCAGATGATATGACCAGAGCTGGTATAGAGTTGCTGGTGGGCCAGTTTGCCAATATTACGCTACAGTCTACACTGTTGGAAAGGATCAAAGAGGGTAAGTTGAGTGATCCATAGTTGATCAAGATCAGAGAGGATCTTTTGGCTGGGGCATCCAGAGATTATACAGTGTCTGATTTGGGCATGTTGAGATACAAGGGGCAGATATGTGTTTCGTTAGACACTGCTATGAGGCGAGAGATTCTGGATGAATCTCATACTACACCTTACTCTTTGCATCCAATCACCATGAAGATGTATCAGGATTTGAGATCGTTGTATTGGTGGCCGGGGATGAAGAGGGATTTAGTAGAGTATGTGGCTAAGTGCTTGACATGTCAATAGGTCAAGGCTGAGCATCAGAGGCCGGCAAGGTTATTGCAGCCTCTAGATATCCCAGAGTGGAAGTGGGAGGACATCACGATGGATTTTATAGTGGGATTATCTAGGACTGTTGGTCCGCATGACTCTATTTGGGTTATAGTGGATCGTTATACCAAGTCAGCTCATTTCTTGACAGTGAGGACTACATATGCAGTTGATCAATATGCAGATCTCTATGTGAGAGAGATCGTGCATCTCCGTGGAGCTCCGAGGTTGATTGTGTCAGACCAAGACCCCACTTTTACTTCCAAGTTCTGGGGAATTTTACAGAAGGCCATGGGAACGCAGTTAAAGTTTAGTACTGCTTATCATCCTCAGACAGATGGGCAATCTGAGAGGACGATCCAGTTATTGGAAGACATGCTACGAGCATGTGTGCTGGACTTTGGTGGATCTTGGAGTAAGTATCTACCTTTAATAGAGTTTTCCTACAACAATAGTTATTAGTCTACCATTGGGGTTGCACCTTATGAGATGTTGTATGGTAGGAAGTGCGGATCTCCCATTCATTGGGATGAGACAGGTGAAAGGAGATACTTGGGTCCTGAGGCAGTTCAGAGGACCAGTGAGGCCATTGAGAAGATTAGAGCTCGGATGCTCGCTTCTCAGAGTAGATAGAAGAGCTATGCAGATCCCAAGCGTAGGAATGTGGAGTTCCAAGTGGGAGACTAAGTCTTCCTTAGAGTCTCGCCATGGAAAGGGATGAGAAGGTTTGGGAAGAAGGGCAAGATGAGTCCTAGATTTGTAGGTCCATTTGAGATCCTAGAGAGGATTGGTCAAGTGGCTTACAGATTAGCCTTGTCTCTGGCATTATCGGTCGTGCATAATGTGTTTCATGTTTCAGCTCTTCGAAGGTATGTATCTGATGTGACTCATGTTTTGAGCTATGAAGATCTAGAGCTTGAGGCAGATCTTTCCTATGAGGAACAGCCAGTCCAGATACTTGACAAAAAGGACAAGGTCCTCAGAAATAAGAGAATAACTTTGGTTAAGGTATTGGGGAGGAATAGCAAGGTCGAGAAAGCGACCTGTGAGCTGGAGTCAGATATGCAGAGTCAGTATCTCGAGCTGTTCAGGTAAATTTCGAGGACGAAATTTCTGTAAGGAGGGGATAGTTGTAATGCCCTGAAATCCCTAATGCAGTTTAATGGCTAGATTAGTAGGCCGGGAGGACCATAATTTTTTTATTGTGCCATTGAATGATTATATGATTGTCTATGTGACTTATATTATAATATGATGTTAAATGCGTGCATGTGGGTCCACATTTGATTGTAAGGGCATTTTGGTAATTTGGCTCGTTGAGGGCATATTTGTATATTTTGGTGCATGCTTGTGATTAATTGTTGAGGCCACATTATAATGTGAATTTGTTCGAGTTATTCAGCATGAGAAGATCTTTGAATATAAACTATCGGTTTGGTCATAACAGGCTTAAGCTCGGGGTGAGTCTCAGGGTGTTTTGGTGATTAGAGCGTTACCGGAAATTAAAGGGTAACGGGTTGTGAATTATTGGTATTTGAGGATATCGGGAATTGGAGAACGTTAAGTATGATTAGGCGGGAAAGGATAGTTTTACCCTTAGGAGTCTTTAGAAACCTTTAAATGACCTAGGGGCTAAATAGTCATTTCACCACTAAGATATATATCAGCTTTTTAGACTGTAGAAGCTTACCAAAATAGAGCAAGTTCTCCCTTTCTCCCGTACATCCTTTCTCCTTTATTTTCCTTTGGAATTCTTGACCTCAATTTGAAGAAACAAGCTAGGAAATCAAGGATTGGAGTTCATAAACTTAGTTCATCCATTGAAGAGGACACAAGCCCAGCTTGAGGTAAGAATTCATCCATGAACTTAAGCTATACTCTGTTTTTCTTATGGTTTTTAGTCAAGAGATTTTGATGTGTTAATGGAAGTTTTTGAGTAAGATTGCTTGGGTTTTAATGCTTTTATGGTGGGTAAGTTGTAGTAACAATTGGTGGCTTTGCTTGGTGATGTTGGGGGAGTTTTAATGAGGTTTTAGAATGAGTTCAAAGGAAAGAAAACAGAGGTTTTGGTTGAGTTTCAGGTGGGGCCGTGGCTCTGTTCTAGAGCGTCGCGGCCCAAGTTCATTGAAGAGGAAGGGTGGTGCTGGAGGGCCTGAGGGCCGCGGCAATTGGGGAGGCGGGCCGCGGCACTTGGGGAGGCGGGCCGCGACGATTGGGGCAGATGCTTGAGGCGAATGCCTTTGTTTTGGCCAAGGGCTACAGCGCTTGGGGAGGAGGGTCGTGGCGCTTGAGGGCAAGTGTGGCCAAATTAGTGTTTTGATCATGGGAACTCAAACCTTAGGCCTCGTGATCATTCCTACTACCGGTTTAGTAGGATTCGGTGTCCCGGAGGCTAGGTCTTGGTTCGGGGACCTTTGTTAATCATTTTATTGATGGAATCCCATGATTGGTTATGACCAGGTAACCGCTAAGGAGCTAAAAGTCAGATCGTTCTCAAGGGTCATTCTTTTATTATTTCTCGCTCGAACCCGAGGTAAGAAAACTGCACCCTATATGCGACATGCGTGGTTATTATTGAGGCATGTTGGTTGTTATATGTGGACATTGATTGCATATTAAATGCTTAGCAAATCTTGCTTACTTTGTGTATGGCACTGACTATTCAGAATCGGCACTGGTCGCGTGTTACTGACCTAAGAGTCAGGAACAGCATAAGCATCATGAACGCAGAGCCAATAAAAGATTAGATCTAATTGATATCAGCATTGAATGACTCATATGGGGTATTAATGCTGGACCGACCCTAAGGTCGAAGAAAACTAAAGCGCTTGACTAGTCTATGACTAGTTACTCAGAGCCAGGGCTAAAGGCCTAGGTGACTACTTGTCACATGGCTAAGGGAACGGAATCCCACTGTTGTGACTCTATGGTCACTCGATAGGGTTATGTTGGTGACTATTTCATCAGAGACCTATCTTGTTTAAGCTAGTGAGAGGATCACTTATCTAAAAAGGGAACGGAACCCACCTTAGTGACTTTACAACTGCCACTCCTCTGTTTTGGACTAAAAGTCCTGGATGGTTATTATGATCATCGTTTGATACTATATTCTTGCAGTATTGAGTTTTCTTGCTGGGCTTTGGGTCATGGGTGCTATGTGGTGCAGGTAAAGGGAAAGAAAATCTCACCCATCCTTGAGTGGAGAGCTTAGGTGGTGATGTTTACATATGCGGCCGCTTGACCACCACGACCAAGGAGTTCTCAAGGGAACTAGGGGGTTTACCCTACTTTTGCCGCTTAGATTGGCGGGTTGTAAATTTTATATTGTAATGGCCATTTTGTATCGTAAACAACTTGTAAACGTTTTTATGGGCCCATGAATAGTTTTATGTTTTAAATAAAACATATCATTTCCTTTTTTATTGGTTTTCCACCTTAACCTATTAATAACACCTAGAAGCACGTTTTTTAACCAAAGAACTCGATTAGCGAGTTAAATTCACGGTTCAATGTTCACCGTAACGGTCTTGGGGTAACCAAGGTGTTACAAGAGGTCTCTATATATGTTGGTCCCGTATTGAACGGCGACCTCGTCCCATACCTCGTTCAGACTATATATGGATTGGAACGGGCCTAACCAGCTATCAAACCTACACACCCTATGATCTACTCAAGACCAAACATAAAAGTTGTCCCTAGGATCGGGAAAGAGGATCGGTGTATTGGTCTTATGCTTAAGTAAATAGGGGGACCACATATTGGTGCTAAGCAGTACTTTACCTCCACTACTCGATCTTGGCCAAGCTTTGTCTTGGGCTTCATTTCCCGAGGCAAGCCAGTCTCTACGGTGAGCTGCAGGGGGTGAGCCCGCAAGCTCGAAGACCTCCGCTTGGGAGGAAGCTTGTAGGTAGGAAGGGGCACGTGTTCCACTAGAAATATTTGTAGTAGGTAGAGTCATCAGTCAACTAGCCTTCCTCCAAGAGGCCGCAAGCTCGAAGCCGATCTTCGTGGAGAAGATATGACAGAGACTGCCAACCATAAGAAAATTAGAGCAGGGCTGCCTTATGCTTCACCATTGATTCATAGGGGGTGGGATGGTGGTAATTGGCTATAAAGACAACTACATATCAATATTCTGAACCTTATGATTTAGAGAAGGAAAAGGGGATAAGTTTGAGGGTACTTACGAATGCGTTGAAAGGAGTAAAATTTGGAAGGAGCGAGGCCATCCGTCCAGAAGAAAGCGAGCTTAAAGTTTGGAGGATGGTTTGGCATGTCCTCAAAAATCTTCTTCTCCTTTGGATAGCTCGATAGGTAATAAAAACCATCTCCTCTCCGAGAGGACCCTGTAGGAGTTGGTCTGGAGTTGGAAGGGAGCATGTCCAATGAAATCCATAAATTCTTTGAAGTAAGACTTCAGGGGGAGCAAAGCCCCTGCCCTCATGTGCTCGCGACTCCATGCAGCGAGCTTGACTTTACTATTGGGATTGCCATCTCTCGGGGAGAAGCAGCTCCGCTCGCTCAGAGTTGCAGACCGATCCATCAAAGTGCCCGAAAGCCTCAGGCCATGACAGGCTAGCAGATCTGATATCTAGCCTGTGGATGTGACTGAGCTACAATAATTCTCAGCCTCAAATAATTCCTCTCTAGAGGTAGGAATGGAAGCAGCTTGTGAGGTGGGAGGGTGGCTTGAAGAATCTTCCATTAGCGAGAACGACAGGGCACTAGTTTTGAAGGCAATGGTGACTTTGAGTTTCGGATCAAGCGGGACAGGTCTGATCTTGGGATCCAGATCTAGGTAAATTGTGACCCGGAGTATTTTCCTCTTTCTCTCCTCGACCTCATCAATCTGGCGTCGAAAGTGATCTCGGATATCTTCTTGTTCGCACCTTTCTTGGTGCTCGCATATCAGGCGCTGGTTCTGAGTGAAAGGAGATTCTGGACTGGGAGTTGATGGAGAATAAGGGACTGTGAGCTCTGACCCCCACCGATTCTTAGAGTTCTGCGACATCTAAAAAGAAAGAAAAGGGTGAGGGCTAGGCATAAAAGAGATCACAGAAAATGTAGTTTTGGTGACTCGAGCTCGAAAGTCTGAGATCATGAATATACCTCAATCGAGACTGAAGTATCGAAAGGGTAGGATGAGTTCGAAGATGAGCCCCGAACTATTGTAAGGTTCGGGCTTCGAGCATGTACTCAACACAAGAGTGGGGAGGAGGAGATTCATTTTAAGGATCCCAGATTTTCAAGGATAAATCTGACAGTTACCCAAAAAGGTGATAATTTTGGGATTTGTGAAGCCCTAAATCAAAAGCCATATTTCTTGGCTTCCACGACACACTACCCTTAATCTGAAAATACCCTATTTTTCCATTTTTTGCACTAAATCTAGGTTTGAGAACCATGATGTCAAAAATTTTGAATCAAAAGTTTGTGTAATATCAGATAAATTATTGTGCAATAGTTAGAAATGGGAACTAGTAAACACAATTATACAGCAAATAAGAACGTAAAAATGCTTGAAAAACAAAGAACGATAAGTCAAGAATTGAAACTTACACTCAAAAGCTTGCGGATATAGAGAAATCGTTGACTGGATTATCGATTGCAGGAATGACTTCACGAATTCGAAAGTGCTAGAATTATTTTGTTTCTTCGGCTTGGAGAACATGCAAAAAAGAGGAAGAGAGATCTGGTTCGTTTTCTTCTCTCTGAAAATTGGAATGTAAAAGTGAGGAAGATGAAGATGACACGACTATATATATGTCCCAGAGGGAGGTCAAAGGTCGAACAAATCAAGGCCTTTGGTTGGATTTTGTACTTGATCTAACGGACGGGTTGCAAATATGACAATGGCGGCAAAAAGCTGAGATACGAAAAGACGTAAGCAGATGAAAAAAGTACTCGAGTACTCTGACTGCGCAATCCATGGTTGACGTGTGTCCACACTCGAGTGTGGTGGGTGGCTCGGTTTTTGGAGGTAGCAGTTCAAAAGTTTCCTTCTCATAGGATTCAAACTAATACTATTGAGGGGACAAAATGTTACACCCAAATTTCGAGAATAGAAATTTTGATCTCGAAAGTTAGGCTCGTAAAGTGTAAGCTCAGAATAAGCAGGTTCGTCATAAACGACTTTAATGAAAATATCAAGAACGGTCTCGTTGTGCAGTAAGTGTGACAACATCAGAATTGGTGAGCTCGGAAACTACGTGGTCTCAGAGGTGTTCTGAGATTATATGTCAAGCTCGAAGCTACAATGACAGTGGTTCAACACTTGTATAAATTTCCCAATTCATTTCCTGCCATCAGACAAGATGGTTCGAGCTCGAGGATTTGTGAGCTCGAAAAGGATGATCTGAACAATGTTACTTGTTAAAAGTCGAGGCGAACCAAGGTAGCGAGCTCATGATGGTTGATCGATCTCGAAGGCATGTGAATTGAATGTTCAAGGTCGCGAGCTGAGTGTGAACGTATTTATTGTTATAAAATCCCTATATTTAAGGGATCGGTTGTAATCTGTTATTCAGTCCAAATATCATGGGATTTATATGCATACGTAGTAACTACACGCATTTAATTACATTTATTTAATTGATTTGTATAATAACTCCCAAAATATGAGGAGAGATGTGGAGCAATTCATTTGTAAGGAGAGAGAAATTCGTATGGAGAAGACTCTGTAAAATTGCTTCCAGAAAGCTTTGAGAGAATTCCATAAAGTGAATAACTCTATCTCGTGGACTACGTAGACTTTAATTGCTGAACCATATAAAACTCGTGCCTTTTATTATTTGTTTTTTCGGGTATTTTGTTTAATTGCTTTTCATTTTTAAGTTGACGAAAAACAGCATCAACAGTATTAAAACATAAACAATTATGCATTGTTTGATTAAAAAGAATTATTTTTTAGAAAATAATTAATAATGATAATAAAAAAAATAAGATAAATTTTAATAAACATTCTTTTTAAGCAAATAAAATATCTTGAGTAAATATTATACAATTAAGTAGTACGAGGTTATTGGTCATCAATTAATGTTCATAAATTTTTGCACTCAATTATTAAATTAATCACTATCACTCATCAATGATCACACAATTAACAAAATATAACCATCAATAATTGTAAATTGAGGTACCATTAAGTACTAACCCTTAATAAATTATTTTGAAAATGTTATATAATTCTTTTTTGTTTTGCTAATTTGTAGTGAGAATATTTAGGTTAATTTATTAAACTAATATATTTAGTAATAGTTAAAATATTAAAAGTAATGAGGGGATTAATATAAAATTAAAATATTAGTACCATAGGATACATTTCCCAATTTTTGGCAATTGTCTAACCGAATATAGAAAGACTAAATATGCTACGTGTCAAGCCTTGAGATATGTGTCATGCTTCAAGAAGAGTTAGACACCTCATAAACACGTATCCAAATCTTGCATCAACTCCTTACAAGACGGCAAAATGAGATCAAATACAAAGGCAATACCATGAACACACTGAATTCTCCAGCAAGACTGGTTGAGTTGAGGACTTTCACTCGGATCCTGCAAACATGAACACTTCAAGCGTAAAATACCTCTTACTCTTCTTTTTTTCCGTATATCCCTATGTTGTTCGAATGAAAACTCATGTTCTTTTATCGATCATTTATTTAATTATATATTTATATAAAAATATATTCTCTGTTTTTTGCAGGGAAAGGAGGCAAACCAAGGAACAACAGTTGACAAGGTGGACGCAGTGGATTACCAGACACCACCAGGAGAAGAAGGCAAAGAACCTACTAAGAAAGGCATAAATGCGGTTCACCTGACTCGAAAGGAACCCAATGCTGCAAGCGCTGGCGATGGCATCTTGGCTGGGGCAGCTGCTGCTGTGACAAAGACCCTTCAATCTGCGAAGGATATCATTTCCGGGACTGGCCAAGACCAGAAAATGACTGCATCCCAAGCTGCAAATTTATCTTTCGAGTGCTTGTACATTTTTATTTTTTTTTTTTTAAAAAATGTTGATTGAAGTGCAAATCTTATTTAACTTATCTAGAGGTTAGAGTGGTTTTTAGCTGTTTTAGGTTTTACGTTTCTTAAATTTCTCAAAAAAAATAAAATAAAATAGTCAAACATATGGAAAATTCATATCAAATTTACCTTCAAAATCTGTGACATTAAGAGAGGTTAGAAGACGGCGCAAGTAGGACAAATATACGTACATGTGAACGTTGTTGAAAATAAAGTGCTCACAATATGTATACGCATATCAATATTTTAAATAGTAATCTTTGCATTATATCCTATAAATATAATACAAACTTCTAGCAAAAAAAATGTAATATAAAACAAAAACAAAAAAAGAGAGGGGCAACGGGGCAATTTCAAATGCTTTGCATAATGATCATGAAAGTTCTTGTGGAGGTACTATTCCGTGTTTCATAACCACCACTTCTAATATACCAACAGGTCGAAAACTAGGAGTGCTCCTGCTTTTTAGTATGAAATCATAGTGAAATAATTAAAATCATAGTGAAAGGGAAATAACTAGAAAAAAAATAGAATGGTAATAAATTATAAAAGATTAAATGATAATACAGTAGAAGATTCTTATAATATTCATGATAAAGATATTTTAATAAATAAAATATAAGGATGTAAAGTTTTTAGTAAAATAGATTTAAAATCTTGTTTTTTCAAATAAAAATGTCAGAAGATAGTATTTCATAGATAACTTTTGTCTGCTTATAAAGATTAAGTATTTTATGAATTAAATTATTGTTTAGTATTTATTCATCATATTTTAGTATTTAGTAAAGATTATAAAGAACATAAGTATCATTTAAAATAAGTTTTTAAAAAATTCGAACAATATGGATTAATTATTAGCAAAAAATAAATAAAATTAGGAAAAGAATATATAAAAATTTTAGGATCCGAAATAGGAAAAAGAAAAATAATATTACAAGACCATATTAGTAAAAATATATTAGATTTTTCTGAAAATTTGAAGAACTAAAAAGTATTCAACAATTTCTTGGATTATTAAATTATGTCCGTTCATATATTAAGAATTTATCAAAATTACTTGGGTCATTATATAATAAAAACCTGTTGACGCGGTTTTTCGCTAATAGTGGATTAAGAAATCCGACAATAGAGATATTAGGCTTTTTGCTAAACTGTGATTAAACAAATGAAAGATATCACAAACACTCACACTTTTACATGGTTCAGTGGTTAAAATTCACCTAATCCACGAGACATTCTTATTAATCTCTTTAGGGCTCTAGGTGAAATTGTTCCTGACAATTTCAGCAGAGTTTTTGTCTATCAAGAATCGGTCCCTTTTTCTATCAATTCCCCTGGAATTTATAGAGGGTTTTCGTGGACAAGTTTGGGTAATCGCATACATAAATATGTTAAATAATAAATTCAGATAACCACTCATTTACATAGGGATATGATTGTCTATGGAATTTACATTTGTTATCTCGAGTAATAAATGTGTAATAAAATCTGGGCATTAATGAGCGTTTAAGAAATCTCTAAATCTTTTGGGATCACCTTGTTGTACGCTATGACCATAGCTACCCCCAGTGTACCATAGTGGTAGATAACACCCTTCATTTTAGATGTACCATTTTTTAGGAATACAGTACAAACCTTTTGTCATGGCCTTCCCTCCGTCAAGGTGTTTTTTCCTTGGGTATTAGGCAAGTCGTGCACGAGTCTAGTTCAGATGAGGAGCCTGAATCCCGTAGGTCCCAAACTATAATAATATTAGAGTCCCCCCCCCCCCCCCCCCCCCCCCCAACCCTCTTCCGATAGTGTAAGAGTTAGAGGTTTTACCCAGCCCAGTTCGTAATCCAGAACTGATCATAGTAGTTTCCTCATCTAGCTCGGAGGGTAGGATTCTTGCTCAATTATTGGCCTTGTATTACCCTGATTAATCATTTCTTGGATCTGAATTTTCTGCTTGTAACGCCCTACTACCTTAGAGCCGTTACTAAGTGAGTTTAAAATGAAAACTGTGCAACTAACTTACTCTACGAGGTTTTCAAAGCCAAAAGTGTGACTAAACAAAAGTTAAGGCTGTAATCTTTGAAAATGCTTAGTTTCATTGAAAACTTCAAGTATCAAACATCTGGGATCCCAAAAATAAGGTTTACAAAATATTTACAACTCAAAAATAGATTTACAATTGGTTAACCATCAAAAGAACAGGTTAATACAGCCATTTTTCAAAATGCCCCCGACCAAAGCAATCGGGCAGGCCAAACATGTACGCGCCGCCCCCACGCTCTCCATACTCATGGCTGGTTGACTTTCTCTTTGCCTTTACCTGCAACACAGAGCACCCGTGAGCCAAAGCTCAGCAAGAAAACTCACACAGTACATAGCATATGCATATTATATGAATAACATATAATCCACAGATAAACAGGAAGACCATCAGACTGAACAAACACGGCGATGCCGCCCCAGAAGCATTACCAAAGCCTGGGGTCTCGATCCTCACCGTAAGGATATCCCATGTATCCATTGGGTCCCACCCTAGCTATAAGCACTCCATGTGCTAAGTGTTAGTTCCGGCCCCACTTCCGTTCTCGGCCTTCGCCGCTCTCGGCCTTGCCTCTCTCGGCCTTAGCCGTTCATTTCACTATAATCACACATATAGTACAACTCGAAATAATCATTCAAACATATAGTAATTCAGTTAAGGTTATACCCTAGCATGTAATACAATCTAGGGCCATGCCCTGCAATAACACTATGGGCCCATGCCCTGTTCTCAGGTGCTACAGTTTTCTTACCTTTCAATTCGTTAGCTTTGATCACTTGACTCCTTGAGCACGATCCCACTCGAGCCCTAGCGCTCACCTAAACACAACCATAGGTCAAAGTCATCACCAAACCTCACGTCCAAAACCTAGCCTCGGGACCAATCCCGAGCCCCCCGGGAAGTCCTAGTTCCACAAAACAAGGTGGTGGAATCGAACCCCGAACCCTAGGTCAAAACCCTCAAAAATAACCCAAAAACCCATTTCTGGGAACAGGGCAGCGCTACAACGCTCTCAGGAGGGCGCTATAGCGCTACAAGCAGAACCAAAATCCCCCAGAAACAGGGCCTAGCGCTACAACACCCAAAGACTAGCGTTGTTGCACTAGTTGCAGACAGGCAACTCCCAATTTCCTTAATCTGTGATTTCCTTCAACCAATTCAACCCCAAACTTGTCCAAATCTTTACCAAACCCAAAAACAAACTTATTAACACATCCCACTCATCCCAAGCATCCCAAATACTCAAAACCCAAGCACATGAATTCTAAATCTCAAAATCTACCATAATTAACCCTAAACCTAGAAATTCAGTCAAACATCAAAGTTAAAGGCTTAGAATTCATACCGTTGATGGAAATTCGTCCTTGAGTTAAATCCTAGACCTCCTTAGCTTGCTCCTTCTCAACCTTGGCTTGAATTCCCCTAAAGTTCCCATCAATTCAGCTTAGTTACACAGCTCAAACCAGTCAAACCCTAAAACTAAAACTTCTAAAAAACTTACCTCAATTATTGATGTGTTCTTGCTAATCCCTTGCCGATTCTTCAAGTCTAACTTAAGATCCCTGATGCTCGGCCTAACCTAGCTCTCCACTGAGCTTTGCTCCAAGAAAAATGAAGAGAAATGGTGGGAGAACCACAAACCGCCCCTTTTGAACAAAACTACTCTGTTTTCTCTCTTTTTCTTTTTCTTCCTTTTTCTTTCTTGTCCGCAGCCTTCTAACTCTTTCTACCAATCCCACTAAGTATAAAGCTTCAATTAACTTATCTCTAAGAAGCCTAATGACCAAAATGCCCTCCCTATTAATTTTAAACCCTTTTGTCCATGTAGGGCCATTTTAGTCATTTTACCCAATTCCCGCTAATTCCTCGAGTGTCTCTAATAATTTCCCGCTTGCTTCCCAATACCTGATTAGTCACCAAATATATATTCCTCATCTTCAAAATTATCCTCAATATATTCTCTAAATTCCCATTTATACCACCCCCCCCCCCCCCCCAGGCTTGACCCAAGCCGGGTATAAATTCCCGCCTTGACTTTTTCGCTAATTTGCTCTCTCTAGGATCGTCTCGAGTCACAGGTCACAATAATAAATACAGTTATGCCCAAAATGGCCAAAATTACAATTATGCCCTTCTAACACAATCAGGGCCTACATGCATACTAATACACATAGTCATGCATCTCAAATAGTCAAATAGTCATATAACATGCTTTAAATCATAATCATGCATTTTACTCATTAAAGTCACACATAAATCTCATTATGCCCTCTAGGCACACTAATCAAGGCCCTTAAGCCTTATTAGCGAATTTGGGTCGCTACAACTATCCCCTCCTAATGAAAATTTCGTCCTCGAAATTTACCTAAACAACTCGGGATACCGCTTCCGCATATCCGACTCCAGCTCCCACGTCGCCTCTTCAACCTTGCTATTCCTCCACAATATTTTAACCAAGGCAATGGTCTTGTTCCACAAGACTTTGTCCTTTCTATCAAGGATCTGAACAGGCTTTTCCTCGTATGATAAATCCTTATCCAACTCCAAGTTCTCATAGCTCAACACATGAGTAGTATCCGATACATACTTCCGGAGCATGGATACATGAAACACGTCATGAACCCCTGATAGAGCTGGAGGCATTGCTAACCTGTAAGCCACCTCTCCAACTCGTTCTAGAACCTCGAAGGGGCCAACAAATCTGGGACTCAACTTGCCCCGGACGCCGAATTGTTTCACTCTTCTCAGGGGTGAAACCCTGAGGAATACATGATCACCGACCTGAAATTCCACGCTCCTGCGTCTCAGGTCTGAATAACTCTTCTAGCGACTCTGGGAGGCGAGCATACAAGCTCTAATCTTCTCAATTGCCTCATTGGTCCTCTGAACCATCTCATGACCTAAATATTTCTCTCACCTGCCTCATCCCAGTGTATCGGTGATCTGCACTTTCTTCCATACAGCATCTCATACGGAGCCACTCCGATAGTCGCCTGATAACTATTATTGTACGAGAACTCAATCAGAGGGAGATACCTACTCCATGATCCCCCAAAATCCAACACACAAGCTCGCAACATATCCTCCAGTATCTTAATCATCCTCTCAGACTGTCCATCTGTCTGAGGATGATAAGCGGTACTAAACCGTAGCTGTGTGCCCATTGCTTTCTGTAGGCTCTCCCAAAACTTGGAGGTGAAGGTGGGGTCTCTGTCGGATACTATCGACCTCGGAGCCCCATGAAGTCGAACAATCTCCTTCACATATATCTCAGCATGCTGCTCCACAGTATAAGTTGTCCTCACAGGTAAGAAGTGGGCGGACTTAGTATACCTGTCCACAATCACCCATACCGAGTCATGCTGACCCACGGTCTTCGGCAATCCAACCACAAAGTCCATGGAAATTGTAACGACCCAGATTTTCAAGACTCGATAATGCGGAAATATAAATGTTTTCATTTAACAAAATGTCTCAAAAACCCATATAAAAAAAACTTTTTAAAAAGTCGTATGGCCATACTTAACATTTAGTTACAAACATATTTTATAAAGAGTAGAGTGAGCTTTGTTTAGGAAAATTACACAACATTTCCAAAAATAAAATGGCTTCCCAAAAGGTCGGTCCACATGTACATTTGCAAGGAAGACTCCAGCGCTCACTGCTCTGCCTTGCCCTTGCACTTACCTACAACATGAAACAACTAGGTAAGCGAAAACGCTTAGTAAGATCAACTTTCAAACAAAGCATGTAGAGAATTAGGGTTCCGGACCCATCCGGACCCTACACAATCAATTTCAAGAACGCTAAAGCATCCTGGCAAACTTATGGTCATGCCTGATAACCAAGGATAAATTAATTCATATCTAGATAAAAATCCTGCACTCAGAAAAATCCCAGAACAAGCAGATATATTATATCACAACTATATCTTATCAACAAATATATCCCTGCACTCAGAAAATCCCAGAGCAAGCAGATATATTATATCACAACTATATCTTATCAACAATTATATCCCTGCACTCAGAAAATCCCAGAGCAAGCAGATATATTATATCACCATATAATTCGAGACCAACGCTCGGCAATTTCCAACAATTCAGACGTAACGCGCCCTCCAACATAATTGCTAATCTATAAAAGAGAACCGAGTCTCCACACTAAGATCTAGCCAATAAATATTCTCATCAAGGGTAACTATCGTGTTACCTAGGGCATCGCTACTTATCCAAGAGCGTAATCCAATTTACACGGTTTTACGGAGACTTCTATGTTAATCAGTGGTGCTGGTGAGCAGCTGCCCCTAGGGTGTTCAACCTCACTCTATCTTGGCAACCCCTAGTATCTCTAGGCACTCTCACGGAATGGCCAATATTCACGGCTGCTATCCGGGAATAACTTATCAGAGCACTTGCTCGGATTCTAACCGTCCAATGATTAAGTAAGCATGAGGACCCCTAGGTCCCATTTATCTTGGCGCCCCTAGGTTTAACCAGCTTATCCTCATCTCATGGCCACTCGTCGCGGTAATGAACCGGACATAAATAAAATCAAGCAGTGTGACGGGGATCAACCGTCTAGGATATGACGGACTTCTACCGTTCATATTTTCTAAATCAGCACTCACTAGACTAACGTCTCTAAGCAACTTTCTATGACAGCCTATATATGTGCATGTATCCCTATACTAACATACAAGACAATAATCATTTCATGTTGCAGCCATACAATATAAGTTGACTTACTTGGAGTCCTTAGCGCTCAGCAAGTTTTCACCCTCCAACGTTCAGTCCAGTTACGCTTAGCCAATACTGTAGTTATCCATACAGTATACTCGGATTAATTATGGCACTAATAATTCATTATTATTATTTTGGGCAGTTTGGTCATTTTAATAAAAGTCATTTGTAAGGATTTATAATCCTTATTTGGTTTTAAACCTATTAAGGAAAGTTATACAAAATATTCGAGACTAAACCCTAAGTCTCGGGGAGACCTATCCTAAGGTCTCGATACCTAGGCTCGGGTATCACAATGGTATTTCCCCACAACCCGCTAAAAATCTTACTCTTTCAAGGTATCACTATTAACCCGCACTTTCGACTAGTCGGTTAAAATATGTAAGATTTTAGCCGGTATTATATCCAGAAAATACAAATAAATTCCTTAATTATTTTTAAAGAAAATAAACTCTTTAAATTTTCCTTTTATTTTTCTTAAGGTTTTAATATCTAAAAACCGTTTTAAGAAAATTGCCTAATTTGTCTTAATTAGGAAAACCGTTATAAATTTCTCATCTTGACTAATTAATTTTCCCAAAAGCAATTAATCAATTTTACTTACTAGAAAAATAATTCATTTAAACTCAAAGGGGTAATTTTAGTGAAAATATGATTTCAAGAATTACCAATTTATATCTTGAAATAAACAAAATTTTACTTTTTACCTTATGTTCCAAAATCTCATTTTTACACTAAGTGTGAAAAACCTATTTTTCACATTTTTAACTACATACTTCGTTAGTTCATAACTTGAAATTTACTTACCCAATTGTTACCAAAATTTCCCAATTCCATTTTTGTTATGCCATTTAGGTCTTTGTAAAATCTTAGGTCAAAATGAGCATCTTTGATTGGTGAAATCATTTTCCAACAATGAGGTAAAAATGACCTTATTTTCAAGTCCTTATTTTTTCCAAACTTTGACAGTTAATAACTTTCAAACCGTTCAATATTTTCTTACCAAATTTTACAGTGGACTAATAGGTTATGCCAGAAATATGTCCACAAAAGTTTAGAAAAAACTGGGTTCATTTGCCCTATACAGTGGCTGTCCAAACTTGGTTCCGAAAATGAGAATACGAAAAAACAGTTTTTTTTACCTAAACTTTGAAATAGCATAACTTACTCATTTCTAAACATTTTTTAGTGTTTCAAAAGCTCAATTTTATGTACTCAATCTCAACAACATAACAGTACAATTTAATTTCACAAAAACAATATACAGTGGCTACTTGACCCCTTGGAAGTCACAGCTTAAAACATGTTTTGTTTTAGGGTATCCTACAAAACCCTTGGGGGTTTTGGTTCCCATTTTCAAAAATCAATACACATGCATCATAAAAATTATTAAACAACTACCATAACCTTATTACATCATCAACAAGAAACTCTAAGCATTAGATATACAAAATAATGCTTAAAACTAAAAACCCTACAACAAACTCATCAAAAGTAAACTTTTTACCTCTTTGGTGTTCTTGCTTAAGGTTTGGATCTTCCTATAAGCTTTGACTCCTTCAAAACCTTTCAAAAACCCTAACAAACTTCCCCCAACAACATAGTCAATTAGCTATTTGAAACTCTATGCTTAAAACTTTACAAAAGCCTAGATTAGTGAAAGTTTACCTTAGGGAAAATACTTCCTAGACCAAGACTTAGCCTCAAAGTTTCCTTGGTGTTCTTGGGCTTGAAAAATGGAGAGAACACTTTGAGAGGTCTTCAAAAAAGATGATAGTGAATGAGAGATGGAGAGTGATCGGTTCTTAGTGTGGGAATTGCTCACAATACTCTTCAAAATATCACAAGGTACTTGAGTGCTTTTCTACCCACTTGCCCACTTGACCTCTTAATTAAATGGCATTTAATTTTATAAAATTTGGGTTCACAACACTCTAAAACACCACATGGCCGGCCACTCTTTGCTACATATATGATCATTTCATTTTTTTTTTTTTTTTAATAAAGGTTAAAAAAAAGGTTTCATAAGAAGAAAAGTCCAAATTGGCTTTTGACACCTTTTTCACTCTTATTAAGCTTTAATCACCAAACTTAACATTAATTAATTAAATTAAATGTCTCTCACATTTAATTTAATTAATCACATAATAAAATTTAACCTAAGGTCCATTCATGGAATAAAATTCCCCATTTCGGTAGAATTAGGCATTTAACACAAAATGCCCTAAAATTTCCATTTTCTTTTAGGTTTATTATTTTTGACCAAACTTTAACTTTTATGAATGTATTTTATGCTCAAAATATAATTGCCATGATTTTTCGTTTTATTTTCCGAGATTTTTACCCGATCAGGGTTTTTGTGTCGGTCCAGGACCGAAAGTCTTATCTTGACTTTTAAAATCACAAAATTCATATTTTCGCTAGCAATAACTCATGGAATACTTACAAACAAAATATAATATTATTTAAAATAATATTCTTAACCCGGGGGAAAAATACCGACCCGAGTCGTTTAAAGGTACCCGAAAACGTAGGACGTTACAGAAATATCCTCCCATTTCCACTCGGGAATCCCTAGAGGCTGCAATAACCCTGCTGGCCTCTGATGTTCAGCCTTAATCTGTTGAGAGGTTAAGCATCTGTCCACATAGTCCACCACATCCCTCTTCATGCCTGACCACCAGTACAAAACTTTTAAGTCATGGTACATCTTCGTAGTACCTGGGTGCAAAGAGTAGGGAGTGGTATGAAACTCATCCAGAATCTCTCGCCGAATATCTGGATCAATCGAAACACAAATCCGTCCTTTATACTTCAATAAACTCATCTCTGAGATAGAGAAGTCCTTAGTCATTCCAGTTAGGACATTCTCTCTACGTTCAACTAACTGGGGATCCATTCCCTGTGCTTCCTTAATCCTCTCAAGGAGCGTTGACTGAAGAGTAATGTTGGCTAACCTACCAACCACTAACTCTATACCTGCTCTGGTCATCTCTTCAGCTAATCTGTCAGATATCTGCCTCGAACTATACAGCTGTCCTGGGCCCCTCCGGCTCAATGCATCAGCCACTACATTAGCCTTCCCAGGATGGTATAGGATATCACAATCGTAATCCTTTACCAACTCTAGCCACCACCTTTGGCGCATATTCAAGTCCTTCTGGGTAAAGAAATACTTTAAACTTTTGTGATCAGTGTATAACTCGCACCTTTCACCATACAGATAGTGTCTCCAAACCTTAAGTGTGAATACCACTGCAGCTAACTCCAGATCATGTGTGGGATAACTCTGCTCGTACTCCTTTAATTGCCTTAATGCATAAGCTATCACTTTCCCAGCCTGCATCAACACACATCCCAGACCCTGTCTAGAAGCGTCACAGTAGACCACAAACTTCTCATTATCTGTCGGCAGGCTCAGCACTGGTGCAGTAATCAATCGTTGCTTCAACTCTTTAAAGTTGTTCTCACATCGATCTGTCCACACATACTTGGTCTTCTTTCTTATCAACTCTGTCAATGGAGTAGCAATTCTGGAGAACTCCTCTACAAACCGCCGGTAGTAACCTGCTAACCCAAGGAAACTTCTAACCTCAGGAACACTGCTCGGTCTAGGCCAATCTCTCACTGCTTCTATCTTGCTTGGGTTGACCAGTAACCCATCCTTACTGATAATATGGCCCAGAAATGTAACTTGCGACAACCAGAACTCGCACTTGCTAAACTTAGCATATAACTTATGCTCTCTCAGCCACTGCAACACCAGGCGCAGATGACGCTCATGCTCTATCTCTGACTGGGAGTACACTAGGATATCATCAATAAATACAATCACAAACTTATCCAGATAATCTTTGAAAATTATGTTCATCAAGTCCATAAAAGCTGCTGGGGCATTGGTTAATCCAAAGGACATAACCAGAAATTCATAATGCCCATACCGTGTCCGAAAAGTAGTCTTTGGTACGTCCTCTTCTTTGATCCTCAACTGATAATAACCTGATCGGAGATCAATCTTTGAAAACACGATACTCCCCTGTAGCTGATCAAATAAATCGTCGATCCTAGGCAATGGATACTTGTTCTTGATGGTCAACTTATTCAACTCCCTGTAGTCAATGCACATCCTGAGCGATCCATCCTTTTTCTTAACAAATAACACTGGAGCACCCCATGGCGAGAAACTCGGTCTGATAAACCCCAAATCCAGTACCTCCTGTAACTGAATCTTCAATTCCTTTAACTCTGCCGGAGCCATTCTGTAAGGTTCCTTGGACACTGGCTCTGCTCCCGGAACCAACTCTTTGATGAACTCAATCTCCCACTGCGGCGGCAATCCTAGCAGATCTGCTGGAAACAAGTCTGAAAACTCACAGACCACTCTGGTTTCATTCGGTCCCACTGCCACCACCTTAGAGGAATCTACAACACTCGCTAGGAATCCTATGCAACCTTCCTGCATCAGGTCTCTAGCCTTTAGTGCTGAGATCATAGGCACCCACGGTCCATTCACCGTCCCCACAAACACAAAGGGTGCCTCGCCTTCTGGTTCAAAAGTCACCATTCGTCGCTTACAGTCAATTGTTGCTCCATACCTCGTTAACCAATCCATCCCTAGTATCATGTCAAAATCGTCCATATCTAGTTCAACCAGGTCAACAAACAATTCCCTACCGTCTATTACTACTGGTAATGCTCTAACCTATCTCCTAGAGACTACCAGTTCTCCTGTTGGCAATAAAGTCTGAAAACCCCTAGCATACAAAATACTAGGTCTACAAAGATGATCAATCACCCTAGCAGATACAAATGAGTGAGTAGCCCCAGAATCAATCAATGCAGTATACAAAGAACCAGCGCTAAAAATCTGACCTGTCACAATTAAGGGACTAGCCTCCGCCTCAGTCTAAGAGTCAAAGTGAATACCCTAGCAGGAGTGATGTTGTCTCCCTGCTTTGGCTCCTCTTTCTTAGCTTGTGGGCAGTCTTTCTTCAGATGATTAGTGCTCCCACAAATAAAACATGCCCTGGTCCGGCACTCACCCTGATGTCGTCACCTGCATCGAGGACACACCGGAAAGCTTCTCCAGTTGTCATTTCCGCCTTGACGGCCACTAATAGAACCGCGTACCCTCCTATCAGAACCATAAGGAACAAATGAATCTATAACTCTTCTTTTCTGCTCACTGGGACCACTGCCCCGACTAGGCCCAGAAGAAGGAGGCACCGTCCTCCTGGTATCGCGCCTAGCAGCGCTATCCTTCCATATCTGATCCTTAGCCCTCTCTGCAGTAAGGGCTTTATCCACTACCTGAGCATAGGTGGTAGTCTCCAGGTTTAAAGTAATACTCACATCACAGGCGATCATCACATTCAATCCCCGTATAAACCTATCTCTCCTGGCCGCATCAGTCGGCACTAAGTCTGGCGCAAACTTCGCCAATCTGTCAAATCTCAGGGCGTACTCAGTGACTGATAACCTGTTCTGAGTCAGGTTGATAAACTCATCAACCTTCGCAGCTCGAACTGCTACACTGTAATATTTCTCATTAAAAATGCTCTTAAATTCTTCCCAAGTCATAGTTGCAGTATTCCTTCGCTGCCTCACTACATCCCACCAAATTCGTGCATCATCTCTAAGCATATAGCTGGCACAATCAACCCTTTCCTTTCCTTCAACCCTCATGAAATCCAAGATTAAGGAAATCATATTCATCCAATGCTCGGCCCGCAGTGGGTCTGATCCACCCTCAAAGGTAGGAGGTTGCTGTTTTCTGAATCTTTCGTACAGAGGTTCCAACCTGTTCTCAACCACAGGCTGAACCGGAGCTGGTGCTACACTCTGCTGTAGTGGTAAACCGGCGACTTGTGGAGGAGCCTGCTGCCTTAACTGACTAAGTTCTTCCTCTGTTTTCTTCAATCTAGCCTCCATTTCGGCTAATATCTACTGCCAGTTTTGAGGAGCAGGTGGAGGGTCCTGACCCTGATTGTCATCCTCGGCCCGATTGCCGTGGAGTCTAGATGATTGCCGAGGCATTACAACTAAATGCCTGCAATCAGTGACACCGCTCATCAGGCATGATAACAAGATCCAATTCCACCTTTCAATCTCAACAACAAACCAAGATCAACAATCCAAGTAACATACAGATAGCATATAGCACACAACGGGCCTTGCCCTGGCATCATGCATATGTTATTTCATTCATCATGCTCATTATAATCTAACCAGGCAAACAAGGCATTCAAACACATATTCAAATATATTAATCAACCATACCAATCAACCCTGAGTCGAGCTTTTCAATGGCAGCGTGCATACATGTTCGGTCAATCTCCATAACCAATAAACCTTGGCTCGCTCTGATACCAAGTTGTAACGCCCTACTACCTTAGAGTCGTTACTAAGTGAGTTTAAAAGGAAAATTGTGCAACTAACTTACTCTACGAGGTTTTCAAAGCCAAAAGTGTGACTAAACAAAAGTTAAGGCTGTAATCTTTGAAAATGCTTAGTTTCATTGAAAACTTCAAGTATCAAACATCTGGGATCCCAAAAATATGGTTTACAAAATATTTACAACTCAAAAATAGATTTACAATTGGTTAACCATCAAAAGAACAGGTTAATACAGCCATTTTTCAAAATGCCCCCGACCAAAGCAATCGGGCAGGCCAAACATGTACGCGCCGCCCCCACGCTCTCCATACTCATGGCTGGTTGACTTTCTCTTTGCCTTTACCTGCAACGCAGAGCACCCGTGAGCCAAAGTTCAACAAGAAAACTCACACAGTACATAACATATGCATATTATATGATTAACATATAATCCACAGATAAATAGGAAGACCATCAGAATGAACAAACACGGCTATGCCGCCCCAGAAGCATTACCAAAGCTTGGGGTCTCGGTCCTCACCGTAAGGATATCCCATGTATCCATTGGGTCCCACCTTGGCTATAAGCACTCCATGTGCTAAGTGTTACTTCCGGCCCCACTGCTGTTCTCGGCCTTCGCCGCTCTCGGCCTTAGCCGTTCATTTAACTATAATCACACATATAGTACAACTCAAAATAATCATTCAAACATATAGTAATTCAGTTAAGGTTATACCCTAGCATGTAATACAATCTAGGGCCATGCCCTGCAATAACACTATGGGCCCATGCCCTGTTCTCGGGTGCTACAGTTTTCTTACCTTTCAATTCGATAGCTTTGATCACTTGACTCCTTGAGCACGATCCCACTCGAGCCCTAGCGCTCACCTAAACACAACCATAGGTCAAAGTCATCACCAAACCTCAAGTCCAAAACCTAGCCTCAGGACCAATCCCGAGCCCCCCGGGAAGTCCTAGTTCCACAAAACAAGGTGGTGGAATCGAACCCCGAACCCTAGGTCAAAACCCTCAAAAATAACCCAAAAACCCCTTTCTGGGAACAGGGCAGCGCTACAACGCTCTCAGGAGGGCGCTATAGCGCTACAAGCAGAACCGAAATCCCCCAGAAACAGGGCCTAGTGCTACAGCGCCCAAAGACTAGCGTTGTAGCGCTAGTTGCAGACAGGCAACTCCCAATTTCCTTAATCTGTGATTTCCTTCAACCAATTCAACCCCAAACTTGTCCAAATCTTTACCAAACCCAAAAACAAACTTATTAACACATCCCACTCATCCCAAGCATCCCAAGTACTCAAAACCCAAGCACATGCATCCTAAATCTCAAAATCTACCATAATTAACCCTAAACCCAGAAATTCAGTCAAACATCAAAGTTAAAGGCTTAGAATTCATACCGTTGATGGAAATTCGTCCTTGAGTTAAATCCTAGACCTCCTTAGCTTGCTCCTTCTCAACCTTGGCTTGAATTCCCCTAAATTTCCCATCAATTCAGCTTAGTTACACAGCTCAAACCAGTCAAACCCTAAAACTGAAACTTCTAAAAAACTTACCTCAATTATTGATGTGTTCTTGCTAATCCCTTGCCGATTCTTCAAGTCTAACTTAGGATCCCTGATGCTCGGCCTAACCTAGCTCTCCACTGAGCTTTGCTCCAAGAAAAATGAAGAGAAACGGTGGGAGAACCACAAACCGCCCCTTTTGAACAAAACTACTTTGTTTTCTCTCTTTTTCTTTTTCTTCCTTTTTCTTTCTTTTCCACAGCCTTATAACTCTTTCTACCAATCCCACTAAGTATAAAGCTTCAATTAACTTATCTCTAAGAAGCCTAATGACCAAAATGCCCTCCCTATTAATTCTAAACCATTTTTTCCATGTAGGGCCATTTTAGTCATTTTACCCAATTCCCGCTAATTCCTCGAGTGTCTCTGATAATTTCCCGCTTGCTTCCCAATACCTTATTAGTCACCAAATATATATTCCTCATCTTCAAAATTATCCTCAATATATTCTCTAAATTCCCATTTATACCCCCCCCCCAGGCTTGACCCAAGCCGGGTATAAATTCCCGCCTTGACTTTTTCGCTAATTTGCTCTCTCTAGGATCGTCTCGAGTCACAGGTCACAATAATCAATACAGTTATGCCCAAAATGGCCAAAATTACAATTATGCCCTTCTAACACAATCAGGGCCTACATGCATACTAATACACATAGTCATGCATCTCAAATAGTCAAATAGTCATATAACATGCTTTAAATCATAATCATGCATTTCACTCATTAAAGTCACACATAAATCACATTATTCCCTCCAGGCACACTAATCAAGGCCCTTAAGCCTTATTAGCGAATTTGGGTCGCTACACTGCTAGTCCTTTTGCATGCGGAGATATGGACCTGAAGGGCGCCTTCAAATCTTGTGGGGGTGGGATTGGACCCGTCGTCAAGAAGGCGAGAATATCAAAGAAAAGCACCTCCAGAGCCGGAGTTGCCACCGGATCTCCTGAAAAGGATAAAGGTGCCAACTCCACTCAAAATCAATAGCAGCAATGTAACGCCCTACTACCTTAGGGCCGCTACTTAGTGAGTTTAAGACAGAAATCGTGCTTTTGACTGACTCTAGGTGGTTTCTAAAACCAAAAGTGTGAATAAATCAAAGTTTAAGGCTGTACTCTTTTAAAATGTTTAACTTCATTGAAAGCGTTAAGTATAAAACATCTGGGATCCCAAAACAAGGTTTACAAAATATTTCCAATTCGAAAATAGATTTACACTTGATCAACTATCAAAAGAATGGTAAGTACAGCCATATACAAAAATGCCCCCAACCAAAGCAGTCGGGCAGGCCGAACATGTACGCGTCGCCCCCACGCTCTCCATACTCATGGCCGGTTGACTGACTCCTTGCTTTTACCTGCCACACGGAGCACCCGTGAGCTGAAGCCCAGCAAGAAAACCCAAATAGTACATAACATATGCAAATAATATAGCTGGCATAATTTACTGATAAATAGGAAAACCATCAGATTAAACAAGCACGGCCATGCCGCCCCAGAGGCCTTACCAAAGCTTGGGGTCTCGGTCCCCACCGTAGGATAACTCAGGTATCCCTTGGGCCCCACCCTGGCTATAGCATCCCATGTGCTGAGTGTTACTTCCTACCCCAAGGCCGTACCCGGCCTTCGCCGCTCTCGGCCTTAGCCGTTCATTTCATTACAATCGCACGTATAATACATTTCAAGATAATCATTCAAGCATATAATAATTCATCTAAAGTTAAACAATTGCACATAACACAACCTAGGGCCATGCCCTGCAATCACACAGTGGGCCCATGCCCTATTCTCGGGTGTTACGGTTTTCTTACCTGTATCCCGAGCTTTCCTAATGCACCAAGGTCACAAGCACGGTCCTCTAGCACGAGCCTTTCCAAAATCCTAGTCACAACACACATAAAACACTTTTAATACTAACCAAACCCAAAACCACTTCCCGGGACCAATCCCGCACTCTCGGGACTCCCAAATTCCTAAAACAAATCATTGGAAACATCCCCCGAACCCTCGGAGCAAAAGCTCAAATTTGTAAAATTTCAAGTCCTGAAAAAGGCGTAGCGCCGCAGCGCTACCCGCAAGGGCCGCGGCGCCCAGAGAAGTCAGAAAGCCCCCTGACTGTAACCAGCCTCGCGCCGCGGCGCCCAAGAACAGGGCCGCGGCGCGCCCTTGCGAACCCAAAATTTCTGGGTTTCTCTCCTTCAATTCCTTCATCCAAAATACCTCCAAACCAGCCCAAACACATATCTCAACCCCAAAACTCAATTCCAAACTTCACATGAACCATCTAACAACCTATAGATGCTAGAATCAAGAGCAAAACACCATCACACCCAAAAATCCACCCCCTTGATTCTAAATTCAGCAACCTAAACCAAAACTTTAAAAAAAATGCTTACTTATGCTTTAAATTCCTCAAATCAAAACAGAAACCAAACTTAAATGTGTAAAAGATCCTTACCACAAATGGAGAATCCACCCAAGGCTTCCTTGATCTCCTCCTAGACTCCCACTTCAGCCCATTCTCTTCTTCTTCTTGCCCTAACCCTTCTTTCTTCTTCTTTCTCTTCTCTTCCAATTTTATCAAAACACCCAAATGCCCAATGCCCAAACCGTGCCCCCCTATAACCCAACTGAAAGTTGTCTATTACCCTTGCCAAAAGACCAATTTACCCTTTCCTAATAACCCTTCCTAACTAAACCTTCAAGGGCACTTAAGTCCTTTCACTTCTATTTCATTTCTACCATTTTCTATCTAAAACTTGTTACTCACAGCAGTTACAAATGGTTACCCAGGTTACTCAATTGCCAGTAACTATAACCCCTCATTCACAACTCACCCTATAAGATTCCCAAAGTACCCCTAGGCTCCTCCCGAGCCAGGTACAAAATCCCATTGTGACTTTTAGACTAAATAGCTCACTAGGACCGTCTCGCCGCGTGCATCACGATAAAAACTCCACACACACATGTGCAAATCACATAATACAATTATCACAGTTATGCCCTAAAATGGCCAGATTACAATTATGCTCTTTTTAAGACAATCAGGTCTACATGCATACTAATTCTCATAGTCATGCATCTCAAATAATCAAATAGTCATATAACGCGCATTAAATCATAATCATGCATAAAACTCGTTAAAGACACACACAGAATCCCATTATGCCCTCCAGGCACACTACTCAAGGCCCTTAAGCCTTAATAGTGAATTTGGGGTCGTTACAAGCAAATACAACTGCCAGCTTAAGTAATTGCAGTTACCATTCATGAGGCTCCTCATCCTCGTGAACCTACTTTGGTTCCTCAAGTTGTTCGGGGCGAACCCCATCTGTGCAGCTCCCAGTTAAGCCACTCAAGGTTGCAAGGATCCTAGAAGCGCTTTGAGGGCCCCTCCATGACATGGAAAACCACATGGTGGGTCATCCCAACCAAGTGAACGTCAAGGACCTGAGGGCCATAGAGGAGTGTTCCCCAGGGGACGCCCTGGAGTCAGCCTTGGGGATGAACCAAACTGTGAGTTATCCTTCTTCCTCCTATATTATTTCCCTTTTTGTTTTTACTTTCGTGAGCTAATCCTGTCAATCATTTTTCTTTTGCAGTCTTGTTTAGCTCAAATCTGTGGCATCGCCTAGTTCTGAGCTCAAAGAGATGAACTCAAGGCTGCTCTGGCTGCATCCCATGACAACGATCGAATAGTTAAGGACCAGGTTATTGAGGTGAGCCAGCGACGAGACTAGCTATAGGTCGAGTTCGATAGCCTCAACCAGAAACTTGAGAAAGTCGATGTGCTAAAAAATAAGCTGTCCGAGGTCAAAGTCAAAGCCAAGGAGGATGTCGAGAAAGCAAAGTAGGATGTCGAGCAGGCAAAGCTGGGTGTTGCTGAAGCAACGAACGCCCTAGAGGAGATGTTTTATCGGTGCTGGGCATACAACCAGGAAGGGGATTTCTCCTTTCTGAATGCGGAGCTTTGGGGACATTATCTTGCTAAGTTCCAAAGCCGACTCTCGCAAGAGCCCTTCGAGACCATGGAGGCTTTTGGAGTTGCCGAGGGGGGTGACGATGAGGTGACATCACAAGGGCAAGTTACCAGAGCTCAGTGATGTTTAGAGCACCCTCATCTCTTTTTTTTGGGTTTTTTTTTATATCCCTTACAACTATGCTTTCACAAGCTGAAACAATCGCCTTGGAGCTTAGTTCGAGGTTATTTCTCCTCGTGATATTCATATAAATGTTTAGTACATGTTCATTACTTTATGATCTATTTTTGTTTCCCTTAATCTATTGTCTTTCTATGCTTATGAATTTTAAGTCCTTACACACTCGCAATCGTAGGAATTATCTTTAGATCGAGATTGATTTTCGATGGCTTGACCAATTAATTCTAGACATTCCCATTGTCACGTACGGTAGACGAATCTCCCTTGTGCTAAGTATAACTCAAATCATCATGGCGAACTGGATATCCTCTTTGTGAATTCAAATGATCAAGCAGGTCATGATGTGGGCCGGAACGAAGACTTTGTGCGAAGCTCAAGTGATTCCTCAGGTCGCTTTCATGCCTGTCTCTATGTTGGCTCTCCGTCTAGTAACTTCCATTAGCAAAGCTTACAGCTCGTGGATGGGATCGAGGATCTGGATTATTAGCGTGAGATCGTGGGATATTAATGTCCTCTGAGGGGGGAGGATTTCTCTTGCTATCGCCTCAATCTGGACCGTTCCTCTGTGGGCGAGGTGGCGTTGGATGTCGAATCGATGACGACGGATGTCTTATTGGTGAAGCTATCCTTGTTCCATTGGGCGCACTAGGTTAGCTCATCCCTGATCTACCCCAACTTCCCAGGTTGGAGGTAGGACCGGTCCATTTCTCCATGCCGAAGGCTCTGACCGTGGCACGGATGGATTTCCTGGGGTGTTTCGCCTCCTCGAATTGGTCCCAACTCACCTTGTTGGGTCAATCTAAATATTCCATGGGATTTGTTCAGAAGGCACAGAGCTCGGGGTTGCAGTTCGAAAAGATCGATTGACATGAGGTCGATGATTCCTATGAGTATTGGCCGGTTGATTATTTCGTTGATTCCACTCTGAAGGTATGGAGTTTGGAGTTGCATTTCTGACAAAGAAACTAAGATTGGGTCGATTATTTCTGTGGGACCTATGGGACTTACTTGGCATCCTTCTAATGTTAACATCGGTTATCATAAGGGGGTAATCGAGCCAAGATCTCCTCAATCTGCTTGTTAACCTTAGCGAGATGGCTCCTTAACTAGGCATTTTTCATCTTGATGGTCGTCAGATATCCCAGATGGGGATTTGGTGGGCGTGATGCTGAGCTCCCAGCATCATCTTGGCCCAAATGTTGCTTTCCAGGACGATGTTGAGCAATTGAGCCTTCTCTAGCAGGGAGGGTCGCACGGTGCACCCCCTGATCATCAGGTTGTTCCATCTCGTTGCCATGCATAGACGGGGTGACCACCATGGTGAGTGTTGGGTGAAACTTGCGTGGGGCATTAAGCACTAATAAGCTCTTAATGAAAGCACCAATCTGTTGACGTGATTTTTCGCCAATAGTGGATTAAGAAATCCGAGAATAGAGATATTATGCTTTTTTGCTAAACCGTGATTGAACAAATGAAAGATATCACAAACACTCACACTTTTACGTGGTTCAGTAGTTAAAATCCACCTAGTCCACGAGACAATCTTATTAATCTATTTAGGGCTCTAGGTGGAATTGTTCCTGACAATTTCAACAGAGTTTTTATCTATCAAGAATCGGTCTCTTTTTCTATTCATTCCCCTGGTATTTATAGATGGTTTTCCTGGATAACTTTGGGTAACCACGTACATTAATATGGTAAATAATAAATTTGGATAACCTTTCATTTACATAGGGATATGATTGCCTATGGAATTTACATCCGTTATCTTGGGTAATAAATGTGTAATAAAATATGGGCATTAATGAGCGTATAAGGAATCTCCGAGTCTTTTGAGATTCTTCCCTGTGTGTCATGACCACGTTTCTGCGAGTTGGTCACTTCTTTCGAGTTGAATGCCTCAAAACTAACCTATCGTGACACAAGTTAAGTTCAGAGTTCCAAAGAAGGCGATCTGGCCATCATGCATCTCGAACTAGGTTGTCGGCGCAAGAGGCAATCTGAGGATTATCTGGTTGTTGTAAGCTGTCATGTTGAACTTGAGCTGCTCACTCCAGAGTTAACTAGATATTCTATTTTTACACTTTCTCCATGCGCTTATTTGCCAGCTGTACCCCGTGTTGAGTGATTTGGTTCGTATTTAATTTGGGGTACAACAAGACCAAACTTAATGACCAAAGATATTTCAACAATAAAGATATTAAACTAGTAAAGAGAATCAAAGAAATAGTAATGAATCTACAAAAACTATCTCTTTCATTAATAACCAACTATTTAATAATATAAACAATTGGTTGTGATAAATGATGGGATGAGTATTAAAGAAAAAACTTAGGAAATATTCTAATAAGAATACTGAAGAAATATCTAGACATTGTAGAAAAAAAAATTACTAATATTGTTGCAGAAATAATGACAAATGAATATTTTTTACACTTTTAATCTTTACTTACTATTATAACAAATTGTCAAGCAATAGTAAGCTTTTATGAGAAAATGAGGTAAACTAATAAAAAATTAATGACTAATAAATGGACAAAATTTCTTAATAATTTCATTATTAAATGATATAATAATAATAATAATGTATTATCTTGTTGAAAAGACAACAATTTCGTCCAAGTATGTTTTGGTCTGTAATACCCCTTAGAGCCCAAATAGCAAATAGTATATGGTCAGGATAAAGAAAAAGGCTAGGTCATATCATTTTGGACAGTACCATATTATTATGGTAAAAGTGAAACTAAATATATCCCTGGTAAATTAGTAAAGAACATCCACTGTGGTATCATGCATACCCAATAATCACCATATAATTAAGTAGAGCACGGTGCAAGTAGGACAAATATACGTACATGTGAACGTCCATTGTTGAAAATAAAGTGCTCACAATATGTATGCGCATATCAATATTTTAAATAGTAATCTCTGCATTATAAATATAATAGACTTCTAGCAAAAAAAAATGTAATATAAAACAAAAACAACATAAAAGAGAGGGGCAAGGGCCAATTCAAATGCTTTACATAATGATCATGAATGTTCTTGTGGAGGTACGATTCTGTGTTTCATAATCACCACTTCCAATATACCATCAGGTCGAAAACTCGGAGAAAACAAACGGGGATCGACAGGACCTGGCAGGCTAAAGGAAATGGTAAATGGTCCAGGGGGACATAGTTGCTGAACTTTCATATGATACACAGTTGATGAATCTTTCAAAAGGCCTACATCATTCATCACCCCTTCAATATGGACTCTTCCATCCCGTTGAATCTCACATTTTATCTTGCCTGTTAAACATTAAACTTGGGGGTCACTTCTCTATCCAATACCCTTTAGGATAAATTAGAATCTCATGACCTTTATTTAGCATGCTTATATTCTATAAATATTGATACCAAAAGTCCAATAAAAGTCATCTTCGAGGCAAGGAATTTAAAGGGAACGCATATGTAATCAATGATGAATACCCTAATACTTACATTGATCTTTCCTGATTCCAGGAAGTGCAACTCTGAAAAGGTAAGCACCTTCACTCTCGCCCACATCAACAAGACCAACTGGAGGCCCAGCGCCACCTTGCTTTGCAGTTCCAGTTAGAATAACCGACGACTTTAATTGAGGATTGTCAGCAAACTTTTGCCCATCCATGCTACCAATAATATGGTTCCTTTTAATTCTGGAGATGATTCACCTACATATAACCAAACAATAAGTTAATATGCTTGAGGTACCAATATTTCTACAAGTCTAGAGGTTGCTATTGCAAAACAAACAATTCATGGATGAAAAATACAATCAGAATAAAAACAGCTTGCCATATTAACCCGCTTTACTACTTGGTGATAGTATTCATGTAATTGAAAAGAAAAAAATAATCACACCCGACAAAAACCCACGCCGCTGTGATATAATTAAGAATCTAAGAACCAGTTATTAGGATGAACCAAAGATGCCTTTCAATATCATATATGACACTCCATAAAAAAATTTGTTAGCATAAACGGGGAGAAATGCACTAACTAATACATCTCAGTTCCTATCACTTTGTATTTATGATTACTCCTTCAAAAATGCCATCTGATCTCAAGGTAGGAGCAAAGAGCCTGGGATCTCAGGTCCCGGAAGACTGAAAGACAACGTGAATGGTCCAGGTGGGCATAATTGTTGGAACTTCATCTCGAATATGCGCAGAGGTTTCTTTATAGTTTTTCACAACTCATCAATCCTCGGACATGAACTTTCCCATCACATTCAATCTCACAGCTAAATTTACCTGCCACAACAAAATCATATACCACACTAAGAGGACCAACTTTGAATTCCATGTAAAAGTATAAATAAGTCAAAACAAAACAAGAAATATATAGTAGTCCTTCCTAACCCCGGCAGAGCAACTCGAAAATAATATGCATCTTTGCTAACGCCAACACCCACAACTCCAATTGGTGGCCCAGCTTTTCCTTTTCCAGCAGTCCCAGATATAACAATAGATGCACCTGGTTCTGAGGGGCATTTTTCCACATCTTGGAGAGGGTGAATGGACATGATGGCTTGTCCATCAAATATACATGTCCTTCGGAAATCTCCTTCTTGACTATGATGATATGCCATGGGAACAAAGCATGGAAATGCAAGCATTGGCAGAGGGTCACATTCCCGCCTTCTCTTGAGTTGATGTTGAGATCTTAGTGACAAATAATCATCCTCACATGAACTGCCTCCATGATTGTCTCCTTACCATTCATGCAATTTTTCTTACTGTTACTTCGGTGTTCATACTCATGTTCATAATGAAGTAACTCGTCCATTTCTAGCTTGAAAGCACTTATACAACATAAAGACAAACTATTTTAAATCATTTTCTTCCATGCTTGATATAATAGGATCATCAAGAAGAACGATCCCTTTCACAATCCTAAAGCTTGCAGGATACCATATCTGCTCATGAAGATCCAAAGGAATAAGTCTTGTAAACTGCCAGCTGTCTACAATGCCCTTTAGATACTTAAGCAACATATTTGGCTTCAATCTCAGGCTAGGGTGAGCTTTTCTTCAGAGGTAGTAATATAAATTCTCCAGCAAAGCTATACTAATATATGATGAGCCTAAATCACTTGATCTATATGGTTGAGGATCTTCAGATAATCTTTGAAATGCAGATCTTCTTGGGTTAGCAAAAGTTACATCAGGTCCTAAGTACATACCCATGATAAAGTTAAGCAAAAAAATGCTGGTTATCAGATGATGATTAGCTAGACTGCACGGGTCGTTATTTTGATGTTGCAAGTCCATACTTTGAGCTTCTTTCAAAGTAGAAGCATTATAATCAAGACTAGCCAGTTAAGAAAGTAAATCAAACAGTGACTCCAACCCAAATTACTTAAAAGATACAATTACGAAAGTGAAAAAAGAAACACAAGAGCCAATTTTTATAAATACGTTATTTAGCATGGTTTAATAATAGTGTTGCTCACTACTGTTACAAATGACCCATCTGTAAAAATAGCTTAACAGATGCATTTCCATGAATATAACAAGAACAAAACAAAATATTAAAGCATATATAGATCAAAATCTAAAAATATATCACCGTACACGAACTAAAATCAGAGGCTAGAGCATACACATTCAATTCGAGACTATAACTAAATGTTTTTATTCGAATATTTTCCTTTAAGGGTTAAATAACAGAAACCCCGTTAACGGGGAAAGAAACAGAAAGAAAAGAAAAAGCAAAAATAAACACCTATTGATATCTCAATTCAACAGAGACGGAAAACGAAACAACAGCAACGACGAACTCCAAGTGATGTCCACGATGGCGAGATGTTCTTAAAGAAGATGACAGCAAACTCCATAAACCGTCTACTTCATACATAGACCCGACGGCCAGAGGTCGACAAGGAGAGAACGAAGAAAGCGAATGATACGAGGGAAAGGTGAGCCTAAGAAATTTAGGGTTGGAACTTGGGTCAATGTTTGGGCTCATATTATGACTGTTGTGGGCTGTTCGCAATAGCCCTTGAATCTGCATAGGAGGCCATTTCCGACTCTGAGTATTATTATGGAAAATCTACGTAAATGCACTAAAATTTTTTAAAAAATATGAAAAATATGGTATATTATAAAAATATGGAATTTTTTGATAAAAATGCAGAGTGACAAAAGTATAAATACGGAGTGATTTTTAAATCTTAAATAAAAGCGGTAAAATATATATTTTTGTGATCAACGTTTACAAATTTATAAATATCTTTTACATGTTTGTAAATAATATTTACAAAAATTAGTTTTAGAATTGTATTTTTATTTTTATATAAAACTTACGAAAAAATTTGTAACTAATTTTTTATTTTTGTAGCAATAGTTTACAAATTTAGTTTCATAACTAGAAAAGATATTTTTGTGACTAACATTTACAAAAATAATTTATAGTTATGAAATCGTAACCAAATTTACATAAAAATATTATACTTTCCATATGTTACAATATTGTACCAAAAAATTACAGTAACCATCAAATTTATATTATACAACTTAAAAATATAAATTGAAGATATTCATTATTTATAAAACACCTTATTATATATATTTATATAAAAATGTAGTTACAGAGTAGTGAATTACAATAATTTTATATACAAGTTTTACATTTTTGTAACAACAGTTTGCAAAACTAATTTCACAATCAAGAAGTTTATTTTTGTAACTAACATTTACATAAATATTTATAAAATTATTTAACATGTTGTTACAAAAATTTACAAAATTAATTTTTAACTTTAGAATATATTTTTGCAATAAAGCTTAAACTTTGACTAGATTAAGATTTTAGTTTGATATTGAGTGTTGATGTAACGCCCTGGTTACCCCAGAACAGTTACGATGAACGGTGAACCGGAAATTTGACTCATTGCTTGAGTCTTTTGGTTAAAAAAGTGTTCTAAGTGGTATTAACAGGTTAAGGTGAAAACCAATAAAAATGAAAGGATGTGTTTTATTTGATACATAAAACTGTTCATGGGCCCATAAAAGATTTACAAGTTATTCACAACTCAAAACGGTCATTACAGTTCTAAAATGACAAACATGCCGACCTAAGCGCCAAAAATAGGGTAAACCCCCTAGTTCCTTTGAGAACTCCTTGGCCGTGGTGGTCAAGCGGCCGCATATGTACACATCACCACCTAAGCTCTCCACTCAAGGCTGGGTGAGCTTTTCTTTCCCTTTACCTGCACCACATAGCACCCATGAGCCAAAGCCCAGCAAGAAAACACAGTATTGTATGTAAACATCATCAAATGATTATCATTATAATCACACAGAGCTCATAGCTTTCAAATAGATGAGTGAATATCACTTGAGGTTCTGGTAAACCATACTGAGTGACCGACAAGCAGGTCACTAATTCAAATGGAAGAGTGGCTGCTGGGTAAGTCACTAGCCTTCAACAAATGAGAGACTAATGGGTAAGTCTCTACTTTAACAAATGAGTGACTGATGGGTAAGTCACACAAGCGCTTATAATATTCATCAAACTTGAGGTTGGTCTGACATTAATGCTCTTTGAGTCATCCAATGCAGAAAGTCAATTAGATCTAATCTTTATTGGCTTGCGTTGAACACGCTAAGGCCGTCCTGACTAATGAGTCAGCACAGTGTGACCAGTGCCCTGTAACGCCCTACTACCTTAGAGCCGTTACTAAGTGAGTTTTTAAGACAAAACAGTGTGCAATGAACTCGCTAACCGAGGTTTTGAGACAAAAGTGTGACTAATTAAAATGTAAGGCTGTAATCTTTGAAAATGCGTCGTTTCATTAAAACTTCTATCATTAAACATTTGGGATCCCCAAAATAAGGTTTGAAAACTAATTACATCTTGAAATAAGGTTACAGTTAAGAAATCATAAAAATCATAGATTATTACAGCCATTTTCGAATAAACCCCCAACCAAAGCAGTCGGGCAGGCCAAACATGTACGCGTCGCTTCACGCTCTCCGTACTCATGGTTGGTTGACTCAGTCATTGCCCTTACCTGCAACACAGAGTACCCGTGAGCCGAAGCCCAGCAAGAAAACTCATACAGAACATAACATATGCAGTTTATACAGTTTATCATAACAGATAATCCACAGATAAACAAGTCAACCATTAGACTAAGCAAACACGGCCAAGCCGCCCCAGAGCCTTACCGAAGCCTGGGGTATCGGTTCTCACCGCGAGGATAACTCATGTATCCCTTGGGTCCCACCCTGAATATTAGCATCCCATGTGCTGTGTGTTACTTTCGGCCCCACGGCCGCCCCGGCCTACGCCGTACTCGGCCCTTGCCGTTCATTTCATCATAATCACACGTATAGTACATTCAAAATAATCATTCACACACATCATGATTCATTTAAGGTTAAACATTTGCACACAACACAATCTGGGGCCATGCCCTGCAATCATCTCATCATGCAACATGCAATATAGGGCCATGCCCGGCAATCATACTATGGGCCCATGCCCTATCCTACGGGTGTTATAGTTTTCTTACCTTTCTAATCAATAGCTTAGATCACCTGACTCCTTGAGCACGATCCCACTCGAGCCTTAGCGCACACCTAGGCACAAACATAGGTCAAAGTCAACACCGAACCCCAAGTCCGAATACCTAGCCTCGGGACCAATCCCGAGCCCCCGGGAAGTCCCAAATCCCCAAAACAAAGTGGCGGAAACAAGCCCCGAACCCTAGGTCAAAATCCCTCATCAAAACTCAAAAATTCCCCTCTGTGAACAGTGCAGCGCTACAGCGCCCTAAAGAGGGCGATGTAGCGCTACAAGAAGAATGCACCCCCCAGAAACCGGGACTAGCGCTACAGCGCCCACTGACTAGCGCTGTAGCGCTAATTGCAGCCCAGAAAACCCAAAATCGCATTTCTGCGATTTCTTTCACCCAATCTCAAACCAAACTTCCCCAAATCTTTACCAAACTCAAAATCAAGCTTATGAACACTCTCCATTCATCCCAAGCATCCCAAATCCTCAAATCCCAAGATCATTTATCCCAAATCTCAAAATCTACCATGAACAACCCTAAACCAGAAATTCATGCAAACCACAAAGATAGAGTCTTAGAAATCATACCATTGCTGCAAATTTCGACCTTGATTCAACCCTAAGCCTCCTTAGCTTGCTCTCCCTCAAAGCTTGCCCAGAAATCCCTAAAATTCCCATCAACTCAGCTCAAAACACAGCTTAAACCATCAAAACCCTTAAAACCGAAAATCTCTAAAACTTACCTCAAACATTGATGTGTTCTTGCCAAATCTTCAAGTCTAACCCAAGATCCTTGATGCTCAGCCTATCCTTGCTCTCCACTAAGCTTTTCCCCAAGAAAAATGGAGTGGAATGGTGCAAAAATGCACAAACCGACCCTTTGGAAAACCCACCTGTTTTTCCCTCTTTTCTTTCTTTCCTTTTCCTTCTTTTCTTTCTTTTCTTTCTTTCTCTCCACAGCCAACACTCTCTATAAATCCCACTAAGTGTAAAGCCTCATAAATCAATTTCTAAAAGCCAAATGACCAAAATGCCCTTCCTATTAATTCTCAATCCTTTTGTCCAAATAGGGTCGTTTTAGTCATTTTACCCAATTCCCGCTAATCCTCAAGTGTCTCTAATATTTTCCCGTTGCTTTCCAACACCCGATAAACCACCAAATAAATATCCCCCATCATCAAAATAAATCTCAATCTATTCTCTGAATTCCTGCTTATACCCCCAGGCTCGCCCCGAGCCGGGTATAAATTCCTGTCATCACTTTCCGCTAGCCTGCTCACTGGGATCGCCTCGAGTCACAAAGCACAGATACATCCACATACCACTGTGGCCTCAACAATCAACACATATCAATACAGTTACGCCCAATCATGGCCAAAATTACAATTATGCCCTTCTAACACGATCCGGGCCTACATGCATACTAACATACATAGTCATGCGTCTCAGATAAACAAATAGTCATATAACATGCTTTAAATCATAACCATGCATTTAAATCATAAAATCACACATAAATTCCATCATGCCCTCCTGGCACGCTAATCAAGGCCCTTAAGCCTTATTAGCGAATTTGGGTCGTTACATGCCCAGTACCACTGTCGAACCTGACTAATGAGTCTCAGCTTCACAGTTGATACTAGCACCTTTGCCAAATCTGACTAATGAGTCAGTACCATGCACAAGTGAGCAACATTTGCTAAGCATTCAATATTCAATCCATGTCCACATTTATACAACCAACATGCCTCATGAATAACCATGCATGTCACATATGGGGTGCAGTTTTCTTACCTCTGGTTCGAGCTAGAATGAATAAAAGAACGACCCTTGAGAACGATCAACATTTTGGTCCTTTAGCGGTTACCTGGTCATAACCAATTATGGGATTCCATCAATAAAATGAATAACAAAGGGTTCCCAAACCAAAACCTAGCCTCCGAGACATCAAACACTACTAAACCGGGTAGTAGGATCGACCCCGAGGCCTAAGGCTTGAATCCCCAAGCTAAAAAGCCATTTCTGGCCAAAAAGCCACTAAGGGCCGTGGCTCATTACGCAAAATAGCAAAGAACCAGAATTATTCCCCTGCGTTTCCCCTTGAAACCAACCCTTTAAATCAATCTCAAACATCACCCTAACACCCTATTCAACCACTACACTTCATCTACATCTCACTCTCATCAAAACTCAAGTTAAACATCAACCTAGCTTCCATTAATTCCAATCAACCACCAAGAAATCACAAACTGAAATCTTAAACAAAACAGAGTAAAACCAAAAAACTAATGGTTGAAACTCACCTCAAACTTGAAATTAAACCCCCTTCAATGGCTGAACCAACCCTATGAACTCAGCTCCTTGATTTCCTAACTTGATTCCTCACTTTGAGCTTAAAAACTCCAAAGGTGAAATGAGAGAAAATGATGTACGGGAAGGAGAAGAACCTTGCTATATTTTGTTCTGTTTTCTACAGCCAACTAAAGTCTCATATAAATCCAAACCAAATGACCTAAATACCCCTAGGTCATTTAAGGTTTCTAAAGGCTCCCAAGGGCATATTTGTCATTTCCAACCTTTCTCGTTAATCATAATTAACACTCTTCAATTCCCGCTATTCTCAATAACCCCAAACACCAATAATTCATATCATGTTACCCTTTAATACCCGGTAACATTCTAATCATTAAAATCACCCCGAGACTCCTCCCGAGCCTCGAACTTAAACCTGTTATGACCAGACCGCTAATTAACATACCATGGTCGTCTCATGCCGAATGGCTCGAACAAACCCACATCATAATGTGGTCTCAACATATATCACCGACATGCATACAGATATACAATTTACCCTCAACGGGCCAAATTACCATCACACCCTTGTAATTAGAAATATGGACTCACATGCATGCATTTAACATCATATTATAATATAATCCACATATACATGCATTTTATCAATTAATGGCATAATTAACCAAGTATGGCCCTCCCGGCCTACTATTCTCGCCATTAAACCACATCGGAGAATTCGGGGCATTACAATTGAGATTTCACTCGCTATGATTTTTAAAACAATATAATATTTTTTTATCACTATCTCTCCTACTACTTAATATATGTTATAAAAATTTATTAATATATATATAATAAAATTGAAAGATCATTTATATCAATTTAAATAAAAATAGGATTGTAAACAAATTAAATATAAAAAGTACTATTAATGGAGAGAAAAAAAAGTGAAAAATGACATATTTAATTAGAAATTTTATGTATGATACTAAGACAATAAAATAAAAAAGTAGAAGAGAGTTGATATTAGAGAAAACTTATGATTGTGGTGTAAAATCACCGTATTTTAGTAATTAGTTTATATTACCGTATAAATCTATTTTTTTTTTCAATTACCGTGAAGGATGTAATTTTTCCTATTATTATTAGGAAATATAGGCCTGGCTGGCACTTTTTTTATAATAACTGTTGACTGTGTTTTTAGCCAACGACGTGAGAACGTCAATAACGACAAGCCTTCAAGAGAATGTAAACGACACAGACAATTTTACCAAGAAAAGTAAATAACACAAGAGATTTTATAGTGGTTCAGCCCCGATCAGTCGGTAATAGCCTAATCCACTTAGATATTTTATTACTTTATCCACACTCAAGATCAGATGAACCAGTGTCAACTGAGTTTCTTAAGTGTAAATATTCAAGAATACAAAAAGGGTTCTCTCAAGAAAAACGCACTTTCTCTCTCTAGAACTCAGACCAATTCTCAAATTGCCAAAAGTCCTTTTTTGATCCCATTCACCCTCTATTTATAGGCTTGGGATCCTAAACTGATATCCCTCCAGAATCAGGATATTCTATTCTTTATATTATATTTAAATTACACAAAATATTTAAAATACAACAGATTCCTCAATTTGAGTGAGGAATGAGAGATTCCCGCGGTACCCAGACCGATTCTTGCTGAAGTTGTTTCTGGAAATTTGACGTAGTCTAGCCTATTTTGTTGATGAATATCGTCTTCTGGTCGGACATATGCATGTTGGACACCTGCATACGGTCCATACTCCTCTAGGCTTTCCTTTGGCTCAAGATTATGCATGCATAGCTCTCCTCGGACCAAGGTCCGAGCCACCCTCCTTGGCTCTCCTCGGACTAAGGTCTGAGGCAATCACTTGGAACCTCTCCTCGGACTAGGGTTCGAGTCAACCTCATGGCTCCTCCTCAGACAAGGGTCCGAGCCAACCTCATGGCTCCTCCTTGGATTAGGATCCGAGCCAAGCATCTAGGGAGCTCCTCGGACTAGGGTCCGAGCCAATCCCTTGGCACACATGCATGGCTCTCCTCGGACATGGTCTGAGCCAATCACCCAGGGCTCTCCTCGGACATGGTCCGAGCCAATCACCTAGGAGCTCCTCGGACTGAGGTCCGAGCCAACCATTTAGGGGCTCCTCGGACTAAGGTCCGAGCCAAGCATTTGGCTCCTTGGACTAGGGTCCGAGCCAAACCTTTAGGGGCTCCTCGGACTAGGGTCCGAGCCAAACTTTTAGGGGCCCCTCGGACTAGGGTCCGATCGGAGCTTTTATGGCCTTGCCTCGAACCAAGGTCCTAGTCAATGACTTGGCTTCTCCTCGGACTAGAGTCCGAGCCAACTATTTGAGGCATCTCCTCGGACTAAGGTCCGAGGCAAGCACTTGAGATGCCATCCTTGGACCAGGGTCCGAGCCAAGCACACCTCAGCCCAAGTATTCCCCTCGGGTGCATTTGGCTTGGTTATGACATCTCCCAAGCAGTCCAAACTCTTCACTGATGCATTGGGCTACTGCTAAGCCAGATCACCCAACTAATCCATGCCACATGTCAATTTTATTGCCACATCATCATTTTCAAATTTTGGGATAACAATAACATTAAACAAAAATTACAGTAAATGGCATAAAATAATGAGATATTTACAATAACCTCCGTTTCTCAAAAAAATTATTTTATTTTTACGGTGTAACAGATATTTTTTCATTTTTATATTTTTTGTTTTATGTTTATATTTTTACGATGTATATAATCTTTTCTTAGTCTGCAAAGGAAGGAATACGATCTCGTCAACGGACAGAATGATCTCGTTAATGGAGACTTGGAGATGACAGAGATTTCGTGTCCGACGGCAAATTGTTGTGAAGCTTAAAGGAGCATCAAGGCACTCTTGTTCCCACAGTGGTAGTCGACTGACGGACTCTGCGAAGCTCTGGTAGTGCTTCAGAAACAACCATGCTAGCCGAGAAGGTGACAGTCCATGTGACTCGCACGTAATGGGTGTCGGAGCTCAAAGAATCACAGTCCATCTCCACCAATGTCTCAGAGTTCACTGGTGGTGGTCATCTCACCTTCAGTTTCGTTGCATTATCCTGCTCACGATGAAATTATACATGTAATAAGTTTTTACTTCATGACTGGGTGATATATATATAAATATTAGATTCAATAGCCAAAAGCATATATATATGAATATCACTGTCCTATATATATATATATGCTCTTACGCGATATTTAATATTTATATATATAAATATACTATATATTGTATACTATCTCGTAATGCTTCTTGATTTCTTTCACTATTTTTCCACCCACAGCTATATCCATGATTATATATATATATATATTCTTGATTATTGGGTTGTTGTCGCTGATTCACTGGGCAAACAAAGAAAAAAAAAACTTCATATAAATATATATATATGGTAGGAAGGAAGATAAAATGGGATAATAGGGATTGGTGTGGAAAAAGTGTGTGGTGGGAGTTTGAGAAAAACAAGAAAAATAATAACATTTTTTTTGTCTTTTTCATCATTGCATTTGGAAGTTTTATTATGTATTGCTAAAAATTATATGTAAATTTCACTGGCAGCAATTTCAAAAATTCTGAAATATTCATACAATGTCTACATGAAATATGAATATTTCTAATAATTACAAAAAAAAAAAAAAGATAAATACTATGCTTCTTTGCATATTCAAGAGATTGTGTTTCTTTTTTATTTGTGGTTTTTCTAGTTGATTTTGTACTTTTAGTGTATTTTTTATAAATATATTTTATTTTTATTTTTTATTGTTATTATGCAAGTTGATATTATATATATATATTTAGTTTTCCTATAGTTTTTGTTGATGTTTAGTTGATTTCAAATTGAGTAAATTTTTTATTTTTTCCGGGTTAGTTTAGTTATTTTTGTGTTGTTTAGATTTATGTATAGATGTTTTCATTGTTTTTTTAGTTGTTTAAGTTTATATATAGTTGTTCTATCAGTGCGTTGATGTTTAATTATTGTTTTAGTTGTTTTCAGATATATTTTGATTTTTAAAAAAAAAAAAAAGCATGTCAGTATGTTATTGGTTGACTTCTAGTTGTTGTCCAATTATTGTTTTTTAGTTGTTTTTTAATGTGTTAGTATGTAGTGGGTTAATGTTTAGTTGTGTTCCAATTGTTATTATTGTTTTTAGTTTATTTTGGATATATATCTAGTTGTTTTGAAATATATTTTTAGTTTATTTTTGACACATTTAAAAATGCAAGGAAAAATTATTTTGATGTTGTTTTTTAGTTTATTTGAGTTAATGCAATGAAATGATGTCTAATTGCCTTTTCAACATTGTATTGTTATGAGGTTGTTGTCGTGTTGCTTTTTTAAAATGTAAGAATGAGTTTTTTGATGTTGTTTTGTTTTGTGTTGTTTTTTGTTTTTGTAGTTGCAATAAGTTGCACTGTGTTATTGTGAGGTTGTTGTCGTGTTATTTTCTTGTTGTTTGTTTAACATTATATTTTATGGGTTGATGTTTAGTGTAAATCGTATTTTTGTAATTTTGAAACATTAAAATCGTATTTTTGAAAACTTGACTTAATAAAAATGTAAAAATAATGAAGGACCGTAAAAATGTAAAAAAAAATCATAAAAATTTGGTATTTATGAAAAACCCCCTAAAATAATTGCATCAAGAAGTTAATGTCTTCATTTTTAAAATTATAGAGAAATGGTCTTTTTACATTGTTGATTACATAAATTGTCATTTTTTATAATTTATTTATTTATTTAGGAGCGTATGATTTTAATATAGTTGTATATGTATATTAGTTTTGGTTAATTAATTTTTATTTTAAAGTTATATTGATATTTTAAGTTTTTTATGGGTTGTTGGGATATTATTTTCCAACTAGTGTATATGTTTTTCATGGTATGGTATATCATTTTTTTTATGATATTTAGTCCTATCTTATTATACATAATGATAGTATATAATTTTGTTAGTATAATATATACATTTTTTAGTAATTTTTTGTAAGTTTTGTTGGTATATTATTTTTCAATTCAGTATATGTATTTTGTGGTATGGTATATCATTCAACAACCCATAAAAAACGAAAAAAAAAATCAAAATAACTTTAAAATAAAAACTAATTAAACAAAAATAATATACATATACCATACTATTAAAATATTTAAAATAATATTGTAATTTGCTAAAGGAATATTTGGTAATGTGTAAATGTCGTCAGGCTATTTTATTACAAAATTAAAAATATGAACATTTACTTACTTTCACATACCATTAATGGTCATTTTGCACCAAACCCCTTACTGAAAACTACATATACATTTAAATAAATTTTATATTTATCTGGTTAATTATAATTTTTTAGAAAAAGAATATAATCTGATTAAAGAACTTATAGTTTTTTTTTTTATAATAATAGAAACTTATAATTTTTGTATACATTTTATAATTTCTCAATTTTTTAATGTTATGTTTATGTAATACCTAAAATTATATATATACACTCTTAATAGTTAGTACCCATGGATGATTACTTTAATATTAATTATTGGATTAAGATCAATGATCCATATTTATAGTTGTTAATTAAATTTCTAAAAATAAATTTCGATTTTTTCAACTTTTTAGAAGGGTTACCTAATGAAAAACGTGTATTTATTATGAAAATATAATATTGTAAAATTGTAATTTTTAAAATGTATGTCAATTTCTAAATATTACTAGTGTCTCTCATTGGTTGGAAACAACATTAATTATGGCAAAAAAAAAATTCAAAATTAATATAGAAAAAATAAATGTTTACCTGTTGGTGATTTGCTATACCAAGTCACTATGTTGCCACATCATCATAATTGTTAGTACCATTTTATGGGTAGTAACCATTGAGAAATCTTCCATATATATATATTAACTCATAACTTAAAACTATCTAAAAAAAAAACAATTATTTTCTTCAATATACTAATAATTTTTCTAATTTTTATATATAAAAAATATAAGGCACTATATATAGAATCACATTTTTGTTCTCTTTTATCTTATAAGATTACAAAAAAAGATAAATGATAACCTAACAAAAATAAATTTATATCATAAGGTCTTAATTTTCTTGATTTTCTTAAATTTATTAATATGATAGAGCATCTATCTATATAATATTTTATATGCCACTTCAAAGATTGTGACATAACTTTTTTAAAAATTTGTGATAATATACATTTTTGTTATATTATATATTATATTTATTTAATATATAATATAGAATTTACAATTTTAAATACTTTAAAAATATATATTACGAAAAATATTATAAAATATATATAATATATTAAATATTGATAAAAATTTGATGAACTCAAAAATTATAACTAATTAGGCAATATTGAATTAATCAATCACATATATGAGAAAAAAATTAATTTGTATACAATTCAAAAGTGAATGAAAGAATGCCTTATTTATAAACTATAAGTATAATGCCCATAATGGTTTCTCAACTATGTGAGATTTTTACAAAAAAATAATTATTTAACATATACAAATAAATACATAAAAAGAACTCATATTCACCAAAAATTCAAATAAAATAGATAAAATGCATTTAACAACATCATCTCTTCAAAGCTTAGACTTATATATATATATATTTTTTCTTCAATGACATTTATGTATAATTCACTTTAAATATTATATATATTTATATACAAACTCACATGTATTAGATTACCACTTAAAATTATCTAAAAAATTAATTATTTTTTAATCTGCTAATACTTTTTCTAATTCTTATATGAAAAATATGAGAAACTATTCATAGTTTACAATTTCATTTTTTTTCTTTCTCTTTTATCTTATATAATTAACACAAAAGATAAATTATTACACAACAGAAATAAATTCTTAATTTTCTTTATTACCTTGAACTTATTAAGTGTTAGAGAGTATATTTTTTTCTTCAAGCAAACTCAATATCACAACACATATAACTTTTATATATGGCTCTTTGTTGACTAGTGTTTTGGTCAACGGCGCTGAGTCACTCTATACGACAGAATAAGAATTAAACGAACTGAAATCAAGTAAAAGACACACATAATTTTATAGTTGTGTTGGCCCCAAGAGTTGGTAATGATCTACGTCTACTTGCATTTTTATTTATCAGAAAAGCGTCACATTTATGATCAAGAAGAAACAGGGTTCGATTGAGTTTCTTAAGTTGACGCAAGAATACACTTCGAAGGGCTTTTTATATAAAGTGCTTACAAAATAAATCTCTAAGATTTTTCTCTTATCTTTCTCACTTAGGGTTAATGATTGAATAAACTCTTTATTTATAGAGAGTCTTAATGGGCTATGGGCCCCTACAAGCAAATCTAGGCCCTACACGTAGGTGTGAGATCAGTACATTCAGTTACATATTCAAATAATATAAGAATAACACAATTTAAATATCAGTTACATTAATATCTTGAAATATTTGATAGTGTCTCGTGAAACTCGGATCTTTGGGTAAAGCATCCTCCTTATCAAACAATTTTTGTACATCGAGCAGCTTCATGAGATGGCACTAATCTGCTCCATCATCGAGCAGACTATTGGCTCTTTATGAAACAACCTGACATAGCATCCCTAAGAAGCTACTCCTTCCGACCATCATTCTAAATTTAATGTGGTATGACGTCACATGTCTTCTTCGTAGCAGCCACATCATCCAGTCAAAATTGGGTTAAATATTTGCCCCCCAAGTTTATCCTAGGGCGACCAACACTAAATAAACTTCAAATCTTCGACCAATTAAGTATCTATTCACCTTCTTAATATCACTTTACAGCTCATAGCCTAGCTTTTATATGCAATGTCCACGCCTCCTCGAATACACAACTGACGACTTTTGGGTTTCCTAAGTGTCTGTCACACTTTCCCACTATGTCATCATTGCACCTTTCAGTGAAAAACGGGCACCTTTTCACCAACCCATCGCATGACATCACATCACGCCAGAAGCTCATGATAATTTTTTTGAGATGACGACACCTGCTTGCTTCCAAGTCTCTACCTATAAATAGGTCTTCACATAACCTTTCATTCTTCACTTTTTCAAATTTTCCAAGCTTTGTTTTCCTCTGAAATCCTCTCATACCGTTACCTTGCTCTTCATTTACTCTTCCAAAAATCCCCTTTTTCTCCCAATCTTTCAACCAAATTTTCATCACAGTAAGTTTCTCACTTCACTTTTTGTATTTGCATGACTCTTTGTTACTTGTCGCATAACTTCCATACATCTTTTGGAGATTTCATATCTGTGTGCTCTTGATGTTCTTGATTTTTTAGGAAAATTTGTGATTACCCTTGATTATTTAAGGAGTAGTAAAATTATTTTAGGTCTTGGATTACCCTTTATCATGTTGTAGGGTTCGAGAGGATTTTTTTTAAAAAAAAAAACTCAAAGAAGTATTGCTTGCCTTTTTAAATTTGCACTAGTTTCTGCTCGAAGGTAGAATAATGTTTCCCAAAAACTCACACTTAGTTAGGCACACACATAGGTTGGTCGAATAACTCATCTCCCCTCTACTTTTCACTAGATGTATGCACACGATCACTAGGGGTGTGATTATTCTATTGACTCGGACCTACTACAGACTCTGGTCGATGAAGTGGAACGAAGTCGACCAGATGTTGACCTCAATCGTGATATTTCGGAGCCATCTGATAAATCTGGTGAGCACTCTCACTATGATTTTCATTTTGTTACCGGTCATAAATATTTTCGAATGATTGAGAAATTAGAACAAGGAATTAGGAAATTCCTTCCAAATAATTGGACTTTTATTGTGCATCCTGACTCTAATGATCCACTCCTGTTCAGAACTCTGACGAGAAAGAGGGCAACGAGCAGGTCTTCATTTGTTGAAGAGGTCATAACTGTTGCTTTCTATTCTTCAGATATGGCAGGGATCAAGCAAACAACCAAACACATATATGTTACAGATCCTCAGGTTGTTAGGTATTCGATCAGTGGGCAAAATGTTGAGCAGCCCATGCAACAACAACAACTTGAGCAACTAGAGCAACAACCACAACCACAAGCGCAACCACAGGCACGACCCCAAGAAGTGCCATTTGACTAGATTGATTTTGATGATGCATAGTTAACCAATGTCATTAGACTTGTCACAAAGAGAAAAGCCCGCTTGAGGAAGCAACTTAAATGGTATGTGGCTCTAGCCAGCACCTTCTCGAGTCGTTTACTTAGGAAGTACCCCTAAAGATATGGTCTTAGGGGGTAGATTTAGTTCTTTCTCGACCTGACCAGCGGGCGCATAGTCCTGGTGGTGCATATACTGCCTGGTCGAGGTATAATATTCTAGTAGGCACCAGTCTCCCCCTCCATCTTTATTTTAAGAGTGTCGCGAATTGCTTCGGCGTCGCTTCTTTACAAATAACCCCAAATGGATACTTAATTTTCTTAGCGTTATTTATCCTCTATCACAATCAGGATAGGCCGCTCCTACTCCTCATGAGGTCCATTTCTTATTTGATTTGAAATCGAATCCAGGCCATAAAAGTACTAGGTTCTTCTACTTTTGTCATTGGGACAAGACCAGGGAGTTCTTAACTGAGCCCACGTTTAGGAGCAACATGGGCAGTTATAATAAAGAGTACTTTCTAACAACCTCTCTGGGCTCCGAAAATCAAGCTTTCCAACAAGCAGGTATTTATTTTAGCTTGTGAGGTCACATTCTTAGTTTTTCCTTTCTTTCTTTGGCCTCACTCTTTCTTGTTGTGTTTTAGGGCCATGGGACCGACCCATTCCTACTGTGGACATGGACAAGTGAGCAGTGGTCTTAGATCGGCTTCCTTCTGAAGGAAAGAACTGTAGACTACTTGTAATCGACGAGAACCTGATGAGATTTGGTTTTCTCGATACCCACCATGCCAATGAAGAAGGCACTATTGGTGGAGGAACTGTTGAGGAAGCAGTCGAGGAAGGACTGAGGTGTTCTAACCAGTCTCAGGTGGTCCCTGTCCCTCAGATGAGGACAACAGGGATCAACATAAGAGAATGAGGTGATGCTCCTCTCCCTCGAATCACAACACCTTCTGTTGACAAAGGCAAAGGCAAAAAAGTGTTGGAAGTGGAAAAGGATGAACTCAAGTCTTCTGACGATGAGGAGGGGATTCCACGTACTATAGTTACTCCTTTTTGTTGTATGTGTATGTTGTGGTCGTAGGCTATCTTTAGAAGTGTACTGAGTCATATCACATTTTTCATAAGTGTACTACTGATTTATATATTTCCATGATCTAATACACTTGCATTTTTTAACTACAGCTATGTCTGATTTAGAGATGTTCAATCTCTATGCTTCCCCTCCACCTCCGGCCAAAAACAACACCAAGAGAAAGGTGACTCCAGGAGTCTATTCGAGCAAAGAGCCGGCAATAATACAACAGAGGAGTGATCCTCATGGATCTTCTGCTGCTCCTCTGACAGCGCCTTCCAGCCAACTGCCAGACACTCTTTCTGCTGTCGCTTCTGAGCAACAGGACACTCCGTCCCCTGCCCGAGGAATGGACCCCCTCGCAGATGAGAAGGAATGGGTGAAGGAGAAACTAAAGGCAACTTCTTGCTCCATCTCTTCCCGGGTCCAGACCCTTGTTCAACACTCATCAAGCGTTGATGTTGTTTTCAAGCATCGAAGCTCGTCGGTCGAATCCAGCCTTGGATGAGCACTGTCCAAGATCATTTCAGTGAGTTGCTCTTTATTTGCTTCTCAATTTTTCTTCCAAGTATTATACTCATCTATTCCTTTAATGTACTTCATCCTATCTTGATTTGTTTCTGTAGGGTGTTATTACTTTCACCAACACCCGAGCCAAAGTTGTCAAACTTGAGGAGGCACATTCTTCAGTTTCAAGCTACTCAGGAATTGCAGAAGGACCTCAATAGAAAAAACACATAGATCGATAATAAAAGCAAAGTGATCAAGGTGCTCGAGGAGTCAGGGGCAAAACTTAAGCGCCAGCTAGAGGAGCTTGAGGAGAAGAGGAACAGTCTCGACGTTCGTGTTAAAGAACTTGAGGTGCAATAGCTCAAGTCAGCAGAGGAGAAGAAGCTTCTCAAGGAAGAGCTTCAGTGTGAAAGGAGTCACACTCCTCGAACTTGACCAAGTTCAACAGTGCGACCTTCAATTATTTTTTCATGTTCTGGAAAAATAATAAGGAGGACAACTTTGACTACATCCCTGCTCATCTTCGCGACAAAGAAATCACCAAGTGTATTGCTTTTGAAGAGGAGGAGCTTGGTGCTGCTGCTGAGGAAGTCCTTGCCACTTCTGGAGTCGAGCAAGAGGAGCCTGAAAGGGAAGATGTTGAGGTAGTGGAGCCTTGAGGAGGGCATCTTATTATTATTATTGTATCTCACCTTGGATCTTAAGGTCCTTGGTGCAAAAACAATGGCTGGTCGAGCAACTTTTAATCTTTGATAATATGTGTGACTATTTTTACTCTTGCTTTATTCATATTATATAGTGCTCGAATAATTTTATTTTGATATAACAATTGCTTTGCTATATACGATTTACTCTATTGCTCATTTCAAATACTTAGGGCATTTTGGTTTTTTTTTAATGTCCTTGCTGGATAAAGCACAATACTTTTTAAATTTTTGAAAATTTTCTAAGTATTACTCAGTTGTGTTAATTTTACTTATTTGCTTATGTGTGATCACATATACCCTATATGCCCCCCAAGTGATCGAGGAGGTCAGTCCTAGGTCACTTGCCAAATAACCAGACGTACTCGAGCTAACACAACTGCTAGAACATTGTATCATATAGCAGTATACTTATAATTTTGCTTAAGAATCACACATGTTAATTAATACTTGTTTAGTAACAAAATTGGCAATAATGAGTGTCTCGAGCACCTTCCCTTGCATATATCTCGTAACAAAATGCACAAAACGTGTCTATTGAATTTAAAATTTTTTTGAGCAATGCATGTTTTTGGAGAAAAACTTAAAGACTTTAATTGAACTAGGTTATTGGTCATTTATTAAGGGCAAAATGACCTGATAACCATATAACTAAAAACAATTGTCTACGTAATAATTGGTAGTAAAAAAAAAAGGGCAATACGTACCTTACAACCAGAAAATAAACAATTGGGCAATAATCGTGCCTTTAAAACTAAAGTGGATTAAGAATATTGATGGTCAAAGTAAGTGGGCAAAACGTGTCTTCGACCAGTTTTTATTGATAATATTTTTGCAAGTGTTCACCATTCCACTATCTTGCAATTAGTTCACCATTCAGTTGAGCAAGTTTGTATGAACTGGTTGCAGTACTTCTACGATCTGATATGGTCATTCCAAATTTGGTCCCAAAACTCCTGCCGCAGGATCCTTAGTGTTTTGGAACACTTGTCGCAATACTAGATCTCTTGGGGCAAACTTTCTATTCTTGACTCGATAATTGAAGTATCTGACTACTTTTTGCTGGTAAGCAACCACTCGCAATTGTGGTTTTTCTCTTTGTTCTTCGATCATGTCGAGGTTTTCAGCTAATAACTAGTGGTTTTGATCTTGGTCATACATACTCCTCCGATGCGATGGGGGGCTTAACTCTTCTAGTATCATTGCCTCATATCCATAAGCTAGGGAAAATGGACTATGCCCAGTTGAGGTTCGAGCAATAGTTCAATATGGCCATAAGACTTTCAGAAAAATATTTGACCAATGGCCTTTGGCTTGCTCGGGACGCTTTTTCATTGTGTCCTTTAAGGTCTTGTTGACACCTTCTACTTGTATGTTTGCTTGGGGATGAGCAACTGCGGAAAAGCTTTTGGTAATACCATGCCTTACACAAAAATCTATAAATGTGTCTCTGTCAAACTGAGTGCCATTATCTGAAACGATCTTCCTTGGTAGCCCATATCTGTATATGATGTTCTTGGCTACGAAATGAAGCACCTTTTTGGAAGTAATCGTAGCCAGTGGTTCGGCTTCGATCCATTTTGTAAAGTAATCCACCGCGACCACTGCAAACTTCACTACCCCTTTCTTGTTGGGAGTTTCCCGATCAAATCAATGCCCTATACCACAAAAGGCCATGGAATCTGCATTTGTTTGAGTTCATTAGGCACTGCTCGAGGAATTTTGGAGAATCTTTGACACTTATCACATTTTCGGATGTACTCCATGGAATCTTCATTCATCGTGGGCCAAAAATATCCTTGTCTCAGTATCTTCTTGGCTAGACATTGCCCCCTTGCATGGTTGCCACATAATCCTTCATGCACTTCTATCATTAGAAGTTTGTCTTCTATTTATTGAAGCAAAGGCATATAATACCCTCTTCTGTACATTATTCCATCAATAATCATGTACCTAGCAGCCTGCCTTGAACTTCGGACTTCATTTCTTTCTTGAGGCAATGTGTCGTGTTCTAGGTACGTAGATATAGGAGTCATCCAGGAGGGAGTATTATTGAGCAGTAGTGTTTGATCCATTTTGTTAATACTTTTTTGGGCCAAGTGCTCAACTGGTATTATGCTTAGGGTGTCTGCGTCCTTGGCACTTGCAAGTTTTGCTAGGGCATCTGCATTAGAATTTTGGTCACGGGGTACTTTCTAGATGGTAAATTTTTTGAATTGTACCAGGAGGTCTTTTGCTTTGCTGAGGTAGGATGCCATTTTTATTCCTCGAGCTTGATATTCTCCCAACACCTGATTCACGATCAATTACGAATAACTATATATGTCTACCACCACAGCTTTAACATCTCTAACGAGTCGTAATCCTGCTAGTAAGGCTTCATACTCTACCTCATTGTTTGAGGCACTGAAGCTAGACCTTAGTGTGTAGTGAACACGATGTCTGTTGGCCCTCTATTTAGTGAATGACACGGAGTCACAAAAAAATGATAAGAACTATATAACTGAATGCAAGAATTAAAACAACACAATGATTTTATAGAGGTTCGACCCCAGAGATTGGTAATAACCTACATCCACTTAGTGTTTTTATTGATGTAGACTCCAAAACCTGCGATCAGCGAACTAGGGTTTACTAAGTTTCACAAGCTCCGAAGTTGAATACAAAGATCGTGTATAAAAGCACTTGTTCTCTCTTAATACAAAATATTGTGCATCCAATAAATGAATCCCATGAGTCCTATTTATAGGCTCAAGGATGTACATATGGACCTATGGACCATCCTTAACTTGTGTTACAAGCATAACCAAATAGTAACGAAAATAATGATATTTATGTATAAAAATAATCAAATATCTTTGGAATATCTAACTCATAACCGTCCCTGAGTGTTTTCCTCGGTCCTATGAATAGATCTGCTCACATGTGTCTACACATCTTCTTTTCCCGCTGCTCAACATATTCCTTATGCCTATCGAGCAACTTTAATTTCCTCTTGATATCCTAGTCGTTGGTCGACTAGGTCTTCATCAATAACCAGTCACGTGCTGTCCATGTGCCTCTTAAACATGCCACGCCATCATGCAGATATTTTAGGGAAACATTTGCCCCCCAAGTTTATTTTAATGCGATCAACATTTAATAAACTTATTCGACCAACAATCCTACTGACCCATCACATCTGTCAGTACTTACTTTCTTGAAAAGGTAAGTAATCATTACCCTTTCAGTTTCCCAGACATGATTTGACGGTTATTGCGATTTCCCATGCAACAAAACCCTATTCTCATCATTACTCACCATTAATGCCCCGAGCAGTATAAATATAATCCTCTTCATCCCATTTCATTTTTACCCAAACTTTCTCTCTCTTCAAGAGCACAATGAACTCTCTTAAGACTGTCAAGCTTTTCTTAGTGCAATCTGAAGCCTTTGGAGCAATTTTGAGCAATTTCTCCGTAATTTCTTCAACAATCTTCATTCCAAGTAAGTTTTCAAGCAACCTTTTCAAATTTTGTAACAATTTCCTGCATTTTGGCTATGATTTTCCTGTTTTTGTAACTGGTTTTACACTATTCTTGGCGAGTTTTTGGGTAGATCGGGTTTAGGCAAAAAAAAAAATAGAATGACTATCCTAGAATAGAGATTTCAGGAAATATAATGCACAAAACAATGTTTAGACAGAATATTGGGTTTATTTACACTGATTTCGAGTCCAAAATCGAAGTGAAAATTCAATATTGGGTATTACGGGAAAACTAAGTTTTTCCCGCCTATTTTCAGATTTGAAAAGTTTTTATGAAAATACCATCTAGGGAAAGCCAATGTGGTGGCAGACCCTTTGAGTTGGAGAGGTTCAGGATAGTTGTTCAGTTCAAAACAGATATCAAACTTTTCATATTCACTTTTTGATCCATTTTTCCAACATGTTCGCATGTTTATTGTGTTTTTATCAGGATGCGGCTAGTTGTATAAAAGCTTAGCTTTTATACACGAGCAGCGCTATCCTTACTTTTCTTTTTCTTCTTTCTTTATTGGTTGTAGATTCTCACTTCCCATTTTCTCTTCTCAGATATGCATGCATGATCCTTGGGGAGGTGAGATACCAATAGACAACAACCTGCTTGCTCTACTATTTGAGGATTAGGAACAACCTTCTCTGCCTTTTCCAGAGCCTTTGGCACCCCCTCCAATTCCTACGACCAGCCTTCCTCAAAATCCTCCAAAGAAGCAACCAAACATGGGTCATGTCAAACACATTGCTCATAGGAAAAGAAAAACCACAAACTCACCTACCAACCAGCCAACTGCTAACATTGAGGATCCTTTGAATGTTCCTCAACCCTTGAATGTTGCACCACTAGAGATCCAACCTAATGCCCGTCCACATGAAGGCCCACGAGTAGAAGTACCCTGGTACATCGCCCCTCCAAGCGTCATATCAACCAGGATGGTGGCAAAGTATCCCAAGAAGTATGGGCTTCTTGGGATTACTTTACATAAGACTACACCCAACTAGAGGGAAAATGTGCCCGGAGATGACTTTAGCGCTTGATCGAGGTACTGTATAGAAGTAGGGGCAATTTTTCCCTTGCACGACTTTTTTTGAAGGGTAGCCAATTATTTCGAGGTCGCCCCATTCCAAATAACTCCCAACGGATATAGAGTACTCTCAACACTCTATATCTTGTATAATCATAAAAAATGGCTTGTGCCTACCCCTCACGAGATCAACTACTAGTTCGATCTCAAATCCAACCCCAACCAAAGCAACACGGGGTTCTTCCATTTTTATCACCAGGAATCTGGTCACACATTCTTGAGTGATACAACTTATAAATCCAACGTGGGAAAGTACTTCCAAGAGTACTTCCTCATGACCAACCTGGTCGCAGATAACATGGCCTTCACACGAGGAGGTAAACTCTCTAATCTTTGTCCGACATTCTTCTAATTGCTTTGTACCTTTTCCTTGTTCTTAGTTGGTTTGCATTATGCCTAGGTCCATGGTATCGACCAGAACCCACTCCAGAGATGGAGATAAGGGCTGCAGCCCTGACCAACATGGCACATATAGAAAAAATCGTCAAGGAGCTGGTCATAGAAAGCAATTTGAGGCTGGTTGGCCTTCAATAGCCTCACCAAGAGGTGAGGGAATCAACTGCAGGGAGTGCCACTAGAGACGACATTGAAGAATAAGAAAACCCTGAACACCAATAGGATGTGTCATAGCCCCAAAGGCGTCGACCAACGGGAGTGACCATTGGAGAGCCCAACCCCAACACTCGACCAACCAATATCCCTCCCCAACATGGGAAGGGAAAACAAAAATTACCTGAATATGCTGGTCCTATACTTGAATCCTTCGACGAGAACGATATATTTTTCACTCTTAGATACATTGCCGAGCCCTTATCATCTATTCGATAGGGACGACGACTTTAACCACTAGTTTTAACTTGGACTTCTTTGAGGTAGATAGTGAGTGTAGCAGTAGTTCCTTAGATAACGTAGCGACCCATAATTGTAGTTCGGGTATACTACTTAGAATTTCTTTTAATTTGTTTCCTTATCATGTTAAAATATTTCTTGACATATCTGTTTGTGTTTTTTTTTCTTGTTGTCATGCAAACCGACGATGCATTCGACATTTATGCCTCTGGAGGCAAACTGGTGAACTCGAAGAAATCAAGAAGGAAAAAATTTGGAGATGCTAGTAGGGAACCTTCGAGGAAAAAGGCTCGACCAGAAGACCCTCCAGCTTCTATCCCTTCCTTAACAACTACCCCTCCTTCTCCTCCTCATACTATGCCCTCCACCGACCAGGTGGGAGGATCTTTGGCAACAGAATTATTGAGCAATGCTTCTAGCTCAACAATTGATAAACTTCAGAAGATAGCCAAGCATCCCCGCAGCCAAAAGGCCTTTGCTTCTCTCCCTTCGCTGAGACCTAGTTAGGTTCTTTCTCGTGGGTTCAACGAAGTCCTCGGTGTAATTTTCTTTGGTATTTTATTTTAGTCGAACAACATTTCTTTTTATTAGCTCTGATAGCTTCATCTTTCAACTATTCGCAGGGTCTTCTGACTGTGAATAATGGTTGGCACCGTGCCGAGGAGGCTGACTCAAAGCATGCTGAGAAGATCAAGGCATGGGAGGCCAATGTCAAAGCATTGGAGGCCAAGGTTAAGACAGCTGAAGATAAAGCTGTTGTTTTGACCAAGGAGTTGAAGAAGAGCTGGCCAGGGCTGTTGTTGCTAAGGACAAGTTCAAGGAAGCCTCCGAAACCAACTATAAGGAGGCAGCCAAGCTGCAAGAAGATCTGGTGGCAAGCATGAAAGAAGCCAACAGTCTGGAGGATCGAGTCAAGCTGCTCGAAGAGCAGAATGCCCAAAACTTGGAGAGGTTTCGAGGAGCCAATTTTACATGTTCTGGAAGAACAATCAAGATGCGAACTTTGATTACCTTTCTGAGCAGAAAAATCCCCCAGAGTCTCCTGAAATTTCCTTGGCAACGGGTGTCAACTGAGCCAAAGAGGAAGTCAGAACCTCCGTCGATCAACAATCTCAACAGGACCCTCCTTCAGTTGCACAGTAATTAATTTTTTTATGTAACTAGAACACCCAAATAGATTGTTTGCAGTGTTAAGACAATATCCTGCCTAAGGCAGTTTTATTTACTTTTAATAATTACATCCGAGCAGCAATTGCTCGCGGTGTAAAGATATTTCGTTTTGATATTACAATTGCTATTATAACATCTGCTCGTATTACTGAACCTAGCATAACACTTTATTATCTTACAAAATTAGCTAAATTTTTTGAAAAATACTCTAAGTGTTGTAGTATGCTTTCCCTTATTTTGCTCTTGTGTTTACATATGTTTATAATATGCTTTGCTCACGTAGTATCTTATATGCCCCCCAAGTGATCGAGGAGTTGAAGGTTCTAAGTCACTTGCCACTGACCAATACATGTTCGAACATTACTGCTCGTGTACTTATAAATAATCAATGATAATATAGCAAAACAACACATGTAATGAGAAAATACTTATAATAAATACAAGAATTGGCAAGAATAATTGGCTGTGCATAATTCCTTTTGTTTCTCGTAAAATATGGACAAAAATTTGTGTCTGTACTAGTGATAAAAAATTGAGCTTACACTTATAAGCAACCAGCCATCTAACTGGCTAGCCCTTGTTCAGAAACTTGTAAAAAGTAAATTAATACAAGCCAATTCTTTAAAAAGAAATGTTCATTGATAATACTTGCGCAGGTGTTCTCCATTCCAATAGCGAGGAACGAGATCTCTGTTTAAGCGAGCAAGTTGTATGTGCCTGGTTGAAGAATTTCGTCAATTTGATACGAACCCTCCCAGTTTGGTCCAAGTACTCCAGCAGCCTGATTGTGTGTGTTGAGAAAAACTCTTCTAAGTACCAATTCTTTTACATCAAAGTTTCTTTCGCGTACTTTAGAATTAAAATATTGAGCGACCTTTTGCTGGTAAGCTGAAACTCGTAATTGGGCTTGTTCACGCCTTTCGTTAACTAAGTCCAAAGACTCCATTAATAACTGGTTATTCGTATTATGGTCATATGTTATCCTTATATGCGAAGGTGGAACTAACTCAACTGGTAACATGGCCTCATACCCATAGGCTAAGGAAAATGGTGTATGGCCTGTTGCTATTCGGTGTGATGTTCTATACGACCAGAGTACTTCGGGCAATTGTTCTAGCCACTCTCCCTTTGCTTCTTCGAGCCTTTTCTTCAGTGTGTACTTTAGAGTTTTGTTTATAGCTTCTACTTGCCCGTTGGTTTGTGGATGGGCAACTGATGAAAAACTATTCGTTATGCCATGCCGCTCGCAGAAATCGGTAAATAGGTTGTTGTCAAATTATGTGCCATTATCTGATACAATCTTTTTCGGAAACTCATATTGGCATACAATGTTTTTGACAATGAAATTGAACACTTTCTTGGTCGTGATTGTGGCGAGCGGTTTAGCTTCAGTGCACTTTGTAAAGTAGTCGACAACAACTACTACGTACTTGACATTCCTTTTTCTTGTGGGAAAAGATCCGATTAGATCTATTCCCCAAACTGCGAATGGCCAAGGGCTTTGCATCTGTTTAAGCTCATTTGAGGTTGCGCAAGGTATCTTGGAGAATCTTTGGCATTTATTTGACTTCTTAACAAATTCCATAGAATCCTCGATCATTGTAGGCTAGAAATATCCATGTCGAAGAATATTTTTTGACAAACTTTGCCCCCTAGCATGATCTCCACAGAACCCTTCATGTACTTCTCGCATCAATTCCTTAACTTTTTCCCTAGAAATACATCTCAATAAAGGCATTGAATATCCTCGTCGATATAGAATTCCATCGAGCAAGATAAAACGAGCTGATTGCCTTTGTAGTGTCCTCGCCTTATTCTTATCTGCAGGTAGCCATCCCTGTTCGAGATATTGAATAATGAGAGTCATCCACGTGTCAGAAACTTGTATTATTAGGGAAGATTCTTATACTTGAATGCTGGGAGTTGTCAAACGTTCGACCGGTACTATGCTCAAAGTGTCGACATCTTTAGCGCTCGATAATTTGGCCAAGGCATCGACATTCGAGTTCTGGTCGTGAGGTACTTGCTGGAGAGTATACTTCTCAAATTGTGCTAGAAAGTCTTTGGCCTTGTTTAGATACGCAACCATCTTAAGAACCCTAGCCTGATATTCTCCAATGATTTGATTAACAACTAGCTGAGAATCACTGTATATCTCTAATGACTTTATATTCATATCCTTGGCTAGTCTCAAACCTGTGAGTAGTGCTTCGTACTCAGCCTCATTGTTGGAGGCAGTAAAGTTGAATCTTATTGCACAATGAAACCGATGCCCTTCAGGGGTAATTAAAATCAACCCTGCCTCAAGTTGTGCTCATTAGATGACTCGTCTACGAACAGTCTCCAGGCGGGAGTTTGGTCTTGATCTTCAGGTTCTATAATCGGCTCGCTAGCTGGGAGTCCAGTGACTTTAGCTACGAAGTCCACTAAGGCTTGACCCTTTATGGCTGCTCGAAGTGCATAGAAATTTCGAACTGCCTTAGCTCAACTACGCATTTTAGTAGTTGATCAACGACTTCTGATTTTTGCAAGACTTGCCATAGTGGCTGGTCGGTAGCAATAACTGTGGGATGAGCCTGAAAGTAGGGCCGTAGTTTTCTTGATGCTAGTATTAACCAGTAAACCAATTTCTCTATAGCCAAATAGCGTAATTCTGCTCCCACTAGCCTCTTACTTATGTAGTATACTACCCTTTGAATGTTGTCTTCATCCCTGATTAAAACAGCATTGGCAACATACTCTATTATGGCTAAGTAGATGTACAAAGTTTCTCCTTCGACCAGCTTGGATAGAATGGGCGATTGCGACATATGGGCCTTAAGTGTCGGAAAAGCTTGTTCGCACTCTTCTGTCCACTCAAAATTTTTGTTTCCTCTGAGTAGATTAAAAAATGGGACGCACTTGTCCGTAGATTTAGATATGAATCTACTCAGAGCCGCGATTCTCCCTGTCAAGCTATGTACATCTTTAACTTTGGTTGGTGACTACATCTCGACCAGTGGTTGAATCTTTTCGGGATTGGCTTCGATTCCTCACGAGGTTACTATGAATTCCAAAAAATTTCCTAATGCTACTCCAAAAGAACACTTAAGAGGATTAAGCTTCATTAGATATTTGTTTAATATGTTGAAGCATTCATGCAAGTCCTCGATCTGTTCACCAGCTCTTCTTAATTTAACCAGCATATCATCAACGTAAACTTCCATGTTATTGCTAATCTGATCTTTGAACATGTGGTTTACTAGTCGTTGGTAAGTCGCACCAGCGTTTTTCAAACTGAAGGGCATTACTTTGAAGCAGTAAAGCCCTGTATCTGTTCAAAAGCTAGTGTGTTCTTCATCAGGTGGATGCATACTAATTTGATTATTGTCGGAGTATGCATCCATTTATGACAAAATTTCATGTCCTGATGTAGCATCGACTAGCTAGTCGATTCTTAGAAGTGGGAAAAAATCTTTCGGACAGGCTTTATTAAGGTCTATGAAATCCACACACATCCTCCATTTACCATTTGGTTTAGGAACTCGTACGGGATTAGAGACCCAAGATGGATAAAATGCTACCCTAATGAATCCATTTTCCTTTAACTTCTCGACTTCTTCCTTTAGGGCTTTAGACCTATCTTTGTTGAGCAACCTTCTTTTTTGTTGCAATGGTGGGTGGTTTTTGTCTATGTTCAGGACATGGCTGATAATTGTTGGGTCTATCCTAACCATGTATTTATGTGACCAGGCAAAGACCTCCTGGTTCCTCCTAAAAAACTCCACTAGCTTTATTTTGATTGTTGCCTCTAAGCTTTTACCGACTTTCACAACTCTGGTTAGATCTTTTTCTTCTAGTTGGACCTCCTCGAGGTCTTCCATGGATTCAATGCCTTCTTCAAAATCCCCAAAGCAAGGATCTAAGTCCCTATCCTCACTTTGAGTAACGCCCTATTTGGTGACTTGTTCACCTGATTGGGCTTGTAACTCATTTACCACCAGCAATATTTTTTCTGCTCCACTCCCCGGCCCGCCCGTTCTTGCCTTTGAAATCAAGGAGTTGTAACATTCTCTGGCTTCTCATTGATTTCCCAACACGCACCCAACTACTACATCGGTTGGAAACTTCATGGCCAGATGCTAGACTGAAGTTACTACTCATAGATCTACTAGGATGGCTCTTTAAATCACAATGTTATATGCGGACGAACAATCAACTAATATAAAAGTAGTGAGTAATGTTCTATTCGCGGGTATCGTTCCTGCCATGACCGGGAGTCTAATCGATCCTATTGGTGCTAGTCCCTCACCAGAGAAACCGTAGAGGGTCTGGTTGCATGGTTCTAAATCTTGCACTGATAATTTCATTCTTTCCAGTGAAGACTTGTATAGAATGTTTACCGAGCTTCCAGTATCTACCAATACTCATTTCACCATCATGTTGGCAATTTGTACGTCCATGACCAAAGGATCTGAGTGGGGGAATCAAACATGTTGTGCGTCTAACTCAGAGAAAGTTATCAACTCTTCCTTTGTTCGAGCTTTTTTGGGGGTTCGCTCCTCAACGTTTAGCATCTCTATGTCCTGATCGTGATGTAGGGTTCTGGCATATCTCTCTCTTGCCTTACTACTGTCACCAGATATATGTGGTCCCCCGCAGATGGTTAGCAAAGTACCAGCGACCGGAGCTGGCTGCAGAGGAGGCGAGTGTTCGCGTATAGGTGCCTGCTCGTTGCCTCCGTTAGCCTCTTGCTGAGAATTTCCCCTACTTGTACATACATTCTCAGATGTCCTTGTCAGATAAGGAACTCGATCTCATCCTCAGCTGGTTACATTTGTTGGTATCATGGCCATAGTCGTTGTGGAAATGATAAAACTTGGTTGTGTCCCTCTAGGATATGACTTTCTAATCGGGGCTGGTTGCCTAAAAGAGACTGTGGTATGGCTGGCCTGATACACTTCAGCTCGGCTATCGACCAGGGCCATTTAGTTAGTGAACCTCAACTCGTATCTGTTCTGCTTAGGGTGCTTGTTATTAGATGTCACCTGCTCAATGTTTTCCCTTTTTCCTCCATTCTTATTATTACCTTTGCCGTTGTTGCCATTGGGTTTGCCAGACCCACTGGCGGCTTTGTTCGACTCATCCTTCTTGCTCTGGTCATCCTTTGGGGACTTTCCTTCATTGGCGATAGCCTCCTCCAGCTTGATGTACTTGTCTGCTTGATCCAGAAATTCTTGAGTGCTCTTGACTCCATTTTTCCATAGACTGCTCCAGAGGGGAGAAAGGCATTGCACTCCAGCTGTGATGGGCATCATCTTTCCCTCATCTCCAATGGTCTTTCCTTGAGCAGCTGCTCGCATAAACCTTTGTATATACTCTTTGAGAGACTTTCCTTCCTTCTATCAGATATCGAACAACTGATTGGCCTCTGTCGGATGTATCTGACCAGCATAAAACTGTCCTTCAAATTCTTGTATGAACATCTCCCATGAATTTATATTGGCTGATAGAAACTTGAAGTACCATTCCTGGGCAGAATCAGATAAAGTGGCAGGAAAGATTCAGCATCGAGTATCTTCATACACCTTCTAGATGTCCATTTGTATCTCAAATTTATTCACGTGAGATACCGGTTCTTCTCTTCTAGTAAAGTTGGGCAGTACTGACATTTTGAACTTGCTCGGGATCTTTGCCATAAAAATTCTGTTGATGAATGAGGTTCCCTTTCTCCGATCATATTTTATATGGGACATTTTATTCCCGACCAACTGTTGCACAACTTGATTCAGGGCATCTATTTGAGCCTGAACAACGTCTGCTATGGTAGGAGCGTCTGGTGTTGGTGGGCAGTACTCATCATGCCTTTCCCTTCAGCCATTAAGTACGTCCCTTAGATCCTTATTCCTTCACCTATGCTCGCTTGTTCCTAGTCAGTCAAAGACTTTGGGTTGCTTGGGCTACCCCCTAGCATTCTGGCTTGTTGATCGGTTGTCCATTGAAGGAGGGTTTTGCTGCCTGTTCCTTTCCTCTTGCTGTCGACCATTGTTTCTCCTATCATAACCGGAGTCCGCTTCATTGTAATCATGGTCATCTCTGAATTGTGACTTGTGAGTGTGCGACCTGCTATACTCACGGTTCCCTTATTTTCTCCTTGGTTTGTCTCACTAAACAGGTGGAGGCCTGCGCTAGTCATTGGGTTCCCAGACATTGCTCTGTCGTGGGGGTCCTGGATCACAGAACTAGAGTCCATTTGTCTCCTGCTTCCTAAGGGATGTTGTCCCCTTTCAGGAGGGTTCTATTCGTCAGCTGTTTGATGCCTAGGGCTTCTGGGACGCTGGTTGTTCCTATTCTGTCTGTGCTACTGCGTATTATCTCGACCAACACGAGAGGGTTGTTGCTGCTTGTTATTTCTATTAGGATTTTGGGTCTGCCTTTCCTGCTAAGCAACTGGGTGTTGTTCCAGTCGATGTGGAATCCTTCGGTCGATCTCCATCTGTTGCATCACCATAGTTTCAGCCACGTTCTCTTGGTTAGCTTTTAGAGTGGCTAACTCGTCTTGCAACACTCCCAAATCTATTCGCAATGTTTCAGCGTCCATCTCATCCTCTTCCAATTCCACATGTGGCTCGTCCTCTGCTACACCTGATGGAGGAGGTGAATTTGGCACATTTCCATATGTCACTCCATCTTGACCCGCTCTCCTGGAGTTCTTCGCCATTGCTATCTTGAAGTTCTTGAGTTCAGCTCTCAATGAAAGCACCAAAATATTGACCCTCGATTTAGTCAATGACACAATGATTTTATAGTGGTTCAGCCCTAGAGATTGGTAATAACTTACTACGCCCACTTAGTGTTTTTATTGATGTAGACTCCAAAACCTGTGATCAGCGAACTAGGGTTCACTAAGTTTCATAAGCTCTGAAGTTGAATACAAAGATAGTGTATGAAAGCACTTGTTCTCTCTGAATACAAAATATTGTGCATCCAATAAATGAATCCCATGAGTCCTATTTATAGGCTCAATGATGTACATATGGGCCTATGGACCATCCTTAACTTGTGTTACAAGCATAACCAAATAGTAACAGAAATAATGATATTTACATATAAAAATAATCAAATACCTTGGGAATATCTAACTAATAATCGTCCCTGAGCGTTTTCCTCGATCCTACGAACAGATCTGCTTGCATGTGTCTGCATATCTTTTTTTTCCTGCTGCCCAGCATATTACTTGCGCCTATCGAGTAGCTTTAATTTCCTCTCGAAATCCTGGTCTTTGGTCGATCAGGTCTTCATCAATAACCAGTCATGTGCTATCGATGTGCCTCTTAAACATGCCACGTCATCATGCATATATTTTAGGGAAAATGTCCTTCAAGTGTGATAAGTATAAGCCGAGCTCCAGAATTATGCTCATTGGAGGACCCATCTACGAATAGCTTCCAAACGAGCAAATTTGCTTCGTTGTCTTCAGGCTTTTTTGCTTGGTCATCCTCTTCTTGTATTCTAGTGCATTCATCAATAAAGTCTGCGAAAGCTTGCCCTTTGATAACAGTCCTTGGCTGGTAGGTAATGTCATATTGTCTGAGCTTAACAACCCACTTAAGTAATCGACTAGATGCCTATGGATTTTGCAGAACTTTCATGAGAGGTTGATCATTTAAAACTGTGATAGGATGAGCTTGGAAGTATGGCCTTAATTATTTTTGCTGCAAGCAACAAACAGTAAGCCAAATTTTCAATTAATGGGTACCATGATTCTGCTCTGACCAGCTTTTTGCTTATATAATATACTAGATGTTGGGTCCTATCCGCTTCTTGGATTAGGGCTGGAATAACAACGTATTGAGTGACTGCTAGATACAAGTAAAGAATTTCCCCATCAATCGGGTTCGACAAGACTGGGGTTGAGTCAAGTGTTTCTTAAGTTTCTGGAAAGCCTTTAGACATTCCTCCGTCCATTGAAACTTGCTATTTCCCCTTAGCAGGTTAAAAAAGGCCACACATTTGTTAGTGGATTTTGAGACAAATCTGCTGAGGGCTACAATCTGTCCCGTCAGACTCTGTACTTCCTTTATCTTGGTCGGGGATTTCATATCGATCAACTCCTTAATTTTTTTAGGGTTAGCTTCTATACCTTTTGCGTTGACAATGAAACAAATAAACTTCCCCGAGCTTACCCCAAACGAGCATCTTAAAGGGTTAAGCTTCATATTGTAATGCTTAAGGATGGCAAAACATTCTGATAGATCCTTCATGTTCCCCCAACCTCTTTTGATTTTACCAACATGTCATCAGCGTAGACCTCCATGTTTTTGCCTATTTGGTCTCTGAACATCGTATTTACCAGTTGTTGATACGCTGTGCCAACATTTTTTAGACCAAAAGGCATAACTTTGTAACAATACAATCATACCTCAGTTCTAAAACTAGTATGCTCCTTATTGGGAGGGTGCATACTGATCTGATTGTACCCCGAGTAAGCGTCCATTAACGTAAGTATTTCGTGCCCTGTAGTGGCATCGACCAGCTGGTCGATTCATAGTAGGGGAAACATTCTTATGGGCATGCCTTGTTTAGATCAATGAAATCTACACAAGTCCTCCATTTTCCATTGGGTTTTGGTACTAGGACGGGGTTAGAAACCCACTCGGGGTCGAAGGTCCCTCTTATAAACTTGTTTTCTTTTAGCCTTTGGACTTCTTCTTTTAAAGCATTTGATCTATCTTTATCGCAGCATTATTTTTATATTGTACATGCTTAAAGTTGTTTCTGTCTATATTTAGAGTATGGCTGATAACTGTGGGGCTTATGCCAACCATGTCCTTGTGCGACCAAGCGAATACGTTCTGATTGTTCCTTAAGAAGTTAGTTCAGATTTGACTTCCTTTGCTAAACTCCCTCCAATCTTGATTGTCTTCGTTAGTTCGTTTTGGTCAAGTGGGACTTCCTCCAGGTCTTCAGTAGGTCCCACCCTAGTATCAAAATCCCCAAAGAGAGGATCAATATCTTCTCCCCCGCTTTGGGCAACTCCCTATTTGGAGCTACTTGCCTCTTTTGAGGATGCATTACTTTGTTGCTCGATGTTTCTTATTCCCATCTTTGTTGTTGGCTTGCTATTTGTTGGTCCAGCAAATACCATGCTCGTTGTGGCCAAGCCTTTCTTAGTAGTTGTAATGGAAGAATTATAGCATTCCCGAGCTTCTCTTTGATTTCCTTTTGCACATCCGATCCCGCCATTTCTAGGAAATTTCATCATGAGATGAAATATGGATGTTATGGCTCACAAGTCGATCAAGATCGGTCTTCCTAAGATGGAATTGGAGGTCAAGGGAATATGGACCACAACAAATGTTTCCATAACTGTGTTATTTGCAGGTGCAATTCCCACTATTATTTCAAACTTGATTGTTCCTACTGAAGTCAACCCTTCTCCAGTAAAACAATATAAAGTTTGCGGCATGGGAACAGACAACTTCATTCTCTCAAGGGTTGTTTTGAACAGAATGTTCACTAAGGAACCATACTCTATCATCGTTCGTGTCACAATCATATTGGCAATCTGGGCCTCGATTACCAAATGATCATTTTATGGAATTCTTACATGCGCAGCGTCATCCTTAGTGAATGTTATTAGCTTACATCCATAGCCAGAGGTTTTGGGCGTACGCTCCTCGACTGCTAGTACTTCATTCATCGATTCATGGTGAATTGTTCGAGCATAAATTTCTAAGGCTTTTGTACTTTCACCTGCCAAGTGTGGTCCTCCATATGTTTAGCTGACCAGTTACAAGAGCTGGCTGTAATGGTTGAGCTGGTGCATCTGCACTTGGAGCTGCAACTTGGGTTTGATCAACAAGATGTCAAAAAATTCTTCTAATAGCCTAATGGTTTTGGCGGATGAGAAATTTGATTTCGTCCTTGAGCTGGTTACACCTGTTGGTGTCATGTCCATAGTCGTTATGGAAATGACAAAACTTGTTCATGTCTCTCTTACTTATGTCTTTCCTTATGGGATTAGGTTTCCTATAAGGTACCTCGACTTGTGTAGCTTGAAAGACTTCTGCTCGTGACCTCAAGTGCGTAGAGTAATTGGTAAAACGAGGATCATACTCTCGTGGCTAATCATTGGTTTTGCGCCTTTTGTTGTCTTTATTATTTCCACTGTTCGAGTTGTTATTTCGTTTTCCACTTCTTTGTCCATTATTATTACCATTACCATTGTTTGTCTGGTTCTGGTTTGGAGCTCCATTGTCTTTGGATGGAAGGGCAGTACTGTAACCTGCTTGATTAGCTTGATATGCTCTTCTGATGGCCTTTCCTAGTATAATGAACTCGTCAGCTCGATCTAAGAACTCTCTTGTTGAGTAGATGATTTTCCTCCTTAAGTCAGTTCATAGGGGACCCTGTATTTGGATTCCAGCCATGATGGCCATCAATTTTCCCTCATCGCTGACCGTCTTTGATCAGGTAGCCTCTTGCATGAACCTCTGCACATAGTCCCTTAGAGGCTCATTCGGTCCTTGCTTAATGTCAACAAGGTTGTTGAGTTCAGCAGGTGGGATACGAGCAGCAAAGAATTGTGAGTAAAACAGTCTCGCGAATGTATCCCAGGATATAATGGTTCCTGGCTCCAGTTTGAAGAACCATTGTTGAGCAATATCAGATAAAGTGGCAGGAAATATCCTACAACGAACATCGTCTCTAACCCCTTAGAGATCCGTCTATATCTCAAAAATTTTAACATGTGAGACGGGATCTTCCCTTCAAGTGTACATCTTCCAAGTTGGCATCTTGAACTTAGGCGGTACTATTAGGACATTGATCTGATTCGAGAAAGGAGACCATTTCTGTAACGCCCTGAGTAACCAAGACCGTTACACTGTGTATTTAAAATAGTGCAAGACTTGCTAATCAAGTCATTTAAACAAAATGTGAATCTAACGTCATCAATGGATTAGGAATAATTTTTTTTGGTCATAAACAGGTTATTTTCATTAAAAATGACAGTTTAATACATGGAAACTCAAAACAGGGTTAGTGACATAATTACAAAAATACCAGAAGTTATAAATAACTCAGGCCACTCTAATGGTAAAATACACAATTTTAGGTTTCCGTCCCTATACAATCCCTCGACTGTGGCGGCCGAGCAGCTGACAATGTACACCTCGCCCCCAGAGCTCTCCAACTCATGGTTGATCCAATATACCCTTGCCTTTACCTGCACCACGTAGCACCCGTGAGCCGAGGCCCAGTAAGAAAACATGATATCATAGCACGATCAATATAAATAACCAGATATTCTACAAAATATAACCAAGCATTCAGCAATTCATAACATTTTCCTATTCAGTGATAACAGTCGACAAATCACAATTTGTTATCCAGGTAGTCAACATGTCATAATCAACAGTTTATCACAAGCATTACACAATATTCAGGGTCGGCACCCTTAGGTCGCACCCTCTATTTAACCCACTGTCTTCGGCTTACTTAGGCCGCCCCTAGTGTTATACCCACTGACTCCGACCAGCTTAACCGAGCTCAATGATTAATAAGCTATCCTCAGCTACCAGTGGCTGAGCCGCGCCTTGTGCACAAATATTGATTTCGGCACTCTTAGGCCGTTTATCACATGTCCCATGGCATAATATCATCTCATGACATGATACAAAAATATAGGGAGCTCTTAGTCCCATCATATTCACATGATTCATCACAATCACATAACAATATATACCAATATAGGGAACACTTAGTCCCAAACTAACCACATAATCAGGTGTAGTTTTCTTACCTCTTGTTCGAGCGAGAATTACGTTACAAATGACCCTTGAGAATAGTCGATCCTTTGCTCCCTTAGCGGTCACCTCAAGCTCGGTATGAACTCCTCTTCAATGATGGAACAATACCCTAGATCCTCAACACTTGATTCCCCAGCTTAATTCCTCAAAAGAAGCTTCAAAATTGAAGAAGAAAAAAGGAAGAAAAATGGTAATCGGTTGAAGCAAGAGGAGGTGCTATGTTTTCTTAAGTCTTATACATCTTTCTAGTTTTAAGTATTGGTATATATCCTTCAAGGTAAAAAGACTTAAATGCCCTCAAGTTTAATTAAAGTCCTTAACAGCCACCAAGGGCAAAATCGTCCTTTTGCACCTATCTCATTAACCATAATTAACTCCCTCCAATTCCCGTTATTCTCAATATTCTCGAATACCAATAATTCATATCCCGTTACCCCTTAACTCCCGTCAATGCTCTAATCACCAAATTACCTCGGGATTCACCCCGAGCCCCGAACTTAATCCCGTTATGACCAAACCGCTAACTTATACTCAAAGATCGTCTCATGCCGAACAGCTCGAACAAATTCACATTATAATGTGGCCTCAACAATAGCTTACCAAAATGCATACAATTATACAATTACGCCCTCAACGAGCCAAATTACCAAAATGCCCTCATAACAAAATATATACCCATATGCATGCATTTATCATCATATAATAATATGATCCACATAATCATGCATATAATCATATAATGGCAAAATAAATCAATTATGGCCCTCCTGGCCTCCTAATCAAGGTCCTAAACCTTATTAGGAAATTTGGGTCGTTACAACTATCCCCTCCTTATAGAAATTTCGTCCTCAAAATTTTATTTGAGCTGCCTGGAATATAAATTCCGCCCAACTGATTCCAATTTCCCAGGTCATTCCTCGACCCCACTGTTTCTAAAACATCATCTTAGCTCAAAGTACAATTTTGTTCCTCATAACCTTATTCTTTCTATCTCATAACTGAACTAGCCACTCCACATAAAATAACTCCATCTTCAGCTGCAGATTCCCATAACTCAACACATGAGTTTTCTCTAACCCATGTCTTCAACATGGAATATCTACATACACTGTGTACAGCTGACAGTGCCAAAACTGTTATCAACTTAAAAGCAACCTCACTGATCCTTCCTAGGATTCAAATAGTCTCAATACTCTAGGGTCTAACTTGCTCTTATCCCCTCATCCCTTTATCCTTGGTGATATTCTTAGAAAGGTACAATATACTAATTGGAATCCCATGTTTTTGCTTTCCAATTCAATAAAACTCTTTCATTTACTTTGAAAAGTGAGTCTCCAAGCTCTAACCTTTAATAATCTCAATGATCCCCTGAGCTACCTCAGGATCCAAATATAACATCTCACTTATCTCATTCTAACGAATGGTGATATACATTCTCTATCATACCTCATTTCATCAAATGTCCTTCCAATAACTTGATAACTCCCTCTCTCTTTCTCTGATTTACCATCAGTCTGAAAATTAGCAACCATACCAAATTATAATTATATACTCATTGTCTTCCTTAACCCTTCCAAGACCTGGAAGTAAAACAAAGTCCTTATTCAATAAATTAGAGCTTGAATTCCATGAAGGTATACTATCTATCTCACATAGAGATTTGAATATTGATCAGTTGTATAACTTGTCCTTACTGATAAAAGTGAATTCACCCCAAATGCTGGTCCATAATGACTCAACCATCCCATGTTGACCCATCGTCCTGGCAGCCCATTGCGAAACCCATCGCGATGTTTCCTTTTTCACATTATAAAATACTCAAAGACTGCAATAGCCTTACTGGTTTCTGATACCTTGTCCTGACCTACTAACAGGTTAAGAGCTTTGTCATATATTCCATTATGTCCCTCTCCATCCTAGGTACCTTTTCCTGATGCTTGGATGAAAAGACCAAGAGATTAGTATGATGTAAATTCCTGGATAGCCAAAACCATTACACTGTGTACTTATCAAGTCATTAATTTAAAAACGTGTCACTAAACATGAATGAGCTAGGGTTAAAAAGGTTTTGGTCTCAAAAGTTACATTTTATATAATCAAACATTTATATACATGGGATCCCATAAGAAACAGAGTTTAAAAGTTGGATTACAGACTCTCCAAAATATAGACAAATGTCAGCCATACTAAAGCAAAATGAACATTTCTGGGTCTCGCGTCCCTGCCTAAAACCTCAACCGTGGCGGCTGAGCAACTGGTCATGTACAATCCGCTCATAGAGCTCTCCAAATCAGGGTTGATCAAGTTTGCCCTTGCCTTTACCTGCACCACGTAGCACCCGTGAGCCAAGGCCCAGCAAGAAAACATAACGTGCAACACAAACAATAATAACAAATAGTAAATTCACTAAGCATGATCTTCTAACAAATAATCCACATTAACCATTTAGCATATATATTCAGAATCAAGGATGCAATTAATCACTTATAACATTCAAGTCTCATGACATCCAAATCACACAATAATCTGGGCCGAAAACTTAGGCCGCACCCTCTGTTTACCCCACTTACTCCGGCCCGCTTAAACGGAGCTCAGTGCATATTAAGCTGTCCTCGGCTACTAGTGGCCAAGTCGCGCCCTGTGCACTAGTGTAACCCTTGGCACTCTTAGGCCGTTGGTTCACTAATTAGCTTGCATGGCATAATACCATCCTTTCAAGCATACACAATAAGGAACCCTTAGTCCCATTTCAGATATACAACCAGGTGCAGTTTTCTTACCTTTGCTCTTTGCGGTTACTATTTACGAGCAACGCTTCTCAAGCACGATCCGCTCCCGAGCCCTAGCCTCAACACCTAGTCACAACTAAGATATTAGGTTCCATTAATATTCAGATAAGGGTTTCCGGATACAGAACTATCTTCCGGGAAACCAAATTCCACCAAGCATGGTGGTGAAATCGATCCCGAGCACTCTAGGCTAGATTCCCGTGCTTTAAAACCCTAAACGTTCAAGTATGCATCTAAGGGCTGCGACCCTTGAAGCCTAGTCGGGGCCTTACCCTAAAACAGAACCTAAGGCCTCCCTGGAAGAAGACACGCGCCGCGGCCCTTGCTTTGGGCACCGCGACGCTCACCCCTGGCCGAGCCCTCCTGGCTCATCTTCATCCTAGGGCCGCAACCCTCTAGAACAGAGCCGCGACCCTTCCCTTCGATCCCAGAAATCCCACCATTTCCAAGCTTAAAACCTTACCCAAAATCACCTCCAAAGTTTCCTAATTCAAAACCAATTAATCCCAACACTTTTAGAGTGACTTCAGCAACATAATTCAACTGAAAACTCAACCTAAAACTCATGGAAATCCCATCTTCAATTTCTGAAACTCAAGAACTTCAAACACTAAAACCAGCCATGCAAAACTCAAATTTAAGCCTCTAAATCATGAATTATAACTTACCTCTTCAGTTGAACTCCTTTTCTAAGCAGCTTCTCTGTTAATTCCCGAGTTTTCCAGCTCCAATTCAACCTTAAACATCAATATCACAATCATCTCATAACTCAGCCAAAAGCTCAAAGTTTCTAACTTCAAAACACAGTTTAACTCTTACCTTAGCCTTGATCAGATGTTCCCTAGATAATCCTTGAGCTAGCCTCTAATTTCCCCTCTGAATTCATCTGAAATCCCAGCTCAAACTCTAGCAATTTCTCCTAAATTCTCAGTGTTCCTTGTGTTTTCTTCTTAGTTTCCTTGAGAGAAAGAAAAGAGCTGAGAAGGAAAAGGTTCAGTTTATTTCTTTCTACTGTTTTCCTTTAACTTTAGCCTATCCTTATCCCGTTAAGTCAATCCCGAGGCTCGGGGTGCCGGAAATGTCCCCGAGGGAAAAATAGTAAAATCCCCTAATATTCCCGCCTAGACTTTCTAACCTTAAATATATCTCCATATATTTATTTTCATAACCCGATAGTCTAAATAAATACCCAATACCTAAAATACCCCTGACTTATCCAAAGTCAACTATTAAGCCCCGTTGTGACTTTTCCCGCTATCTAGCCCTAGGATCGCCCCGAGTCGTGCTCTGCAAGCCTACCCACATAATAATGTGGTTCTCACAAATACCAAACATATATATATATATATCACATTAACATCAGTATATTCATACATGCATTTTAATCATATAATTATGCTTTTAAATCAATATATTCAGGCAAACCGTATTTAGCCCAATTGTGCCGCCCTACCGGCACACTAATCAAGGCCCTTAAGCCTCATTAGCGAATTTGGGGTCGTTACAACTATCCCCTCCTAATGAGAATTTCGTCCTCGAAATTTACTTGAATAACTCGGGATACTGATCCCGCATCGCTGTCTCTAACTCCCAGGTCGCTTCCTCGACCTTACTATTTCTCCACAACACTTTCACTAACGGAATTGTCTTATTCCGTAAAACTTTGTCCTTCCGATCCAAAATCTGAACTAGTTGCTCTTCATAGGATAAGTCTGTCTGAAACTCTAAGTCCTTATACTTCAGCACATGTGTCGTATCTGAAACATACTTCTGCAACATGGAGACATGGAACACATCATGAACTCATGACAGCGACAGTGGCAAGGAAAAACTATAAGCCACCTGTCCAATCCTTTCCAAAATCTCGAAAGGCCCAACAAACTGAGGGCTTAACTTGCCCTTTACTCCAAATCTTCTCACACCTCGCAATGGTGAAACTCGCAGAAACACGTGGTCCCCAACCTGGAACTCCACGTCCCTACGCTTAGGATCAACGTAGTTTTCCTGTCTACTATGCGAAGCAAGCATTCTAGCTTGAATCTTTTCAATAGCCTCATTAGTCTTCCGAACCATGTCTGCCCCCAAGTATTTCCTCTCACCCATCTCATCCCAATGAACGGGCGATCTACACTTCCTCCCATATAACATTTTGTAAGGAGCCACTCCAATCGTGGAATGATAACTGTTGTTATATGAAAATTTGATCAATGGAAGATACTTACTCCAAGATCCCTCAAGGTCAATCACACACGCCCTAAGCATCTCCTCCAATACCTGAATCGTCCTCTCAGACTGTCCGTCAGTCTGAGGATGAAAAGCTGTGCTAAACTTCAGCTAAGTCCCCATGGCTCTCTGCAGAGTTCCCCAAAACATGGAGGTAAAGATAGGGTCTCGATCTGACACAATAGACTTCGGAACCCCATGGAGACAAACTATCTCCCTCACATACAATTCTGCATACTGTTCCACTGTAAAGGTCGACCTCACTTGCAGAAAATGAGCTGACTTGGTGTATCCACTACAAGAAAAAACAGTATTCATAACACTTAAAAACTGTTAACCGGAAGTATTGATAACACTTTTGAAACGCTAACATAGCCCCTGTTATTAAAAGTCCAGTGTTTTCTATAACAGTATTTGAATGTTATGTTCGATGTTATCTTAAACTATTCAATAACACGTTTTTAGTTGCTATAATATTCAAATAATAACATTTAGTTAGAGTATTTGGTTATAAATTTGACATTTAATCTTATACTTTTTACATAACACTTTTCAACAGTTACATTTGATTATTTTGATAACATTTTTAGTTTGTTATATTATATAAATCATATCAATTTGTTACGCTTATAGTAATAAAATTTTGTTACTTTAGTGTGGATAATATATTTTAAATTTTATTTTGATAAGTATACTTATAAGGTTTTTTTTTATTTAAAAAATTTTCATTCAAAATTAATCATAAAATGTAATTCTCAATAGATTGATAAACTATAAGTATTACATTGAACAATAACTAATTCAAACAATGAATGTGTCTACTTCATGAAACCTTAATTCTAACTTAAGTTTGAAAGCATAACATAATAAAGTTTTATAATCTTGAATATTTTTTACTTCAAAAATGAAAAACAGAAACATTACAAGATACACAAAAGTAAACCATGCATGAAACTTGCTCCATTCTTCCATTCATCATCCTTTGTGCACTTGTCTTTGTTGTGAGCATAAATAGCTATCACTCCCCCAAGCTAAAGATCACTAAAATTTGAGGAACCTGCTGAAAAGTTTGATCAGAAATGAAAAGGACACTATAAGCCCCTAATGGAAACTGAGAAAAAGTTTGGCCAATTCTAGCAAACACTTTATAAATATATATTGATATAGTAATGATACATTGATTATGTGATACTAAATGGAAATATCCATAAAAAATACCTCACAGAGATGTTCTTGCCTGGGTTCTTCCTTCCGGCAGAGGAGATACCGGTGTGACTTGTGTGAGGAAGATAGAGCACCATGACTCGCACCGCTGTGACTCGTACCAACATGCTCCAACATGAGCACTGCAAGCCAGTACTCCAGGAATGTAGACCTACAGATTAATTACCTTTTATAAAGCAGAAGATATGATGTTTCGATTGTCATTACATTACTTAAGCATGCTAATATAAATGACTGCAAAGTGGTAGTAATAGTAATAATAATTGTTATTATGTTATTATAATTAAAAAGAGAGAGAGATAGAGAATAAAGGTAGTAACTTTGAAATTACTGCATTCAAGAATGGATGTAAATGGCAAACTAATCATATCAAGTTTGAAGAGGTCCATGTCATATTCAGTGTCACCAAAACCATGATCTTTAACATCACATTTCAACTACTCATTTCTCAAGAAAAAAAACAGCTAGTAGTTTTAACAGTCGTAATATAAATTCAGACACTTGAGAAGTAAAACTCCTTATACAAATATTTCAATAAGATGTTTCCATAGAAATCCTGATGGACGCGTATACAAGAGTAGCAAGATGGACGCCTGATTAAATTAAACGGCATTGTTATAAAGAGGGAAAGAAAAGAAAAAGAGAATTGCATTCCAACAATAAAGAAAACAAATTTAACAAAACTACAATCCTTAATGCATATAGAACTAGAATATACTTGATTTCTAGTAACTACAGCCACTTCATAATCACATACATCATATACGATACAATTAGACTACATAGTCAAGAAAGTTTGAATTCAAGCCATTAAAAGTGCATTATATTCTTGATCAGATGATTTCATGGTAATGAGAAGCTCTTGCTAAAGATTACATGCTCAGATAATCAAAGATTTCATCATTTAAGAGATATTTTTATTTTGCCAAAGATAATGGAAGAAACAAAGATTGCTATATTTGTACAAAAATATAAATATTTATAGGAATTAGGATAAACAATGGAGTAACAAGTCATAGCATAAAAAATGTCGACTGAAATCTCATCAGAATAATGCTTAAATCATATTAATATATCTAATTCAAAGTAAAAATTACAACCTAAATAAACAGCATTACATAACATATATGTATATATATAATCCACATTGTATCAATATCTACAACCCATAACCTTTCTTGTAATACAGTTTGGATTTATGTCAATTATGAAGTGAAAATGTTGATCAATTATAAAGATAATAACAGCTCTAAACATATCCATATCATACCAAGTTTCATTATACATGTCGTAGAACTTGTCAAAGGCTTTATCAAAACAATAGTGGCAAACCAATACCATTAAACCAACAATTGTATCAAGATTAATTTACTAATACCATTAATATAAATTTATGAGGATAGGTTTATGTAGGAAAGAAAGGAGAATGATAATTACACTCACATTCATCCCAAAGGCACTCTGATCAGATGAACCTCTTCTATCCAAATCATCCTTTTCTGTTTTATCTTTCATTTAAGAGTCGCTGAAATCATTGCTCCCTCCAGAGCCTCGTGTCCCAGAAGATATGCCACGATGCAGAGGCAAAGGCCCAGACATTCTTTAACCCTGGACTCACTACACAGAAGAGACTACAGGAAACAAGAAAAGAACAAGAAAAGAATATCTGGGATTAGAAAAGAAACTACTCAATTCGAACAAAAGCATGATAGAGATTAAGAGACACAGACTCAAATCCTACCCTTAAAAGTTTTACAAAAAATAAAATAAAAAATAAGACCAACGTCGTCAGCTTTCCAAATGGAATTAATTTGACTGATAGTAAAAGAGACTCCACCAAAAATGAATTAAATCCTTATAAAAGATGTTGCCCATCAATGTTCCAATCCAAACAAGTAGAGGCGTGAAAAAAACAGAAAACCCAGATATATTCTTCACTTAAATTCCAAGAAATATGCAAAGTCGGATTGGTTCTTCCTGTGTAAGTGTAATAATTGCACTGGTGAAATACAAAAATGAGGAGCATAAAAAACAAGAACCAAAAGTAGATGGCCTACACTAAAACCCTGCCTATTAACATAGGAGGAACTCCCTCACCCCCTAAGATTCCCTGATTCAGTTACTTAAGTACTTGCAGATGAAGAAAATATATTTCAGACAAAAGAAATTATTAGTACCAGTCTTGTAACATGGCAATAGGGCTTGTTCTTTACTGAGTTATTTGTTTAATTTCATTACAAGAAGCTACTGTTAGTTTCATTCTAAGGCTGGTAGCTAAGAAAATATTCAATTATAGGTACTCACTATAAACTTCAAAAACGAAACTGGCATACAAGAAAAGAATTATCTATAATTATACAAACACATACCCACACATAGAAATAGAAATATAGCATAGCTATGCTTACAAAAATCGGAGAAAAGATAGTACCTCCTCCCAATATCATTTCCTTGATTGCTCATCTTTCTTGTGCTGGCGCTGCATTGTAAATTTAAATTGTATGTATGTTAGTTTAGTGAATTTAATAGACTGTATTTTATCTTTGACATAACCGCTTCTTTATTAGATAGCTCATACTCAACCTACAAATTTGCACACTTGTACATATATCAATAGTGGAAAAAACTTGTTAGACATATAACAAATAAAAAAAATCAAAAAACATGATCAAAGCTTCTATTCTAGTAAATAGAATATCTGCATAACATAGTATATGATCTATTACTCTATCTCAAGACAGTTTTTATACTCAATCAAAAGTTGAATGCATGAATTCAACCAAACAGACCATTCTATTATTACAGAAAAATTGCATAGTAAATAAAAAGCAGAGCAACCCCATGGTCACAAATGAGGAAAAACTAAACAGAAACAAAATGAGAGACCCAATAAATGGTCAACCCTATGGACAAGGCAAGCCAAAATGACAACCCAAGCAGGAATAAGTTCCTGAAATGCCAGAAAATCAACTAGCAAAGAAATATCAAAATATAAACTAATGTCTTCATTTCATCTGCACAAGATCATTTATGTTATAATTTATTATTATTATTTGGCTAAGTTAGTACCTGTTGAAGTTTTAGTTCTTTCTCCACCACCAAACTCCTCATCTGAAGTACAAAACCAAACATCACAGTTGCAATAAAAAATGGTGGTCCTACGGTAATCATTGCAGAGAGACTTTGCACATTAGGGTGTGCAAACTCCTTAAATGAAACCATCCAGCTAAAGTTTGGATCTGACAATGAAAAAACTCATATCAAAAGTAACACATTTATAGACCAAAGCAATTGTTAAAAGTCAAAGCTTCTTTTAATTTATCATGTAACCAGACAAAAAAAAAATTGCTATCAAGTATCTATAACATTGATACCTCCTATGAGACCTAGCAATTTCACGCTTTGCTGCAATCTGAAGTGGTATTTTAAACTTGAATGTAGGGTCTTCATAGTTCCCTTTTTTTTCTAATGGAGTTGAATTAGTCTGTATACCATAGCTAATTATAGTAGCATTTAGTTTAGCAAAATGCAAGGCTCTGGGGTCAGCATAGGATTAGAAAACAGCCACTCATCTACTTCGGCTGTTGATTCAAATGACTTAACCTGTAGAAGTAAATTAAGGTTGTGTAACTAGGAAGATCAGTGCTTTCTGAAATAATCTTTTCATGCTTAACAGTTTCAGACAGTAGGGAGCAATGAAGACAAAGTGTTTCATAACTTTCTTCAGAAAGCAAGGCAAAGGCTTGATACACTACAAACATAATTAAGCAAAGCTTTTTTTTTTTTTTCAAATACTAAAAAAACAGCTATATGTCCTTTACTTATATTAAATGTACAAAAGATAGTTTAAATATAAATAGATAGAATATATAACCTTCATGATAATATTTTCTCTTAGAAGTAATAAACAATGACATCCCCAATTGTAATACAAATTAAAACAAGGAAATACAAATCAATGCAACTTAATCTTAACTAGAGTTTATAAGAGCAAGCATATTCCTACTGAATTCCCAATAACTTAGTAATATAATCAGAATTTGGTATTATTCTATTGTATGCACTACTAGGAAACAAGGAAATTGTGAAAGTAATTGGACCTATATAATTGTGGCATGATTAAATTACCAAATTAAAAAAAATAGACCACCAGTAGCAGTAAAAAAACAACACAACCAGTAACAAAATACACCAAAGGCAATAGCAAAATACATATTCTATGCCATTAAACCAGTAGCAAAATGCACCAAAGATGTTTTCAAAAAATACCTTCTTGCTTTCAAAAAATGCCATCTGCACTAATACAATGCAAAAGTAAGGCCTCCCCATACTTTTAGGAATAATGCAAAAGTAGAGATCACCAGTTCTTAACCATCTTTCTGAGTCAATAGTTGATGAGTTACTTCTTCATTGCTGAAATAACCTGTAGCAAATATAACCAAACACCTCCTACCCAAAAATATTTAATATGTTTAATTTATTTTTGAAAGTACATAAAATTAGATAGATTTTGTAGAAACATACAAAGAATATATAACAAACATACCAAAAGACTATACTACGACTTTATTTTGGCTATACTAAATTTAACAACTATGTGACAATATAATACAAAATAAGATCTACAAATCCCAGTAAACATAACCTAAATATAAAATAATTTTTATGTATTTCAACATAAAACAAATATATAAAATTCAGATCAATTGAAAATATTAAACGTTTTAGCAGCCTCAAATGTTGTCTGATGATTATTCAAACCAAGCAATACTCAACCAATAGATTGAGAATAATGAATGGACAATGATGCATGAGAAAAAAAAGCACAAGGACTAGTAAACTTGATGAGGTTTATAGGTCATCAACTATAAATGGTCGACATTATGAAAGGCTTTACTTAGGAGTAGGAGACGGGGTAAACAAAAAGAAAGATTGGCTAAAGAAAATTATGATTGTCAAGCCTTAGGTGGGTTCACTCACCATTGTGAGTCTGATGTTGAAAGAAGAGAGATGAGGCTATTATAGTCAAACGACATAAGGAATAAAGGTTTTTTCAAAAGCACAAGAAAACGATTTGTTACAGGTAGAAGAAGCGAAGATTGGCATGGCTTGAGCTGTATTCGAATGGAGAATCATTGCCAACAAATCGACCAACAGAACTTATTGGTTTTCATATGAGATATTTGTAACAATGTAGGGGCATCTAGAGGTCATAATGATTGTTTTATTTTCTTGACAGGTAATGAGACCACAAAATTATGCTCGAGCACCCGAAACATAAAAAAGGTAGCTAATATTGGGACCATCTCCATAGTTTTTAGGCCTACATGCTTCGTAACTCAGGTTTGCTGATATAGATGACTTTACTAGTGATTGAAAGTATTAATTTAATCTAATTAAAATAACTTTATCATATCCAATCTCCACCTTTATGTATCTTATTTTTTTCAGAATTCTTTATTGGAAAATAATCCCTTATTCATTTTTCCGGCCTTATAGTTCTTAATCAAATAATATTTTTAAAATATCACTCTATTCTTTTCTTTTTCATTACTAATTTGTAAAATTGAAACCAAGCAAATGACCTTTTAATTTTATTACTACCTTGACTAGCAAAAAGTGAATATTTTAGTCATACATTAGTGTCGAATTCTTACACTATAATAGTGTTACTTACATTAGACTCTATTACTTGACAGACCAAAATACCTCTCAATAGATTTTGCTGGAATAAAGGGACACAAAACAAGTTTAAGATTCGGACAGAACAATAAATAATTCTTATATTGATTTTAACCATCATTAATTTTGAGTTTAAACTCAAATGTAACCTACCTTATTTTTTAGTCTCTTTTCTAATTTCCCATAACTTTTCCTAAACTATTAATAAATTGAAATAAATAAAAATTAAAAAAAAATAATGATAAAATATAACAAGACAAGACACATTCATAAAGCATAGCTTTCAAAAAACAACCATCAATTATATACAATAGATTATAGAATAGTACCTTTCATGATTGTTGGACCCCTCAACCAAAGCTTGTTGGTCCGGTTAACCGATAAAGCTTCACCAGTTTCAGGGTTCACAATCTTGGCCTTCATGCTTGGAGACAACATTCTGGTAGTTCTGTACTGCCAGCTTTCTTCCAGACAGTCCATCGAAGCTCTGATTCTAGTCGATGATAACGATTGGGAGATTAGAATCGACGATTTTGGAGATGAGCTGAGGAAATTTCGTGGTCAGATTTCAAAGGTAAACACCTAAATAAACAACTATAGCTAGATGTCGTCATGGTCGAATTTCAGAGCAGACATGATGGAGAGAAAGTCAATAGACTCTGTCAGAGATAGAGAGAGAGAGAGAGAGAGAGGCGAGAGAGATGGAGCAGGAACTGAGAAACCGAGGGTTAGAGAGAGAGGCTGAGGCGTGATTAATAATATGGATTTGAGAGATTAGGGATAGGAAGAAACAAGGTGAGAGAGAGACAGAAAGAGGGAGGAAACCGAGTGTTTTTTTCATTTGACTTTTTCTAATCTCATTTTCATTTGGCGCTAAGGAATTTCATTTGCCTCCTTTTTGTTTTAGACTTGTAAAATTGCCCGGTTGTTTTCTTATTAGGATTTATTAATAACACTTCTAAAAATACGTTATATTTTAATGTAATATATAAGAAAAATTGTTGTAGTGATCTGTCCACTATCACCCACACCGAGTCACAAAGTCCCACTGTTCTGGGTAACCCTCCTACAAAATCCATGGTGATGTCCTCCCACTTCCACTCTGGGATACCCAAAGGCTGAAGCAATCCCGCTGGTCACTGATGCTCAGCCTTTATCTGCTGACATGTCAAACATCTAGACACATACTCCACCACATCCTTCTTCAACCCGGGCCACCAATATAATGTCCGTAGATCCTGATACGTCTTTGTGGTACCCGGATGAAGCGAGTATGGCATAGTGTGAGACTCATCCAGATCTCTCGTCTGACCCCCTCATCTTCCGGAACACAAATCCGTCCCTGATATCGAAGCAAACTTGTCTCAGAAACAGAATAATCCTTGGCTGTCCCCGCTAAGACATGCTGTCTAACTTCCTGCAACTGCGTATCCACTAACTGACCCTCCTTGATCTGCTCTAACAGGGTCGATTGCAAGGTAATATTAGCTAACTGGCCTACCACTAGTTCTATCTTTGCCCTGGCCATCTCATCAGCTAATTCTCTCGAGATCGGGTGGAACTATACAACTGTCCTGGGCCCCTCCGGCTCAACGCATCTGCCACCACGTTGGCTTTCCTTGGGTGGTAAAGGATATCACAGTCATATTCCTTAACCAGCTCCAACCAACGCCTCTGCCTCATGTTCAGATCCTTCTGAGTGAAGAAATATTTCAAACTCTTGTGGTCAGTGTATATCTAGCACTTCTCCCCATACAGATAATGCCGCCAAACCTTTAGTGCGATACCACTGCCGCCAGCTCCAAGTCATGAGTAAGATACCGCTGCTCATACTCCTTTAGCTGCCGAGATGCATAGGCTATAACTTTCTCATTCTGCACCAGCACACAGCCTAAACCCATCCTTGATGCATCATAGTAAACCACAAACTTTCCTTCCTCCGAAGAAAGACTCAGCACAGGTGCAGAAATAAGTCGTCGCTTCAATTCTTGGAAGCTGTTCTCACACTTCTCTGACCAAACAAACTTCTGATTCTTTCTTGTCAATTCTGTCATCGGTGAAGAAATCTTTGAAAACCCCTCTACAAACCGTCTGTAATAACTTGCCAACCCAAGGAAACTCTACACCTCCGAGGCATTCCTTGGCCTCGGCCACTCTCTTACTGCTTCAACCTTGGACGGATCTACCTTAATCCCTTCTGCTCCAACTATATGCCCAAGAAAAGTGACCTCTGGCAACAAAAACTCACACTTCTTAAACTTGGTATACAACTGATGCTCCCTTAACCTCTGTAGAACCTGTCGAAGATGCTGCTCATGCTCTGCCTCTGAACTGGAGTAAACCAAGATGTCGTCGATGAAGACAATGACGAACTGATCCAAGAAGTCCCTGAACACCCTGTTCATCAGATCCATAAAAGCTGTCGGGGCATTGGTCAGACCAAAAGACATGACCAAGAACTCATAATGCCCATACCGTGTCTAAAAGGCCGTCTTCGGTATATCCTCATCTTTGATCCTCAGCTGGTGATAACTAGATCACAGATCAATCTTTGAGAACACTGTCTTTCCCTACAGCTGATAACAAGTCATCAATCCTTGGCAGAGGGTACTTATTCTTGATACTCAACTTGTTCAATTCTCTATAGTCTATACACATCCTCAAAGTCCCATCCTTCTTCTTAACAAACAACACTGGAGCGCCCCATGGAGAATAACTAGGCCTGATGAATCCGAAATCCAGAAGTTCTTGCAACTGTATCTTCAACTCTTTCAGTTCTGCTGGTGCCATCCTATATGGTGTCCTTAATACTGGTTCTGTCCCCGGTGCTAACTCAATCTCAAACTGAATCTCCCTGCGCGGTGGCAATCCTGGTAGATCATCAGGAAATACATCTAAGAACTCACACACCAATCTGGTCTCTCTCGGCCCTGCCGACATAACCCTGGTAGTATCCACCACACTAGCCAGAAAGCCCATACATCCACCCTGTAACAAGTCTCTGGCTCTCAATGCTGAAATCATGGGCACGTGGGGTCCAAACACCGCACCCACAAAGACAAAAGGATCCTCGCCCTCAGGCTCAAAAGTCACCATCTTCTTCCTACAGTCAATAGTAGGTCCATACCTGACCAACCAATCCATCCCTAAGTTCATATCAAAATCCTCCATATCTAACTCAATCAGATCCACTGCAAGTTCTCTACCATCAACCATCACAGGCAGTGCCCTAATCCATCTTCTAGAAACTACCAGTTCCCCTGTAGGCAATAAAGTCCCAAACCCTGAAGTCCGATACTCACTAGGTCTACACAGTCTATCAATCACCTTACTAGAAACAAAGGAATGTGTAGCACCAGAATCAATCAATACAGAAAAAGAAGTGCCAGTGCTAGAAAGCTGACCTGTCATTACTGAGGGACTAGCCTCGGCCTCTGCTTAAGTTAAGGTGAATACTCGAGCTAGAGTCAAGCTATCCACCTTTCCCGCTTCACCTTTCTTCACTGTTGGCCAGTCTTTCCTGAGATGCCCCACTGCTCCACACACAAAGCAAGCCTTGGCCCGACATTCGCCCAGATGGCGTCTTCTACACCTCGGGTATTCCGGATAAGTCTGCCATGCCTCACCGCCACCCTGACCACCTCGACCCCACCTATCAGGGCCAGCAGTGGTCAAGGTGTCAGGAGTCTTTCTCTTGAAGTCACTGGGGCCCTCGCCCCTACCCATCCCTGAATAAGGAGGCACCACTCTGCGGCCCTCACGCCTCACTGCATTTTCCCTCCATATCTTATTCTCCGCTTCCTCAGCGGTAAGAGCCTTCTCAACGGCCTGGGCATAAGTTGTTCCTCTAGGTACCGTTGTGATCTTGACATCCCGGGCTATCATAACATTAAGCCCCTTGATAAATCGATCTTGCCTAGCAGCATCAGTAGGCATAAGATCTGGTGCAAACTTCACAAGTCTATCAAATTTTAGGGCATATATTGCCCTGCACTAGACTCACGAACTCATTGACTTTTGCTGCCCTGACGGCAACATTGAAATATTTCTGACTGAACAAGTCTCTGAAACCTTCCCAACTCAAAGTGGTAACATCCCTGGTCTGCGACGCCACTTCCCACCAGATGCGAGCATCCTCTCTCAATATATGAGTGGCACAGGCCACTCTATCATGCCCCTCTATTCTCATGAAATCCATAATTGTAGTAATCATGGTTAACCATTGCTTGACTTTCAATGGATCCGCTCCCCCTTCAAAGATTGGAGGTTGTTGCTTCCTGAACCGTTCATATAATGGCTCCCACCTGTTCCCAACCTCCCTAGACTGAATAACCGGTACCACTGCATGTGGTACAACGGGGGCAGCGCTCCCTGATGGAGCCTGCTGTCGCAATAGGCGAATCTGTTCATCCTGGCTCTGTAATCGAGCCTGCATATCTGCCATTAACTGCTGCCAGTTCTCAGGGACTGGCGGAGGAGTTTGGCCCTAGTCATCACCCCCGGTCCTAGACCTAGTGCTGGCTAGCTGCGTAGATTTTCTTGGACGCATAACTATCCAAGTTAATCTGCAATCAACGACTCGGCAATCAGACCATGATGACAGGGTAAAAACTTCTCCAAAATCCACTAATGGAGCATAACCACACACAACCAATCAATATATAGGCATTTATCCACATGCACCGGCTGCTAATAAGCATTCCCCAATCTCATCACACAATAGCTATGTATCAAGCATTTATCCATACATAGTATACAGTTAATCATCTAAATATTCATGTACATGCACAACTATGCTAATAAACATGCCTCAATATTCTAACACAACAGTCAAGGGCCAGGCCCTATCAGTGTCTCATGCTCCCTATTTATCCAACAGATAACAACAATCATAGTTCATTCCAGGCATACAAGCATATAAACACATATACACATTACCAAGCCCTGAATCGAGCTTGTCTCTAGCAGCGAATGTACATGTCCAGCCGACCTTCAGGAACCCTTAAACCTAGGATGCTCTGATACCAAGTTGTAACGTCCTGGATAGCCAAAATCGTTACACGGTGTACTTATAAAGGTGCAAGACTTGCTAATCAAATCATTAATTTAAAAATGTGTCACTAAACATGAATGAGATAGGGTTAAAAAGGTTTTGGTCTCAAAAGTTACATTTTATATAATCAAACAGTTATATACATGGGATCCCATAAGAAACAGAGCTTAAAAGTTGGATTACAGACTCTCCAAAATATAGACAAATGTCAGCCATACTAAGGCAAAAAGAACATTTCTGGGTCTCGCGTCCCTGCCTAAAGCCTCAACTATGGCGGCTGAGCAACTGGTCATGTACAATCCGCTTGCAGAGCTTTCCAAATCAGGGCTGATCAAGTTTGCCCTTGCCTTTACCTGCACCACGTAGCACCCGTGAGCCAAGGCCCAGCAAGAAAACATAACGTGCAACACAAACAATAATAACAAATAGTAAATTCACTAAGAATGATCTTTTAACAAATAATCCACATTAACCATTCAACATATATATTCAGAATCAAGGATGTAATTAATCACTTATAACATTCAAGTCTCATGGCATCCAAATCATACAATAATCAGGGCCGAAAACTTAGGCCGCACCCTCTGTTTACCCCACTTACTCCGGCCCGCTTAAACGGAGCTCAGTGCATATTAAGCTGTCCTCGGCTACCAGTGGCCAAGCCGCGCCCTGTGCGCTAGTGTAACCCTTGGCACTCTTAGGCCGCTGGTTCACTAATTAGCTTGCATGGTATAATACCATCCTTTCAAGCATACACAATAGGGAACCCTTAGTCCCATTTCAGATATACAACCAGGTGCAGTTTTCTTACCTTTGATCTTTGCGGTTACTGTTTACGAGCAACGCTTCTCAAGAACGATCCGCTCCCGAGCCCTAGCCTCAACACCTAGTCACAACCAAGATATTGGGTTCCATTAATATTCAGATAAGGGTTTCCAGATACAGAACTATCTTCAGGGAAACCAAATTCCACCAAGCACGGTGGTGAAATCAATCCCGAGCACTCTAGGCTAGATTCCCGTGCTTTAAAACCCTAAACGTTCAAGTATGCATCTAAGGGCTGCGGCCCTTGAAGCCTAGCCGTGGCCCTGCCCTAAAATAGAACCTAAGGCCTCCTTGGAAGAAGACACGCGCCGCGACCCTTGCTTTGGGCGCCGCGACGCTCACCACTGGCCGAGCCCTCCTGGCTCATCTTCATCCTAGGGCCGCAACCCTCTAGAACAGAGCCGCGACCCTTCCCTTCGAACCCAGAAATCCCACTATTTCCAAGCTTAAAACCTTACCCAAAATCACCCCAAAGCTTCAGAATTCAAAACTAATTAATCCCAACACTTTTAGAGTGACTTAAGCAACATAATTCAACTGAAAAACTCAACCTAAAACTCATGGAAATCCCATCTTCAATTTCTGAAACTCAAGAACTTCAAACACTAAAACCAGCCATGCAAAACTCAAATTTAAGCCTCTAAATCATGAATTATAACTTACCTCTTCAGCTGAACTCCTTTTCTAAGCAGAATCTCTGTTAATTCCCAAGTTTTCCAGCTCCAATTCAACCTTAAACATCAATATCACAATCATCTCATAACTCAGCCAAAAGCTCAAAGTTTCTAACTTCAAAACACAGTTTAACTCTTACCTTAGCCTTGATCAGATGTTCCCTAGATAATCCTTGAGCTAGCCTCTAATTTCCCCTCTGAATTCATCTGAAATCCCAGCTCAAACTCTAGCAATTTCTCCTAAATTCTCAGTGTTCCTTGTGTTTTCTTCTTAGTTTCCTTGAGAGAAAGAAAAGAGCTGAGAAGGAAAAGGGTCGGTTTATTTCTTTCTATTGTTTTCCTTTAACTTTAGCCTATCCTTATACCGTTAAATCAATCCCGAGGCTCGGGGTGCCAGAAACGTCCCCGAGGGCAAAACAGTAAAATTTTCCAATATTCCCGCCTAGACTTTCTAACCTCAAATATATCTCCATATATTTATTTTCATAACCCGATTGTCTAAATATCTACCCGATACCTAAAATACCCCTGACTTATCTAAAGTCAACTATTAAGCCCCGTTGTGACGTTTCCCACTATCTAGCCCTAGGATCGCCCTTAGTCGTGCTCTGCAAGCCTACCCACATAATAATGTGGTTCTCACAAATACCAAATATATATATATATCACATTAACATCAGTATATTCATACATGCATTTTAATCATATAATTACGCTTTTAAATCAATATATTCATGCAAACACCGTATTTAGCCCAATTATACCCTCTCGACACACTAATCAAGGCCCTTAAGCTTCATTAGCGAATTTGGGGTCGTTACATATGAGATTCATCCAGAATTTCCATGTAATTCCAGTGTCCATTAGATTCCAGATCTTATCCTTATATTACAATAAACTTATACCTGACACTGTAATATCCTTAGCTAACCCAGTTAAGACTTTGCCTTCAATTCTTTCCATCTGGGGTTTACTTAACTGTCTTTCTTTGATCCTTTATGAGATAATAATTCCAAGTATCAAACTGGCCACCTAGCCCACTAGAAACTCCACTCTAGTTCTATTCAGATCCTTTAACCAACATCATGCATAGACAATCACCTTTTTCCTGTCACTGAGGTGTTATAACAACTCACAAACTGATTCTGACCTGTAAAAAGACGTAGAACTCAACCTGAAATACATGTAGCACCATGCCCGCCTAAGGAAACTCCTACTCCTAAGGCGTTCCTTAACCTTGGTAAATTTCCAACCAAGAACACATCACCATAACGCTAATTGAGGCAATCACAAATCCAATTAAGATAATCCTTAAATACTCTGTTCATCCACTCCGCAAAAACAATTTGGCACTGACCAAATTTTCAAAGCATGACTCAACATCCCCAGTGCCTTTATCTAATATGACAATAATCTTTTGCATAACCTTCTCTCTGATCTCTATCTGGTAATAACTAGATCAAAGATCTCTAACTGTCCCTGATCTCCAGCTGGTAATAACCAGATCAAAGATCTCTAACTGCCCCTGATCTCTAGCTGGTAATAACCAGATCAAAGATCTACCTTAAAGAACACCATCCTACTTAATAATTGAGCCCTTAGCTCTCACAACTATGTTGAAACCGTTCATTACAGTGCCCTAGATCTGATTCCATCCCTGGCACTAATCTAATCACCATTAAATCTCTTTATACAGATGTACCCCTTGACAAATTCCTTGGAAACTTATCCGGAAACTCACAGACTAATCCAGTCTGTCTTGATCCCACTGGTACAACTTAAGTAGTGTCCATCACACTAGCTAAGGTTCCAAACATCCCCTTGCAGTAGATCTCCAACTCTAATACACATGCCATATATACAACGCCAATTATTGTAAGGGTTTCTCCCTTTTAAACTCAAGAGTTACTATTCCTTCTTTACAATCCATCATTGTCCCCATACTTGACTAACCATTACATATTCAAAATCCTTACGTTGTAGCTGTCTTTGAAGATACTTTAAGTAGTAGCTGATATGTTCACCAGTCTTAATGTGCTTTTGATCAAATTTCTTCATACCTGATCTCTTCCCTTCCTGTAATATGGCCTTGAGTACCCTTGAAAAACGAAGTTAATACCTTCTAAAACCTTACCTATGACCCTGCTGCTTCAGTCGTAATATCATTAGTGTAGTAGTCGTTCACATTCTGATTCTAGTTGGGGAGTAGTTCAACACATCGCTAATGAACCTGAATGTAACCCATTCATGTCGTTCCTATGTTCTTTGCTTGTCGGACTTATCCATGCCATTGAAGTATAAATGATTAGGAACCTTTACTATTAATCCATCACACCCCACTCGGTACAAGTAATAATTCCTGAAATGCATCTTTCCTTGATCCTTATCTGGTAATAACCAGATCGATGATCAACTCCTGAAGACATTGTCCTGTCTTGTAACGGGGCATTTAAACTCTTCATCCCTAGCAGGCGATATCAACGAGTCCCATGATACAATGCTCTGTTCAATCCACTTCTAAGTCACATACTTCTTCAGGTGAACCAGTAATTCCTTAAGCCAAACTAATATCATTCTTCATAATGTCCTTGATACTAAATCCACCCATGCCCAAGTCCTGAAACATACCCAACAACTTCTTGCATACTCAGCTGAATCCTTATTGACCAATTTAGTTTTCATTTAGTCCGATCAATATACTTCAAGTAATGTCCCCTTCTTCAATACGTCAGCTTTTCTTTAGGCCCATATCAAAGCTCTCATATGACAAGCTCAACCACTTCCCCTATGAACCCCTTTACCACTCATATTCTAATTCCTCCTTGTAGAGTTACTAACCCTTCCTCAACAAGTACTCATATCTCAAGCCCCTCGTATAACCACCTTGCGGTATATACTTCATATCTAAATCTTCCCTGGGAGACACACAGCACCGAACTCTTTCAGCTCATTTTCTAACCAAAAACAAAGACTATCAAATCCATTGGTCACTTCCGAGGAACTAGTTTCGAGCTCTGAACATAACAAGGCATCCTCGTCTTCCCTTCTCTAATCTTGGGAAATCTGCCCTAGTGTACAAAATCATCCCATATAGAAAACATGTCCTTACCTGACATCTTTTTAGATAGCGTCTTCCGCTTCTGATGCATACTAAATAACATTACCAAGCCTCATCCTTGTCTTGATGGACAACCTGTGAACTAGACCCCCTTCTTGTCAAGACCAGGAGCCACAGAACCATCAAGGGTTTTCCTTTTTCCGATCACTGAGTAGCCACCCTTAATAAATTCCACGAACGATAATATCATCATATGTATTCCTTATATCTTAAATAGCATGGCCCTCTCTACTGTCCAAGCATAGATAACCATCTCATGCACTGGAGCGGCCCTGACTCTTCGACCCATCTCAGAGTTTAACTTATAAATGAATCATTATCTCCGGCTACATCCATTTGTATCATAATCCAAAGTGGATTGATCAACCCACCAAACTTATTAACATATACTGTCGCTATCTTACCACTTTCGACATCCTTTTGCCACAAATACTTAATACAACTACTCTGTCTCAATTTGTCCGCCTCATATTATCTAGAATGGGATTAGCTATACCCATTTACTAACCAATTCCTGAACAAACCCAAACCTTCCTTAAAACTAGAGGATAATGCTTCCAAAGCCTTCCATACAATAATCCTTATCTGTTTCCCCCTTGATTTAACCAACACTGGTGTCCCGTGGTCATGGTATACAAAGCAGCTTGTTTCCCCCCAATAAACTTGTTGTTTCGTCCATCTAATCTCCTCTATCAGACCTCACAGTCTGACTCGCATATCAACAAACATCTGCTGCAAATCTCAGGGGCAGATGGAGGATTCCAACCCTAACTATCATCTGCAACCCTTACTAAAACAAAACCAGGTCAAATTAACCATTCTGAGCACATACAATCTGAGTTAATCTGTCTTCACTGACTAAACCCCTCAGCCCTGATGTTTATACCCAGAACCATCCCAAGGGTAGATCCAAATAACCATAATAATCATGCACACATAAAGCATACCAAACACCAATATACAATACTATGCATGAATCATTAGATTTCATTACCATAAGATGAATTCATACTTACTATGCTTTCCATATCGATAAATAGGTATAACATATAAGTTCAATTTAAACATATAATCATCTGCAATCCATATACCAATCATTATCCAAGTATTCATCCACATGCAAGAGTAATGCTAATCAGCACACCTCAATATCATCACACAGCAGTCAAGGGCTAGGCTCTATCAGTATCTCATGCTCCTTATTAATCATTCCAATTAACACATTCTTATTTCATTCAAACACTTAAGCATATAATTTCATGTATTCAATTACAAAACCTTGAGTCGAGCTTGTCTTCAGTGGCGAGTGTACATGTCCAGCCAATCTTCAGGAACCCATAAACCTAGATGGCTCTGATACCAAGTTGTAACACCCTGGGTAACCAAGATCGTTACACTGTGTATTTAAAATAGTGCAAGACTTGCTAATCAAGTCATTTAAAAAAAATGTGTATCTAACGTCATCAACTAATTAGGAATAACAGATTTTGGTCATAAACAGGTTATTTTCATTAAAAATGACAATTTAATATATGGAAACTCAAAACAGGGTTAGATGACATAATTACAAAAATACCAGAAGTTATAAATAACTCAGGCCACTCTAATGGCAAAATACACAATTTTAGGTTTCCGTCCCTGTACAATCCCTCGACCGTGGCAGCCGAGCAGCTGACAATGTACACCTCGCCCCCAGAGCTCTCCAACTCATGGTTGATCCAATATACCTTTGCCTTTACCTGCACCACGTAGCACCCGTGAGCCGAGGCCCAGGAAGAAAACATGATATCATAGCACGATCAATATAAATAACTAGATATTCCACAAAATATAACCAAGCATTCAGCAATTCATAACGTTTGCCTATTCAATGATAATAGACGACAAATCACAATTTTTTATCCAGGTAGTCAACATTTCATAATCAACAATTTATCACAACCATTACACAATATTCAGGGTCAGCGCCCTTAGGTCGCACCCTCTATTTAACCCACTCTCTTCGGCTCACTTAGGCCACCCCCAATGATATACCCACTGACTCCGGCCAGCTTAACCGAGCTCAGTGATTAATAAGCTGTCCTCAGCTACCAGTGGCTGAGCCGCGCCCTGTGCACAAATATTGATTCTGACACTCTTAGGCCGTTTATCACATGTCCCATGGCATAATACCATCTCATGACATGATACACAAATATAGGGATCTCTTAGTCCCATCATATTCACAAGATTCATCACAATCACATAACAATATATACCAATATAGGGAACACTTAGTCCCAACCTAACCACATAATTAGGTGTAGTTTTCTTACCTCTTGTTCGAGCGAGAATTACGTTACGAACGACCCTTGAGAACGATCGATCCTTTGCTCCCTTAGCGGTCACCTTAAGCTTGGTATGAACTCCTCTTCAATGATGGAACAATACCCTAGATCCTCAACACTTGATTCCCCAGATTAATTCCTCAAAAGAAGCTTCAAAATTGAAGAAGAAAAAGGAAAAAAAATGGTAATCGGTTGAAGCAAGAGGAGGTGCTCTGTATTCTTAAGGCTTCTACAACTTTCTAGTTTTAAGTATTGATATATATCCTTCAAGGTAAAAAGACCTAAATGCCCTAAAGTTTAATTAAAGTCCTTAACAGCCACCAAGGGAAAAATCGTCCTTTCGCACCTATCTTGTTAACCATAATGAACTCCCTCCAATTCTCGTTATTCTTAATATTCTCGAATACCAATAATTAATATCCTGTTACCCCTTAACTCCCGGCAACGCTCTAATCACCAAATTACCCCAGGACTCATCCCGAGCCCCGAACTTAATCTCGTTATGACCAAACCGCTAACTTATACTCAAAGATTGTCTCATGCCGAACAGCTCGAACAAATCCACATTATAATGTGGCCTCAACAATAGCTTACCAAAATGCATACAATTATACAATTACGCCCTCAGCGGGCCAAATTACCAAAATGCCCTCATAACAAAATATATACCCATATGCATGCATTTATCATCATATAATAATATGATCCACATAGTCATGCATAGAATCATATAATGGCACAATAAATCAATTATGGCCCTCCCGGCCTCCTAATCAAGGTCCTAAACCTTATTTACACTTTCTTTATTTCTAGGTCAATGTTTGTAAGCTTTGGGGATGATAGTTCTCGTACCATCTAAGTAATGGCATCTAATTGTGCCTGGATTGCAGGAGCAACTAGTGGTATAGTAACTAGTGCTGCAACTAGGATTGCTGTATCACCTTCTTGCGGTGCATGTGGGATTATCGGTGCGACGGGTCCAACAACATTTGAAGCGTTGCCTTCTATAAGATGATTAAGGACATCGCGTAGATCAGGTTCTCTATTTCCCAGTCTATTAAAGACACTTTCTTCCTTGGTCTCCCCCCAGCATTTTGACTATTTACTCAAAGAAGACCAAGAGGTGGTCTCGCGGGATGTTCGCTGGCTCTTGCTGGCTTGGTGGGACAAACAGTCCTTCAGTCTGCACATTCCCCATAGGTGGAATATCTTGAGGCCCAAGTGTCCTTGGCAAAACAAGTCATCCTCTTAGACTTTCGTCTTATGGGTGGTCATTATGTTGTTGATGGTCACGGGGTTGGTAGTACCGACTATCCCCATCATCATCATCATCATCACCATCACCATCACCATCATCATAATAACCATCTTTGTTAGTTATTTGATAACTGCTGCTAGCCTCTTGGTCATTTCTTTTTATGTTTCTTTTATGATTATGACAACAGTTTTGTCTGGCAAAGTACGGTGGCTGGCCTCGATTCTAACTAGCATGTCTCTCATCCCTTGGTTGTCGGTACTGAGCGCCAGCTTTAGAATTTGGAGGCTGCCCTCCTCTTGAGGCTATTTGCCTAGGTTGCTCATTAGCAGGTCTTCTAGATTTAGAAACTTGTCTAGCACAACCCTGCTCTGTATTAGGATGCACCTGTTCATCTTGGTGGAGCGGTTGCTGGACCCTTTGCTGAGTTCCCCTATGGGAGTGATGGCTCATAGCAGGTCTAGGAGGGACCACTTGGTCACAAGACCACGATTGTTGGGCAAGTTTTGGGGTTTGAACATTTGGAAGTTCAGTTTCAGGATTCACCTGACCAATGTTCTCAGGCTAAGGATCCACTGGTCGGGCTCTTGTTGCTTGATTCTGTGACAAGACGACCTCTAGCAACCTCGCTGCCTCAACATTATGACGGTTAGCTTATTCTTGGTGAGCTTCGAGGGTTTGTTGTCTCTGATTCATCCAGGCTTGAGAATCTTGTTGTTGTTTGTTGAGGGCTTTAGATATAACCTCTTGAGCAGCTGCCTGACTTTCGTGCATGACAATGAATTGCTCCTGCATCTGCCCCACAATCCCTTTCAATTGTTCAAGGTCGGGGTGCAGTTCTTCTCCTAAGTCCACATGGGGCTCATCATGCCTGAATGTGGCTAGTGGAGCTAGGTTTCCAGGATGATGAAGTGGATGAGCAGGGCACAAAGGTGGGATCTGACAGCTCGATGGGGTCAGGTTGGGAAATGTTAGGGTTCCCCTTTATGGCTCTTGACTTTGGCTTCTAGTAGTGATAGCCATTGTTTCAAGTAGATCCAATAGAATAAGATCTTGAGTTTAACCCTCAATGAAAGCACCAAATTGTTGACCAGCGTTTTGGTCAATGACACTGAGTCACTCTATACGACAGAATAAGCATTAAACGAACAGAAATCAAGTAAACGACACAAATAATTTTATAGTAGTTCGGCCCCAAGAGTTGGTAATGACCTATGTCCACTTGCACTTTTATTTATCAGAAAAGTGTCACACTTAAGATCAAGAAGAAATAGGGTTCGACTGAGTTTCTTAAGCTGACGAAAAAATACAGTTCGAAGGGCTTTTTCTATAAAGTTCTTACAAAAGAAATATCTATTCTTTTTATCTCCTCTTTCTCACTTAGGGTTAATGATTGAATAAACCCCTTATTTATAGAAGTCTTAATGGGCCATGGGCCCTTATAAACAAATCTAGGTCCTACACGTGTAGGTGTGGGATCAGTTCATTCAGTCACATATTCAAATAATATAAGAATAACACAATTTAAATATTTGTTACATAAATATCTTGAAATATTTGATAGTGTCTCGTGAAACTCGGATCTTTGGGTAAAGCCTACTGCTTATCAAACAAGTTTTGTACTCTGAGCAACTTCATGAGATGGCACTAATCTGCTCCATCATCGAGCAAGCTATTTGCTCTTTATGAAACAACTTGACATAGCCTCCCCAAGCAACTACTATTTCTCACCAGCATTCTAAATTTAATATGGTATGACGCCATGTGTCTTCTTCATAGCAGTAACATCATCCAGTCAAAATTGGGTTAAACACTCTTAAAAAATTGTGAATGTTATTTGTTTTTTTTTTAAAAAGTGATACAATATATATCCATTCTTGTTACATTATATATATTTTATCATTTTTAATATATAATATTATATTTACAAATTTAAATGATATAAAAATATATACTACAAAAATTAAATATATAAATATAAATATATTATCCATATAGTAAAAAAAATACTAATTTTAATATTAATATAAATTTGATAAACTTATTATATTAATCAATAACCCATATAAGAAAAAAAATACTAATTGTTGAACAAATCAAAGTGAATAAATGAATACTTTATTTATAATCTACAAGTATAACATCCACAATGATTTGTAAACCATGTAGGATTTTTATAAAAAAAAATCATTAGTCAACATATACAAATATATTTCAAATTCACCTAAATTCTTATAAAATAGATAAAATAGATCTAAAAAAGTTATAGAATGACACATCACCTCTCCAAATAAAACTCATATTCACCAAAAATTCTAATTAAATAGGTAAAAGATCTCTAAAAGATTTTTGGATGCCATATTACCTCTTCAAATCTTACACTTATATATATATATATATATTATATGTACATAGATTTTCTTTAATGCTATGTTTGTATAATTCACCTTAAATTTTATATCCACTTAAAATTGTCTCATAAGTAAATTATTTTAATTAATTTTTAATCTACTAATACTTTTTCTAATTCTTATATGGAAAATATGAGAAACTATTTAAAATATCACAATTTAATTTTCTCTCTCTTTTATCACATGTAATTAGCACATAAATCATTATACAACAAAAATAAATTAATATTATAGGGTCTTAATTTTCTTTAATATTTTAAAACAAATAAATCATACAATATATATGTCTTTTTGTTATACTATATATTATATTTACAAATTTAAATGATATAAAAATATAAAATGTCTAGATAAAAATATATAAGATACTAAGTTTAATACTGATATAAATTTGATAAATTAAAAGTTATTATTAATTAGAAATATTTTATTAATCAGCCACAAAAAAAAAATTAATTGTTGGGCAAATCAAATTGAATGAAAAAAATACTTTATTAATAGCCTACAACTATAGTACCAACAATGGTTTGTAAACCATGTGAGATTTTGTCAAAGAAAATTATTACTTAACATATACAAATAGAACTCCAATTCAACTAAATTCTAATAAAATAGAGAAAATAACTCTAAAAAATTATAGGGTGTCACATCACCTTTCCAAAACTTTCATTCATAGATAAATATAGATATATAGATTTACAAATTTAAATGATATAAAAATATTAAATGTATAGATATAAATATAAAAAATATTAATTTTAATATTGGTATAAATTTAATAAACTAAAAAATTATAACTAATTGGGCAAGATGTTATTAATCAATCACCCATAAAAAAAAATGTTGGACAAATTGAATTGAATGAAAAATACTTTATTTACAGCCTACAACTATAACACTCACAATGGTTTGTAAACCATGTGAGATTTTTACAAAGAAAATTATTACATAACACATACAAATAAAACTCAAATTCACCTAAATTCTAAGAAAATAGAGAAAATAACTCTAAAAAATTATAGGATGTCACATCACCTCTCCAAATATTTCATTTATAGATATATATTTATAAATTTAAATGATATAAAAATATTAAATGCATAGCTATAAATATTAAAAATAGTAATTTTCATATTGATATAAATTTGATAACTAAAAAATTATAACTAATTGGGCAAGATTTTATTAATCAATCCCCATAAAAAAATAAAAATAGTTAGACAAATCAAATTGAATGAAAAAATACTTTATTTATAGCCTACAACTATAGCACCTACAATGGTTTGTAAACTATGTGAGATTTTTACAAAGAAAATTATTACATAACATATACAAATAAAACTCAAATTCACCTAAATTATAATAAAATAGAAAAAATAGCTCTAAAAAAATTATTGGATGCCACATCACCTCTCCAAATCTTTCATTTATAGATATATAGATTTATAAATTTAAACGATATAAAAATATTAAATGTATAGAAATAAATATTAAAAATACTAATTTTAATATTGATAAAAATTTATAACTAATTGGGCAAGATTTTATTAATCAATCATCTATAAAAATAAAAAAATTCGGACAAATCAAATTGAATGATAAAATACTTTATTTATAGCCTACAACTATAGCACCTACAATAGTTTGTAAACTATGTGAGATTTTTACAAAGAAAATTATTATATAATATATACAAATAAAACTCAAATTCACCTAAATTATAAGAAAATAGAGAAAAAAGCTCTAAAAAATTATACGATGTTACATCACCTCTCCAAATCTTTCATTTATAGATATATATATATATATGTTTATAAATTTAAACGATATAAAAATATTAAAAGCATAGATATAAATATTAAAAATAGTAATTTTCATATTGATGTAAATTTGATAACTAAAAAATTATAACTAATTGGGCAAGATTTTATTAATCAATCACCTATAAAAAAATAAAAATAGTTAGACAAATCAAACCGAATGAAAAAATACTTTATTTATAGCCTACAACTATAGCACCTACAATGGTTTGTAAACTATGTGAGATTTTTACAAAGAAAATTATTACATAACATATACAGATAAAACTCAAATTCACCTAAATTCTAATAAAATAGAGAAAATAGCTCTAAAAAATTATAGGATGCCACATCACCTCTCCAAATCTTTCATTTATAGATATATAGATTTATAAATTTAAACTATATAAAAATATTAAATGTATAGAAATAAATATTAAAAATACTAATTTTAATATTGATAAAAATTTGATAAACTAAAAATTTATAACTAATTGGGCAAGATTGTATTAATCAATCACCCATAAAAAAATAAAAATTGTCAAACAAATCAAATTGAATGAAAAAATATTTTATTTATAGCCTACAACTATTGCACCCACAATAGTTTGTAAACCACGTGAGATTTTTACAAAGAAAATTATTACTTAACATATACAAATAAAACTCAAATTCACTTAAATTTTAATAAAATAGAGAAAATAGCTCTAAAAAATTATAGGATGCCACAACACATCTCCAAAGCTTTCCTTTATAAATTTATATCTATATATAGATATATAGATTTATAAATTTAAATGATATAAAAATATTAAATGTATAGAAATAAATATTAAAAATACTAATTTTAATATTGATATTAATTTGATAAACTAAAAAAATTATAACTAATTGAGCAAGATTTTATTAATCAATCACCCATAAAAAATAAAAATTATTTGACAAATAAAATTGAATAAAAAAATACTTTATTTATAGCTTACAACTATAGCACTCACAATGGTTTGTAAACCATGTGAGATTTTTATTGAGAAAATTATTATTTAACATATACAAATAAAACTCAAATTCACTTAAATTCTAATAAAATAGAGAAAATAGCTCTAAAAAAGTATAGGATATCACATTACCTCTCCAAAGTTTTCCTTTATAGATATATATATATATATAGACTAATAAAATAGCTCTAAAAATTATAGGTTGCCACATCACCTCTCCAAAACTTTCCTTTATATATATATTTGAGATTTTGTTCAAAAGTATTTTTTTTGCAGCACTTCGGTGCAACAACTTGTTTTATGCATCAGTGCTGTCATTGGGTTATTTCGACACCTAAATAATTTTTTTTTTATGAGAGTGTTCATTGTAGTTAATAGTTATTTAAGAATTCCTGCAAATTTTCAAGAAATTTCAAATAATATACTGTGCTGAAAATAAGTTTCAAACAACTTGTTGCACGTGTGTCTATTTATTTGTATGCACATGTAAAATTTAACTGTTTGAATCTTGTTTTTTGCACTTTAAACTATTCAGAATTTATTGAAAATTTGCAGAATGTCTTAAAGGACTACAATGTATACCATCATAAAAAAATTTATTTAGGTGCCGAAATAACCCATTAATTGGCCAAAAGTAGTCTGCACTAATATTTGAGATCTGATTTAAAGATAATATGCTCTTTTCATAAGACCAAAAGTAGTCGCCCATGTGCTACACATCTTATCCCTTCAATAAAAGCATAAGTCTATATGTAATGAATCCTATCCTCATTTTAAATAAAAAAATAGAGGATAGTGTTTGTATAAACATGTTATGGAGTCTGGCTTGTAGACTCACTCTTTTCTTTTTAATTCTCATTCTCTAAACCCAGAGAAATTTCTAAGTCTTGAAAACTATCAAACTTAACATTCTCTTCTTTTGTAACATTACTATTGTAGAATATTTATAATTTTATTATAAAATGGGTTGCTAAAACATTCTACGATAGTAGAAGTGTTTTAAAAAGATCCTTTTACAAAGATACCTAGCTCTCTCAGAAATCTTCAATCGGGTAATTTCTATTATTTCAAAAGGATGTAAGCATTGATTGTTGCATGTAATAGGATCTAGGCATTGCTTTTTTAAACTTTTTTATGCCATCGTTAGGCTTGCTTACGTTGTTTTAAAGTTCACCCTAAATATGAATATGCATAGATATGTCACCTTATATATGAGAAAATAATAAGTTTACATGGTAGGAAGATTGTTGATGCGATTTTTTGCCAACAATAGATTAAGAAATCCAATAAGAAAGAAATTAGTGATCTTTTCTAAATCATAATGAAATATATGAAAAATTTCTTACACCCAAAATTTTACGCCGTTCAATGGTTGAAATCCACCTAGTCCACGAGGCAATATTATTACTCTCTCAAAATTTCTGCAGAGATTCTATATTACAAAAAACAGTCCCTTTCCCTGTCCATTATCCCTAATATTTATAGTGGAATTTCCTGGACAGGTTTGTTTAACTGTGTGCATAAATATGGTAAGCAATTAATCAAGATAATTCCCATATACATAGGGATACGATTGCCTATGGAAATTACTCCAGTTATCTCGAACAATAAATGTGCAATACAGCCTGGGTATTAATGAGTGTATAAAAAGCCTCCAAGTCTTTCGGGATCCTTCAGTGTGCATCATGACTAGGTTTTCACGAGCTGAACATCTTCATTGAGCTGGTGATCAAAGACAATTCGAGCCTTAGTTCGGATTAAGATCAGAGCACCCTAAAGGCGATCTAGCCATTACATGTCTCGAACTGGATCATTGTCCTGTGAGGCAGTCTGAAAATTACCTGTTTGTCATATTGCCAAGGCTTAACTCGAGCTTCTCATATCATCAGCTAGATGTTCTATTTGTCTGCTTTTTCCACATGCTTTTCTGCTGACTATACCCTAGCTGAGTGGTTGAATCCATGCTAATTTGTAGGGTACAACATTTGCCCCCCAAGCTCCTGTTCATGCTTGACATCATCATTGTCTGACATGCACAGTAGGGGCTTTTAGGCTTCTATCATGTAAAATCATGCCTGCCCACTACTCGAGTGTTGAACACATGGCCGTCTATAATTGGCGTCTGTTTGGTTTTCGAGGACTGTGACAACTATCCTCTCAACTTTTTTCTACCGCACGGGTCATTCATTCTTGGCCTTTGGATCCCAAGTTGACCTGATCGGATTTCCCATATTAATTCCCAAAGCTTACGTATAAATAGGGAGATCATACCTGGACCATTTTTGAGGAATATGGTACGAATCGTAGGATATGGCCTTTCTTACGTCAGAGCCTGAACCCCTTAGGACCTAGGGTGTAATAAATCTAGAGTCCCCCCACCTCCGCTAGTCCAGGAGTTAGAGGTTTTACCCAGCCAGGTTCATAAACCCAAGTTGATTGTAATAGATTCCTTCCCTAACACGGAGGGTAGGGTTCTTGCTCTGTTCTTTCCTTTGCATTATTTTGAATAACTATTCCTTGTATCCGAATCCTTTGTTCATTCCTTTTTAGGTGAAGTGACGGATTCGCCAGATGCCTTGGGTTTAAAGAGTGCCTTCAAGGCTGGTGGGGCTGGAGTTCAGCCCGTGGTAAAAAGGCCTAGATTTCCAAAGAAACACGCCTCCAAGACTAGAACTTCCACCGAGTCTCCAGTCAAATATAATGGTGCCAGCTCCACTCGAGAGCAGCAACAAAAAACTCAACCCCTAGCCCCGATAATAGCAGTCACCGTCCTCGAGGCTCCTCCTCCTCTCCCTCAACATGTACCTCCCCTGGCTATTCATGTGATTAAGGGCGAAGCTCCCTCCGCTCAGGTCCCCTCTGTTCAGATCCCAGTAAAGCCTCGAAGAGTTTCGAGGGACTATATACGAGATGGCGAGCCATATGGTAGGCCATGCGTGTAATGTCCCGAATTTGTTATTAAGGCTGAGTGCCTTGATTATTGTGCCTGGAGGGCCTAATTGGAATTATAAGGGTCATTAATGGATTATATGTGTGATTATGTGATATAAATGATTTGTGTGGTAATGTGACTGGATATGCATGCTTATGTGTATTAAATATGCATGTGGGCCCATTTCTGTAAATTGGAGCATGTTTGTAATTTTGGTCTTTGATGGCATAAATATAATTGTGTATGTGTTGGGAGTGAGACCCCAGTGTTATGGGGAAGTATTTGAGATATGTGGTCCGAGACGGTCCTAGGGAGCGGATTAGCGGAATAGTCACAACGGGGTCGAATACCCGGCTCAGGGTGAGCCTAGGGGTATTTTGGGAATGTAGCCCGTGTTTGGGGTTACCGGGTAATAGATAGATATGTAACGATTATTTGGGTATGTCGAGATTAATCAGGAATTTATAGGACTACTTAAGGATTAGCGAGAATGTGGCAAATGACGATTTTTCCCTTTGAGGCATTAAGGAACTAAGATTGAGGCTATGGGGGTTTTAGTCTTTTCCCCTAACCTTAGACAGACTTAGAACCTGTAGGAAACCTTCAGACAACTCTAGAACCAACACTCAACATTTGATAACCGTTGTCCCAAGATGAATTCAATGCCATTGTGAGTTTTCAGCTTCTGTATATACCTCTTTTGGGCTCCATTACTCGTGCCCGCCAAATGAGGTCCTCCGGCGATAGTAGTTATATCTCCTACTATTGGAGGAGGGACAACTCGGTTCTCCTGATCCATCTAAGTCCTAGGCTGACCTATCGGAATTTCTGGAGTTGGATGAGAATTCTGTCGGGCTAGTTGATTAGGAGCAACTCAGTTTTGGGCATGCTGGGCTAATGGTCCAGCCCCAATGAGAGATTCCATCTTGTCCTTCAATTGTTGTGGCCGATGTCATTGTGATATCGACAAAACTTAGAGGATCTCTCTTCTCCCTCTAGTGCCTTAATGACTTCAGTTTCTTCCACAGAAGACGATTAGAGTTCGCTAGGAAAATATGTTCCCGTGTATCCATCAGGTCAGTGTAGGTGGCATAAATGGGCTTGAATTTCTCCTCGTGCTTGTTCTTCTTTGTACCACTCTGGTCACCCTCACCATTCCCTTTCCTCTTATTTTTTCCTTCTTGGTTATTTTGGGTAACAGGTTGAGCCGTAGCTGAAACATTTGTCACCGCTCCAGCGGACTGAATAGGGACCTGGCTAGTTCCTACAATGGCAGATCACACCTCCTCCTAGTTTATCCATTCCTAAGCCCGGGTCAAGTACTCATCTACACTTTTAACTCTTTTTTGCTGGAGCTCCTGCCATAAATCGATCCTACCAGGATTCCCGTTCTCATTGCCATGAGCTTGGAGCTATCATCAGCGACTCTAGCTCATGCTACAACGTTTGTAAAGCTGCTCATATATGCTTTTAAGGACTCACCATGTTACTATTTTATGTGGGCCAATGAGTCGGCCTTTATGCGAGTTTCCTTTGAAGCTCGGAAAGCTCTCTTAAACTCGGAAGACAACTTCTTCTATGAGCTGATTGAATGTTTTTTGTATTTTTTGAACCACTGTTTGGCAGGTCTAGTTAGAGTTGTGGGGAAAAAAATACATCTTAGGTCAAACCCAACATTGTAGGCAATCATCAGTGTATTGAACAACCTGATGTGGTCGGATGGATCTATGTTTCCATTAAACGCAGGCATGGTCGTTATCATGAAACCAATAGGATACAGAGATACTGCAATGTTTGAGGCGAAAGGTTTGAGCTCCTCATCAGAATCAGAATCATCAATTCTTTTTCCAGATAAGAGCTTCTTCATTTGTTCCTCCATCAAGGCAGTCGCTCGAGGGTTGGATATTTGGTCTCTAGGTTAGGTGGGAGCTGTTCACCAGCCCCCATCCTATTGTACTTGTTAGATGAGTTGTTTTCCCTCCAAGTTCGAGATTGGTTAGGTGGGATATTCCCATTGTCACGTACGATTGACGAACCTCCCATATGCTGAGTATAACTCATATCATCATTGCGAGTTGGATACCTCCTTTGTGAATTCAGATGGTCATGCAGACCAGTTTGTGGATCGGAACAAGACTTTGCGCGAAACACAGATGATCCTCAGGTTGCTTTCAGACCTGCCTCCACGCTGGCTCCCCATCCAGTAACTTCCATTTGTGAAACTTACAACCCGCGACTGAGATTGAGGACCTGGATTATCAGCACGTGCTCGTGGGACATAAGTGTCCACTAATGGGGGAGGATTTCTCCTACTATTTCCATGAACTGAGTGTCTCATCAGGTCGATGTAGGATGTCTAATCGGTGATGGCAGATGTCTTATCAGTGAGGCTATCCTCGTCCCATCAGGTCGAACTAGATTAGTCCGTTCAGTTCTACCCTGATCTATCGAGTTCTCAGTGCTTGTGGTTCTTATTGTGGCACAGGGGGATTTGCTAGGGCATTTTGTCTCAGTAAATTTGTCCTAGCTCACCCTGTTGGGTTGTTGTGAACATTCCTTTCAATCTGTGCGGAAGGTACAGAGATGGGAGTCGTAGTTCTGACCGATCGACTAACATAGGGATGGTGGTTCCTGTGATGATTAACAGGCTGAGCACTCTGCTGAATTTTCTTTGAAGGTACAGAGCTTGGAGTTGCATTTCTAACAGAATAACTGGGATTGGGTCGATTATTCCTGTGGGACCTATGAGACCCACTTTGTCTCTTTCCGACGTTAGCATCGGTACCGAGCTACGACCTCCTCTATCTGTTTATTAGCCCGAGCGAGATGGCTCCTTAATTGTGTATTCTCCATCTCGATGGCTGTTAGATATCCTAAATTAGGATTTGGCGGGTGTGACGCTGAACTCCCAATATCGTCTTGGCCCACATGTTGTTTTCCAGGACATTGCTGAATGTCTGCGTCCTTTTCAGTGGGAACGACCGAATGATGCGCCTCTTGACCACCAGGCTGTTCCATTTTGTTGTTGTGCATTGATCGAATAACCACCATGATGAACGTTGAACGAAATTTGTAAAGGATTAAGCACTAATGACCTCTCAACGAAAGCACCAAACTGTTGACGCTGGTTTTCGCCAACAGTAGATTAAGAAATTTAATAAGAAAGATATTAGTGCTATTTTCTAAACCGTAATGAACTATATGAACAATTTCTTACACCCACAATTTTACATGGTTTAGTGGTTAAAATCCACCTAGTCCACGAGGCAATATTATTTCTCTCTCAAAATTTATGCAAAGTTTATGTATTACAAAAAGTAGTCGCTTTCCCTGTCCATTATCCCTTATATTTATAGTGGAATTTCTTGGACAAGTTTGGGTAACCGTGTGCATAAATATGGTAAACAATTAATCAAGATAATTCCCATTTACATAGGGATACGATTGCCTATGGAAAATACTCATGTTATCTCGAACAATAAATATGCAATATAGCCAGGGTATTAATGAGCGTATAAAGAACCTCCAAGTCCTTCGGGATCCTTCACTGTGCATCATGACCAGGTTTCCACGAGCTGAACATCTTCATCGAGCTTGTGATCAAAGAGAATTCGAGCCTCAGTTCAAATTAAGTTAAGAGCACCCTAAAGGCGATCTGGCCATTACATGTCTCAAACTGGATCATTGTCTTGTGAGGTGGTCTGAAAATTATCTGCTTGTCGTACTGCCGAGTCCAAACTCGAGCTTCTCATATCATCATTAGCTAAATGTTCTACTTGCCTACTTTTTCCACGTGCTTATCTGTTGACTATACCCCTAGCTGAGTGGTTGAATCCATGCTAATTTGTAGGATACAACAAATATTTTAGAGAAGGATTATTGTTTCAATAAAAGGTGATTTTTTTTTTCACAATCTACTATCGTATGAATATAAATTTTATTTTCAAAACCCAAGTCTTTTTTATATCTTTTGAGATAACTATTTTCCTTATTAATTATAAAATTTAAATAAAAATTTCTTATTTACTAAAAATACCAGGAATATATGAACACACCTATAAATATAGAAAAATATATCAATAAACTCTGTCAACTTAGTATAGATAGTAATACTATAGATTTATTAATAAATGAACTAAAAGAAAGTTTAGACAATCAGTTTAATAATTTATCACATAATATAGTAAATGCTATTAACGGACATCATATCCATTTATTAAACAAATAATATAATATTAGTTATAAGTTTATATCTGGTCAAATAACTCTATTATAAAATATTAAAAGTGATATTTACAAAAATAGAAATCTGACAGTCTTAGATTTAACTGAGATTGGTCTCCATAATATAAATTATTATTAGGTTGATAGTTGATGGTATTATTATAGTAATATATATATATATTTCTTAATATAATAATTATATTAATAATATTGTTTACCCAAAAATAGCTCCTTATGACGTGCAAGAATTTCTTACACATAGTTGGCACGTGGCAGTTTGAAGTGAAGGGATGTTGTTCGCCTATCGACCATATGATTATTGCTTCATCGGATCTTGCGTTTAGGTGCGACCAGTCTGGTCACATGCTTCTATTTACTTCCTATAAGATACACAATCTTGTAATAACTACATTGATTATATTTTCTTTTTATTGTCGTGATACGCTGATATTAAGGATAATTAAGGCCCATTGGCCCATGTAACCTCCTTGAGCCTATAAATAAGAATGAGAAGGTTGAAGGAAGGGACTTTGGATTCTAAAATACTTTTAATCTTTGTATTTTGAGAAAAAAGGCAGACTGGGGTTATCCACCGAAAGTTATATTACTTCAAAGAATTGTGAAACTCAAGAACCCTAGTTCTTTGATCACAATTTGGGATCCAATATCAATAAGAACACTAAGTGGACGTAGGTCATTACCACACAGTTGGGGCCGAACCACTATAAATTACTTGTGTCACTTTCTTCCCATTTGATTCTCTTCTTGATTTCTTTTTTGTTCTTTGTCGTTATTTTGACTCCGTGTTGTTGGCCAAATCAAGGGTCAACATTTTGGTGCTTTCATTGAGAGATTAATCAAAAAGCTTTAGGAATATCAAATGGCGAAGACATCCAAGAGAGCTGGACATGCTGCTGGCACTGCGTGATCTCAACCTCCTCCTCCAAATGTGGCTGAAAATGAACCACACTTAGATTTTGAAGAGGAGGAAATGGATTCTGAGACACTGAGGGCAACATTGGGGGTGTTGCAGGATGAGTTGGCCAATATGAGGGCCAATCAGGAGAATGCAGCAGAGACCTTAGCGCTGCAGCAGAGGGAGATTGAGCGTCAGCGTCAGGAGCTAAATGAGCGGCAGACAGAAATGGACCATCAGTAGAGAGATGCCACGACCACTTTTGAAGCAGCCATTCAGTTGGCTCGAGGACAAGCCGCGCCAGCCTCTCAACCGGATCAGCCACCAAGTGCACCATCGCAACGGGCCCTAAATCTGAGTCCTCCACTCTAGCCAGCAAGCCCTCAAAGGCCAGAGCAGCCGCCTGTTACTCAAGATGATGTCCCAATTCGGGATCCTGAGCAACATCCATCCTCTCAATCTGGTCGCGGCAATCCCCAGCGCCAGAGGCAGAATAGGCCCGGGCAACCTCCCCGTAGCCCTAGACGCCTAGGGGATGATGAGCCAAAGCCATTGAGCAAGGGGCAGCGCCCTTCTGCAAATAGAAGGCACAACGAGTTAGGCTCTGCGATCAGGGGCCCCCCACGACATAATAATGCACGGGGACCCACCGACCAACGTAGGCCTCCCTTTGACGCTCGGGAGATACCAGCTAGAGGAGGAAACAGTGTGACCAGTCGGTCGCACCATAGTCGGCCGCAGTTTAGGGATGGCCATGAATACAATGAGGCCGATTCCAGCAGGGGGAATGCTGGTTGAAGGCATGAGGAAAGAGGCAGAGATAGAAACCCCCCACTGAGAGAAAATAGGCCTGCGAGCCATAACGCTGGGGGGCAGCTCCGATAGCAAAACGTCTTTGATCGGCTGGGCGCTAGCAAGCAAAGGCGCAGAGATGATGACTTGAGGGATGCACTCAACGACAGATGCGAGAGGCACGATGAGTATGCTCCTTCGGCACCAGACGCCTCAGCAATCCCAGACACGGTTCAGGCTCAAATTTATGCTCTGAACCAGACAGTACAACAGCTGGTCGGGAGCCGAACATCCCACATAGAGTACGACCGGAGGAGAGGCACTCTGTTTGTGCAGAGGATTGTATGGCAGAAACCCCCAGCAAGTTAAAAATTCCAGTACTGCCGAACTTTGATGGGTATGGGCACCTAGTATCTCATCTAAACAAGTTTGAGATACAAATGGATATTTAGAAGGTGTTGGACAATGCCCGCTGCAGGATATTCCTCACCACCCTATCTGACACTGCCCAAGAGTGGTTCTTTAAGTTCCCTCCTGCTAGTATAGTATCGTGGGAAATGTTCGTGAAGTTATTTTATGGAAAATTCTACGTGGGTTGCGTACACCCCACAGAGGCCAACCAGCTGGTCAAGATATACCAAAAGGAGGGAGAGCCCTTAAAGGAATACGTCTAGCGTTTCATGCGAGCAGCGGCTGGAGCCAAAATAGTGGGCGACGAGGGAAAGATGATGGCCCTAACTACTGGGGCTAGACGCCATTCTCCCCTTTGGAACAGCCTGAGAAAGAATGGGGTAAGGAGTACCTAGGAGTTCCTGGATCAAGCTGATAGATACATCAAGCTCGAAGATGTGATCGTCAATGAGGGGAAGTCACCTATGAAAGACAAGGGACCAAAGGAAGATCCTACCAAATCCGCCAACGGGTCGGATAAACCCAATGGCAATGGCAAAGGCAACGGGAACGAAAATGGCAAAAATGGTGGAAAAAGGGAAGGCAATGAGATGTCAACATCTGAAAATAAACGCCCCAAAGGCAATAGATATGAGCCGAGATTCACCAACTATACGACCCTTGTCAAGAGTAGAGCAGAGGTCTACCAGGAGACCAACTCCAATGTCCCATATTAGCGACCTGCACCTATAAGGAAGGATATCTCCAAGAGAGATACAACAAAATTCTGTCGTTTTCACAATGGCTACGGACATGACATCAATGAGTGTAACTAGTTGAAGGACGATATTGAGTTCCTGATCAGACAGGGACACCTAAGGAGATACGTACAAGCCGCAGGAGGGTCTCAGCGAGAGGCTCAAGGTGGCAACGAGACGGCACCTGCACGCCAACCCTCGCCACCTTTACAGCCAGCTCCTATGGCAGGTACGTTACTCACCATCTGTGGCGGCCCACATATTGCAGGGGATAGTGGGAAAGCAAGGGAGTGATACGCTCGGACCTTACGCCACGACCAGGACATCGAGATGATGAGTGTGGAGGATCGAGCACCAAAGAAAGCTCGAATAGAGGAGGAGTTGATAACCTTCTTTGAAGACAATGCTTAGCACGTCCGATTCCCACACTCCAATCTGCTGGTCGTTGACGTCCAAATTGCCAGCATGATGGTTAAGAGGGTGTTGGTGGACACAGAAAGCTCAGTCAACATCCTGTATAAGTCTTCACTGGAAAGGATGAAGTTGTCCGTCAAGGACCTAGAGCCGTGCAACCAAACCATATATGGTTTTTCTAACGAAGGGCTCGCCCCGACAGGGTCGATTAGGCTCCCACTTACAGCAGGAACTACGCCTGCAAACAGGACATTACTCACTACTTTCATAGTAGTTTATTTTCCTTCAGCGTATAATGCTGTAATTAGGAGGCCTATTCTAGTCAACCTACGAGTTGTCACCTCGGTCTGACACCTTGCAATGAAGTTCCCAACTGACACAGGATTAGGACGCGTGTTGGGAAACCAACAAGAAGCGAGGGAGTGCTACAATGCCTCGATATCTAAGGCAAAGAAAGGTGGATGGAGGGAAACTGCCAGAAAGGAGTTGCAAACGACCAATGGATCCTCGCTTTGGGATTTTTTATGAAGAGATAGGACCCATCAAGGACCTTGAAGAGGTCCAACTCGATGAAGCAGATTCGACCAGGTATGTGAAAGTCGGAAAAATCTTAGAGACAACAACGAAACAAGAACTGGTGGAGTTTTTAAAGAAAAACCAGGAAGTCTTCGCCTGTCGCATAAAGACATGGTTGGAATAGACCTTGTGGTCATTAGCCATGTCCTGAATGTAGACAAGAGTTTTTCACTAGTACAACAGAAAAGGAGGTTGCTCGACAAAGACAGGTCAAAAGCTTTAAAGGAAGAAGTCGAGAAGCTAAAGAAGAACGGATTCATCAGGGTAGCATTTTCTCCATCATGGGTCTCTAATCCCGTACTGGTTCTCAAGCCGAATGGAAAGTGGAGAACGTGCATGGATTTCACAGACCTTAATAAAGCCTGCCCTAAAGATTGTTTCCAACTCCCTAGAATCGACCAGCTGGTCGATGCCACTGCAGGGCATGAGATCCTCTCATTCATGGATGCCTACTCCGGGTACAATCAGATTAGTATGCATCCACCTGACAAGGATCACACTAGCTTTCGGACCGATACATGTCTTTACTGTTACAAAGTTATGCCCTTCGGTTTGAAAAATGCTGGTGTGACTTACCAGTGACTAGTCAATCACATGTTCAAGGAGCTGATCCGTACAAACATGGAAGTATATGTTGATGACATGCTGGTTAAGTCAAAAAGGGCGGAAGGACATATAGAGGACTTGCAAGAGTGCTTCAACGTCTTGAATAAATATTAGATGAAACTGAATCCCCTCAAGTGTTCCTTTGGAGTTAGATCAGGGAAATTCTTGGGATTTATAGTAAACTCGCGAGGAATTGAGGCCAATCCCGAGAAGATCAAAGGCATGGTCGATATGAAATCACCGACAAAAATCAAGGATGTTCAAAGCTTGACCAGAAGAATTGCTGCTCTTAGTAGATTTATTTCCAAATCAACAGACAAATGCGTCCCATTTTTTAATCTACTCAGAGGCAACAAGAAGTTCAAATGGATGGAAGAGTGCGAGCAGGATTTTCAAGCTTTAAAGAATCATATGTCGCAGCCATCGATTCTATCGAAGCCGGTTGATAAAGTAACCTTGTTCATCTACTTGGCGATCACGGAATATGCTGCTAGTGCTGTTCTGGTAAGAGAGGAAGAGGGCGTGCAGAAGGCCGTCTATTATGTAAGAAAAAGGCTAATAGGAGCGGAACTACAATATCCACCTATTGAAAAATTAGCCTATTGCCTGATCTTAGCATCCAGAAAGTTACGGCCGTACTTCCAAGCTCACCCAATCATAGTTTTGACCGACCAACCTTTACGGCAAGTTCTACAGAAGTCAGAAGCCGCGAGCCGATTATTGAAATGGGCATTCGAACTTGGGCAGTTTGATATCTCTTACTTGCCATGAGCAGCGATAAAAGGAGAAGATCTAGCCGATTTCGTCGCAGAACTCACTGGGCTTCCAGACAGCGAGCCGCCAGAAGGGCTTGAAGAGCCTGAACCTCAAAGTCAAACTCCCTCATGGAAGTTGTTCACGGACGACTCTTCTAATGAGCATCATGCTGGAGCTGGAGTGATTTTGATAACGCCTGAAGGGCATCGATTTCACTTTGCGATTAGATTCAACTTCACAACGTCCAACAACGAAGCTGAGTATGAAGCGCTGCTCGCAGGATTACGGTTAGCCAGAGACATGCACATAAAGTCGCTTGAAATCTACAGTGACTCTCAATTAGTGGTTAATCACATCATTGGAGAATATCAAGCTCGAGGTCTGAAGATGGTCACTTACTTGAATAAAGCAAGGGATCTATTGTCACAATTTGATAAGTACACTCTCCAGCAAGTGCCTCACGACCAGAATTCAAACGCTGATGCATTGGCCAAACTAGCGAGTGCGAAAGATGCCGACACCCTGAATATAGTACCTATTGAACGGTTGTCTGCACTAAGCATCCAACCAGAAGAAACCTCTTTGGTGATTCAGGTGGCGGATACATGGATGTCACCTTACATAGAGTACCTGACGAAGGGTGTGTTGCCAACGGACAGAAACAAAGCCAGGACCCTTCAGCGGCATGCTGCTAGGTATATCTTGGTCGATGGAATCTTGTACCAAAGGGCATACTCAATGCCACTCCTCAGGTGTATTTCAAAAGAGAAGGCCAAAGAATTGACGAGAGAGGTCCTTAAAGGCTTTTGTGGGGACCATGCTGGGGGGCAGAGTTTATCAAAAAAGATCCTAAGGCAAGGATACTTTTTGCCAACAATGAATGAAGACTCGATGGAATTTGTGCGAAGATGCGACAAGTGCCAGAGATTCTCCAAAATTCCGCGAGCAGCCCCTAATGAGATAAAACAGATATAAAGTCCATGGCCATTCGTAGTATGGGATATAGACCTAATTGGATCTTTGCCCACAGGGAAAGGCGGCGTCAAGTACGCCGTGGTGGCCGTTGATTACTTCACAAAGTGGGCCGAAGCTGAGCCACTTGCAACCATAACGACCAAGAAAGTGCTGGACTTTGTGGTAAAAAACATAGTGTGTCGCTATGGATTGCCAAGAAAATTTTTCTCAAACAACGGCACATAGTTTGATAGTGATCTGTTCACAGATTTTTGCAAGTGACATGGAATTATCAAGAGCTTTTCTTCAGTTGCTCACCCTCAGGCAAACAGACAAGTCGAGGTAGTCAATAAAATGCTAAAAGATACTCTGAAGAAAAGGCTCAAGGAAGCAAAGGGGGCATGGCCAGAGCAATTGCCTGAAGTCCTCTGGTTGTACAGAACATCCCATCGCACAGCAACAGGCCATACTCCATTTTCCTTGGCCTATGGATATGAGGCAATGTTGCTTGTCGAGTTAGATCTGCCATCACATCGGAGAATGACGTACGATCAAGGCTCTAATAGCCAATTGTTGATGGGATTGTTAGATTTGGTCGACGAAAAGCGCGAGCAAGCCCAACTCCGAGTAGCAGCTTACCAGCAAAAGGTCGCCCGGTATATCAATTCTAAAGTACGTGAAAGGAAATTCAATGTAGGAGATCTAGTACTTAGAAGGGTTTTCCTCAACTTCTGCGATCAGGCTGCTGGAGTACTCGGACCTAACAGGAAAGGACTGTACCAAATCGAAGAAGCCCTCCATCCAGGCACTTACAAACTTGCTCGCTTAAATGGAGATCTCATTCCTCGTTATTGGAATGGAGAACACCTGCGCAAGTACTATCAATAAATAATTCTTCTTAAAGAATTGGCTTGTATTAATTCTACTTTTTACAAGTTATGAAAAAGGGTTGGTCATTTTATGTGACTGATCGCTTATAAGTGTAAGATCATTTTATTGATCACTCGTACAGACATGATTGTCCATCTATTACGAGAAATAAAAGGGACTGTGTGCAGCCAGTCAATCTTACCAACTATTGTATTTATTACAAATATTTGCTCATTACGTGTGTTATTTTGCTATATTATCGTTTTAAAAATGTTTGCTCTGAACAGAAATGTTCGAACAGGTCCTAGTCAAGGCAAGTGACCGAGGACCTAAAGCTCCTCAATCACTTGGGGGGCATATAAGGTATCTAGTAAGCAAAGCATATCAAAAGGTATGTAAACACACGAGCAAAATAAGTGAAAGCATGCTAGGGTACTTAGAGTATTTTTCAAAATTTGTTATTTTGTTAAATCAAACCAAAGTACTATGCTAAGTTCGGTCATGCGAACAGGTGTTATAATAAAATGCAAGTATTATAATATAAAAAAAGGAATCCCTTTACACCGCAAGTAGTTACTGCTCGGATGTAATTATTTGTTGAAAGGAAAAAAGGCTGCCCATGCAACAATAAAAATAAAAATTGTCTTTACATCATGAATTGTAGGTCATGTATCTAAAAGATAAAGAAAGAAAAATAAAAATACTATGAGGCAGGAGGATCTTGAGGAGTGTTCTGGTCGACAGTGGGTCTAGCTTCATTTTCCGCGCCATCAATCCCCGTTGCTAAGGAGATTTTTGGGGAGGCAGGAATGTTGGCTCTTTCTTCTTCCTCCAGGCGAACAGTGCATTGGGCTATTTGAGTTCGCCTCAGGTTCTCGGAAAGATAATTGAAGTTGGCCCATGATTATGCTTCTAGAACTCATAGAAGCAAAGGTGGGTGGCTTCCCTATACTTCTCCAAGTTGCTGGCATTAGTCTCCTCAAGCTCCTTGACGCGCCCCTCCAGCTCCTCAATCTCCTTTCTGCTCGCGATCAGATCAAACTCAAGCTATTTGGCCTCTTGGCAGTTAAGTATAACACACTCCCTAAACTTCTCTTTGTCTTCATTGGGTTTGGCAAGGGCAGTCTGAAACTACTGAAGCTCTTCGGCCAGCTTAGAGTTTTGCTCGAGCTGTTCAGTGTTCTTTCCGAGCAGTTCTGTGTTTTTCTCAAGCAATTCAACATTTTCCCCCTCGAGCGCCTTCATATCCTCAGTGTGCTTGGAATCAGAGTCTTTGGTCTAGGTGACCAAAGCCCCCGTGCGATGCCAACCAGCAGTTATAGTCAGCAATGGCCTCTCGACTGCGTTTGTGTTTTGAGAATTTGTATATTCTCTCTCTGGCTGAGCCAACCACGGTGCTGGTCAGGGCGTCTTCAGGTTGATCGTGAGGTATCTGGTCGGTTGGCACTGGAGGGGTATAATTCTGGTCGGCTAGTGCAGGGGGAGACTGCTGGTCGAGTGGTGCTGGAGGGGGCATTGTTTCTTTTGAGGGAGCAGTAGCTGGAACATCCTCAGTCCGAGCCTTCTTGGTTGAAGGGGCCTTGCTGCTTTCTCCGCGGTGTTGCTTGCTCTCTTTCTTCCTGCTGGAGGGAGTAGCAGGTGTTGTGTAGCGATCAAACATATCTCCTGACGACATATCTGCAAGTAAGGAAGCATTGCGAGCAGTTAGAAGATATGTATAGATGGAGTTAAAAATGAAAGCAAGGAAATTATAAGTAAAGTACCCATGCTATAACTATTGGTTGCTACATTACTTATTGAACTACTGCTACACTCACTCATTGCTTGGAAGAAATCTGAATTTAAATTTGGAGTGTACTTAAAGTTGCCCTCCCCATCAAATAAATGACAGGGAATGGGCGAACTATCTAAAAGTGAGAAGACAATACCGTTCTCGTCTGAAAACTCTCCGACGGGTGTAGGGGGTTCAGAGACTTTCTTTTTTCCCTTTCCCATAGGGGCAGGGGTAGCATCTGCTCGCGGGGTGCTGGAGGGTTTCTTGATTTTCACTCCAGTTGTCCTCCTCCTTGGGGGTTGCGACACGTCTAGGTGCTGCTCAGGAACTCCTTCACCAGTGGCACTCCCTGCCGTTAACTCCCTCACGTTCTGGTGAGGTGCCTGAAACCCGACCAGCCTTAAGTTGGCTTCAGTGACCAGCTGTTTGATGCTTTTTTCTATGTTAGTCATGATGGCCAATGACACTACTCGAATCTCCATTTCTGGAGTAGGAGCTGGTCGCAGCCATGGACCTGAAGAGTGCTAATTTTCTAAGGAGGATGCAGATAAAATAAAAGGAAATAAACGACCAGAGAATAAAGAAGTTACCTCCTTGGGTGAAGGCTAGGTTGTTGGCGACCAGGTCAGTAGTTAAAAAGTACTCTTGGTAGTACTTTCCTACATTGGACTTGTAGGTAGTCTCACTCAGGAAGGTGCGGGTCGATTCCTGGTGGCAGAAATGAAAAAACCCCATGTTGTCTTGGTTGGGGTTAGATTTAAGATCAAACAAGTAGTTGACCTCATGTGGTGTGGGGACATGCCACTTTTTATGGTTGTAAAGGATATATAGTGCGGAAAGCATTCTATACCCGTCTAGGGTTATTTAGAAAGGAGTGACCCCAAAGTAATTGGCCACTCCCTGGAAGAAAGGATGGAGAGGCAGGATTGCTCCTGCCTTAATGTGATATCTCGACCAGGCGCTGAAGGTGCCGCCGGGTAGGTTTGCCTGCTGGTCGGTGGAAGGTAGGAATAAAGTTACCCTATAAAGTCCGTACTTCCTTAGGAAATTGTTTACCATCCTAGCAGTGATTTGGCTAGGAGGAGCAAGGTACTATTCGACGTCTGGTCGAAGTACATCGTAAGGGCGAGCCTGTCTTTGGATTTTGGGATCAATATTTTCAGCTTGACCACTGGTCGAAGGAATTTTAGCCCAAGGAGTAGATTGATTTACTGAGGGTTTAGTTGGTTTCTTTTTCTGGGCGGTGGATTTTACTCTACTAATATTTGATGGACTGGGTGGAGGTCTGTTGGTTGGAATACGAGAAAAAGGGATCATCGGTATAAGTAAAGACGGTTGTTCTTCGTCCACGAGTAGTTGGGTAAGTAGGTCATCGTCAATTGGCCTCTCACCTCCTCACGGATCTTGCATGAAAATCTGGGAACAGAGAAGGGGGAGATGAGAATCTACGGCCCAAAAAACCAAGAAGTGTTAAGGTTGGAGTAACGTTGTTCGTGTATAAAAGTTAAGCTTTTATACGACCAGCAGCATTCTAACAAAAACACTAAATTCTATACGAACAGTTTGGAAAACGGATCAAAATACAGAAATAAAAACTTTTTTCAGTAGAAACTTTTTCGCCACTGAAGGGGCGGGAAAAACCCAGTTTTTCTACAGGCTTAAAAATAGAATTTTTACTTCGATTTTACGCCCTAAATTGATTATCCTGACTACCAAACTAATTCCTAACCCCAACAAGGTGTTATTTTCCTACCATATTTAGCGCAGATCAATAAACCCATTTACCTCGAAGCAAGTTTTCAAGAACTTAAAGTTTGAAACAGACTAGAAACTAAACATAGCATGGCATCTCAGAGACGAAAAAATTCAAGAAACTTACTTGGATGAAAATAGATGAAAATTCCCGAGACGAAGAGTGGCTAGGCAGGAACTCCGTGAATCGATGAAACCGTTTGGGTCTTCTGGTCTCTGAATGTAGAGTTCTTCAGAGTTCTTTGAGGACACAAATATTGGTAAAAAGTGAAAAGTGAAAGGGATGGGTTATTTATGTTGATCGTGGCGTTGTAAAAGAGGTAATGATGGGATTAACTTTTCAAGGCATGGGGAAGCACGATAGCCATCAGAAAACTTTTGGGAAACTGAAAAGACATGATTAGTTGCTTTTTTCGAGAAGGCATGGACGGCTCTGACAGATTTGGTGGGGTATGGGAAGGGTCAGTCTCTTAAGCTTACTTTATGCTGGTCGCAGTAAAATAAACTTGAGGGGCAAATGTTTACCCAAAAATAGCTCCTGATGACTTGGCAAGAATTTCTTACACATAGTTGGCACGTGGCAGTTCTGAAGTGAAGGGATGCTGTTCGCCTATAGACCAGATGATTATTGCTTCATCACATCTTGCGTTTAGGTGCGACTAGTCTGGTCACATGCTTCTATTTACTTCCTATAAGATACACAATCTTGTAATAACTACATTGATTATATTTTCTTTTTATTGTCTTGATACACTGATATTAAGGATAATTAAGGGCCATCGGCCCATGTAACCTCCTTGAGCCTATAAATAAGAATGAGAAGGCCCAAGGAAGGGACTTTGGATTCTAAAAAACTTTTAGTCTTTGTATTTTGAGAAAAAAGGCAGACTGGGGTTGTCCACCGAAAGTTGTGTTACTTCAAATAATTGTGAAACTCAAGAACCCTAGTTCTTTGATCATAATTTGGGATCCAATATAATAACAACACTAAGTGGATGTAGGTCATTACCACACAGTTGGGGCCGAACCACTATAAATAACTTCTGTCACTTTCTTCCCATTTGATTCTCTTCTTGATTTCTTTTTTGTTCTTTGTCGTTATTTTGACTTCGTATCGTTGGCTAAATCAAGAGTCAACAAATATTAATGTTAAGCTATATTTTTAGTCAAGCCTACAAATTTTGAAGGCATTTATTATAACACCTTATTTTCAAGCTTACAAGAGATATCATTTATTATAACACCTTATTTTCAAGCTTATGTGATACCTTTTATCATAACTCCTTCAAGCTTACAATTATTAAAAAGAAAAGAGTCCAGTTTTTATTAATTTTTAATAATATAAAAGTAATTTATAAAAATCGATACTATTAATATAATTGAAAATTATTGTTTACTAGATAAAAACAGTAGAGATTCTTCAAATTACTATCATACTTATTATATTTCTTGTAATGATTGTGAGATAAATCAGTTAGCTAAATTTCAAAATCTTATCCAAGATAAGATCTATCATATTATAAGAATATTAAAAAGAAAAATTAAAAAGATTACTATTAAAAAACAAATAACTAATATAAATATTAAAATCGATAAAGTTTTAATAAATATTGAAAATTTTCTTAGTAAAAAAGAATTAAAAGACTTATTAGAATATGCTAATAAACAACCCAAGATAGTAGAATTAGAAACCAAGCAATTAATAACATACCAATATCTATTATTCAAAAAAGATATAGAACTATTAAAATCACATGTAGAAAATATTTACTATGTAGTTCTTTCTTGATTACTGCTTTTTTTTTTATGTCTTTTAATAATTATGATTATATTGTTGCAAATAATAAAGTTAAAGTTTATGATGATGATAATAGAAACCTAGATGGTTTCAATTCTTCTGCTACATCTAGTCAAGATAAGGCTAGAAACCATCAACTAAATACTATTATCGAATTTTAATAAAATTACATGAAAAAGTTGATAAGATAAGTGAAAAAATAAATAAAATCGAACCACCAAAAAATAATAAAGTAGAGACTAATATAGATCAGCTACTAAAACAAATTAGTAAATTAAAAATTGAAGAAAATGGAGTAATAAAAAATGAAAAAAGGATTTAGTAATAAATGTTAAAGATATGTCGAACAGATCAGGCCAGCCAAGCCAGACACAAGTAAATATTCATTTTAGTAATTTAAGAAATAATATAACTTTAAGTAGAAGATTTAATGGTATTCTAGATCGAATAACTAGTAATAATAACCAAGACATATTATCTCTAGATGAAGTAGTAGATATTAATGAATCCTATGATAGATTTACTCAAGAAACTTTAGTACTAAATAATGTCTGACAATTATACCATACTTAAAGATGACAACCTAATAGAGGTCTCTTTAGTCATCAAAATGAAATACCAATAATAGTTAATTATAGTAACTATCAAGATTTACAAATAATTCCTACTAAAAAAAACTATTAGAATCTTATTAAAAGAAGACAAATATAAATACATTCATCAATTACTATATAATAGGAATAAAATGACTAGTAAGGAAAAAAATAAGGAAAAAAGTCTTATTAATATTATATGATGAAAGTATATATAAATAATAATTATGGATTATTCTTTGTAACTCCAGATTTTATGTTGATGATTAAAGATATATGAAATATTAAGCTAAGAATTCAAAGTAAAGGATGAGGTAATATAGATAGAGAAAATCTCATAATATGTACAAGCTTTTGAGGAAAATTAATCCATAATACTAGCATAAGATTTAATCTAAAAATTGAAAAAGTAATAGAAACCCTTCAAAGTAAAAGAATAAAAATGATAAAACCTCCCAAATACTTTTCACAATTATTAGAAGGAAAAGAATGGGATGTAAAATTAAAAGAAAAATATTAGTGTTCCCACCAATGGAAGTATATATCAAAATAATAATAGACTTGGTATTTCGTTTTCAGATTATGGTGAACAACGTAACAAAGGAAAATTAGAAGATGATGAAAAAGATAATATGGACAAAAATCTAGCCAAATATATATACCAAATACTAATCATTAGTATAACGCCCTACTACCCAGGGACAATTGCGTTGTATATTTTAAACAGTTCTAAACTCGCTAACCGAGTCATTTGGCCGTAATCGTGTAACAAAATGTGATTAATGGTTTAGGGTTAAAATTTTTGGTCAAAGATATAATGTTTCACTAAAATATTTACTGTATGCATTGGGATCCCAAAATACATTTTAAAGATTAATTACAATAAAAGAGTTACAACCAGCGAACCTGGGCGGCAAAATAGGGTTTAACCCTAGTTCCTCTTTAAACCCTCGGCCGTGGGGGTCGAGCAGCCGCATATGTACACATCGTCACCTAAGCTCTCCAACTCAAGGATGGTCCAACTTTCTTTTACCTTTACCTGCACCACATAGCACTCGTGAGCGGAGGCTCAGCAAGAAAACTCAAACATGCTCATAAGCAGACAATAACATGTCACCAAATCATAATAAGCATGCCTAGTAGTAATAACACTATTCATACATGCAAGCAAGTACAAATAAATATTTATGGAGTCCTGCGCCCTAAGTAGATGACTAATAAGTCTCTCTGGGGACCTGCGCCCAGAACAGATGACTAATAAGTCTCTCTGGGGACCTGCGCCATGAATAGATGACTGATAAGTCTTTCTGGGGAGATAAGCCCTGAATACATAACTAATAAGTCTCTCTGGGGTCCTGTGTCCTGAATAGATGACTAACAAGTCTCTCTGGGGTCCTGCGCCCTAAGCCATGTGACATTCAAGTCACCTGAGCCTTTTAGCCCTGTCTCCAAGTAACTCCCTCTGATTCACCATCAATTTGAGGATAATAAACTGTACTAAACTCTAATTGTATGCTCATCACCTTCTGTAACCTTCCCCAAGACTTGGAAGTAAGAGCAGGGTCCTCATCTAATAAGATAGACCTCGAATTCCATGAAGGCATACTATTCCTCTCACATAGAGACATGTATACTGATCAACTGTATTACTCGTCCTTACTGATAAACGTGAGATGACTTTGTATACTTGTCCATAATGACCCGAACCGAATCATCCTGGCCCACTTTCCTGGGCAGCCCTACCGCGAAATCCATTGCAATGTTTCCTTACTTCTACTATGGAATACACAAAGGCTGTAATGGCCCTACTAGTTTCCAATACTCTGTCTTGACCTGCTAACATGTTGGGAACTTTGCAACGTATTCAGTCATGTCCCTCTCCATCCCAGGCCACCAATATAAAACTTTTAGATCCTAGTACATCTTCATGATGCCTGGATGAAGAGAATAAGAGGTAGTATGGGATTCATCCAGAATCCCCGGTTTAATCCTAGTGTCCACCAGATCCCAAGTCTGATCCCTATACCTAAATAAACTCATACCTGACATTGCATAATCCTTAGCTAATCTAGCTAAGACATTCCACTCAATCTTTTTCGTTTGTGGTTCTCTCAACTGTTTTCCTTTGATCCTTTCTACAAGAGTAAACTTAAGCATAATGTTGGCCACCTGGCCCACCAGTAACTCTGCTCTAGTTCTGGTCATATCCTTAAACTAACATGTCGCTTAAGCAATCACCTTTTCTGTCAATGAGATATCATAATAATCTATAAACTAGTTCTGATTTGTAGGAAGACTCGGAACTCTTCCCCAAAGCACATGTAATATCCTGTCCATCCAAGGAAACTTCTGTCGTCTGAGGCGTTCCTTAACCTCAGGAAATCTCTAACTGAGAGTATACCACAATATCGTTGATCAAGACAATCACAAATCCAATTAAGATAATCTTTGAATACTCTTTTCATCTAATCCATAAAAACTACTCGGCATTAATCAAATCCACAAAACATAACTCAACACTCCTAGTGCCCATATCTAATATAAAAAGCAATATTTTGCATATCCTTCTCCCTGATCTTCTGTTGGTAATAACTGGATCAAAGATCCACCTTAAAGAATACTGTCTTACTCAATAACTGAACCTTTAGTTCTTATAGCTCTGTTGAAGCTGTTCAATACGGTGTCCTAGACTTGGTTCTGTCCCTGACGCCAAAATAATCACCATTCTATCTCTTTGTGTAAAGGTAACCCTGAAAAATCCTCTAGAACATATCCAGAAACTCACAGACTAATCCAGTCTGTCCTGGTCCCACTAGCACGACCAGAGTGGTATTCATCACACTAGCTAAGAGTCCTATGCATCCTCCTGCAATAGGTCTCTAGCTCTAAAAATAGATGTCATAAACATACAAGGTCCATGCACAGTGCCAACAAATACAAGGGTTTCTCACCCTCAAACCCAAGGGTTACCATCCTTTCCATGCAATATATCATTGCCCCATACTTGGTTAACCAGTCCATATCAAGGATCATATCGAAGTCAGTCATAACCAACTCTATCAAATCAACTAATGAGTCATTCTCACCATTACTTAACCCATCTCTTAAAATTACCAATATTGTATCACATTCTCATCACAACATAACCATGTAATCTGCATCTGAGGTCTATACCTCTCTAGATGCAACAAGCAAAGAACAACATGGCACCAAAACTAGGAAGCTGACCTGCCACTATTGAGGAGCCAACCTCAGTCTCAGTCTCTGACAGTGTCAGAGAGAACACTCGAGCTGGAGTCGAGTTGTCCGCCCCCTTTTTCTCATATGTCCTCAGTCTTGTGCAATCCTTAATGAGGTGCCCAACCATTCTACAAAAGAAACATGCCTTTGCTCAGCATTCCTTCAGATGATGCCTCTTGCACCGAGTACATTTCGGGTAAAATTTCCAATTTTCATCCTTGCTCTGATGGTGTACTACAGCACTTAGGAACCCCTTTCCCAAACCAGAGGTACCGAATACATTGATAACTCTTCTTTCCTGATCACTGGGATCTCTGCCCCTACCTGATCCAACCAGTGGAGGTATCACTACTTGAGCACTAAGCCCTCCAACACTCTCCTTCACAATCTTATTTCTTGTGCTCTCAACAACAAGAGCCTTCCCTACAATCTGAGCGCAGGTAGAGATTTCATGTACTGGGGCGAATCTAACGCCCTGAGCTATTCTGGGATTTAATCCCTGGATAAACCTTTCCTTCCGAGCTACATCTGTGGGTAACATATTAAAAGAAAACTTGGCCAACCCATTGAATCTATTAACATACTCAGTTACTGTTGCATTTCCCTTAACAAGGTTCAGAAACTCATTTGTCTTAGTAGTCTTAACTGCATCATAGTAATATCTTTCATTAAACAACTGCCTAAATTCTTTCCAGTCCATTACAGCTGTATCTCATGTCTAGGATACCACTTCCCACCACATCCGGGCATCTTCCCGCAACACATATGTCACACAGATCACCCTATCGTGACCTACCACCCCTATACTGTCTATGATGGAACTGATCATGCCCATCCATTGCTCAGCTCTGAATGGATCTAGGCCTCCCTCAAAAACTGGAGGGTAATATTCCTGGAATCTACCACAAAGAAATTCCCACCTGTTCTCAACCCTAGACTAACCCAATACCGGTGCCATTCCTAGCATAGCGAAGGAAGAGGTGTTCCTTGACAGAATTTGCTGCTGTTTTAAACACCTGATCTCATCCTCTTGCCTCTACAATCTTAATTCCATATCTATAAACACCTGCTGCAAATTCTGAGGGGCAGGTGAAGAACTCAGGCCCTGGGTGTAATTCCCAGCCTCAGTATAACCACTACCAGTTCTTATTAACTGCCTTGGGTACATAACCTCTTATTGAATCTGTAGTCAATAACTTGACCCATTAAACATGATGAGCATATTCAAAAGCCTTCCCCATGGGAACAATCACACAACACAACATTCATAAACCACTGCAATGCAGAAAACACGCCCACAACATTCATACATAATTCATAACCCCTGCTCTTCCAACATACATACCATGCTCTCAACTCCAGCATAAAAATAACACATTCATATTTTCACTGAGCAAGTAATCATATAATCATATCAATAGTCAAGGACTAAGCCCTAACAGAATCTCGTGTTCCCTAATAAGGCGTGCAGGTAAAGCATTTACATTATATTTAAGCAGTTTAGCACATAACCACATAAATAGTTACCATACCCAAAGTGAAGCTTGTCTTTAGTGACGAGTGTACATGCCCAGCTTGCCTATAGGAACCCTTAACCTTGGCTCGCTCTGATACCAAGTTATAACGCCCTACTACCTAGGGAACGTTACGCTATGTATTTTAAATAGTGCTAAACTCACTAACCGAGTCATTTGGCTGTAATCGTGTAACTAAATGTGATTAACAGTTTAAGGTTAAAAATTTTGGTCAAAGAAACAACGTTTCACTAAAATTTTTACTGTATACATTGAGATCCCAAAATACATTTTAAAGGTTAATTACAATAAAAGAGTTACAACCAGCAGACCTAAGCGGAAAATAGTTCCTCTTTAAACCCCCGACCGTGGTGGTCGAGCAGCTGTTTATGTACACATAGTCACCTAAGCTCTCCAACTCATGGATGGTCCAACTTTCTTTTACCTTTACTTGCACCACATAGCACCCGTGAGCCGAGGCTCGGCAAGAAAAATCAAACATGCTCATAAGCAGACAATAACATGTCACCAAATCATAATAAGCATGCCTAGCAGTAATAACCCTATTCATGCATGCAGGCAAGTACAAATAAATGTTTATGGAGTCTTGCGCTCTGAGTAGATGACTAATAAGTCTCTCTGGGGACCTATGCCCTAAACAGATGACTAATAAGTCTCTCTGGGGATCTGCACCCTGAATAGATGACTAATAAGTCTCTTTGGGGTCCTGCACCCTGAAAAGATGAATAATAAGTATCTATGGGGTCCTGCGCCCTAAGCCATGTGACATTCTAGTCACCTGAGCCTTTTAGCCTTGTCTCTGAGTAATTAGCCTTAGGCTAGCCAAGCGCTTTTATTTTCTTCGACCAATAGGTCGATCAAGCACGACTTGTGTTAAAAACGCTAATGCTGCTCTTGACTCATAAGTCAATTTCATACGACCAGTGCTCAGTACTATTGCCGATCATGACTGATAAGTCAGAGCTTCACGACCTGTACTAAACACCATTACCGTTTCCTAACTAATAAGTCAGCGCTTCCTCAATAAGGTAATGCAAATAGACATATATCATATGTCAAATATCCAGATATAAGGCATTCAACATGCTTAATAAATAACCACAAACATAATCATAATCATGCACAATTATAGAGACTCATGCTCTGATCAATTCCATATTCAACATTCATGCCATGCCATAACCACATGTATCACATGCATCACATACTGGGTGGAGTTTTCTTACCTTTGGTCCAAGCACAGGTTACCAATAAAGGACCTTCAAGCATGATCCTGTTTCCAAGCCCCTACCGATCACATAGTCACAACCATAATATAAAATCCAATAAAAAATGAGTAAATAAATATGTCCAGACCGAGTCCTAGCCTACAGGATGTCGAATCCAACCCAACTTGGTAGTAAGATCGATCCTAAGCCCTTAGAGTTATGTTCCCACGACTAAAAACCAAATTTGGCCAAAAATGCACAGGCGGGTTGCGGCTTGGCCCTAATGGTTGCGAATTGCCTCCCTGACAGAGAGCCCTCTGCGTAGGCTTCAGGGTGCGGGCCGCAACTTGGCCCTCTAGAGCCGCGGTGTACCCCCTAGGCAGACTCCTCCTGGTTTTAGGTTCACTCAGGTCACGACTTCCTAGAACAAGGTCGGACTTGACCACGAACCCAGCCATTTTCTCCGTTTTCTCCCATTTAAAACCTTCTAAAAACCTATCCAAATATATCCAAATCCCAAAATTGAAGTACCCAAACATCCCAATGATCCAAAACAATCAAAGCCCAAATCTCAAACCATCCAAAAACTCATCAAATCATAAAATCCAATCAAAGCTTAAATACTTGAAAACTTAAAACTTAAAACTCAGATTAGCTCTGATTGAGTCATTTCCCAACTAAATCCTCTGGCTAATAAGCTTCTAATCTTCCCTAGAATCGTTATGCCTCGATCCTTGCCTGATTCCGAGTCCTAAAACTTGAGTTTTCTTTGAAAATGTGATCGGTGTAAAAAAGGAACGGGAGAGAGAGAAAGAAAGAAAAAGAATGTTCTGAACTTTCTTTTATATTTCTGGTAGCTTACTTTGAGTTTAAGTAACCTCAAGCAAATCCTAATGCTCGAGGTCCCAAAAATGCCCTCGGGGTAAAATAGTCAAAATTCCCAGAATTCCCTCCTGATCTCACTTACTCCTAATATATCATCACATAATCATTCCCATTACCCAATCGATAATGTGCTAAATACCCAAAATACCCCTTGACTCACGCCTAGTCAAGTATGGGTCCTGTTGTGACTTTCCCACTAGCTTGCTCCCTAGGATTGTCTCGTGTCGAGTAACCCTAATATACTCACATAATAATGTGGTCTCACATACAAATATATCACATATATGTCAAATATTCCCAAAACGGGCCAAATTATGAAAATTGCCCAATTAAACAAATACACCTAAACATGCATATCAAGTCATATTATAATATAACTCACATAATCACATAATGATGCACATAAATATCACATAATTCCATAATTTTCCATCTTGGCCCCTTAATTAAGGCCCTAAGCCTTTTTTGGAAATTTGGGACGTTACAATTAGAGAAAATTTAAAAAAATGAAAATATTATAGAAGAAAATAATACTAAAATATCCGATATATCATATAAAAAAGATTTTATGGAAAATTGTACAGGCGAAAGTAGTATGACTAATGCTAATAGAAATTTAATTTTAAGGCCTCAAACTAGAACTGTTGAACCATTAAGTGGAGGTAATTTTCCTAGACAACCAGTATACACGTATAGTTACAAAGGAGAACTTGAGTATAAAAGTAGAGATCAAAGGGAACCATGAGATTTAAATATTAATTGGAATAATAATAAACAGTTAAATATAACAAATATTGACCCCAACTATGAAATTTTGTAATAATGAGTTGGAAGGCAGAAGTAATAAAAGACTATATAAAGAATAAACATAATCACACATGTGAAGAAATGTATGCTTATTTAGAAAACTAGTTAGGGGAAACAGTAAAAGCACACTGGGAAAGATACAAAGCTCTATAACCCAATGAAATAATTGAGTTAATTGATTTAGGAAATAATCCTTATAATTTTGTTAATAAAATACATCTTTTAGTAACTGGAGAAGATCCTAATAGTGGATTATTAACTATTTAACAAGATGCAATGAAAAAACTAGAACATATATATATATTAGAGATTGGAAACATATTAAAGTTTATATTAACTACTATGTAAAATTAAGAAGTATTTCAAGAAACACTATTATTAGTAAATTAGGAGATAAAATGTTAATAAAATTACCTAGAGCTTTAGGAACATAAATAATGAATTCATGGAATAATAACATTGCACATACTAGAAATACAACCATGGATAGTTTAAGTATTAGAGGAAACTTTATTCTAAAACATTTAATAGAAAAATGTACTTTCATACAAATACAAAAACAATTAAAGGGAGAAAATTTTAGTTTCTATAGTTGTTGACACAATTTTTCGCCAATAGTAGATTAAGAAATCTGAATAAGGGAGATTAGGCTTTTGTAAATTGTATAATAAGAATACATGAATTTTTACATGGTTTAATGGTTAAAATCCACCTAGTCCACGAGTCTATATTTTTCAGTTTATGAACTATTGGAGAAATTGTTTAAGACAATCTCTGCACAGTTTGTGCATACAAAATTTGGTCTCTTTTACTGTCAATTCCATCTATATTTATAAGGAATTTTGGTGGACAATATTGGGTAACTGTACAATATATGGTAACTTACAAGAATGGGTAACTTCCCAAATACATAAATATATTAAATAGACTACTTGTTGTGATATCATGCATTTATTATATAATGATTTCAAGTATTAATTGCTTATAAAGAATCTTCGAGTATGTGGGGATTCACCCTTTTGCGCGTCACAGGATTGCTGCGAGTTGAATGTAGTTCACGAACTAGAAGTGATACGCCATGGCGATCTGACCCGAGTATTTCTCAAAGACTGTCAGGGACGATCTGGATGTTGTGTTATTCGATCTCTATCACATATATTTAGGGCGATCTGAAGGATCTCATGATAGCCCAACTCGATGATATAGTCTCAAGCTATTTAATCTAGAGTTAAATGAAATGTCTTCAGATTCTTGTAGCCTTCATCTATTGCTTGGCAGCTGTACCTCGAACAAGGAGATTTGGCTCGTATTTTTAGGGTGCAACATTCCCCCCCCAAGTCCCTGCTCATGTATGACGTCATTCCCGACACACAAAGTATGGGATTTTCTACTTTTGTTGTGGGAAAACTTGCCCACCTACCCACTCGAGTGTAGGACACGTGTTTGCTTGTTATAGGCGTCTCTTCGGGTTTTGAGTACTATGACAGTTGTCTTGTCAACTTTTTTCCGTCATTTGGTTCATTTAATCTTACCCCTTAGATCTCGAATTGATTTGATCGTGTGGCTCAGATTTTTCCCCAAAATTTATGTATATATAGGAGTGAAAAATCTAATTCTTCACCACCTGTGCATTAAAATTTTCTTTTTTTCTCTCTTTCCTTAAACCCTTGAGTTCTAAGTGCTCTTTAACATTTTCTTCCCAGAAATTCATATGCAATCTCGAATTTCCTCACCCCTCCAAACTTCTACACATTTATGTACATGTTTATGAAGTTTTCCAGTTCTTTCTTTTTTATTTTGGTTCTGTATGTGGTTCGGTTGGGGTTTTGGCATGCCAAAGTAGATAAGTCATCTTATAGGACCAAAAACAATAGAATGCAAGGCAAAAAATAGGCAACTTTATGGATTTTTTTCTTGGTTTTGAGGTTGAATGGATAGTAATTTTTGCCAAAAGTTTAAGGGTTTCAGATTTGAAACTAGGTAGCTTAAGCGACACGGTTCTAGGGTGATTTTGCATCAAAATAGCCTTTCAAAACTATTACTTTGATACATGATTTTCGAGATGACAGTATTTCCCGAGATTGGGGCGCATGAATTAGGGGCATATGTGGATACACGTATTAGGATTTTAGATACATTTTTAGCTCGTAGAGGCTTTAGTTTGAGTAATGAAACTTTTGATCTTTAGTTCTCGTTCTCGCATGATCTTGAAACTAGGTTACATCCCTAGGTTGCCTTTAACATTCGTTTTGTAACTAGGCGAACTAAACCATTAAAAATGAGCAACAAGAAAGGCAAAGCTATCGTAGGCTCCTTTTCCAAGGGCAAACAGGTCGTCGAGACCCCTATTCCCCACTTCAGGCCAGTGGTGGAATGAGTGGTCGAGGTTAGATCTGATAGCTTTTTCAAGGCTGAGAGGATTGTTCTCGTATAATCTCTATGCCCCAAGTGAACAAAATTATGAGGATCATGGGATCGAGACAGACTCCAATTTTAGGCCCAGTCTGTGATGGACGGTGAACGGAGCTGTAGTCCCCTGGAGGATAATTTCAGGGTCTAGAGAGATGAGCACTTGAAAGTAGGGGCATTCATCCCCTTGATCTCATACTTCACAGATTTTCTAAACTACGTGAAGCTAGCCCTGTTCCAACTTCCCCAAAACACCTATCGCCTCATCATGAGGCTTAAGTATTTGTTCTTTAAGAACGAGTGGAAGGAACCCACTCTAGAGGATATCCTTTATTTATTTTGCCTGAAGTCTAACCCAGAGACCAGAATTGGAGGTGATGGTTTTCATTAACTCAACTGGTTCCCAAAATCTACTGGCATCATTGACCTCTCGAGCCATCCAATTGATTTCAAGGACCAGTTCTTCATGTTGAACGGTTTTCTGACTTGCAAACACTGCTACTTCAACCGAGCACGTAAGTATCATTGCTTTTAACCTCATTTGAGTTTTATGGCTAAGTGTTTGCTTACTCTAATCGAGTTATTTCCTTGTGTAGCTATTTACAAAAAGACCGAGGCATCTCAGGTCCGTTTGGGTTGGTACCAAACCCTCGCTTTTACTCCTCCTACTGAAAAGGAGTATTGAGCAGTAGTGAATGATACCACCATGATGGCATATGGTTTGATCAAGGAGGGTCAAACCTTGGCCATTAAACCTTGAGGTCCTAAGAGGCTTCTAGCAGTTGTTGAGGAGGTCAAGGAAGAAGAAGAGGTCGCGCCTTTGGTGCGTAGGAGGAATGTCCAAGGCGACTAGAATAATAACAAAGGTAGTTCAGGGTCAGGGACCTTCGGCCAAGGTAACCTTTATAGTGAAATTAATCGAGTTGTTGCTAGTTTTTTATTAGCCCGACACGATCCAAGGAAGGTCGTGACTAGGCACCATGCGGATTTAGACATGGACGTCGCACTGCAACAATGTTTTGACCTCTTGGTCCTCCGCCACGATCTTGCGTACCCTAAATATACAGTAGTTGTAGAAAACACCTTCCATTTTACGTCCACCATTTTGAGCAATATGGAACAAACATCCGACCTGGGTATACCTTAGACTGTGACGCCTTTACCCTTGGGCTTTAGAAAAGTCGAATATGAGCCTAGCCTGGATCTGAAGATCGAGCCTAAAAGGGTTCCTGATGTAATTTTGTTAGAGTCTCCCAACACCCTCAACAATCCAAGAGTTAAAGGTCCCAATTGTAGCTATCCTGGTCCCCAACCCGGAGCTAATCATTGTAGTTTCCTCCTCTAGTTCGGAGGGTAGGATTCTTGTACTTTGACTTCTTGTTGTTTACATAGTTAGAATTTTTCTAACTCTTTTGATCATTTTGTAGAAGACGATATGAATATGAAAAATACCTTCACTAACTCCAGCACTATCATTAAGAAACAACAAATCTCCAATAAGACCACATCTGGGCTGGAGTTTCGACGGGAACTCCAGCGAAGGCCAAGGAGACCGTCTCTTCCCAAAAACAACCCCAATATTCCACGATAACAATAAAGGATGCTCCTCTTGCATCTCCCCAAGACACCTCCTCAGTTCCCAGGTTGTTGATGCAACTCCTCCCCTGCGATGTCAGGTCCTCCCATCGAGGTGGGCAAGCACTCGGAGCACTTGCGGGCTCCGCTCCAAGGGATCACCAGTCGCGTGGTCGGGCAAATCAACTAGCTCACTTTGAGGGAGCTAGAGGCTATTGAAGGAAATTCTACCACGACCGTCCTCGAGTCCGCCCTGGGGATGCCTTTGACCGTGAGTTCTCTCATTTTCTTTGAATTACCCATATATATTTGTGATCTAATTCATTATTTGAATTTCAATGTGTTGACGCTGTTTATCGTCAACTTAGAAATGAAGAGAACTAAACACAAAATCAGAAAAATAAATAAGAAGCACAAGATTTTTTACGTGGTTCAGCAGTTAAAACTTGCCTAGTCCACGACTCGATATTATTCAACTGCAGAATTCTCTCAAAGCTCTTAGAAAGCAATCCACCAGAGTATTCCCAGTACCAACTTTTTAGTCCCTACAAATGAATTTCTCCAGTCTATTTATAGACTGGTTTACAGAATATCTCCCCTCACATTTCGGGAAGTTATTATCCAAATTTTCAATAAATACAATTAAATGCGTTTAAATATATAATATCCCCTGACATTCGGGATTTATTACTAGATTACAACAAATCCCCCAGATATAGGGATTTTCAAAGAGTAATCATATTCACACTAGATTATTGACGTTGAACATGGCTTACATACCTTCGACATTGACTAATCATCATGAGCTCGCTACCTCGGTTTGTCTCAATCTTAACAAGTAACTTTATCAAGATCGTCCTCTTTGAGTTCACAATGCCTAAGCTCGAACCTCCTTGTCTGATTCTAGCTTCGAGCTTGACTTGTATCCTTGAAACACCTTCGAGACTGCGTAGTTTCGAGCTCACCAATTCTGACATCATCGTTTTAATACTGAGCGAGACTGTCAAACTCAATTCTCATTAATGCTGATCACATGAAGAAATTGCTTATTTCGAGCTTACACTTTACGAGCCTGACTTTCGAGACCAAAATTTCTATTCTTGAAATTTGGGTGTAACATTTTGCCCCCTCAAAAGTATTGGTTCGAATCCTATGAGAAGGAAACTTTTGAACTGCTACTTTCGAAAATCATGCCACCTACCACACTCGAGTATGGACACGCGTTAGGCAAGGGTTGCACACTCAGAGTACATGAGTACTTTTTATATCTACTCACATATTTTCATATCTTGTTTTTGCCGCCATTAGCACATTTATACCCATCTGTTAGATCATACTCTAAATCAAACCGATGGTTCAGATTTGTCTAACCTTTGACCTCCCCTGGGGTTTATATATATATCCAATTCATCTTCTTCACTTTCACTTCGTCTATATTTTTCAGAGAGAAAAACCCGTACCAGAGCAAAACAAAGCTTCATATCTTTTTTTTTTTTTTTATAAAATTTCATTGCATGTTCTCCAAACCAAAGAAACAATCTACTGCCAGCACATTCGATTCCGTGAGGTCTTTCTTGCAACCAATCTTCCAGTCGAAAATTTCTCTATATCTGCAAGCATCTGTGTGTAAGTTTCTATTTTTCACCCTTGCTCTGTTATTCATGCATTTTTACGTATTTCTCTGTATTATGGACATGTTTACTAGTTTCTTTTCTAGTTTTGCAAAGTGGTTTATTTGATATTAAACAAATTTTTGATTTGAAGTTTTGGAATCATGGTTTTTTAACCCAGATTTTTTTTAGTGCAACAATGGGGTTATTCTGATTAGGAGTAGAAATATGGGTTTTGATATAGGGTTTTAACTGCACAAATCCCAAATATATAACCTTTTTGGGTAACCATCAGCTTTATCCCTGAAAATCCGGGATTCCTTGAAACTGGTATCCACTTCTCCATTCTCTCATGTGGGTACATGCTTGAAGCCCAAACTTTACAATAGTTCGAAGCTCACCTTCGAGTTCCTCTTACCCTTTCAAGACTTTAGTCTCGATTGAGGTAATTTCATGATCTCGAACTTTCGAGCTCGAATCATCAAAATGATAACTTCTTTGTGATTTCCTATATACTGGGCCCTCACCCTTTTCTTTCTTGTGAGATGTCGTAGTACTCTGAGAATCGGTGGGGACCCAAGCTCGCTATTCCTTACTTCCCATCAAATCCCAATCCTGAATCACCCTTCACACGGAACCAACATCTGATATGCGAGCATAGAGAAAGGTGCGAACAAGAAGATATCCAAGATCGGTTTCGTTGCCAAATAGACAAGGTCATGATTTATCCAGATCTAGACCCGAAAATCAGACCTGTTCCACTAGATCCCAAGCTCAAAGTCACTGTCGCCTTCGAGCTTGGTGCACTCTCTTTCACCTATGGAAGATCCTTCAAAGTGTCCTTCCACCTCCTAAGCCACTTCAATTCCCACCTCGAAAGAGGAATTCTTCAAGGCTGAGCACTATTGGAGCTCAGTCACTTCTACCAGCCAGATATTCGAGCTACTGTCTTACCATGGACTTAAAATTTCTTGCACCCTGATGTGCCGGCCTACGGCTTTGAACGAATGGAGCTGCTTCGCCTTGGGAGATGCAAATCCCTACTGCAAAATCAAGCTTTCCGCAAGGAGTCGTGAGCATATGAGGGCAGGGGCTTTGCTCCCCCTGAAATCAAACTTCAAGGACTATCTGGACTTTGTTGGGCTCGCCCCATTCCAGCTCTAGACTAATTCCGTCAGGGTTCTTTCAGCCCTCAGGTCGTTATACCACGAGCTGAAGTGGGAAGGGCCTTCACCTCAAGAGATATTATATCTTTTTTTTCTCAAAAGTAACCCTTCTCGAGCTCATGGAGGGGACGAATTTTATTATCTATCGAGCTACCCGAAGGAAAAAAAGCTCTTCGAGGATATGCCAAATCATCCTCCGAATTTCAAGCTCGCTTTCTTTTGGACAGATGGTCTCGTTCCTTCCAAATTATACTCTTTCCAACGTATCTGTAAGTACCTCATCACACTTATCTTTTTTTCATTAAATCTTTAGGCTCGGAATATTGATACGTAATTGTTCCTACAGCTAATTACCACCACCCCACCCCATCAGAATCGATGGTGGGACATAAGGAAGCCTTGCTCCAACTGCCTTATGGTCAAAGGTCTTTGTCTTATCTCCTCCACGAAGACCGGATTTGAGCTTATGGCCTTTTAGAAGAAGGCCAATCTATGGATGACTCGGTGTTCCAAAAATATCCGAGGTGGGAACATGTGCTGCTTCCCAGTGACAGACTTCCCCCCAGGCGGAGGTCTTCAAGCTCGCAGGCTTGTGCCCCTGTGGTTCACCAACACAATCAATCTGCCTCGGGCAACGTAGCCCAAGACGAAGCCTCACCAAGCTTGGGTGATGGAGGTAAAGTTGTGCTCAACTCCTCCATGTGGTCTCCCTCTTTTCTTAAGCACAAACCTGATGTACTGATCCTCTTTCAGGATCCTAGGGATAATTTTTATGTGTGGTCATGGGTAGATTATAGAGTGCATAGGTTTGATAGCTGGTTAGGTCAGTATCAAACTATGTATAGTATGAATGAGGTCTGGGATGGGGTTGCCATTTAGTATGGAACCAACATATATAGAGACCTTTCGAGGCTATCTCCTACATATCGAGACGGGACTCCCCCAGCGTCTTCAAAAGATAGGGAAATTTCTTGGTCACCGAGCTCAAGCTCAGTCGAGAGTACTAGTTAGGTTTATTTTATCCTTAGTTTTGCTTCTCTTAACAACCTAGGCTCGATCACTAAATTGTGACTTTTGTGTTTTTCCAGGTGACATGGACTTTGACCTTGATAATGTTCTCAACTGTCCCTCGGCGGCTAAGGCAAGCAAATGCCAAAGGGCGTCTCAAAGAAGGGGGCATCCCTCTAAAATAACCAAGAGATCTGAGGTGGTCCCTCCAGCCTCGGTCGCTCAGGGCTCGATCCAGGCCACCAAACCTACTCACAAGGTAAAGATAACTACTAAAATTGAGCCAGTGGCTACCATGGACCCCCTGCCTCCTCCTGTGGTTAGAGTCACCCAATAAGCTCTTGCCACCAAAAAAAGACAAGCTCCCACACGGGAACGATTATGGACGATCTCAAATCACTCCCAGAATACGTGCTCGACAATGCTGCGGGGTCGCATGGAGTCAATCTAAGCTCAGATGTCTTGTCTCGCGTGGGTCAAAGTCTCAACAGCCTTGGCGCCCCTCAATGGGAGTTCCTCACCTCCTGCCACGATGCCAAAACCATCTTCGACAAGGGTGGAAAGCTTCTGTCCTCGGTAAGTCATTTGTACTGTGACTTTCTTGTGCTATACTGACTTACATCGTATGTTTAATAACTCATATTTGTTTTTGTGTACATGCATTCACTTCATTTGTTCAACACAACTTCAAGTTGAACAACGAGGTGGCTGTGAGCAGGGCACATGCTCAAGAACCCAAGGACCTCCAAGCTTGTGGACGAGCTCAAAGCAGCGAAGTTGGAGGTAGCGGCAGGGGAGGTAGCCATTCTCAAGGTGTCCGAACTTCAGCTGAAGCTGGAGACTGCCCTGGAGATTGCCCAGAAATTGTTTGACCTTGAGTAAACAATGGTGGTGACCTTGAAAGAGGTCGAGGCCAAGAATTCTGAGATCAAGGAGAAAGACTCTAAGATTAAGGAACTCCAAGAGCTAAATGCCAAGTTGGATGAGGAAAAGAAGGAGACTTTTAGGATAATCGAAGGTGAGAAGGCCCGCCTTCTTGAGGAGTTCAAGACCCAGCAAGCATAACAAGTCATGAAATTCATCATTTCACGTCATGCTTCACAAAACTCATGCAATAATCGTACATGTCAATCTAGTATGCACCTATTATCATATTGTCAATCTAGGAAAATTCCTAACATTACCTAGACATTCAAATCATAGGCATGCTTCTAAGATCACAAGTGACAACAAGATAAGAAAAAAAAAATATAAAACATGCTGAAGGAAAATAAAACCCTATGCCGAAAGCCTCATGGATTAAACATAAAAATAAGACCAAAATTCTCATTCACACTCATATGCATCCTAGCATGTTTCTACCATCATTCATGCATACATTAACCTATTGACACTTCATAAAATCATAACAGGCTCATCAAATTTCATGGATTCAATAACAAGAGTCAAAATTATTTATTATGCCAAAATTACATAGGATCCTAAAACATGAACCTAACATAAAATAAAAATAACAAAAATATAAATGGGATCCCTAGACATGCATAGACCGAAACCTACATATACACAAGCATAAAAATATCAACAATCATTATATTCAAGTATCTCAAATCAACACATGGCAAAGATTCAAATAGGCATCAAAACTTCAAGATCCTTTCAATAAAACAACAAAATTAAAAATAAGGTATAGGGATCAACTACCTCCTTGATAGAACCAATACCCAAAATGGCAATCACTCTTGAACAACCTAGAGTTTTTGAAACCCATAACAAGAAAAGAAGAAACAAAACAAAGAATTGTTGGGAAGAACCTTAGACTTATAAAATTACCCCAATGGTCAACAAGACAAGAAACCATACCTCGACTTTCCAAGACCTTCTTTTTCTTCCTTTTTTTTTCTTCCATTCCTTCTCATTCTCTCTCTTCTCACGTCCACTCTCTCCCTTTCTCTCACTATGTCCGACGGTCCCAAGGAGCAAAACACTCTTCTCTTCTTTCCTTCCCTCTTTATTCAAACCTATCCAATAATAGCCTAATGAAGAAAAATATAAGTTTCCTCTTCATGCTATTTTCTTTTATATTATTTTTATTTGATTTTTCTTAATCAGGGAAAAATAAAGAGTGCATAAAGATGACAACTCATCTTCCTTTTTAAGCTAAAATCACCCAAATAAAAATGGGAATGTAATCCCTCCTTTCCCACTATGCTTCACACGCCCACCCTCTTACTTTCCCTTTCTTTTTTTTAATTAAATAAAAATATAAATATAATAAAAGGAAACAATAAAGTGTGTAGAAAATTCTATACAAGTGCGCCATGCAACCATGCATATGCACACACTCAATCACTAGGGTGCATCACTACCTACCATGCACCTTGATGCAGTCAATCAGAACTCAATTATTCTCAAAATAAATCAATAAATAAATCAACAATTATCAATTAAATTCAAACAATTTCTAACAATCAATTTAAACAAATAAATAAAATACTTCACAAAACTTAACAATTAAATAAAACAAAGAAAAAAACTAAATAAATAAAATAAAATTTTGGTGCACTACAATATACTCTCCTTAAAAGGAATTTCATCTCGACATTCTTTCTTACCAAATAACTCAGGGTATCTTTTTCTCACGTCCTCCTCTAGCTCCCATGTTGCTTCTCGTTCCATACTATTCTTCCACAGGACCATAACTAATGGAATCCTTTTGGATCTCAGTTCCTTGATTCCCTTTTCAATAACATGCTCTGGTTGTTCATCTGAACTCAGGTCCTGCTTCAATTGTAACAACTCGTAACTCAAAACATGAGAGGGGTCTGACACGTACTTAAGCAACATCAAGATGTGAAAGACATTATGCATTTCAGCTAGTGCTGGGGGCAGTGCCAAACGGTACGCAACTTGCCCTACTCTGTCCAAAATCTCAAATTGACCTATATGCATAACACCCTTCATCGGCGAGACTCTCAAGAATACAAACTCGCCCACTGAAAACTCGATGTCCCTACTCTTAAGTTCTGCATAACTCTTTTGACTACTCTTTGCGATAAGCATCCTTTGACGAATCTTCTCAATCGCTTCACTAGCCTCCCTAACTGCCTCGGGGCCTAAAATCTATTTCTCCTGAACTTCATCCCAGTGTAAAGGATACCTACACTTGCGCCCATAATGCTTCTCATAGGGAGCCATTCCAATAGTTGATTGATAACTATTATTATAGGAGAAGTCCATTAGGGGAAGGTATCGGTTTCAAGACACTAAACAATCTAAAGCACAACATCTCAACATGTCCTCTAGAATCTGTATAGTTCTCTCAGACTGCCCGTTGGTCTGAGGATGAAACGCGACGCTAAACTTTATCTTTGTTCCTATAGCTCTCTGTAGTCCCTTCCAAAAGTTCAATGTGAACACTGATCCTCGATCGAAAATTATCGACTTTGGAACCCTATGAAGTCTCACTATCTCACTCACATATAAATCTGCATACTGGTCCACCGAGTAGGTGGTCTTAACTGGTAGAAAATGGGTGGAGTTAGTGAGTCTTTGCATTATTACCCAAACAGAATCATGCTGCTTTGTGGTCCTGGGTAACCCTACCTCAAAATCCTTTGCTATATCCGCCCATTTCCATTCCGGAATGTAAAGCGGTTGAAGTAACCCTGCTGGCCTTTGGTGTTCTGCCTTAACTTGCTGGCATGTCAAACATCTGGCAACAAATTCAGCAATATCCCTCTTCATACTAAGCCACCAATATAGCGCCTTAAGGTCTTGGTACATCTTCGTGGACCTTGGGTGTAAGGAATAGGGTGTTGTATGTGCCTCTTTCAAAATACTTTCCTTAATCTCTTCATTATCAGGCACACAAATCCTACCCTTGAATCGCAGTAACCCACTGTTGGACATCGTGAAGTCATTGCTACCACTTTCCTCTACCAAAGCCTCTTGCTTTATTAGGGCTTCATCCACTTTCTTTCTTTCTCTAATTTTTTCCGCTAGGGGGGACTGTAACGTGAGCTTCGCTAGGCTTCCTATCACAAGTTTGATGTCGGCATTTATAATCTCCTTCTGAAGAGGCATCTCCATTGTATTCAGTGCTGAGACGCTCCCATGTCCCCGCCTACTCAATGCATCAACAACCACATTAGCCTTGCCTGGGTGGTATAAAATTTCACAATTGTAGTCTTTCACTAATTCCAACCACCTTCGCTGCCTCATATTTAGTTCCTTCTGAGTGAAGAAGTATTTCAGACTTTTGTGGTCCATGTAGATTTCACACTTGTCCCTATATAGGTGATGTCTCCAAATCTTTAGTGCGAACACCACTGCTGCAAACTCAAGATCATGAGTGGGATATCGTTGCTCATATTACTTGAGTTGTCTAGAAGCATAAGCTACCACCTTCCCATCCTGCATCAACACACACCCTAAGCCATTCTTTAATGCATCACAATACACCACAAATTTCCTACCCTCTGTGGGAACACAAAGGATAGGTGTAGAAATCAACTTATCAATCATGATCTGAAAGCATTCTTCTCATTTCTCAGTCCATGCAAACTTCTGATGTTTGTGGGTTAAGTTGGTCAAGGGTGTGGCGACGATCTTTGAGAAACCCTCGACAAACTTCCTATAATAACCCGTCAATCCTAATAAGCTTCGAACCTCTGAGGCATTCTTCGATTAAGGCCAGTCTCTAATGGCCTCGATCTTGGATGGATCTATTGCTATCCCATTCTTGGACACTATATGCCCTAGGAAAGTTACTTGTTCCAACAAAAACTCACACTTAGAGAACTTAGCGTATAGATGATGTTCTTGTAGTCTTTTCAGAGTCAACCTCAAATGCTCCTCATGCTCCTCCTTGGTCTTCGAGTAGATAAGGATATTGTCTATGAACACTACCACAAACTTGTCCAAATAGTTCTTAAATACCCTGGTCATCATATCCATGAATGTTGCTGGGGCATTAGTGAGTCCAAAAGACATCACCAAGAACTCATAATGCCCATAGAGAGTTCCGAAAGCCGTTTTCAGAATGTCTCCCTCTTTCACTTTCAATTGATGGTACCCGAATCGTAGATCAATCTTTGAGAATACTGTTGCCCCTTGCAGTTGATAAAAAATGTCATCTATCCTAGGCAAAGGATATTTGTTCTTGATGGTGACCTTATTGAGTTTTCTGTAATCGATGCACATTCTCATGCTCCCACCCTTCTTTTTCACAAATAGAACTGGTGCTCCCCATGGCGAATGACTAGGTCTTATGAACCCCTTATCCAACAACTCCTGTAGATGGTTCTTAAGTTCCTTCAACTCCGCAAGTGCCATTTGATAGGTTGTTGTTTCTAGTGCAAGTTCAATCACAAATTCGATTTCTCTGTCTGGGGGTAATCCTGGTAACTCCCCGGGAAACACTTCCGGAAACTCACAAACGATATGCACATTTTCCGATTTTAATCCTGACTCCTTGGATTTATCTACCACACTAGCTAGATATGCCGAAAAGCCATGATACATCATATTTCGTTCTTCCAATGCCGATATTATGGGTGTACGAAAACCCGCTATTTCTCCTTTAAAGAAAAATATTTCTCCTTTTCTTGGTCTGAACTCCACAGTCTTTCTCTAACAGTCAATCATCGCCCCATACTTGGATAACCAATCCATGCCAAGTATGGCATCATAATCTGGTATACTTAGTTCTATAAGGTCTGCTGGGCACTCCTTGCCCTCTATTGTTATAGGTGCTGGCTGCAACCACTTGGTTGACAACATCATGTCTCATGACGGTAACATTGTACTAAAACTCTAAAAAAAGCATTTTACAAGGCATACCTAACTTATCAATCATATTCTGGAAACATAGGAGTGAGTCGCTCCTTAATCAATAAGGAATCTACACATCATACCAGATATAGGAAGTTGACCTGTGACTACGCTGTTGCTGTTGGCTACTGCAATCTGAGTTAAGGAAAAAACCCATGCTGACACTAGATTGTTGTTACTGTCTTGTCGCGCTTTCCATTGTGGGCAATCTTTTCTCAGATGTCCTGTCTAACCACACCTGAAACATTTGTTGGTATTGGCCTGCATTCAACCAGGTATCTTTTCGAGCATTTAGGACAAGTGGGGTGCTCTACTCTGTTGCTTTAATGATTCCTACGGTTCAGATCATTATAGTGAATGTTGCGGTTGTTAAGGTGGTTTTGAGTGTTGTGACCGTTGTTATTTATGGCCTGGGGTCTCAGTCTCTTATCAGTACCACAAAAATGCCCTTCATTAGCTTTCCTCTTGTTGCCCTCATTGAAGCCCTTGTTTCGGTAGGCCTCTCTTCTGGCAACATTTTCCTTCCATATCCGATCCTCCAAATATTCTACCTCTAGTGCCCTATCTAGTACCTCGACATAACTGACCACTTCAGTACTGGTCATCTTAACGTCCCTAGCAATCATAAGCTTGAGTTCCCTCATTAACCTTTGGACTCGCAGAGCTTCTGTTGGTACAACTTCAGGAGCGAATTTTGCCAACCTATCGAATTTTTATGCATAATAAGTGACAGATATATTTCCCTGAACCAAAGTCACGAACTCATCTACTTTTTTTGCCAACATGGCCGCACTGTAATACTTCTTGCTAAAAGCCTGCACGAAATCTGCCCAAGTCATGGTATTCAGATCTTAAGTCTATTTATTCACATCCCACCATATTCGCGCATCCAACTTAAGCAAGAGGGTTGCACATGAGATTCTCTACGTGATCATTTAACTCCATATTATAGAAGATAGCCTCGACTGATCTTAACCAATCTTCTGACAATATGGGATCAACTTTTCCTTCAAAGGTTGGTGGGGTTTGCTTTCTGATACGTTCATACACTGGCTCGAACCCATAAGTAACAGGTAGTGGTGTAGGTGGTGGTGTTGGTGGCTGAGGCTGCGCCACTGGTACTTGAGGCAGTTGGGGCACTTTCCTAGCATGTGCTAATTCCTCATATCTCACCCTTAATTGTTCCCTTAACCTTGCTACCTCTGCGGCCAGATCCAAAATTGGTGCAGCTAGGGCTGCAGGTTGGACTGATGGCATTCCTACATTAGGAGTTGTCGTGGCCTTAGACCTTGTGGAGACACCCTTCCCTCGGCTTCCTCCTTGTCCACTTGTCGACATTATGAGATTCTAAGGCACTAAAAGAAAATCATAAGGGAGGATAAACTGCATAATGGTTTGATAAATATTCGTGAAAATCATACATTCTAAATCCACACCATTTAGATTTTTCAAGAGGAAAATATTAAACCATAGCATTCAAAGTGTGTTCAAAATTATTCCAAAATTCAAACAACTCATAAAGTGTTTAATAACCAAAAACACAAGTCCTTAGGGTTTTTTTTTTTTAAAAAAAAAATCACATCTTGTTCATTATTTTTCATGGAACGATCTACGCGACAGACTCTAGTCCTCACTGTGGACTCGTCCCCTGAGTTGTAGTCAAAGACGTCCTCTGGGATGTGGAAGTAGTCGGGGGCGCTCGCCATCACCCTCTTCCTAGCAGTCACTTGTGGTATGGCGTGAACTACTTCCTGACATGTCGTGGCTCCTTCCAAATCGTGTACTGTCTCATAACGCTCCTCCATCTCTCCATTGTCCATCTTTACCATAACCGGCTCCTCACGAATAAATTCGTAGTTTCCCATAAGATCATAGATCACATACTCTATGGTGCTAAAGTCTAGGTCGTCTTGAATGACGTCATGCCATGCTACGTCTAACTAGAGAAGGGCCTCAGAGTACACTGACAAAGCTTCCCTTAACACCCAATATTGCTCTATAGGCCATAGTAAAGCTCTTCTTTTGTTCATGATTCCTTGATTACGATCGCAAACCACCGCTGTTGATTTCAACACCGCAATCCTCCAATGGTAGTGGTCCTCCTCAAGCTGGACCTTGGGTATTGCGCAGATTTCCTTAACTAGCTGTTTCTTAGTGGTTTTTATAACAGGAGGCATCTTACTATACTGCAGTAACAAAACTATAAAATTAAAGAAAACAGAAACAAGTAATAGCACATAAAACAAATACTTACGACGCGGTGAGGCGAGATTTTCCCGTCTTTAGCATGTATGGGGAGGGTCCTTGGAAACATGGAAGATTGTCTCTAATACCATTTATAAAACGCCCTAAACTAATACTTTGTAAAACATCTCCATTCTCATAAACTTATAGAAGAAAACCACTTATTATATGAAAATTTCAGTGGGGCCTTGCTAAAACATGCAAGTTGGTCCCAATAGTTTAAAATAAAATAAAATTTCTCATGCGATGTTTTAAAAATAAATATAGTTCAAGTCCCATTGACAAGTTTGGAAATCAAAATAAAAACATAACATCGTCCTTTAAATTTTGGCATTTTAAGCTTATCGTTTGTTCGCCCATAGGATACCCCCACACCATACACACCCTAACGTCAAAACTCCCCACATCACCACGCGTGCCAAAGAGAAACCCTATTTGCTACTTGGAAGGGAAAGTAAGGGGGTGAGCTAAAAGCCTAGTAAGGAAGTACAAATAACAGACAAAGAAAATCACAACAAAACATAATCTTATCGCGAGACTCCTACAACGTCGTATACATACATCATCAAACATTGCACTTAACGTCATCTTCATACGTCGTTATAATGCATCATATATCATACTCATGATGAAACATTCACATCATAAACCTCATCATCATAAACATTATAATCATAACCATTATCATCATAAGCATCATCATCATCATCATCATCATATCTTTGTGAACATGGCCCCCTATCTTGTCCATGTCACATCTTGAGGTAAACAGGAGGCTCTGGTCCATGAATAACCTTGGCGCATCCGCCCTATGAGTTATGTCTTCATATCCTTAGTAACTCGGGTTACGCCTTAGATCCTTAGTAACCAATTTGTTGTGTCACGTTCAACACGCTAACAACCATTTACATATCATACAACATACAGAAATACATGCAATGTTCATCAAATTTCACCATATCAATTTACAACAGCATTTCATACTTCATATCACAAAGTATATCATCATACATAGCATTTATCTTCATACAACCCAATCTTACCGTTCATAACATAAATAAACAAAATGCTATCTAACTTCCTTACCTCAAGTCCGAGCAAAGTAAAAATTGAACAATTTCACAACAAGCCTATATCCATAATCAAATAGCATTCTTTAGCATCACATAAGACTCTCTTGTGCCCAACTTATATATCCGATGAAATCTACACATATTTTCCAAACATGCACATTTACACATAAAATCACCAAAAGAATAATGCAACTTTTACCTATTATACATGCATGGTTTTCAAGTAAAACTCATAGGGTTGAATATTAGACATATATTTGAACGTAAAACTGCATTTGCATGAGACATGCATACGTGGAAACATTGTTAAAAAGTGACGTTAAAAACAATAATTTCTACGTGCTTATTTCTATCATTTTCAAAATAAAGATTTATAAGCCACAATTTCTCACCATTATTTATTTCATTTAAATCCTTAAGTTGATTAAACATCTTAAGACATTATTTTAATTTCATAAAAATAATTTATTTAGCCATTTTCAAAAATATAATAAATCCATTTATTATTTTAAATTGCATAGAAAATAACAAAAAGCTTGAACTATCTAAGGTACTTATAAATATCATGTTTCCTTTAGAAATAACACTTTATTTAAATTAATAAAATCACAAGATTGATGTGAGAAAAATATAAATTTTAGGAGTGAGAAAAAATATATTTTGCTTGTATTATTTTATACAATATAAATTAATATGTAATAATTAAATAATTAATTTTAATTTATTAAACTAAACTTTCAGCCACCATTTAATTTTTTTAAAAATCACAAGTGAATTCAATCTCAACATTTTTATGATTAAAATAAAGAAAAATTATACTCATTAAAATGTGAACATTCAAGGTTACTTTTAATATACCATTTTTAATATTTATATAGTTTAGGGTGTTATGGTATTTCAACAAACACACAAACTTTCTTTCATTAAAAGACTTCATAATTTTTACTAAAACTTCCAGCAACAAAATAAACCCTAAAAAATCACTGTTTTGAAATTAAAACTCATATTTTATCTAAATATATAAAAAAAACTGTAGGTATTTATTTGAGTAAAAATATAATTTTAATGTAAATTAAAATACCCTTTTAATTTCATAAAATTATCATAGCACTTGCAAAAACATTAATGCATGCAAATCATTGTTTTCATCATATTTCATACCATTAATACATAAAAATCTGCAAGCATAACAAGTCATGAAATTCATCATTTCACGTCATGCTTCACAAAACTCATGCAATAATCGTACATGTTTAATTAACACAAAATTTAAACACAACCCTAGTATGCACCTATTATCATTTTGTCAATCTAGGAAAATCCCTAACATCACCTAGACATTCAAATCATAGGCATGCTTCTAAGATCACAAGTGACAACAAGATAAGGAAAAAAAATATAAATATGTTAAAGGAAAATAAAACCCTATGCCGAAAGCCTCATGGATTAAACATAAAAACAAGACCAAAATTCTCATTCACACTCATATGCATCCTAGCATGTTTCTACCACCATTCATGCATACATTAACCTATTGATACATCATAAAATCATAACATGCTCATCAAATTTCATGGATTCAGTAACAAGAGTCCAAATTATTTATTATGCCAAAATCACATAGGATCCTAAAATATGAACCTAACATAAAATAAAAATAACAAAAATATAAATAAAAATGGGATCCCTAGACATGCATAGACTAAAGCCTACATATACACAAACATAAAAATATCAACAATCATTATATTCAAGTATCTCAAATCAAGACATGGCAAAAATTCAAATAGGCATCAAAACTTCAAGAACCTTTCAATAAAACAACAAAATTAAAAATAAGGTTTATGGACCAACTACCTCCTTGATAGATCCAATACCCAAAATGGAAATCACTCTTGAACAACCTAGGGTTTTCGAAATCCATAACAAGAAAAGAAGAAACAAAACTTAGGATTGTTGGGAAGAACCTTTGACTTAGAAAATTAACCCAATGATCAACAAGACAAGAAACCATACCTAGACTTTCAAGACCTTCTTCTTCCTCCTCTTTTTTTTCTTCCTTTCCTTCTTCTTCTCTCTCTTCTCACATCCACTCTCTCCCTTTCTCTCACTATGGCCGACGGTCCCAAGGAGAAAAATGCTATTCTCTTCTTTCCATCCCTCTTTATTCTAACGTAGCCAATAATAACCTAATGAAGAAAAAGGCAAGTTTCCTCTTCTTGCTATTTTCTTTTAATTTGATTTTTCTTAATTAGGGAAAAATAAAGAGTGCATAAGGATGACGACTGTTGTTCCCCTTTTAGCTAAAATCACCCAAATAAAAATGGAAATGTAATCCCTCATTTCCCACTATGCTTCACACGTCCACCCTCTTCCTTTATTTATTTTTTAATTAAATAATAATATAAATCTAATAAAAGGAAACAATAAAGTGTGTAGAAAATTATATACAAATGCACCATGCAACCATGCACATGCACACACTCAATAACTAGGGCGCATAACTACCTACCATGCACCTTGATACATTCAATCAAAACTCAGTTATTCACAAAATAAATAAATAAATAAATCAACAATTATCAATTAAATCCAAACAATTTCTAACAATCAATTTGAACAGATAAATAAAATACTTCACAACGGTTAGCAATTAAATAAAACAAAACACAATAAATAAATAAATAAAATAAAAATAAATAAAATTTTGGTGCGCTACACTTTCCCTTATAAAACAAAAAGAGGAGATATCCTAATTTGAAACCCTATCCTCCCCCTTGATTCTTTCCCCTCTATTAAAGTGATGGAGCACAAAAAGGAAAACTAAATCCCTTGCCTTGACCGACTACCCATCACTTCTTCTCTCTCTATATTTCGGCTATGTGTGGCCTTTTCACACTAACCTCTTCATAATTCTACCTTCCATAATTAGCACAACCCAATCAAATCAAAATCCTTACCCTATTTATCCATTTTCTTGATTTAAATTAAAAAATAATTAGAAAAGAAATTCCATCTATTTCCTTCTCTTCCACACACCAATCTCGTTTCCTATTTCTTTCCTTTTCTTTTTTCTTTTAATTACATGATTAAATAAAAAATAAAAGAAATAATACACGGGAAAAACTATTGCATGCTCATCATGCAACCATGCACATGCACACACACAAGTACCCAAGTTCATCTCTACTAACCATGCACCTTAGTGCACCCAACCAAAACTCAAGAAAGCTCTTAAAATAGATTAAATAAATAAAACAAATAAAAAAAATTAAATTCACATAATTTCCTAACACTAATAATTAATAATAAAATAAGCACAAAATTAATAAAAATAAAAAAATAGGCACGCTACAATATACCCTCCTTAAAAGGAATTTCGTCCCGAAATTCTTTCTTACCAAATAACATAGGGTATCTTTCTCTTATGTCTTCCTTCAGTTCCCATGTTGCCTCTCTTTCTGTGCTATTCTTTCACAAGACCTTAACTAATGGAATCCTTTTGGATCTAAGTTCCTTGATTCCCTTTTCGATGATACACTCTGGCTGCTCATCATAACTCAGGCTCTGCTTCAACTGTAATGGATCATAACTCAGAACATGAGAGAGATTTGACACGTACTTATGCAACATCAAGATATGAAAGACGTTATGCGTTTTGGCTAGTGCTGGGGCAGTGCTAAACAATACGCAACTTGCCCAACTCTGTCCAAAATCTCAAACGGACCTATAAATCTCGGGCTTAATTTCCCTTTCTTCCCAAAATGCATAACACCCTTCATTGGCGAGACTCTCAAGAACACCAACTCGCCAACTAAAAAATCAATGTCCCTTCTCTTAAGGTCAGCCTAGCTCTTTTGCCTACTTTGAGTGGTAAGCATCCTTTAATGAATCTTCTCAATTGCCTCACTGGGTTCCCTACCCACCTCGGGACCTAAAATTTGCTTCTCTCCAACCTCATCCCAGTGCAAGGCGATCTACATTTGAGCCCATAAAGCATCTCATAGGGTGCCATCCCAATAGTGAACTGGTAGCTATTGTTATAGGAGAACTCCATCAGGGGTAGATATCTACTCCAAGACTTTAAAAAGTCCAACACACAACATCTCAACATATCTTATAGAATCTGAATAGTCCTCTCAGACTGCCCATCGGTCTGGGGATGAAAAGCGATACTGAACTTCAACTTTGTACCATAGCTTCCTGCAATCCTTTTCAAAAGTTCGATGTGAACTCTAACCCTTGGTCAGAAATAATCAACTTTGGAACCCCATGAAGTCTTACTTTCTCGCTAATAAACAACTCTGCATACTGCTCCGCCGAGTAGGTGGTCTTAACTGGTAGAAAATGGGCGGACTTAGTGAGCCTGTCAACCATTACCCAAGCAGAATCATGTTATTTTGTGGTCCTGGTAACCCTACCCAAAAATCCATCACTATGTCTTCCCATTTCCATTCCGAAACATAAAGTGGCTGAAGTATCCCTTCTGGCCTTTGGTGTTCTGCTTTGACTTGCTGACATGTCAAACACCTGACAACAAACACAACAACATCTTTCTTCATTCCAGGCCACCAATACAACACTTTAAGGTCTTGATACATCTTTGTCGATTTTATTCATAACTTCCTCTATATAGCTTGGAATTGGATGATTCAAAAATATATTTTAAGTTATTAAAAAGATCTAAAACTTGTATTTCTAGAATGATTTCCAAAAGAATATTAAAAAATTGTAAAAATCAAGTGTGAAATTTCAGATTTGTAATTGAGAGCTTAACCATTGCTTGTAAAACATCCTAAATTTATTATTTTTCACCCAAATGTCTTGGAAATCCTAAAACCACAAAATATACTTTGTAAACATATATAAATAAATAATAAAGTGCAGAATCATAGAAGAAAAATTAATTAAAAATAGACAAATTCGATACTTATCAAATTCAATACTTATCAAATTCTCCAACACATGACATTTGCTCGTCCTCAAGGAAACAAAATAAAACTAAAATCATAAACAATGGTTTTGTTGATAGCGATAGCTGTCTCAAAAATTGATCAAAAAAATAAGTCATAAGAAAAATCTAAATTCCACATTCCTCAGAATTTCAACTCAATGCCCTGTCACCACTTAAACTCGATCTCTTTATGATTATGCACAATCAAACTTACCAAAAGACAAACATTCAAATAAATTTATACATGCCAAAGGATGTTTTAAAGTCTCTTGTATCGTAAATATTTTCATAAAATACATCCACTCCATAAACATTAAAAAATTAATCTCCACTAATGTAAATACACATAATAAAGAATCAAAAGGTCTTTGTAAGTTTGAAATATAAGGCGAAGGTTAAAGATAAAAGAAAAATTAATATTTAATCTTAAATCATACCATAACCTATATTCATTCTATTCTTTAGATCATCCCACCAATTTCACATACAATTAAAAAATAAAGAATCTTTCTATTTTCTTCTTTCCAAACCAATCTTACTATTTCCCCCATATATATACTTTTGCCAAACTTTTCTCTTATTTTTTAAATATTTTTTTCAATACAGAATATTTTTTCTTTTATTTTTTTTCTTCTTCTTTTAATTCAACTTCATTGGGAGAAATAGAAGATCAAACTTCCCCTTCTAACAATACATAACCCAACCCAAAAAATCAAATTTTATATAAAAATAAGGTGTAATGGGTCACTATAAGATATAAAAAGTTTAATATGCAAAGGTTGGCTTATAAAAGAAAAAAAAACATTAGCCATTATGGCTCAAAAATGGGAAACTAGGGTATTAAATTCATTGGTAAACTTGAAAGGCTCAAACGATCCAAAGAACATGTCTTAATCATCTTCCCAATCATGTGTACTTAGGATTTCACATCAAACAATTAATCAATTATTTCTAGAGTAGTCAGGACTATATATAGATAATAGCATGCATAAATATCTTCAAACAATAGTGAAAAGGTAAATCTAATTGTATACACATTATGTTTAAAAGTTGAAGATCAAGCTTAAATAACAACCACACAAGAGAAATACATATAATTCATGCAGAATTCATCAATTTCCTAGAAGTAGTCTCATATCAATCAGAAATTTTATCATCGAAAAATGAATTTCAAGACAACCATGCTTATAAAAACCTAAAAATAAACTAAAAAAGACTAAAAAAACTAAACAACAAAAAACAACTAAACAACACAAACACAAATAACAACTAAAGAAGTGACAAATAAAAATAAAATAGGAAGTTTTCCCTTCCCCCACACATAATTTAAGCATTGTCTTTAAGGCATATACTAAATAAAAATTCAATGAAAAATAAAGAAAAGATAAGGGTAAGAAAAACTCCTGCAAGTTTTCTTTGTGTAATGTCGTTAGCTTGACGGAATATTGCTCTCAAGATCTGTATGTTGGGTATTTAAATGAAGTCTCATTCCCTACGATCTCACTAGGAGAATCAAACACATTGAATTTGATAACTTCACCATCAAGTTTCATTGTTAGTATTCCTGCTCTAACATCCAGCTTTGTATTTGTTGTAATCAAGAATGACCTCCAAAATAACACTGATGTCGGATTGGGTTTTGATGCATCCCCCATTTCAAGTATATAGAAACTTACTGGAAAGACAAGTTCATCAACCTTTACCGGCACATCTTCAACTACCCCTAAAGCATAACCATTAGTGCGATCGATCAGTTGAATAATAACTCATGTCTCCTTTAGTGGCCCAAGATTTAAAGAAGCATATGTTGAATATGACATGACATTAATCGATGCTCCCAAATCTATCATACACCGCTCAATCATTTTATTCCCAATCGTACAAGGAATTGTAAAGGTTTCAGGATCCTTGCATTTTGGTGGCAAATTCTTTTGGAGAACAGTAGAGACGTTCTCACCCACACTTATCTTCTCATCACCCTTCAATTTCTTCTTGTTTGTGCACAACTCCTTAAAAAAATTAGCATAACGAGGCACTGGTTTAAGAGAATCTGTGACATCCCGAGTTTTATGGAATATTATTTTGATAAATAATATTATATGAAATTGTGTTATTTCGTGAATTTTATATCCGCCATGATGATCTGGTAAAGAGTTTAATCTTATGCAGAACAAAAATTGGTCTCGGACCGAGGGGCAAACCCTAATAGTGGAAAAATCTCGGATTTGGTAAAATAGGGAATACTAGGCATAAAAATATTTTGGAAACTAGAACTTTATAGTTGAGCCAATAAATTTAAGACAAATGATTGAGGTTTAAATTCCAATCAACCGGGCCTAAGAATAATTATTTTTTGCTCAGGCCTTTACGAGCATTTTGGTCAATTTGATAAATTGCCAAAATTATATGATATGTGACAAATATTATTTTTGGGTCACATTTAAATTTAATAAATTAAGCTTGGAAATTTAAAAACTATAGGGTAAAAATTTAGGGAATTTTAGATAAGCAAAATTACCAAAGGGCCCTTGAGTGTCTTAGGAGAAAGGTAAAAATGAGCAGGGGCATAAAGGTCTTTTCCAAGGGAGGAGAAAGAGAGTGGGTGGCAGCAATGCTAGGTCCTAGGGCTCTCAAGAGTCTAGGACATATACCCTCGGGGAAGAGTAAAAGTCTTACCCCACTCACAAGTAAAGACCTAATCATTTTCTCTCACAAAATTTCTTTTATCTAAAAAAGCTCTCTCTTCCATTTGCATCTCCCAAATCTGAAACCATAAGTTCTACAATCCTCTGTTGCTACAATTTTTTCTCCATAAGCCAACTACACTCATCCCTCAATTGAAGAAGGGAGAAGCTCAAGAGAAGCTATAGGAAATACATATTGCAGGATCTTTATTTATTTTCATGTGATTTACATATTATCAAACAAACATGCAAATTCATCCTTACATATACGCAGCGGAATTGGAACAACTCCATCCTTCAATCTCTCTAACCCTTGATTCCTTTCTGTAGTAGAGTATTATCAAGAGATTCAACTAGATCACCAACATAGTCTTCCTCACCAAGCCTTTGATTAACCTACAACTAGTGTGTGCTAGTTCTCAACACATGAGATAGAGATCCAGAAGAGAAGAGATAGCGGCTAAGAAAAGATTAGATTGTCTAGGATTTCACTTACCCAATAAATCAACTTAGACTTACTTCCTTATGAAAACCCTAGATATCATATTCATTATATAGGCAACTAATGGGCTTTATTTAAATTTAAATTAATTAAAATAATAAACAAAAAGATAAAAGCCTTGGGCTCCCACAAATGGACTTTGGCCCAATCTCTTTGTTTTGAATTTAAATCCCAATTAAGCCTAAATTCAAAAAAAAAATTATTTATTTATTTTTTAATTAATTAATTAAATAATTATTCAAAATAACTAATTATAATTTGAAACTTGATTTAATATTATTTATTTATATTGATACAAATATATCAATATTAATAAATTTTCCCAAAGATTCTCTTTTATTTTCTAAATCTCATATCTTTGTAAATTTTCTAAAATTGACCTAGTCAACTTTAAAAACCCTAATTGATAAGTAAATCAATTAATTGAGACATTCTAGATGATTTACTCAATGGTGATGCAGGGACCATGGATCCATTAAATCAAACTCCAATAAGTTACCGTGAATTTATTTACGAATAATTTCATTACATTATTAATTCCTTGTGACACCACTATAGATTCGAAATTGAACTCTTGAATTCATAGAACGTATTTTCCAAATCATAAATATGTTATCCATTATTATACCATTACAGTCAGTAAATCCTCTATCGATGACTTACTAACAAGCTGGGTACAAGTCAAAAGATTGAAATAATATAACTAGCATAATATTATCACTCAAAATTAAGATCGACTTAACCTATGGTCAACATTGTCACATTGATTAGATTTGATAACAACGATACTTATTTATCAATCAATAATCAATATCGGTCCTAATCCGATGTAACCAAATACATCCGATTTTATCTACTTGGTCAATGCCATGGACAAGACATCACACCCCGAATGTGTAAGCAGATCATATCGTAGATTTCCTAATTAGTGAAAATCCAATGCACCGATCTAATCTTAAGACTTGTTCTTTTGAACATATAATTATAATTAAAATCCACTGTAACCTAGTTACTATAATTGTAACTATCCATATCTTCAGAATTTTATAAATGTTTGTATTATTTCAATAATCATGTAATAAAACAACCAAGCAACACGTTTGTCAAACGAAATGATTTCTACTAATTTCATTGAAAATATGAAATCGTGTTACATGTCCGACATGGTTTTATATAGGCATAAAACCCAACAAGCTCCAACTTGCCCTTTTAAAATAAATGGGACATGTTTGTCAAAACCATGCATTCAACATGCTTCACAATTATGCTCTTTACTTATATCTTTGTAAAGTGATATGAAAGATTGCCTTCCAATGCTATCTTCATCACCTTCACATCACTCCTTCGCCACACATCCTCGATAATGTGGTACTTTATCTCTATATGCTTTGCTCTTTTCTCGCTTTGAGGTTCTTTTGAATTTGCTATTGCCTCATTACTGTTACTAGAAAAATGAGTGGTTTATCCATTTTTGGAATAACATCGAGATACATATAGAACTTGCTCAACTTAGCCTCCAAGGTGGATTTTGAAATGCCATATAGCCTAACGCTTCTCCCAATTACAGCTACTGAGATGACAGACAACCTATTGCTTCTCCAAATCATAGCTCCACCCCCAAGAGTAAACACATTTTTCAGAAGTAGACTTCCTGTCATCAACCTCAGTCTAAAATATGAATATGTGTAATCTAACAGGTTAAAAGATCCACCTGAAAATACTAACATATAGTCTCTAGTCCATCAAAGATACCGACCTCCATCTATTGTTCATTTCAAAGGTTTTACTTGCACTTGCTCACCACTCCCACTAAATAGTAGATCTTCAGTCACAACACACAACATAGCATGCATTAGACTTCTAATTGCAATTGCATAAGGAATTTGTTACATCTTTTCTTTCTCTTGAGGAGTTTGTGGAGACTGCTGCTTAGAAAAATAAATTCCATGTCAAGATGCTAAACATCATTTATTGGAATTTGTTACAGAGTAACAACCAAACACCTCACCCAAGTAGGTTGCTTGAGTTAGAGCAAAAACTCAGTTCTTTCTATCCCCAATGATTTGAGTACCAAGAACACGACTTGCTACAATGAAATTTCGTTTCCAGCCAGTTCTTTATGTATGATAATTTCTTGACATCAAATAAATAAGATATCATCTACATAAAGGATTAAGAACACCACAATGTCTTTTTCCCTAAGTTGTCAAACACAAGGGTCAACTACATTTTGTTCAAAACCACGGGTCTTAATGTTTCCATTTAACCTTAATTCCATGAGCGCGAAGCTTGTTTAAGTCCATAGATTGACCTACTCAGCTTGACCTACTCAGCTTGCCAACTTTCTTGTCCAACTACTTTATATCCTTTTGATTGATCCATGTAAATGGTCTCATCAAGATATCCATTAAAAATGTTTCTTTGATGTCCATTTTCCTTATCTCTTAATCAAGAGTCATGGCCATGGAGAAGAGTATACTAAATGAATTTTACATGGCTACTGGAGAAAAAGTTTTCTCTAATTAAACTTTCTATCTCTGCCATGAGTCGAGCCTTAAATGTCTCGACCTTTCAATTAGCTCCTCTCTTCTTCTTATAGATCCACTTGCACCCCATGGGCCTAAAGTCCAATGGCACATCGACAAGATCTTAGATAAATTTAATTTACTTAGACTATATTTCTTGGTACATGGCTTCGAGTCAAAGATCTCTTTCAGAGTTACGCATTGCCTGTTTAAAGGCCAACAAATCATTGTTACTTGTGTCCCCAAATAGCTTGTGGGTTTCACAATCCATTTCATAGGTGTCGGGTTTCGAGAAACCCTCTCACTATGACGAGGCACCGTAAATTTTTTACTTGGATTAGTGGTTTCTAAATCTACCTTATTTTCATCGATTTGCATCGGTGAGGACGGAACAATATTTTATCGTTTTTCCATCTAATACTATTTTGCTACGAGACTTTAGATTCATTATCTAGAAAAGTAGCATTTGTAGAGCCAAACAATTTCTTGTCTACTAGACTACAAAAAATATCCAACAAACAAGCAAACCTCAGTTCGTTATTCTAGCTTTCCTATCTTTTTCCTCAGGACATAAACAAGACACCCCAAAATTCCATAATGATGTTAACCAGGTTCACGACCATTTCATAATTCTAGTGGTGTCTTGGAGACAGCTTCAATACAACATAACATTTAAAAAATGTCACATGCGGTCTAGGTAGTATGTCTCTAGAAAAGATCTGGGTAAGAAGTCAGTAGAGTTGAATGGCTTATCATAGAACACATATTAAAAAAAAAAACACTTGATTCACGCTGCTCAGCAGAACTGTTCTATTGTAGAGTCCTCAGGGCAGATGCTTTAGACAATTCTCCAAGTTCAATTAAATGATCTTGGTTCTGATTATCCAAATATCCTCAATCCCTATCAGATCTCAAGATCTTTAATGTTTTACCTAATTTGGTTTTAAAGCCATAGCAATGAATTCTTTGAACTTCTTAACAAATTCTCATAATTCCTATGATTTAGATACTTACATGAGTCTCTAGAGAAATCGTCGATGATGGTGACGAAGTACTCATAACCACCCCTCGCTTGAACATTCATTTGTCCCCAGACATTTGAACATTCTAGCCCTAGTCGTTCTTTGGCCCTTTCTCCCATCATAGAGAATGGATGCTTTGTCATTATGCTCTCAAGACTAGATTCACAAAAAGGTAGGTCACCCTAGGTAAGTTCCCTCAAAATCCTAGCCTTTGTTAGTCTTTGACTCCTATTATAGAAAATATGAACAAAGCGAAGATGCCAAAGGTATGTCATTTCTAGCGTTATTGACCTTTTGTCGTTTAACGGTCCTAGATTTAGCTATCCTAAATAACTCATTATTTAGAACATATGGTTCGTTTAGTTGCAATAGGTATAGCTCCTTTTTCATACATCCACCCCACAATTCACATCCATTGAAAGAAAGAGGATTTTATTACGAGCGAAAGTAACTACAAATTGTTGTTGAAGTAAGAAAAACTGAAATTAAAAATTTCCATTGAAAATCAGAATAAAATAAACATTGTCTTAAAACAATATATTTATTTCCAAAATTTATTCAAGCTTATCCTTTTGCCTTGTTGGATATGAACAACCCTTTATGGATTCCAAGGTGTGGCTTTTTATCCGTCATGGATTTCCTAGTGGTAAAAAGTTGTAAGAAGGTATATGCATGTTTAGTAGATTTTGATTTAGCGATCCAAAATCGAAGTATCATCCTCTAAAATCACATGCATCCAAGAAAATTTTTGTTATCTTGGGTTCCATGTGCCTTGAGTGTCGGGCAATCTTGTTCCAATTTATAGTCTCCTTGCAGTTGGAAACACTCCCCTTTTTTTGTGTACTTATAATCAGGCCTTGCTCCAAGATGCTTTGCAGCATTTGGTGTCTTGCCAGTGGACTTCTTGTTCCTTTTGTTTGAATTTCTTGCTCATTTTCTCTTCGAAGAAGCAGCTTAAAGCAGCTTATCCTTGAGCTTGTTTAGTAGTATTAGTTTCATTTCCTTTGCTCGAGTCACCATCAACTATCCTCTTTGAAGGATTTGGTGATCGTTGCATAGGAAAAGTAGGAATATCTTTGATTATCACAAACTCGATGTTGTCCATAATCAACACCATGTTGATGTTGGACAAACATTTCATGAGGTTCTCACCATAGAGTAACCTTATAAAGATTAAAGAGAATATGGGGTGGGCAGCCTAAAGCTACGATTATCAACTAAGTAGAAATCAACGCATTGGTTGACAAACATTTACTCATTAAATTTTAGAAATAGCAAAACATACAAAATGTTTTGAGATAAGTAAAATAATAAAACACTTATCTTTTATTTCTTAGGTACTTTAAGTAGTCATGAACCCATGTGTCTCGGTAGGCGAGAGTCAAAAATATTCACTTAGTTAAATAGAGAAACATCTCAATTAATAAAATTTCATAGAATTTTATTAACTACATTTCCATTCGATCAAAGTAACGAAAACTCATGTGTCCCAGTAGATGAGAGTCACAAATATTTCTTACTTTATGAGTTTGGCCCACGGTTTCAATTATTATAGACTTAATTCCTATAGTCACCGTAGGGATGAGTCTATAGAAGATCCATCTATAACCGTCTATCCTAAGAAATTTAACAATGTTAAGAAGTCCAGTGAACACCTTCCGTAGGGAGATGAAATCAAAGCGCCATGAGGCCCCACTGAACTCTAACCTTGATAAATCAACGGTGGAGATCGAATTCAAAATTTTGAAACTCATTATTAAATCTTTTACTATTTTATTCTTTTTGAAAAATATCAACTTAGGTTTGCCAAATTATTAAAATAATGAATTAACCAACTTAGGTTCGCCGTATTATTAAAATAATCAATAAACCAACTTCGCTTTGCCAAATTATTAAAATAATCAATAAACCAACTTAGGTTTGCCAAATTAATAAACCCTAGTTTATAATTTTTCCCATTAATTCTAAAATTTCTATTGAAAATTAATCTTAAAAATAGAATTAATTTGTTTTTAATCAATTATTATATCCAACTAAAAAGAATAACCTAATACAATTAAGTCAAACTTAGGTAAATGGACCTTCACAATTGGAGGAGAAATGTGTTCAGTATGTCGGACCCACAACTAAGGCTCCCCAACTTCCACACAAAGCCCAAAAAGATAGGAATTTGAACCTTCATTTTATTAATTGTTATTCAATTGATTAAGATCAATTTAGTAATGCAAAGCAAATGGGCCTTCACAAGTGGAACCACCCACAAGAGAGGAATTTAAACTTTACATGTTCAATTGGGCCCAAATAAAATCTAAAATTTTATGAAAGTTTTATTTGAGTTTTCACACATTTTTCAAACACAAAAATTGGGTCATCATTATACTTATATTTAAAACCCAAATTCAAAAAATAACTTAATAATGATGATTGATATGTTAATAATTGGATGGGCCTAACATGTTACTCTATAAATATGTATTATTAAAATATGCAAATATATCACAACAATATACTATTTTGCAAGAATACTCTAATTAATTAACATAGAATTCATCAGACAAAATTCAATGTAATTTATTAAACATGTTGCAAAATATTAAATTAACCAAAATTGAATTTATAAAAAAAAAATTCAATTTTAAATAATTAATTTAAACTAGGTTGTTAAGTTGTTAGGAATGACAAGATATTTTATTTTTAAATATTTTAACCAATATTAAAATATCAAAATAACTTCTTGTTACACCCAGATTTCGAGACCTGAGGTCGTGACCTCGAAAGCTGGATTCGTCAGGTGTGAGCTCGCGATGGCTAAAATACATGTTCGTGATCCAGATGCCAAACCCTCAAAGCAAGTGGCAACCTCGAAGATAGGTAGCCTCGAAGCCCTTATAAGCTCGAAAGACGAAACATCAGAGTATATCCATTGTCGGGTTGCCTCGGATTAAGTGGCCCGAGCATGGCATGGGTGTGAGCCCGAAATAAGGTGGCCTCGGTGGTATTTACCCACTCCGAGCTGATCTTGGGGAAAGTAATACAACTCGTAATTTACTCAGAGACCTAGACTGGCATGATGCTGATTGCTGACCTCAAACGACTTAGTGAGTCACCTGAAGAGACGCAGTTCATGCATTCAAGAGATATTTATTGTTGTAACTTCCCTACAATAGAGGGATATTAACTAGTCGGTTATATGCCCCCTGATCTTCAGGGGACGTTTCCTTGTATATGGGAGTTACAAACTTTAAAGTAATTAAATTTATTAATTTACAGAATAACTTCCCGAAACGTGTGGGATTGGATTCTGAGATCTCCTCTATAAATAGAGATGTCATGTACCTTTGTAAGGGACTGAAATTTTGTGATCTTGAGAGAATCTCTGGAGAATTTATTCCTGAAGAATTTCCAGAAATTTCCTAAGTCCTAATAAAATTGACTCGTGGACTAGGCAGAGCTAACTACTGAACCACGTAAAAAGCTCTCATTGTTCTACTGTATTATTCTTCTTTACCATAGTTATTACTGTTTACGTGCTCTACATTTTAAGTTGACGAAAAACGGCGTCAACAGTTTGGTGCTTCCATTGAGAGCCTTAAGTGGTACAATCCCCGAATAGCTATGGCCGCGAATGATCAAAATATTCCTGAAGCAAACTATCCACGATGCCTTGGGAAGCAGCCAATGGTAAATCCAGAAACTGAAGAGAGAAGCGAGTCCTCTGATTCTCGGAGACCTCCAACACCTCCAGCCCCAAGGGATGATGAGGACATGTACTATAATCCTGAACAGTACGTCCCCATTGTGGAACTTGAAAACCGACAGTTGAGAAAACAGTTGGCTGAGGCCAATAAGTGGAATGAGGAATTGGCTAGGTTAGCCGCGGAGGCCCAGGCGGCTCAGCCCCCACCTCCGCGTGAGAACCAAGCCCCACCTCCGCGAGACGTGCATGTTCCTCCCCGTAGGCCTCGTGGGTGACCTCGGAAAAATGCTGCCACAAGGAGACTGGAGCAACCTCCGCCGCCGGCGGAGCAATCCACTCCCTCAAGACCCCAAAGAAGTACTCGGGCTAGGGCTCCGGTTAATTCAACTACGGAGGTACCAGCAGAAACTTGGAATAACCGAGCCCCTGCAGAGGCTCGGACTCAGATTCCTGGTAACACGCAGAATGTTACTGAGCCAACACGGGCGAACTCAGGACCGTCCAGACCCCGAAATGGGTGGCAGCCACCGTCACCCATATGATTCCCTCCATCGCCTATAAGATACCCTTCATCGCTTCGCAGGAACGCTCAACCAGTTCGAGATGATGAGGAAAGGCGTGCAGGAAGGAAACAAGGAAATAGAGAAGCCTCCAGGGAGCGGAGAGGCGCCCAGCCTACAAGAAGTCAAATGTCTCGGTCTCGCACTGCAGAGACAAGGCAGCATGAAAGAGATCCATCTCGGAATAATCATGCAACAAGCCTCGGCAGTGATGACTCAAGAGAAACTAGATCAGTCAGCATGTATGGTCAGGGTCGAAGAAATACCATAAACCACAGGAACCGTTCCGACCTGTGGGAACATCTGAATCAGAATCGGGGTAGTGGTAATCCATCGAACCCGGACCTGAGAGATCGCCTAAATGGATGCAAAGATCCCCTGTGAAGGTGCGAGCCTAGAATTGTGATCAATGATAGCCAATTTCATGCAAGACCCCTTGCGGACCCAGTTCAGGAAAGAATTGATCAGCTGGAAAAGGCCTTTAGGCTCTTGCAAAATGAGCAAGGTCGGAGTCGGGATGAGGATTCTGATGAGGAGCTCGAACCATTCGCTCCCCATATTTCCAACACTCCATTTCCTCAAGGGTTTTAGATTCCTCATGTCCCACCTTTTGAGGGGAAGTCCGACCCATACAGCCATCTGAGTACATTTAATACCATAACGAGAGCAAGTAATGTGGGTTACGAGCTCAGATGCATGTTATTTCCTACATCGCTTACAGGACCAACAAAAATCTGGTTCGAAAAATATAAAAGAAATTCAATCACTTCTTGGGATCAACTATCAAAGGATTTCAAGAAACAGTTCAGAGCCATGATCGGGGTAAGACCTGAGGCATCAACTCTAACCATCGTTCGGCAACAGCCAGGCAAAACGTTGAAAAGCTACCTTACGAGGTTTAATCTGGAGGTTGCCCGAGCTCAAAATGTGGATGACAACAGTCATCTAATGGCTGTTCAAGCTGGGGTAATGCCGGGAAGTCCTCTCTGGGACGATATGCAGAGAAAACCTGTGAGGTCCTTAGCCGAGTTTAATAAGCGAGCTCAGAGGTTTGTCAATGTAGAGGAGGCGAGGTCAACACTGAATATGACTTCTCAGCCCGTAACTACAGCGATAAACGTAAACTCTACCTCGACCTCGGCGGACCCAGCAGCTTCAAAGCCTCCTGCGGAAAACCCTTCCAAAAGGAAGAAGATCGAAGGAAGTAACCCCGAGGTAGAAGGGGGAAAGAAGAAGAAGGGGGAAAGGTATTTCTCTGTGTACAAAGTGTACACCGAGCTCAACGAGTCTTGGGAGAATATATAACTGGCTAATGAAAATCAGTCCCTTTGAGGCGTCCAGACCCCATGAGAAATCAGAAGTCCAAGAGGGACTCCAGCAAATACTGTTGATTTCACAGAGACACTGGGCACACTACTGATGAATGCAAGCAGTTGAAGGACGAGATCGAAGAACTGATCTCGAGAGGATATTTTAGACAGTATATCAAAAACCAAAGTAACAATCAGGCTTCTACTAGCCAGAGGGTAGCTGCACCACAACCTGCTCAAAATAATAATTCCCGAGCAAGAGAAGAAGATAGGCCACCTCCAATTGATGGAGAAGACGTGATAACCATCTCGGGTGGGCCTCATCTCGCAGGAATGGGCAGGAGTGCCCAAAAGCGGTATGTGAATGAGCTTAAAACTGGGGACGGGTCTCCCTATGAACCCGAAACTAGAGCTCTAAAATGCCAAAAGATTGAATCTCAGCCGATAACCTTTACTGAGGACGATGTGTCCCATGTTCAATTTCCCCTCAATGACCCACTGGTCATCACTCTCCAGCTCGCAAATAAGAGAGTTCACCGAGTTCTCATAAACAATGGGAGCTCAGTGAACATTCTCTATAAGGCCACCTTAGAAAAGATGGGACTCGCGCCTCGAGACCTAAAAGCCTGTGCAACGACCTTGTGCAGTTTTTCAGGAGAGGGGATTGCCTGTATGGGGTCCATCAAACTCCTGGTAACCTTGGGAGACTACCCAGTCTCAGTAACCAAGATGATGGAGTTTGTAGTAGTGGACCTGCCACCGGCCTACAACGTGCTGCTCGGGAGACCCGCCCTAATAGGGCTGGGGGCAGTCTCGTCTGTGAGGCATTTGGCCATCAAGTTCCCGACTTCTAGTGGCATCGGGACGCTGAAGGGAGACTAATTAGCCAGAAGGGAATGCTATAGCATTTCCGTAAGAAGAAAGAAGCAGGCGAGCGAACAAGCACTCGTCGTTATTCAGACTAAGGATGGGACGGTCTTGAAGATAGATGAAGAGATCGATCCAAGAGTGGAGGAAAAAGCTGATCTCGAACCATTGGAAGAGCTCGAAGAAATCAAGCTCGAAGAGTCAGATCCCTCGAAAACAGTAAAGGTCGAGAAAAATCTACATGAAGAAACTAAATAGCAATTAATTTGCTTTTTGAAGAAAAACTAGGATGTCTTCGCGTGGTTACATTTGGACATGGTAGGAATAAGTCCAAATATAGTGAGGCACACGCTAAATATCGATAAAAGCTTCCCCCCGAAGCAACAAAAGCGAAGACAACTGGATGACGACAGAAAAAAAGGCCCTAAAATAGGAAGTCGATAGGTTAAAAGAAAACCGATTCATTAGGGATGCTTTTTACCCTGATTGGGTAGGCAATCCGGTACTGGTCCCGAAGCCTAATGGGACGTGGCGAACCTGCATTGACTATTCAGACCTCAACAAGGCCTATCCTAAGGACTGCTTTCCTTTACCATGGATTGACCAGCTTGTGGATGCCACGACAGGGCATGGACTGATGTCATTCATGGATGCCTATTCTGGATATAACCAGATTGCCATGCATGCCCCTGACCAGGAACATACAAGCTTCATAACAGATAAAGGGTTATATTGTTATAACGTCATGCCATTCGGGCTCAAAAATGTTGGGGCCACATACCAGCGGCTCGTGAACATGATGTTCTCCAAGAAAATAGGGAACAGCATGGAAGTTTATGTTGATGACATGTTAGTCAAGTCTCAACTTAATGATAACCATGTTGATGATCTCGAAGAATGCTTTGCCGTGCTCCGGAAGTATAACATGAAGCTTAACCCTCAGAAATGCTCCTTTGGAGTATCTTTAGGAAAATTCCTGGGTTTCATTGTAAATGCTCGAGGAATAGAAGCTAATCCAGACAAGATCCAGGCCCTGATCAATATGCCCTCACCTCGAAAACACAAAGATGTCCAGAGTTTGACCGGCAGAATGGCGACACTAAGTAGGTTTATCTCGAAATCTACAGGCCGTTGTCCTCCATTTTTCAACCTGTTGAGGGGAGGCAAACAATTTGAATAGACAGAGGAGTGCGAGTTGGCTTTTCAGGAATTCAAGAAACACCTTGCAGAACCCCCTATTACGGGAGAAGTTCTGTACTTATATCTTGCCACTACCGAGTAGGCCATAAGTGCAGTGCTCGTACGAGAGGAAGAAAAGGTGCAGAGGCCCGTATATTACGTCAGTAAAAGGTTGCTGGGGGCAGAATCGAGATATCCCTTGATGGAAAAGCTAGCTCTCAGCTTAATTCACTCATCTCAAAAACTTCGACCCTACTTTCAAGCGCACCCCATCCATGTACTAACTGATCAACCACTAAGACAAGTCTTGTCTAAGCCAGAAGCTTCAGGACGACTTCTTAAATGGGCAGTAGAACTCGGGCAATTCGAGATCACCTATCATCCAAGGACGACCATTAGGGCGCAAGCCTTGGCAGACTTCATAGTGGAATGCACTGGTATGACAAACGATGAAGTTATAACCCCGGCCCACGAGCTGTGGAAACTTTACGTTGATGGGTCATCTAATGAAAATGGATCGGGGGCAGGAGTAATTTTGATCACTCCTACAGGAAGCAGATTTCATTCTACCTTGAGATTTGACTTCAACGCATCAAATAACGAGGCCGAGTACGAGGCTTTACTGGTGGGACTTCACATAGCCAAGGAGCTCAATGCTAAAGCAATACATTGCAACAGCGACTCCCAGCTAGTGGTTAACCAAATTTTGGGAGAATACTAGGCTCGTGGTACAAGAATAGCAGCTTACTTAGAAAAGGAAAAATCAGCATTGGAACACTTCGAGTTCTATGCGATAGAACAGGTCCCCCGAGAACAAAACTCGAATGCGGAAGCCTTAGCCCAGCTCGCTACCTTTACCGAGAATGATGAGCTAAATTTCGTACCAATTGAACATCTCTCAGCACCGAGTATTAGCGAGCCAGAGTAGGAAGACGTGTGTATGATCGATTTCGAGCCTACTTGGATTACTTTGATAATTGAATATCTCGAGACCGGCGTCCTTCCGAAAGATCAGAACCAGGCTTCAAAGTTGATGTATAAAATCCCTCGTTATACCATTATGGATGGAAGGCTGTATAGAAGAGGATATTCCATGCCATTACTTCGATGTGTGACTCCACCCAAAGCTAAGAAAATCATTGAAGAAATTGACGAAGGGTTCTGTGGAGACCATACTGGGGGGCATAGCCTGTCCAATAAAATCATACACCAAGGTTATTTCTGGCCTACCATCAAGTCAGATTCTTTTGATTACGTAAAAAAGTTTGATAAGTGCCAATGATTTGCCACAATTCCTCGAGCTCCACCGTTTGAGCTAACTATGATGACTTCCCCATGGCCATTTGCGGTATGGGGAATTGACCTCATAGGCTCTCTTCCGACGGGCAAGGGTGGAGTAAAATACGTGGTAGTCGCTGTGGATTACTTCACAAAATGGACAGAAGCTAAACCGTTAGCGACTATAACCTCCAAAAAAGTCCTTGACTTTGTGGTGAAGAACATCATATGTCAATATGGGATGCCGAGAAAGATTGTATCCGATAACGGAACCCAGTTCGACAGTGATTTGTTTACCAACTTTTGCGAAAAAAATGGAATAATAAAGAGTTTTTCGTCAGTGGCCCATCCCCATGCAAACGGCCAGGTTGAAGCTGTGAACAAGACTCTAAAAAGCTCGCTGAAGAAAAAGTTGGAAGAAGCAAAAGGAAGATGGCCCGAAGAATTTCCCCAAGTCCTATGGGAATATAGGACTACGACCCGTACATTGACAAGACATATCCCGTTCTCTCTGGCGTACGGTTGCGAGGCTATGTTGCCAGTTGAGATCAAAATTCCCACAATTCGAGCCCTCGCTTACGATCAAGCCTTGAACCATTCTCAGCTCGAAGAAACTCTTGACCTGATCGAAGAAAGAAGGAATGAAGCTCAGCTAAAAAATGCTGCATACCAACAGCGAGCTACCCGGTACTTCAACAAAAGAGTTCGGGATCGAAAATTTAATGTGGAAGATTTAGTGCTGAGGCGTGTATTCTTGGCAACACAGGATTCAGCAGCTGGTGCGCTTGGACCAAATTGGGAAGGACCCTACTAGATAGAGTCAGTCATTCGACCCGGTGTTTACAAGTTGGCGAGATTGGATGGAAGTCTAGTACCACAAGCATGGAATGGCGAACACCTACGACCTTACTATCAATAGTATAGGAAGGCTGTTACCTGTAACCATGCTTGTTTATCTGTACTGTTTTTTCTATTTTTGGATTTTGTCAAATAAAGGTTGATTTCGTTTAATATGCTATATTTTTTGCAATCTCTCTTAATTTAATAACCTATGGTCACACTCATAGGATATTAAGGGGGCATTAGTGGTATATATACCATCAGCTTGAAAAATAAAATAACATATACAAAATACATACAAGTGTTTGGATATAACCAAATATGCGAGCTAAGATAGTTTGGATGTAACCAAGCTATCAAGCACAAAAAAAAAAAAAAGGAGTTTGGATGTAACCAAGCTATCAAACACAAAAAAAAAAAAAAAAGTACAAGTGTTTGGACGTAACCAAATATGCGAGCTAAGACAGTTTGGATATAACCAAGCTAGCAAAAAGATAAAATGTTTGGATGTAACCATTTATGCAAACTAGATTAAAATGTAAGTGTATGGATTACAAACCTAACACGACCTTAATAGGTTTGGAACAAACCAACTAAAACTAATCAGAAGTAAGTTGGAGCATAACCACTTCGTGTTAAGCCGAGATCGAGGCTGGAATATCTTGCAAAACAATAGTTTCGACCTTATAACTTCGGAAAGCTAACCGAGGACGAGGAAAAGTAACTAAAAAGTAAGATATAACTAAACTGTTTGCATTACACACCATACAAGTACTTTCGGGTGCATGGTTAAAGTAATATTCGACCTTGACAAATAACGAGATCGGAAGCGGATAATTTGAGCAAACTGTGCATGAATGCATTGAACCTCGAGCTTAAATCCAAACTATGTTTGTGTGATTAAACAGGCATATATAACTCTTTAATATAAAATGTGCAAAATATTTCAACCCGAAAAATTGTACTAGCTCCATGGGCATAAAAATAAAAGAAAACAATCACAAAAGTAAAGGGACGTAGCCCCGAGGTATCATCTAAAGAGAAGGAGTGACCTCCCCAGCTCCCTCTACGCCATCATGAGCAGCCTCCTCATCCTCTAGCCGAGCCTGCCATTTGGCTACGAGTTTCGTCTCAAGATGGCCCAAGAAGCTAGTATCGAGGTCAACATTGTTGGCCCATATTCTGTACATGGCCAGGTCGACCGCCCGATCCTTTTTCTCCTTAAAATCTTCAAGAAGACGAGCCTTTTCGCCCTCAATGATCTCAAAAGTGGCGGTCTTATCTTCTTCGAGCTTGGAATTGACCCCCTTGAGCCAAGTATTTTCCTTCTCAAGCTCTGAGAGCCTGGCGTTCTGCTTCTCAAGCTCTAATATCTTGGCCTTAAGCTCCTCGGCTCCAGCCTCAACCTTTGCCTTTGTTGCCCTGAGCTCATCACTCAGTTTGAGCTGAAGATCCTTCGCCTCCTGAGCATAGGACTTGCTCGAGTGGATCTCAATATTCAATTTATAGTTGAGCTGAGCAGAAACAGCAAGAGCCTGGCATACAAAGAAATCAACATTAGCATATGGACAGTCTATAAATACTGCTAGTAGCGAGAAAAGAAAAGTTACCACGGTAGTAAGCTTGACACTCTTCTCATAAAGTGTGTTGCAGTCTCAGGCGTTGTTCAAAAACTGCCAGTGAGGAGCGTCAAAGCCGCTAAAGCTCTGACCCACTCGAGAAAGAATGTCCGAGCCCAGCGTAGCCCCATGGGGCCCGACAGCATTGTCAACTACATACTCATCAACGTGAGTAGAAACTGACAACTTACAGGTTAAGGAAGCCGAGGGTTTTTTCGGAGGTGGGCCGAGCGTTGAGTGAACCAGGATGGGAGGTTGGGGCTCGACCATAGTGGATGCCCCGACCTGTGGATTCGAGTCCACAGCAGAGCTCGTGGCAGGCGGAGCTGGTGGAGGAGGTGTCTTTTCAGTCCGCTTAAGGACCTTGGCGGGCCGGTTGGTCTTTCGCGACCCCCTGGGACGCTTACTCCTCTTGGCTCCGCCACTCTCAAGGATGTTGTCAAGATCGGAGTCCATCTCGCCTACACAGTTACACCACAATATGAGTTATCAAAAAAATAAATTAACTCAGCATCATGCAAACATACATGATGTTGACCACGAACTGGAACTCTCCCCTGAGCTTGTGCTCGGCGACCACGAAATTCCCCCATCTTCAGAAGAGGCGGGGGGGAGTACCTTCCCCATAGGTGGACGTCAACCTCAAAAGGTCCCTATAGTCGTTGGTCCCATATTGGATGGCTATTCCGTTCCATACCTCGTTCAGGCTATACATGATGTCGTATTTCCCGAGCCAGCTATCAAACCTATGAACCCGTTCATCTACCCAAGACCATACATAAAAATGGTTCCTATCGTCCTCACACAATACTAACCTATCGAGTTTATGCTTTAATAGGGAGGGGGACCACATATTCGAGCTTAGGATGACTGTACCTTGCTCATCCGAGCCCGAGCTTGAGGCCTCATTGTTGGCCTCGTTCCCTGATTGTGGACTCCTTTGACGAACTGGAGGCAGAGGCCTCGCCTCTCTCCTTGGGGGGAGGTTTCCCGTTGGCAGAGGCACGAGCTCCCAACGGTCGTATTTTTTATTGGACCAATCCGATGTGGACTGATCCTCTCCCAAGAGCCCACAAGCCCGGAGCTTGTCTTCATGCAAGAGATAGGAAAGGGATCTCCTGCCGTATGGAAGTTGTAGCAGAGTCTCTTTGTGCCCCTTCTTCTAGTCAGAGGGGGTGGGGCGATGATAGTTGGCTAGAAAGTTAAGCACATTTTAGCTAAGCACGAGCCTAAAGAAAATTTCGAGCACAAAAAGAAGGAAGTGGAAATACTTACGAATCAGTCTGAATGAATAGAATCGAGACGGGGCTAGGCCATCTGTCCAGAAGAAGGCCTTCTTGAAGTCGGGAGGATGATTAGGAAGGTCTTCAAACATCTTCTTCTCCTTCAGATAGCTCGAAAGGTAGTAGAAGCCGTCCCCTCCCCGAGCTTGGGAGGGATTGCTTTTCAAACAAAAGAGATACATGATCTCCTTTGGAGATGGTCCTTCCCACTTCAGCTCGTGGTATAGCGACCTCAGGGCAGACAGAACCCTGTAAGAATTGGTGTTGAGCTGGAAGGGGGCCAACCCAACAAAGTCTATGAAGTCTTTGAAAAAAGACTTCAAAGGCAGTACCGCTCTTGCCTTCATGTGCTCCTGGCTCCAAGCTGCGTATCTCAGCTTGATGTCAGGATTTCCATCTCCTGGAGCGCGGTAGCTTCGCTCGTGGGAGGTCGGGGCACGACACCTTAGCAAGACCGATAGTCCTATACCATGAAAGGCCAGGATATCGGTTATCTGGCCTAGTGACGTAACCGAGCTCCAATAATGCTCGGCCTCGAAAAACTCCCTCCTCAGCTGTGAGGTAGAGGGTTCCCCCATCAGTGAAAACTGCAGATCACCTGGTTTGAAGGCGACTGTCACTTTAAGCGAAGGGTCGAGTGGGATCAGTCTAGGCTCGGTATCAGGATCTGGATGAAGGGCGACCCTTAGTCTTCTCCTTTTCCCTTCTTCGACCTCGTCTATCTGATGTAGGGAGTGATCTCGAGTGTCCTCTTGCTCACGCCTCAGTTCGTACTCCCGAATTAAACGCTGGTTCCGAGTAAAAGGAGACTCTGGGCTTGGAGCTACTGGTGAATAAGGAATCGCGAGCTTTGACCCCCACCACTTTCCCGAATTCTGCGGCATCTAACAAGAAAGCAAAAGGGTGAGGGCCAAGCGAGCAAGAAATAATGAGAAATAATACCTAAGCTCGAATGATCGAGGCTACAAGGCAAGCTCGATCCAAAGGATGAGGCCAATCTCAAAGCGTGTTTTCCACCGAAAGGAAAGAAGGTGGACATGTTGTGGGAAATCCTGAAATATCAGGGAAAAAAGGTGGCGGTTATTAAAAAGGTGATATTTTAGGGAATCGTGCATTCTTTAAAAAATAGAAAATCCCTGATTTTGTACCCAATGTCTTGGTGTGCAAGATAGGTCCTCCGAAATTTAAAAACTCAAAAAAAGAGCCATATTTGGGTTTTTTTTTTTACGCATAAACTGGGTTTTGAACCGATAATGTGGAAACCTAAATGTAATATCTTTCAGCCGACGCATCCTAGTGCATTAAGCTAATGAATGGACCAACAAAATTCCAGTGCCCAAGGTGCAACAGAAGCATAAACACACATGGAAAAAATAATGCAAAGAAGCCATGAACAGAAAACTTACACAATGCGATCGGCGAAAATAGAGAAATGGAAGATTGTATAAGCGGCTGCAAGTACGATCTCACAGAGTCAAAAATTTCAGCGTGGCTTTGTCTTCTCGGCTTCGAGAACATGCAAGAAATGGACAAGGAGGGTTCTAGTTTTCCTTTCTTCCTTTTTTCTCTGAAATGAACGTGAGTTAAGGAAGAAAACGACGAGGTCCAATTTATAAGCACATGAAAATGCGAAAGGCTGGATTAATCTGGGCCATTTTCTAGATTCCGTATCAAATCTGACGGCTAGAGATAAGTGACATGATGGTACCATAAAGGTGGTAGGCGAACGATCATGGGCAGGTTTCCAAGACACTCAAGTACATTGAGTGAGCAATACCCAGCTGACGCGTGTCCATACTCGAGAATGTGTGACGGAGTGGTTCCCGAAGAAAGTAGTTCAAAAGTTTCCATCTCATAGGATTCGAACTAATACTTTTGAGGGGGAAAAATGTTACACCCAGATTCCGAGCAATGAGGTCGTGACCTCGAAAGCTGGATTCATCAGGTGTGAGCTCGCGATGGCTAAAATACATGTTCGTGATCCAGATGCCAAACCCTCGAAGCAGGTGGCAACCTCGAAGATAGGTAGCCTCGAAGCCTTTATAAGCTCGAAAGACGGAACATCGGAGTATATCCATTGTCGGGTAGCCTCGGATCAAGTGGCCCGAGCTTGGCATGGGTGTGAGCCCGAAATAAGGTAGCCTCGGTGGTATTTACCCACTCCGAGCTGGTCTTGGGGAAAGTAATACAGCTCGTAATTTACTCAGAGACCTAAACTGGCATGATGCTGATTGCTGACCTCAAACGACTTAGTGAGTCACCTGAAGAGACGCAGTCCATACATTCAAGAGATATTTATTGTTGTAACTTCCCTACAATAGAGGGATATTAACTAGTTGGTTATACGACCCTGGTCTTCAGGGGACGTTTCCTTGTATATGGGAGTTACAAACTTTAAAGTAATTAAATTTATTAATTTACAGAATAACTTCCCGAAACGTGTGGGATTGGATTCTGAGATCTCCTCTATAAATAGAGATGTCATGTACCTTTGTAAGGGACCAGAATTTTGTGATCTTGAGAGAATCTCTGGAGAATTTATTCCTGAAGAATTTCCAGAAATTTCCTAAGTTCTAATAAAATTGACTCATGGACTAGGCAGAGTTAACTGCTGAACCACGTAAAAAACTCTCATTGTTCTACTGTATTATTCTTCTTTGCCATAGTTATTACTGTTTACGTGCTCTACATTTTAAGTTGATGAAAAACGGCGTCAACACTTCTAACCAAATTTAAAATATCTAGAATTATTATATAACAAATTGTAAATATTTTAAAGAATAAAAATACGTGGAATAATCAGATAACTAATTTTAATATATATATATATATTTTGATGAATAAGATCATTGTATTGCTCAAACTATCAATTACAAATACACCAAGAATTCCCAACAAATAAGGAAACCAACTTGGCTCAAAAAACCAACAGGATCGGCCAAGAACAACACTTAACTCCTATACAAAACAATCCCCTGTACAACATTCAGCTATAAGCTATAAAGAAACTCTCTATCTTTACTTGAAGCTTTACATGGTAATACACTAATTAATCGCAATTTACACTCATTTTGAATCTTACTCATTGTGTGCTTGATGTGCCAAAGCTTCTGGTTCCATAGAACATCATTCCTTACCCTCCAAATATTATAGATAGTAGCGGCAAGGATGGACAGCAACATGCTCTTGTGTATTCTCGAGAACTTGGCATGAGAAATCCATTTCAGCAGACTAACCAGGTTAGTTGACTGAGCATTCCAGTTGAGCCAACTTTTAAGGGCAGTTAGGCATTTCCTACTATATATACACTTGAAGAAGAGATGCTCGATGTTTTCATTTGCTTCCCCACAAAGCAGACAGGCCTGATCAAGAGTCGGATTGTATTTAACAATTCGATTCTTTGTATGTAATCTCTCCCACATGACTAACCACATAATGAATCTATGTTTAGGAGTAATAAGTCTATCCCAAACAAACTTGCTCCAAAGCACTTTAATTTCAGGAACAACCATCAGCTCTAAACCATTTTTGATGCTATAGTTCTGAGATAAAAAAGATCCAAGCGAAATTTTGGCTTTGAATCTTTCTTTCACAGCAACTATACGCTTCCAATACCAGCTGCAATCCATAGTACAAACATAATCCCACCAGATTCTGTTCACTAAGTAAACACTATTTATCCATTTGACAAATAGGTTATCTTTTTTCTTGGCAATAGCCCAAACATATTTCCCTATGGCAACCTCATTCCAATCATGAATTCTTCTAAAGCCTAAGCCACCTGCAGCTTTTGATAAACAAAGATTTTCCCAAGCAATTAAGCCATGGCCATGAGTATCCGAGGTTCCTTTCCAAAGGAAAGCTCTACAGATTGCTTCAACATCTCTAAGCAATTTTTTTGGTAGAATCATGATCTGTGCCCAGTAAGAATGTATTGAAATTAATACTGAGTTAATCAATGTAACTCTCCCCATGTAAGAGAGGTTCCTGGTACTCCATAGCTGAACCCTACTTGTCATTTTCTCTAGAATACTTTTACATTCAGCAGCAGAAATTTTCTTAGAATAAATTGGGATACCGAGATACCTGAAGGGAAGGTTGCTGCGAGTATAGCCAGATACATCAAGAACCCGTTCCACTTCTGTTGCAGGCATGCCATGGTAGTAGACCGCAGTCTTAGAAGCATTGGGAAATAGACCTGAAGTATTAGAGAATAATTTCAAACCTCTTAACATCAAAAGGATTGAAATGTAGTCTCCATTACAGAAAAGCAAGAGGTCGTTCGCAAAGCATAAGTGATTCAACTTCAGCGTTGCACATCTATCATGATATTTGAAACCTGGCCATGTCCCTACCTTGGTCAAGATCCGAGACAGGTACTCCATACTAAGAACAAACAACAAGGGGGAGATAGGATCCCCTTGTCGAAGACCTCTCCTTGCTGCAAAGAATCCATGAAGAGATCCATTAAGGAGTAAAGAAAATTTGGGAGTTCGTATGCAAGTCATAACCAAATCAGTGAACCTTTGAGGAAAACCAAAGGCCTTGAACATCTCTTCAATGAAGCTCCAATCGATTGTATCATATGCTTTCCTTAGGTCAATTTTGATCATGCAGCTAGGTTTACAATTTTTCCGCCCATACAATCTCACCAAATCTTGACACACCATGATGTTGTGGGAAATATATGTACCATGAACAAATCCCCCCTGATTTTCAGCAATTAAATTAGGGAGAATTCTCCGCAATCTCGAACAAATCATTTTTGAAGCAGCTTTATAGATAACATTGCAGCAGGAAATAGGGCGAAAATCACTTACACTTCGAGGGAAACTACTCTTTGGAATAATTGTGATAGTAGTAGCATTGATTTCTTTGAGAAGTTTCCCTGAATTCAAGAAAGAAAGTACTGCAGCTTCAACTTCAGCACCTACCAGATTCCAATTGTCTTGATAGAAGCTGCTACCAAAGCCATCACGACCTGGGGACTTCATACCTAGAATTGAAAATATTGCCTCTTTTACTTCTTGAGCCGTGAAATCTGCTTGGAGAAGATTTAAGTGTATGTCCGAGATCTTTGAGCCAAGATCAATAATGCTTTGATTCACCTGAGATCTTTGAGACATTGTAGAGCCTAACAGCTGCTGAAAGTATTGCAAAAAAGCATTTTGAACACTTTCTGGTGTATCACACCAGTTACCCTGTTCATCTTCAATAGAAAAGACTCGATTTTGGGTCCTCCTTGCCCTCAAAGAAGCATGAAATATAGCTGTGTTGTCATCTCCATTTTTAGCCCAAGAGTTTTTAGCTTTTTGAGCTAAAAAAAGAGAATAGGCCTTGTAAATTTTAGTATACTGCTCCCTGGCTGCTTGTTCCTCGAGCAAAAGTTTACTGTTAAGTGGATCGGTATTGACTTTGCCCTGCAATTCCAGTAAGACTTTTTTAGCTAGCATTTGTTTCTTTTGAAGGTCATTGAAACCTTCCTTATTGATAATCTTAAGCACCTATTTCAGCCGCTTTAACTTCACTGTCAGTTTGAACATATCAGTCCCTACAACTCCTTCCTGCCAGCTTTTAGCAATTTTTCCATCAAAATTCACAGCATCTTTCCACATACTAAAGTACCTAAAAGGTTTTTTTCCCACAAACCACATCTTGGTATAAAGAAACTAAGACGAGACTATGGTCAAAATTACCTTCAGGTAAGAAAACTGCCTCAGAATGTTGGAAAGAATCAACCCAAGTAGAATTGACCAAGGCACGATCAATCTTAGAAAAAACTCTGTCTTCCGGCTGTTGTTTATTATTCCAGGTAAAGAAGGCCCCAGAATGTTTTAAGTCTTCCAGTTGACAATGATCCACACAATCTCTAAATTCTTGGGTAGGAGCTTTGGTACGTCTCCTTCCAACTCTTTCATTTGAGAGCAGGATATCGTTGAAGTCTCCCACGAGTAGCCACGGTCCCTGCACTTGTGCTGAAATATCTTTCAAATCTTCCCACAGCTGCACTCTATTACTATCTTCATTAAAACCATACACAATCGTACGACTAAACCTGTCCTTGCTTTGAATAGAATGAGCAATACAATGGATCATTTGAGCAGAACATATTCTGATATCTAAGTCAAATAAACTTGTCTGCCATGCTACTACTATTCTCCCTTTGTCTAGCCAAGGATTATTATTCGTAAAACACCAATTCTGAAATAAACTAGAGTATAAAGAGCCCATGTTTTTATTCTTTATTTTCGTTTCGAGGAGACTAACTAGCCCAACTTTTTTAGAGAAAATCAAATGCTTGATTTCTTGATGCTTTTGTTGGCTATTAATCCCTCTAACGTTCCAACAAAGGATCCTATCCATTGGAAGTAGAGGGATCTCCCCCCTCTCTAGTACAACTGTTAAGAACCTCTTTCTCCTGGTTTTCCAACACATCAAACCGATTGGCCACTTCTGTAGCAGCAGGTACATCATCAATAACTTTTTTCCTCTTTTCAACTTTTTGAAAGCCTTCCTCATCCACTGTAGGTGCCATCTTCTCCACGTCATTCACATGTTCCTTGGGAATCCATTGTTATTTCACTGTGTCCTTCCCTTCCATTTTCTTCCTACAATTTTTGGTCTCATGTCCCAAACCCGAACAATTGTAACAAACTAATGGCAACCATTCATACTTCACCTCTAACTCAATATCATGATCAAATTCATCTGTAAATGAAACCGTAACAGGGAATTTTTGAGCAAGACTAACCTCAATTAGAACTCTAGGATACATCAGCCTGTCCCGATGCTTTGTGACATTGTCGACTTGCAAAGGTGTGCCAATTTGCCCAACAATCTTAAACAAGGATTTCTCCCCCCAATACTTGATATCCAATCCCTTTAATTGTATCCAAGTTGGAACACTAGTAATGTCATCTTTGGTGAAATCGTCAATCGGATTCCATGGCTTCATGACCACTGGTTTTCAATAGAAAAACACATATCCACCTTGTAGAACTTTGTCTCATTGTTCCATGTTCTAAAATCATATAATGAAAACTCCACGAGCAATCAATCCCACTTTAACTACAGCTTCTTTCCACATCCTTCTTGCAAATCCATCAAGAACATGAAGAGGCAGATTGACTCCCATAACAAAGCAAACAATAGAAGGTTGCCAATAGCTCACTTCCTCCGCGATGTCATCAAAATAAATCTTCACTTTAGATCTAGGGCTCTGTTCTTGTTTCCCCTCTGTTTCATTCTTCTCTTTAATCGACCCAGCAAACCGAGAATCCAAGTTCTGAACGATGTTAGATCGAAGGACTGGAGGAGAAGTCTTGGCCCCCGTGCTCACATCTTGGGCCACACAACTCGATAGAGATAACCAGTTCGAAAAGTCCTGGCGTATCTTACTGCGTCTTCTGAAAATCTCCTCCGTTTCTTCAGGGGAAAAGATTTTCTCAACCCACTGCTTCTCGGCATCAGCTTCCTCATCAATTTCCAGCTCTTTCACACCCAGTACCGCATCCATAGAGCGTGTCTTGATGATCCTATCAGAAGATGAAGGACCATTTTTCTTAGATTTCGCTTTCGATTTAGCTTTTCCGGCTGCCTTCGCTCCTTTTGCCATAGCTCCGGTGAAACACCGAAGGAGAGAGAGAGAGAAGGAAAAGCTTATAAAGGTATGGTTATTTCATATGTAACTAATTTTAATATTTCATTTATAAAAAAATATCTTAAAATATCTTGATCATCAAATAACCAATTCAAAATATTTTAAAAAGATAAAATATCTAAAAAAAAAATTAGATAATCAATTTTATATATTTTAAACTTAACTGCACAAAATATCCAATTTTTAAAAAAAAATTAAATTTTTATTTTGTGATAAAGCCTGTTGCTGGTCCGCCATACGGACGCTGTACGACCTCGGGGTCTCGAGCGGCTTTTTCATGCATGCCTGGCACGCATACTGCCCAATTAGTCCAATTCTTTTTTTTTTTAAAATATGTGCAGTTTTTTAATCCCAAAACAAGCATAAAAACAATCAAATTATTGCTAAATTTAGATAAAAAAAATAAACATGCACCAACTAACATGTACCATCCAATTAACATACTAACATATCAATTGTAGGAAATACAAATTTCAGGATCTTTATTTATTTTCATGTGATTTACATATTATAAAAAAAACATGAAAATTCTTAGAACATGCTCCTATGAAATTGATACAAAATAGAGTTAAGTACAGAAACTTACATATATGCAGTGGAACTGGAACAACTCCATCCTTCAATCTCTCTAACCCTTGATTCCTTTCTGTAGCAGAGTATTATCGAGAGATTGAACTAGATCAGCAATACAGTCTTCCTTACCAAGCCTTTGATCAACCTAGAACTAGTGTGAGCTAGTTCTTAATATATGAAAGAGAGATCTAGAAGAGAAGAAGAGATAGCGGCTAAGAAAGGAATATATTGTCTAGGTTTTCACTTACCCAATGAATCAACTCAGAGTTATTTCCTTATGAAAATCCTAGATATCATATTCCTTATATAGGCAACTTAATGGGCTTTATTTAAATTTAAATTAATTAAAATAATAATAATAAAAAGATAAAAGCGTTGGGGTCCCACAAATGACCTTGGGCCCAATTTCTTTTTTTTTATTTTAATCCCAATTGGAGCCAAATTCAAAACCTTTTTTAATTAATTAGTTAAATCTTTATTCAAATTAACTAATTATAATTTGAAACTTGATTTAATATTATTTATTTATATTGACAACAATTTATCAATGTTAATAAATTTACCCAAAGATTCTCTTTTGTTCTATAAATCTCATATCGTTATAAATTTTCCAAAATTGACCTAGTCAACTTTAAAAATCCTAATTGATAATTAAATCAATTAATTGAGATATTCTAGATGATTTACACAAAGGTGATGTGGGGACCAGGGATCCATGAAATCAAGCTCCCATAAGTTACTATGAATTTATTTACGAATAATTTCACTACCTTATTAATTCCTCGTGACTCCACTATAGACTCGGAATTGAACTCTTAAATTCATAGAACGTATTTTCCAAACCATAGATATGTTATCCATTGTTATAACCATTACAGTCTGCCAATCCTCTATCGATGACTTACTAACGAGTTGGGTGCAAATTACTGTTTTACCCCTTATGTGTATTTTATCCTTAACTCCCACTAAGTTCCTTATAAATGATATTTCCGTGAACTTAATCACAGAAATGAGATCTCAATTATTTAACCTTTTGAACAAAGAAATTAAGGAAATCATCTTTTCACTTCTCATGTTGAAGTTATAGATTTCATATCTATGAATAATACTCCCACTCAATTACGCTACTAAATCTTCAAGATGTAAGTATGGGCTAGACCATAGGGTAAGCAAGTAACGAACTAGGCAAAAGATTTAAATAATATAATTAGCATAATATTATCACACAGAATTAAGATCGACTTAACCTATGGTCAATGTTGTGACATTGATTAGATTTTATAACAACGATACATATTTATCAATCAATAATCAATATCGGTCATAGTTCGATGTAACCAAATACATCCGATCTTATCTACTTGGTCAATGCCTTGGACAAGACATCACACCTCGAATGTGTAAGTAGATCTTATCGTAGATTTCCTAATCAGTGAAAAGCCAATGTACTGATCTAATCTTAGAACTTGTTCTTTTGAACATATAATTACAATTATAATCCACTGTGACCTAGTCATTATAATTGTAACTATCCACATGCTCAGGATTTTATAAAATTTTGTATTATTTCAATAATCATGTCATAAAACGAGCAAGCAACTCGGTTTTATAGACAATATGAAATCATGTTACATGTTCGACATGGGTTTATAAGGGCATAAAACCCAACAGACACCTTGTCTAGTGTATGTTTCGAAACCTCATTCATCTGATCTTCCATTTTCCTCTTCAAAATCGAAACCCTAAGAGTTTATTATGCATGCATGTGATTTAATATCCTTGCGTGTCACTGATCTTGTGTTCTAGGGTTCAAGGGAAGCTTGTACTAGTTGTATCTCAAAGGTTGAGCACTTGGGTGATCAAGGAAAAGCAAGGTAAGAGATCTTTGTAGTTTGCATGTTCTTGTCCCTCATCTAACTGTTTTGACCATAATTCTTTCTTAAAATTCTAGATGTGGGACTTTAGGGCTCATTTTTAGAGTGTAGAGCACAAGGGGGAGTTTTGAGAAGCTAAGGGAAACACATCTCCAAGCTAGAACTATCAAAAGGTAGAAATATATGGTTATTCATTGATTTTTATGTTAATATTTGTAGATATGGTTGTATATGTTATTTTAATGGTTTTTGGAGCTTATTTTATGCTTAAGGTTGATATTGTGTCATTTGATGATTTTCATGCGTGCATGTGGCTAGGGTTATGCTAGAAATGCTTGTTGTTGTTAAGTTTGTGTAAAAATGCATTCTGCCAAAATTCGTGGTCTGGCTTCCAATGGGTCAGATCGCACTCTATGTAATGCCCCAAAATCCCTAATGCCGTTTAATGGCGCGATTAGTAGGCCGGGAGGGCCATACTTGTTTAGTTATGCCATTAAATGATAATATGCATGTTTATGAGAATTGTATTATAATATGATGTTATATGCATGCATGTGGGTCCACATTTGATTATTATAATATTTTAGTAATTTGGCCCGTTGAGGGCATAACTGTATATTTGTATGCATGTCAGTGATATATTTTTGAGACCACATTATAATGCGGGTTTGTTCGAGCTATTCGGCATGAGACAATCATAGAATATTAATTAGCGGTCTAGTCATAACAGGTTTAAGTTCGGGGCTTAGGATGAGTCTCAGGGTGATTTTAATGATTAGAGGGTTACCGAGAATTAAAGGGTAACAAGATATAAATTATTGGTGTTTGAGACTATCGAGAATAGCAGGAATTGGAGAGCGTTAATTATGATTAACGAGATAGGTGGAAAATACCAATTTTTCCCTTGGGAGCCTTTAGAAACCTTTCATTGACCTAGGGGTATAATGGTCTTTTTAGCCCTAGGATAGATATAAGCCATTTTAGGCCGTGAAAGAAGAGGAAAAACTGAGTAACTTAAAGAGCTTTCCCGTATCTTCTCTCCTTCAGTTTCCTTTGAGATTTTTGAACCATTCTTGAGGATTCAAGCTTGGGAAGTAAGCCTTGGGAGTTTGGGAGAGTGTTCCACCATTGAAGAGCATCACAAGATGAGCTTTGGGTAAGTTTCTAGCCATTGAATTCTTTTGTTTGCCCTGTTTTGGTTCTAGTTTTCTGTTGTGATTTCTAGGTTGAATACTTGGTTTTTTTGGGAGATTTGGCTAGGGTTCTTATGGTTGTGATGTTTGGGATATGTGAGGATGGTTTTTGGGTTCATTTGGCACCAAAAATGGGATTTGGAAGCATTGGAAATAGGTTGGAATCGAAGGAGTCCAAGAAGAAGGTTTCAGGGGAGTGTTGATCTGTTGGTAGCGCTATAACGCCCACCCTAGGGCGCTATAGCGCTACACAGGATTCTTTTGGGCGTTTTGGGGGTTCTGAGAATAGTGCTGGGGCGCTAGGGGCAGCCCTGTAGCGCTATTCTGTTCCTTCAGAATCCCGTTATGAGTGTTTTTGGCTCGGGGTTTCAATCCTTAAGGCCCGGGATCGAATCTACTCACCATGTGGGCATGTTTCGAGGTCCCGAGAGTGGTGCTTAGGTTAAGACCCTTTCCATGGTTATTTTCATTAATGGAGGTTATAACTGGTTGTGATTAGGTAACCGCTAAGGAACCAAAAGGTTGATCATTCTCAAGAGTCGTTTTATTATATTTCTCGCTCGAACCTGAGGTAACAAAACTGTACCCTGTGTATATGGCATGCATGAGTGTTGTTGAGGCATGTTGGTTGATAAATGTGAACATTGATTGCATATTAAATGCTAGCGGATGTTGTTTACTTGTGTGTGGCACTGATTAGTCAGGGACGGCATCGGTCGCGTATTACTGACCTAAGAGTCAGAAACGGCATAAGCGTCCTGTACGTAGTGCCGAATGAAGATTAGATCTAATCGATATCATCATTGAATGACTCTAAGGCATTAATGCTAGACCGACCCTAAGGTCGATGAAACCTATAAGCACTTGAATAGTCTAAGCTAGATACTCAAAGCCAAGGCCTAAGGCCTAGGTGACCGTTTGTCACATGGCTAGGGAACGATGTTCCAGGGTTATGAATCTATGGTCATGAGGAAGGTTATGTTGGTGACTAGTCACCATGCACCTATCCTGTTTAAGCTAGTGAAAGGTTCACTTATCTGTTAAGCTCCAGTGACCCTATCGTCACATGGCTTAAGGGAGCAGTACCCATCTTAGTGACTTTTGCAACTGTCCCTTACCTGTTATGGACTGATAGTCCTGAATGATTATTATAATCATTGTTGATATTATATCATGCTATATTGTGTTTTCTTGCTGGGCCTTGGCTCATGGGTGCTATGTGGTGCAGGTAAAGGGAAAGAAAAGCTCACCTAGCCTTGAGTGGAGAGCTTAGGTGGTGATATGTACATATGCGGCCGCTTGACCACCACGGCCAAGGAGTTCTCAGAGGACTAGGGTTTTCCCAATTTTTGTCGCTTAGGTCGGCGGGTTTGTAAATTTGAAACAGTAATGACCATTCTGTGTTGTAAATAACTTGTAAAAGATTTTATGGGCCCATGAATAGTTTTATGTATTTAATAAAATATATCATTTCCTTTTTATTGTTTTTCCACCTTAGCCTGTTAATAACACTTAGAAGCACATTTTTAACCAAATGACTCGGGTAGCGGGTCAAATTTTTGGTTCACCGATCACCGTAACTTTTCTGAGGTAACCAGGGCGTTACACTCTACTACCTCTATTTATGAAAATATTCTGTGTATTTTCATAGTTCTTTGTGAGTACTTGATGTTAGGCTTTGGAAAATCATAAAGAAGTATTTTTAAACACAAGTTATGCACTTTTTTCCATTGTGATGTAAATCGGGAAAATATCTAGGCAGCATGCACTGCCCAGATTGTTTGACTTTTGAATGGGTTTTATTACTCTAAAAATTATAAAATTTTGAGGGAAACTAATTTATAGATGTATAAAGATCCCTGTAAAATTTTAACTTTACTACGGTGTAATAGATATAAATTTTCAAAGTTACCTTAAAATCTGGGAAAAACTTCTAGGCAGATTGATTTAAATATTTGAATGGGTTTTTCCATCCCAAAAATTATGAAATTTTGAACAGAATTATTCATGATGTATATAAGGACTCCTGTAGAATTTTAGATAAAACGGTGTCATGGTTTAAGAGAAATAATTTTTCCCTAAAAACTGAAAAGTAGTAATTTCGAACCTTAACGAAAAATTATTTTTGGGAGGTTAGTTCTCTTAACCTAAAGCAAGTTTTGATGTGAGGCTTTCACCTAGTTCCCGTTCTTATGACACAGAATACGTGAACGATAGTTTAAGAGTTTTTGCCAAAATCTCAACTTAGGGCAAAAGTTTAAAAATGGGACTTTACCACTTTAAATTTAAATAATGGAGGTAAAGTTTCTAAAAAGAAAATAAATAGTTCCTTGCAAAGATAACTAATGATTTGGAGATTTAATCAATCCCCAAATCAGCTTAAGTTAATTAAAGTTAATTTTTTTTTACCATTTTATAAGTTAAGGGTCCAATTTCCCTTCTTTTAATTTTGTTACCATTTTATAAGTTAAGGGTCCAATTTCCCTTCTTTTAAAAAATAACATAAAATGAGATTCTACGTTATGGATAAAAATGAAAGTTTGGGTTTTGTAGAACCTTTAAGAGAAAGGGGTAACATTGTCAGATAATAATTGTAAAGGGTCAATAGGAGGTATTTCTAAAAGATATGAGTTGTGTAGAACTCCTTTTTCTAAAACCAAGATACGAATTATCCAATAAGAGAGATCTTTATTTCAAGAATATTAAAATACATAGCACCGAGAGCATGTTATGGTGAGGCCGATTTTCTTATGATACCGTAAAGACTGAAACAAAATTCGGCCTTATACACTGTGAAGTGTATAAGAGGCTATAGTATAGAGTCTCTAAGAATTTATTTCATGTATCTATCGTAGAATATTAGCTATAAGAATATGTCATAGTTTAATCCGAGTGCACTGTATTAAATACAGTAACCACAAAAGGGAAAACAAATAGCGGTGTTAAAGATCCAGCTGGGAACTAAGGAATCCAAGTAAGTTATCCTTTCCCTTCTTGGCTATAACATGAATATAGTAGTGTGTGCTTGTAGTTGTAGATAACACTAGATATGTTTGGGTCATTAAGACCAAGGTGTGCTCAATACCCACTCTTACAATGCTTTCGCATTCTAAGGCTAAATGGTAAGGAGGTTCGGGTTGAAGCTAGAACCTTAGCATAATATAGTCCGGGTTGGAGCCAAGACAAAGTAAGAATATAGTCCATGTAGGAGCCAGGAAATGGTGAAAATATAGTCCAGGTAGAGGGCAGGACATGGTGAATATATAGTTCAGGTTGGAGCCTGTCATGGTGAATATATAGTCCGGGTTGGTGCTAGGACATGGTTAATATATTGTCCAGGTTGGAGCCAGGACATGGTGAATATATAGTCCGGGTTGGAGCCAGGACAATGGTAATAAAGTCTGGGTTGGAGCTAGGACATTAACGATGGAACCGGGTTGAGGCCCGGATCCCTTCCTGATAATTTAATTGCTTAGTCATGATGTGTGTTAAATATATCTTGGATATTCTGAGAATCTTCTGAGTGCCAGATATTACGATATGAGTGATATATTGTATGTTCTGGGAATTTTCTGAGTGCAGGTTATTGTGTTATGTGTGAAATTGGCTGTTAGAAACAATCAAAGTTATTATTCAGATATGGTTATCTATATTGAATGATTTGGAAATTTTCTGTGTGCTGGTTATTTATGAAATGTAACAAATTGGTTGTTGAGTGGAACCAAAGTGTTCATATCTGTTATGTTTATTACATGAGAAATTGTAAGGTAGGGTTGGGACCTATCCCATACCCTAGTGATCGGTAGTTACATCAATCTTAGGGCAATCTATTGCTGGGTTTTATTATACTTGTGTGTGTAAAGCTATTATTACTAAGCGTTGTCACTTACCTAGTTATTCATGTTGTGGGTAAGTGCAAAAGAAAAGTGGAGCAGCGAGCACCGGACTTTGCTTGTGGATATGTACATGTGGCTTGACCTGGGGAGGTTTTTGATGGAACACCATTTTGAAAAGAAAAAGCTGGGAGCTTGTTATTTCTTTTATGACATTTGTTTTGCTATAACTCTGTGGAAGAGTAGTTGTAATTCTATTTACTAAACTAAAAGTGTGCGCACACAGTCTTGTCTTCAAAGTTTTTTTATATGGATTTTCGGTACAATGATTTAAAGTAAAAGTTTAAATTTCCACATGTTTTTGGTCTTGTATTCGTTGGGTCGTTACAACATCAAGTAATGGAATGTTTACCTCTACTTTGCGAAAAGTCTCAAGAATTTCCATGTCAGCATCCTCTTTCTTAAACTTTTTCAATCTGCTTTGAAAAGGCAGACGAGGGACATAGGTTGGCATAGTTAGTTTATGTGGCTTTTTCTATGTTGATGGTTGATCATGGATAGAGTTGTCTTCTACTTGCTTTTGTATTAGAGCTATTGATGAAGGTTGTGTGGGTGGCTCATATTGTATACCACTTTGCTGTAACGCCCTAGTTACCCCAGAACAGTTACGGTGAACGGTGAACTGGAAATTTGACCCGCTACCCAAGTCCTTTGGTTAAAAACGTGCTCTAAGTGTGATTAACAGGTTAAGGAGGAGAAACCAATAAAAAGGAAAGGGTATTTTTCATTACAAACTGCTCTGCAGAGCTAATCAAAACATTTACAAGTTGTTCTCAGTACAAAATGGTCTTTACTGTTTCAAATATACAATCTTGCCGAGCTAAGCATCAACATAGGATAACCCCCTAGTTCCTTTGAGAACTCCTTGGCCGTGGTGGTCAAGCGGCTGCATATGTACACATCACCACCTAAGCTCTCCACTCAAGGCTGGGTGAGCTTTTCTTTCCCTTTACCTGCACCACATAGCACCCATGAGCCAAGGCCTAGCAAGAAAACTCAATATAGCATGACATAATATCAACAATGATCATAATAATCATTCAGGACTATCATTCCAAAACAGATAGGTGACAGTCGCAAAAGTCACGAAAGTGGGTACAGTCCCCCTCTAGCCATGTGACGATAGGGTCTCCAGGGCTTAATAGATAAGTGAACCTTTCACAAGTTTGAACAGGATAGGTGTATGGCGAATAGTCACCAACATAACCTTCCTCTTGACCATAGAGTCATAAACCTGGAACATCGCTCCCTAGCCATGTGACAACAGTCACCGGGGCCTCATGCCCTGGCTCTGAGTAACTAGTCTTAGACTAGCCAAGAGCTTATAAGTTCATCGACCTTAGGGTCGGTCCAGAATTAATGCCATAGAGCCATTCAATGCTGATATTGATTAGATCTAATCTTCATTTGGCCTTGCGTTCATGACACTATGCCATTTCTGACTCTTAGGTCAGTATCCCTGACTAGTCAGTACATATTCAAGTATACAACATTCACTAGCATATAATATGCAATCCATGTCCACATTTATCAACCAACATGCCTCAATAATAATCACACATGTCATATATACACAGGGTGAAGTTTTCTTACACTGTTTTCTTACCTCAGATTCGAGGTAGAATGATTAAAAGAACGACCCTTGAGAACGATCAACCTTTAGTCCTTTAGTGGTCACCTAATCATAATCAAACATGGGAAATCATTAATAATAATGATCAACATAGGTTCCCAAACCAATAACTAGCCTCCGAGAGATCAATCCAAACTAATCCAAGTCATAGGAACACTCCTGAGGTCTATAGCTAAGTTCCCGGGGTCAAAACATGTAAACGAGGTGAAAACTGGGCAAGGGCTGCGGCCCTAGCACCTTGGGCCGTGGACCCCAGAATTTCCTGAAGCAAGGGCCGCAATGCCCTTCATCAAGGGCCACGGCGCCCAGCAGGTTCAGAACCCCCACCTGCTTCTTCAAAGTAGGGCCGCGGCACCCCAAGAACAGGGCCGCGACCCCCAACTCTGGGCCATTCCCAAACGTGTTTTAAACACTCCAAAGCCTCCAAAATCATACCTAAACATTCCCCAATCATCAAAACAAAGTTCCCAAGCTTCCCAATACTCCAAAACCCTCAAAACCCAAGGTTCAAACCAACCAAAAACTCAACAATTTACAAAATCTAATTCAAAGCATAGAAACTCCGAAAACTCAAAACTTAAACTTCGATTACCTTTGATTGGGTTGTTTTCCGTCAAAAGATTTAACTGATAACAACTTACCTCCTGGCTAATTGTCACGATAGCTAATCAGACAATTAATGTTAAAGGTCATAAAAGATTCCACACTATATATCATAGGTGGAAACCGTTCATGCACTTATGAAATAAGAAGAAACCATCTGCTTAATAATAAAAATAAGTGGATACCATCCACATACTCATGAGATAGGCCAATAATATCTAAGGTAAAAATTGTCTGCACTATATGACAACAAGTGGATACCATCCACATTTAAATCACATGTGGAGCATAAGCGCCACCTAGCCATAGTCTCTAAATGAGCCATCTCTCCATCCAGCGTATAAGCGCTACTTCGAGCATGTAATAAACTAGTATATTAATGTTCCAAACATATAAATCATAGGCTGACTTACTGGTTGTCCTTTGCTGCGCACGGACAATCTTCCCATGGAGAATCTCGTCTCGTTAGCCAACATTGTAACTAACATAGAGTGTACTCAGAATAATTATGGCATTATAGTAGATTATTATTCTATTTTGGACATTAAGATTACAATTGGATACCCACTAAGGGTATTATTGTCTCACACTTTTTAAGTTGTAGCACGACACATAAGTTTTTTAGAAAAATTTCTCCCAATGGGTCTAGTTATTTGAAACTCGGCTTTTACGAAATTTCCCACTTCGTTTTCACTATCGATCCTAGCCGGAAAAATATATTTTTTAAAGCATTCAAGCTTTATCGATTTTACCCTTTCTTTTATAAGCTATCAAAATCTAATACATTTTGGTAAAATCACTTATATTATAAAATTTGATAAATTAGGTTAATTTAATTGATTAAGAAATAATTATAAAGATAGTGATAAAATTTAGTTTTCTTTAAGAAAAATTAATAGAAAGTTTATTTTATTTTAAAAAGACAATTTATCCCATTACTTTTAAAAAATTACGGTTTTGGACCCCTTGTAATTTATTAACCAAAATTTCATTAATTAATAAAAATTTTAATTTTTTAGTATCTAAATTAACCTTAATAATTATTTAATATGCTAAACTTAAATCTATAAGTACAAACTTTGTAGTGTTTAGTTCTAAGTTACCTACTTTAGAAAATTGTATTTTAAAAACCACTACTTCAACAATTCTCAAACTTTGCAGAATCAAACTTGGGTATTACAAGAAGTTTCTTCCCAACTTTAATACAAAAATAAACATTTTTACTTGGTGAAAACTATTTTCAAAGGTCTCCCTATAAAACTATCTAGGGACAAATTAATCGTTTCTTTAAAATTTGAAAATTTATAAAATCCACTAAGTTCAATATTTAGGTTTGAAATTTTTTAAGCACATACTAGGATATGTAAACATTTCCCATACGAATAAATAGGTCAATTGGATAATTTTTACTAAGTGAAAAGTGTTCCCAAATATGTCTGTCCAAAAGCTATTTTGAACTTGTAGAATTTGTTTGCCTAATTTTAAAAAATCATCTCTTAGCCCTTTTAATATTTTTCGTGGAAACTTTACCAATTGTATTACTAATATGAAAAAAGTGTTCATTCCAAAAATCAGGAAAAATTACATTAATTTACCTATGGAACTCGCTATCTAAATTCAACTATTTGTATAGTTTTTAAACGTCATTTTCCAAATTGCACAATAATTTTGTAAAAATCATAACTTGGCCATTTTAAAAGCTTTTTGAATGTTTCTATACACTATAAAAATCTACTCTTCCTAAACTACACAATGGAACTAACAAATCTAGAAACAAGTTTATATAATTTTCGCTTGACCCTTTCGAAATCAAGACTTAAACATTTTCTCACATAAAATAAAAAATTGCCATGGAATGTTGTGTTCCAACACTAAATAATCATTCAAACATTCATGCATGTATGACCAACAAACATATAAGCATCATTACAGTTCCCATAATGAATTTAAACACATCAAATTACACAAACAAGACATATTATACAAAAATCAAACATAAATATAATGAATGTGATCTTTAGAACTTCTATCCTTTGCTCAAACCTTTAATCTAAATATTTACACTCCCCATGAATACTCAGATTATATAAGCCAATAAATGAAACTAAAAGAAGAACTTAACAAAACTAAACAACTTGACAATGCTAAAGTTTAAACATTTTACCTTTGGTGTTCTTGTCTTTAATGGCCTTTCCTAGCTTTCACAAACAACCATATTGGTGTAGGGCTATGTGTATAGAAGAGAGGAGATGAGAGAATGAGAGATATGGTTAGGATTTGTGGGAAAAAATTTAGAATACGCAAAGGAAGTGGTCGGCCAAGCAAGAGAGAAAATGAGAGAATCTGGGGAGCAAAATTTTGAGAAAATGGAAAAATGAGAACTTTTTTTTGACTTTTTTAGTATATATGATGTAATAATAAAACCAAAAATGAGCAAAATGCCCTCAAATCTGCTACCACTCTTAACCATGTTTAACCCTTAAATTGTTTTAATTAAATAAAATTTGGCTAATTAAACCAATGCTTAATTGTGTATTTTCTAAAAAAGTTACCAAGTGGTAATATTTTTCTTACCTCACCAAAATAAAATATTAACCTAGGGTAATTAAATTAAATAGACATTGCCATTTAGTTGAAGTGATCAAACACTTGTATTTATAACTCATGTAATTTAATTAGCCAACATCCTAGGAGCATTGAGGAAGACCCCCGTGAGAACATAGACAAGGGCGATGGCGACCACGTCCCCCATGAGCTTGAAGTAGTCCAGGAGGATGTCACTACCCTAAGGGAAGAAATGGCACATCTTCATGTCGAGAACGCTGCTGCGGTAGTCGAGATTGATGCTCAACGAGAGGACATGGAACATCGTCAGAGAGAGGCAACCCTCACCTTTGATGCAGCGCTCGATATGGCAACGAGGGTTCGCCCAGCCTCCCTAGGATGACCTCATCCCATGAACAGAGATGTGGTGGAATAGTCAACTGCTCCCTAGTCAGGCTTGAGGGCGAACTCAAAAGGCACCACTAATCCCGAAAGGTCTCAAATCTTGAAGGAATGACCACCACCTCTGAAACAAGGAGATCAGTGGCCACCTCAGGCTCGAGCCCGTGGTGCGGGTTCTATTAGTCGATAACTTTGTTAGCATCCATGTGTGCGAGATGAGGAAGCTAATTGCGAAAACACTAATAGCATCTTCACTTTCCTTAAACTAAGACTAAGACCGAGGAATGACCCTGATTTGCACTAATGACTGAAAAAAAAGTGAGGTGACGCCCAAGACCAAAATATCGAGGGCAGAGATGACCAACGTGACCATCTAAATGTCTGAAGGGAAGAGAAAGGAAGCATCATAGCTGACCACAGATCGCCAATGACTAAGAGGCCCCAGTCATTGATGACCCAGTCATTGAACAGATTAAAGAGTTGAGAAAGGTGATCAGAGAGATGGGTAAAGTGAAGAATGACAAGCCCGCACTAAACCCCAAAAAGGAAAGTCCCTTCTCCCCCATCATCTTTAGTGTGTAGCTACCTAACAACTCCAGGTGCCATTGATGGCAACCTACGATGGCAAAGGGGATCCTTTGGAGCACATCAACAACTTTGAGATGCAGATGGAGATTCACAAGGTGTCTGATAACGAGCGCTGGGAGGTGTTGCCCTCAACTCTAATCGGATCCATGAAGCAATGGTTTTGGATGTACCTTCCTAGATAAATTAACTCATGGGAGCAACTTACTCAAGACTTTTATCAGCAGTTCTTCGTCGCATGTGTCCACCCTCACGAAGTTAGCCACCTTGCCAATCTGAAGCAAGGCGAGAAGGAGACTCTGAAAGACTACATCATGAGGTTCTAGGAAGAAACCAATCATGGAAAACAATGGGTGACAAGGGAAACTAATGGCAATCATGGCAGGCATCAGAGTCAGGAGCCCTCTGTGGAACATTTTGACCAAGAAGTTAGCCAGCTCAATGTGTGATTTCTTGGATCGAACAGAAAAGTTCATCAAGCTGGACGAGGTGATGAAGATTATGGACACGGTGGGGACTAGAAACCATGGTCGAAAGAGTAATGAAGATTGCAAAGGTGGCGAGAACAATGGAAATGGGAAAAGGTTGAATAGTCATCAAGTGTCTCACAAGCAAGGGCATGATTACAAGAATCCCAAGCAAGAAAGAAGACAACTCATGTACGAGCGACGCTTTACCAACTACATCGCCCTGGCCCAGATGTGTGAAGAAATTTTATGGCAACCCAAAATCATGTGTAATACAAGAAACCGATCTTGATAAAGAAAGATGTGAACATGCACGACCAAACCAAGTACTGTCGCTATCATAAAGACCATGGTCATGAGACCAACGAATGTCGTCAACTTAAGGATGAGATAGACTAGAACAATGACAATTGTCAGAATGATGGGAGGCAAAGACATTGGTCTCCACTTAACCATCTACAGTCACCAGCTTACGTTGGCAAGATACTAGAAGTAAAAGAGACTGTGGTCACAATCAGTTGAGGACCACACTTAGCTAGGGAAAGTAGTAAGTGTCGGGAGAGATATGCACGGGAAATGAGCAAACATTTGGATGAAGTGATTACAAATGAAGAGAGACCAAACAAGGTCCTACACATAGAAGACCAGGACATCACTTTCACTAACAAAGACTGGAAATATGTCCATTACCCGCTCAATGACCCCATGGACATAGGAACTCTGATCGCCAATTTAAACGTGTTGAGAATGTTGGTTGACAATGGCAGCTCTGTTAACATTCTGTACAAGTCATGTTTGGATAAAATGAATTTATCTGTTCGAGATCTCACCCTGTGCTCCTCGACAATCTACTGGTTCAATGGTGAAGGCCTGGCCCCTCATCAGATCCATCATGCTCCCTGTGGCACATGGCGATCCCTCTCAAAGAGTGACTTGCAAGGCAACATTCGTGGTCGTTTATTGCCCGTAGGCATACAATGTTGTATTAGGGTGACCCATGCTCATTTATTTGTGAGCCATAATGCTAATTTGGCACCATACCATCAAATTACCCACGAGTGAAGGAATCCGTTGTGTAAGAGGAAACCAACGAGAGGCACAAGAATGCTACAATGCTTCCATCAACAAAGCTAGGAAAGGAAAGGTTACTTACAGAAATATGATTTTTGATGGCGAAGCTACCGAAGGCATCGGGAAGGTTCTTGATGAAGAAGTCGTCGTAATGATGGACAAGGTCCAAAATGGTGAGGCCACGGATGACAGTACCAAAAAAGGTGAGGCCATGATTATTGAGGCCACAATAGGTGAGGTCCCTGTGGGTGAGGCCATGATTGGCAAAGCCAAGGGAGGCGAGGTCGCAATTGGAGAGGCCACCACTAGTAAGGTAATCATTTGAGACACCATAGGCGACGGTATCGTCGATGGCGACCTGAGTCCTAATGTCTTATGAAGTGAGGCGGAAGCAAGGAGGATTTGGATCCTCACTTTGGGGATGAAGAAAGATTGGTTGGACTAGTCGAAGAACTTGAGGAAGTAAAGTTAAAAGAAGACGATCCCATTACAAAGTCGAGGGTGGAAAATAATCTGAATACCGATGTGAAAGCCTAGTTGATCGATTTTTTGCAAAGGAACTGAGATGTTTTAGCATGTTTAGATGGTGACATAGTAGGTAATAGCTCTTTGGTGATAAGCCATGCTCTGAACATAGACCCAAAGGTGTCCTTGGTTTGGCATAAGCACCAATTACTTGATGTCGATAGGTACAAGGTGATGAAAGTTGAAGTGAAAAAAATAGATGAGAATGGTTTCATTTAGGAAGCCTTCTACCCATCTTAGGTCATAAACCCAATGCTCATTCGCAAAATTAACGGGACTTGCCAAATGTGCATTGATTTTAGCAACCTCAACAAGGAAAGTCCCAAGGACTACTTTCCACTCCCTCGCATTGATCAACTTGTCGATGCAACGTCGGGATACGAGTTACTACAATTCATGAATGCTTACCCTAGGTATAATAAAATAGTGATGCACCCCTCAGACCAAGAGCATACATCGTTCATGACTAATATGGGTATATATTTCTACAAGGTCATGTTGTTCGCTCTGAAGAACGCAGGATCCACCTATCAACGATTGATCAATAAGATGTTCAAGGACCAGATCAGAAGGAATATGGAGGTCTACGTCAACGATATGCTGGTCAAGTCCAAGAAGGTTTTGGGCATGTTGTTGAGCTAGAGGAAGCTTTTGCCATTTTGTGCCTATGCAAGATGAAGTTGCACCCACAAAAGTACTCGTTAAGAGTCATTTCGGGAAAATTCCTAGGGTACACCATCAATTCTTGATGGAATAAGGAAAATACAGGTAAGATGAAGGCCCTCATTGATATGGAATCCCCTAAAAGGACAAAATATGTACAATGCCTAACCAGAAGAGTCGCTGCTCTCAACCTCTTCATCTCAAATTCCACGGATAAGTGCATTCCATTCTTCAATCTCCTCAGGAGAAGTAAAAAATTTGAGTGGACAGATGATTGTGAGCAAGCTTTTCTGGTGATAAAACAACACTTGGTGCAACTGTTAGTCTTCTCCATGCACGTCAATGGCAATGACCAGTCCCTGTATTTGGCGATCTCAGACCATGCCATCAGCGCATTGTTAGTTCGAGAAGAGGAAAAAATACAACACCATGTCGATTACGTTAGCAAAAGAATGATAGGTGCTAAGATATGATACCCCATGATGGAAAATATGGCTTATTATTTGGGATTAGCTTCTCACAAATTGCAATCGTATTTCCAAACTCATCCGATCAACATGTTGATTGTTCAACCCTTTAAGCAAGTCCTATAGCGACCCAACGCCTCAGGTCGCTTATAGAAATGGGCCACTGAGCCAGGGAAATTCGAGATCGCCTATCAGCAAAAGGCGATGATAAAGGGACAGGCGCTGACTAACTTCTTATATAATGCAACTAGCGACCCAAGACAATGAATGAAGACCGACGACCAGGAAGTGACTGTTGGCAAGTGTGTGTGGATGGTGCCTCGAATGAACACAATGTCGGGGCAAGCCTAGTTCTAATAACCCTAGAAAGTCATCGTATCCAGTGTGCACTAAGGATTGTTACGAGACATTACTAGTAGGTTAGGCATGGCTAAGGAATTAAAAGCTAAGTTTCTGATGATCAAACGCGACTCTTAATTGGTGGTGAATCAGATACTTGGTGAGTACCAGGCTCTTGGAATATGCATGGTCACCTATCTAGCCAAAGCCAAAGACATGCTTGCATAGTTCGATTGTTACACAATTGAGCAAGTCCCTAGGTAGCAAAACTCGAACGTCAACGCGATAGCGAAACTGGTGAGTGCAAGAGATGCATAATCCCTTAATGTTGATCCAATTGAGTTTTGGCGGCACCAAGCATCAACTTTATTGCGATTGGTGAGGCCACAGATGGTGAGACAAAAAAGTGAGGCTGCAAATTGTAAGGCCATGAAAGGCGATGTCACAGACAACAAGGCCACGATTGGCAAGGCCACGGACGGCGAGTCCACAACTAGTGATGCCACAAACGAAGAGATAAAAAAGGGAAAGGCCACCAATGGAGAGGCCATGAGAGGCGAGGTCACAGACAGTGAAGACATGTTTCACGAGGCCATGGATGGCGAGGCCACGGATGCCGAGATCAAAATAGGCGAGGCCGAGAATGGTGAGGTCATGGACAGCGAGGCCACGATTGGCGAGGCCACAATCAATGAGAATCTATACCTTCATATAGATTGAATAACAGTTCCCTATTAGGTTGATTTTTGGAACTCAAAAAGTTATGAGCGCTCACGTTGCAAACTTGTTGTGACACAACCTTCACTAGTAAAGTCAATGGTATTATAGGAACAAGATAAAAGGGTACAACGGTAATTTTATTTCCTTTTAATTATGAACCATTAATATAGGATTAACACTGTATGTAATGATTATATCAATGGACACTCTATTCTTAATAAAATACTCAATAAATATATGTCTATAATTATCAAGACTTCAATCTCATATTTGTAGTGGAGTGATCTAGCAAGAAACACCAAGAAACCATGAGAAATAATACCCACAGCCAAATGTATTTTTTTTTCTCTAAAAAAAAAAAAAAGGATTTTGGGGCTATATTTCAGTTTATAATGAAGAAAAGTGGTAAGAAATAATGACAAAAAGGGTTTGAAAAGTGAAAATGGTGTTGGCTCACGATTCGTTAATAGAGGTTTTGGGGTTTTTTTCAACAGAGGAGAGAGAGGGTATATGATCCTTTGAGTGGAAGAAGAGGGTTATATAACCCTTCTAATTTGGTTTTTATATAAAACCGAAGTAGAAAGCCTACTTTCTACTTCAGATTTTATATAAAAACTGCAGTAGAAAGCTTTTAAGTGGGCTGGGATGTGCACTTTCTACTTTAGCTTTTACATTAAACCCGTAGTTGAAAGTGCACAAGGGACGCGTTTGGCTTGGCCCTTTTATTACATCTTTATTCTCTCTAAGCGGAAGTCAGGGGCCTGTGCAACCAAACATGACCCTCTTTCAATTGAATTTTTAACTTCGTTTTTTGAAAAAAAGCGAAGTAGTATCTAATTTTTTTGAAGCGCCAAATTCAAAAGCGAAGTAAAAGAGTTTAAAAAGGCTTTTACTTCAGTTTTTTTGTATACTGATTATAAAAACCGAAGTAAAAACCTATATTTCTAGTAGTGTTTGTGTTGGGTTGATCTTACTAAGAGTTCTTGCTAACCTAGTTATCTCATGGTGTAGGTCAGCTGAAAGGCAAGGCAAAGTAGTGAGCGCTGGAGTTTGTGTTGTGGAAATGTACATGTTGCCCGAAATCTACATATTTGAAAAATATGTCTTACTTTTATAATAACTTATCTTGGGCTATGTATTTTGAATTTTTAGAACTTAATATTGTTGTAATTGTTTGGAAAGCTTATCAGGATCTTGTTTATTTTCATGTAGATCTTATATTAAACAAATTAATATAAGAACACCTAGAATATGTTTCTAAAATTGAATTCATACAGAGATAATGATAAGAACACTTACATTATTGTGAAACGAAATGATTGAGTCCTTCCTTCAGTTTCTCTAACCCTTGTATCCTTTCTGTCGCAAATTATCACCAAGAAACTAAACTGTTCTTTAATTTTCTTCACAACCTTCCAAAGTGTCCTTAGAATCACCTAGACTAAAATGGGCAATTCTCAACACATGAGATAGATAAAAAGAGAAGAAGAGAAAAGAATATTGAGGCTTAGAAAAAGACTTATGTTGTAAAGAGAATCTAAAACCTAGAGCATCAAGACTAGATCTTCTGATCATCTCAAAACTAGTCTCTCAAAAAATTGATTTCATCTCTCACTTAGCATTCCTTTTATAGGCTCAATTAGGTCATTTATTTTAATTAAAAAATCAATACAATAATAGCCAATAATCAGTCCTAGGTTGAAATTATCATGGGATTTAGGCCCGTGAAATTTCCTATTTAATTATAAGCTCATTGGACTTAAAATCAAGACATGTATTATTTTTTATTGATTAATTAATTAATTATTTAAATCCTTTATCAAATTAATTATTTATAATTTGAAACTTGATTTAAATTTTTTTATTAATTTAGACACCAATTTATCTTAATTAATAAATCTGCCATAATTTCACTTTTCTTCTCTAAATTACATAACTCTGTGAAACTATCAAAGATTGTCCTAGTCAACTTTGATAATTCTAATTGAGACTATCTAGATGATTTTATCCAAGGTATAGTGGGGACTAGAGTTGTCTCCTCGAGAAAGACCCTGGGCTCAGTGTAAGGGTTCTCAGGTGCATGACCTTCTAGTCTAACAGTTTCTTTTGTAGTTGACCGGGCTTCCTGGGGGCCATATTGGTAGGATAGTAGTGTGTTTCTTCTGTAGATGCCAAAAATCCACCAAATAAGAAATCTCTAGTCCCTGATTAGAACAGAGGGATAAAGGCCACTTAATCATGCAATTAGACTCGAGCCTGTAGGCCCTTTTTGAATAGAGGAAATTGTCTCATGAGAAGTGTGGACGCTCAATGTTCCGCGCCCATATAAGATCCCATGAAGGCCCATCATCCTTTGACAGCAACTTCGGAGCAACTTGCGATATATGAGGTCCCAGCCCAGTCACCAGGGCCACGCTCGGCATGCCTCAGGCGCGAGGCCCTCCTCGCGCGCGCACCCCCTGGTGTCGCTCGGCCACCGCGCGCGCATCTCCATGGCGTCGCTCGGCCACCGCGCGCGTCTCTCCCTGGCGTCGCTCGGCCACCTCGCGCGCATCTCCAAGGGCCCGAGTGGCCCCAATGTGGCCTCGCCCGTGGCCCCAATGTGGCCTCGCCCGTTGCCCCAATGTGGCCCCGCCACATAGGCCCGAATGGCCTCGCCCATTGCCCCAAGGTGGCCTCGCCACTTAGGCCCAAAGTGGCCTCGCCCGTGGCCCCAATGTGGCCTCGCCACATAGGCCCGAATGGCCTCGCCCATGGCCCCAAGGTGGCCTCGCTCGTGGCCCCAATGTGGCCTCGCCACATAGGCCTGAATGGCCTCGCCCATGGCCCCAAGGTGGCCTCGCCACTTAGGCCCAAAGTGGCCTCGCCCGTGGCCCCAATGTGGCCTCGTCACATAGGCCTGAATGGCCTCACCCATGGCCCCAAGGTGGCCTCGCCCGTGGCCCCAATGTGGCCTCGCCACATAGGCCCGAATGGCCTCGCCCATGGCCCCAAGGTGGCCTCGCCACTTAGGCCCAATGTGGCCTCGCCCGTGGCCCCAATGTGGCCTCGCCACATAGGCCCGAATGGCCTCGCCCATGGCCCCAAGGTGGCCTCGCCACTCAGGCCCAAAGTGGCCTCGCCCGTGGCCCCAAAGTGGCCTCACCATCTAGGCCCCGCGGTGGCCTCGCCCATGCCCATGGAGTGGCCTCGCCATCTAGGCCCCGTGGTGGCCTCGCCCACGCCCACGGAGTGGCCTCGCCATCTAGGCCCCGTGGTGGCCTCGCCCACGCCCACGGAGTGGCCTCGCCATCTAGGCCCCGTGGTGGCCTCGCCCACGCCCACGCCCACGGAGTGGCCTCGCCATCTAGGCCCCATGGTGGCCTCGCTATCTAGGCCCCATGGTGGCCTCGCCCATGGCCTCATGGGGGTCACATCCGTAGCACACTCAGCCTCTTGAATAGCCAAAAGAGCCGCGCCATCAGTAAGCCTCCTAAGGGGGCCTCGCGAAGGAATGAGAGCTACGTCACCTAGTGGCCACGTGAGTAGAGCCATGCACCAAGGGTCCCATTCCTTACACCTTGAGACCCCTATGCTTAGAGGCTCCAGCACAAGTCGAATGGGACACACTTGTACGACCTAGTACTGAGTACGGACACCAGTACCAGCGGGACTGCTGGGATGAGAGTTATGGCCCGTACGTCTACGGCCAAAGGTCAAAGTCGACACCACTATCACCTGCGCCACTATGCCTGCCACCACTCATCAGACATGGGTACAGACAAGTAGTGGAGACATCCTCCTGACATCTGCTCCTGTACTGGATGTACGACCACAACCTCTGAAGCTACTCCCCTGACATAGTACTTATGTACCACTTGGTCTCCTGGACCACCATGTACCTAAGGCCATTAGAGCCTACTATAAAATGAATTCTAACACCACCTGAGAGGGGGTTGGAAAATTCATTGTAAGTAGAGGCTATTGAGAAATATACCAAGACTTGCTCCATCATTTATCTGTGTTTACTTTTCCTTAAAGTTTATTCTCAGTTCTTATATAAACATCACCTGACTTACCTTTGAGTTTTCCGATCTAATTTCGTTGACGAGATTTCACCGTCAACATCTTCTATTCAGGCTCTCAATGAAAGCACCAAAAATTTTGACCACGATTTTGGCCAACGACAAGTAGACGCAGAAATGACAATGAAGACAATAGCCTTGAATAGAAAACAAAAATGACATGACCAATTTTATAGTGGTTCAACCCCAATTTGTTTGTAATAGCCTAATCCACTTGGAGTTGTTATATATGTACCTATACTTAAGATCAGATGAACATGAGCCAACTGAGTTTCTTAAGTATAAGTAAAAAAATACAAAGTTTCTCTCTCTATGTTCTCTCAGAAAATTCCCCAAGAATGCCCCAAGTCACAATCCCAATGTCTCAAAATTAGAGAGTCTAAAAGTCTCCAAAATATCATATCCCCTAAAATGATGCCATGAGGTCTTTATTTATAGGCTCATAGATCATACACAAAAAATCTCCAATTTTTACGGAGTCCTTGGTTCTTTTAACCAATTTTATTTAATAAAGTAAAAAAAAAATTCAAATTACAACAATATGCCTATTACTTCAGGATATCTGAGAGATTCATGCAGTAGTTACATGCAATTCTGGTTGTAGTTGTTACTGAGATTCTGTAAAGTAGTCACTAGGCAGCTAACTCTTGAGACTCTGACATACTCGACTGGCTAAATCTTCCTTTTGATGTAGCTAGTTGGGTAAATCTCCTTTTTGATGTAGCTGGTCAGGTAAAACACTCCCTGACTAGGAAAATTCATATCTAGTCGAGTAAATCACTTCCTGACCAGGCCAATTCATACCTGGTCGGGTAAATCACTTCCTGAACAGGTAAATTCTTATCTGGTCGTGTAAAACACTCCCTGACCAGGCAAATTCATATCTGGTTGGGTAAATCACTTCCATTGGTTGACACATTTATTAAATATTAATGTTCCACTTGGTAGCCATGAGTTGCCACCTGTCACCTCTAATTGCCAAGTCATTAAACTGAAATTTTTGGGATAACATAGATCATATCGTAGATTGGCAAGTCAGCGTAAATCCTGTGCAGTGACTAATCTTAGGACTAACTTATTTTGAACATATAATCATATTTATATTCCACTGTGATTATGCCACTATGAATATGATTAGCTATATGCTCAGGATTTAATAAAAGGTTATATTAAACAAATAATCATGAAAATTAAACATGTGAGCAAAGTGATTGACCAAGTGAAAAAATGATTTCTATTGTTTTATTGATAATAAATGAGATTACAAAGAAGTTGGGTTTTAATTAGGGCATAAAACCCCAACAGTAATCCCCTAAAGCATTATTGTTTTTAAAAGTTTTTTTATACAAATTCTTTAGTCTTTTTAAGTTTAAAATTATTATTATTGCGCATTATTAATCTTGTAAATTATTTGGGTCGTTACAAGTGGTATCAAAGCACCTGACTAAACTGGTTATGTAGACACACCCACATGTACATTCACAACGATAGATCAACACTCATTGTAAGTATTGCCTTTTAGTTTTGTGATAGTCTTTTCTTTTCTGACTAACTATGTGCCACAAATTGTAGGTAATATGGCCTTAGATTCTTTTGTTATAATGCCAACATAGGACACCCTCGTAGAATCTATGACTTGAATCGGAGAATTGAGATCCTACCATCTTTTCTATCCCCAAAACTAGAACTCTTCAAAGGACTAGATGATGTTTGATATGTTGGGGCTATGTTAGTATACATTTAGTTGGAGGAGTCAACTTTTGCTTGGTACAATAGCATGTAGGGCAGCTAGGCCTTATGTTTAGGGATGACACACATTGAGGTGTGAAATCGATGTGATATGTTTTGGTACATTTTTCCCTGAGTAGCTATGTTATGCTTTATGTATTTTAGAACTTGTTATAGTATAGTTACGCCTCTTGGTGGGCTGGTTGTCGAACTAGTTATTGGTTTGAATGTTGTTAGTTAATTCTAAAGTTCATATTGTGGGATTTTCTAGATTATGCTCGAGGGGTATGACATTCATATGGTATTCATTGAGCCATTCGAGGCCCTTATCAGGATCTGACATAATTCAGAGTCATAATCGAAGCAACCTTTGGACAATTTTACAGAAGGTCGGTGTGGCAACAGGAGTACATAGAGTTTCGTGTAGAACAGAATGCCTAAGAATTAGTTGAGACTATTATGAAGGAGAGCCATGAGGAGGATAGGGAAGGATATTCTGACATAGAGATATTAGTCTAACGTAGTCTCTAGAAAATGTGTATCAGAAACCTTAATATTTTGTCAGGCATTTTTAAAGAACAACGGTTAGGTTAGGTCAAAGTAGGAAATTCTAGGTCCATAAATAGGACAATTTTGAAAATACTTTGAGGTATAAGGACCAATGTCTAACCCCGAGACTACAATTGATATTGTTAAGTTAAGCAATTCAATAGACATATCTGTTTATTTGTATCGGTTAGGAATATACCGTCGTGAATATGTTGTCTGAAGTAACTCGTTGTAGTTGCTATTATTGCTTGAATTAGTCCTTGAGTTAGTGCCTATTTAATAAGAGTTGTATTATTCAATATATTTTATTGGCTCCAATGACCTGAGCAGTAGGATTATTGGGAATAGGACTTAGGCCTCAAGCTGAACAACCTGGGATGGAGCAAGCTCATGTACCAGCCCAAGCCTTGGGAGTTTTGGAACAAATTGTAGAAATGCGTCGAATAATGGATGGTCAAATGGTTCAAACTGAACAAGGTCAAAAAGGATAAGAGGAGACAGAAGCTCATTAAACAAGAATGATCGAAGCACCAATTCAAACTTTCATTAGTATCCGATAATGTCCATAACAACCCTGTTTAACTTATGGTTGAAGAACAAGACCAAGAGCAACTATAATAAGTTTAGTAACTAAACGCACTAGTCGTGGTGCATGATAGCGCTTCTATGAAGCCTATCTCATGTGGATTGGGCAAGAAAAATCCTCCAATTTTTTAGGGGAATACCAAAAAATTGGTAGCTGATGAATGGATCAATATGTTGGAGAAGATTTTTGACTTCAGTCAAATCACCAAGCAAGAGAAAGTGACATGCACAGTCTATATGCTTAGACATGATGCTAGAATTTTGTGGGATGCAGTAAAGAAAGGTTGTGCGAGGTGGAGATGCAATGGACAAATTTCTTAACTGTGTTAAATTCTAATTATTATAAAAGAGCAATAATCTAAAGCAAGGATCGTTGAATGTCTTGAAGTATGTGAGGAAGTTTGACCAGTTAGCTAGATTTGCACGTAAATACAACATCAATCAAGATATGGAAATTTATGAAAGGACTTAGGGGAGACGCAGTAAAGTTGTTGTAGACAATGTGAAGATTGGCCCGGAGTCATATGTTAAGGCGATAGAACGATCTATTTGCCAGGAGTCGTGGGGTAGAATGGAGAAAAGAGAAATACTAAACCCAAACTAAAGAAAGTATAATACTAACAACTCAAGATAATTTCATTTTAGATCAAATAGACCAGGAAGGAGATTTTCTCCTAGGTTTACACACAACCTAGGAGACGGAGTAATAAAGGTTGCTTAAAGTTAGCCAATAGTTGCAATAATAAGAGGAAATGAGGCTTTGTTAACTAGGGATGAGCTAATCCCAACAAGTAGCTTAGGCATGATTTTAAGTATAGTTCTACAACGAATGCAATCAATGCCACCAAGAATTATCGTAAGCACTGACTGTTGTAATTGTAAGAAATACAAAAAAAAAAATTCAAGGAATGCTTGAACCTATACCTAATATTAGTGGCATGCTGTAACGACCCGAATTTTCTTTACTAGACTCAAATAGGACTTTCTGGGGTCCACTGGACCCTTACAATCAACTTTGGTAAAAATCTGACATTAAGAACTAAATAAACTTAAAGAAAACTTTAGAAAATCTTACATTAGAGTACTTTGAAATAAAACAGTGTTTGGATGGGATCCCGTAGTCTTAAAAACAAAGCGTAGTTAAACGTAACTTTTAGAAATTATCTATGGCCATAGCGCCATCTTTAAATAAAATTAGTAAATATAGAATTTATAATCTGTTACTAGAATTAGCGGAAGACTTAAGAGAACCTTGACAACCCTACAGGTTGGTTGTTTCACAATATGCATACTTCAGACAGAATCCCCTCCAGCACATTGCACCGCTCCTAAGCTTTACCCTTACCTACGCACACAGAGTAATTGATGAGCTACAACGCTCAGTAAGGAAGCTAGCTACAACTTATAATTATGCTAAATAAAAATCTTGGCATAAAGGTAATGCACAACTAGAAATTGTAAACTGAGCAACATGTCTAGAACATTCATGTAAGTCAAAGTATTGTGTAACAACATATAACTGAGCCATTGAGTTATCTATGGGGTCATGATCCCCGAGTAGCCTCCACGGCCCAGAGAATACTTACCTCCCATACCAAAGGGGTACACTCCACTAAAACATGATGACTTTAAAGGGTTGGTGGCTAACCCCACTGTACGACTATATGGGACCCACCCTCACAAGGTTTCCCTTGGAAAACACAAATATCTCACATTTTGCATTAATGATAACTTTACTAAACTAAGTACATTCAAACCAGAAAGATGGGTACTATTATGTACATCTAGCCATATAATCACACATATATAGCAACTAGAATTTAACTGGCAGCATACAAACATGGAAACAAATCACTAAAATCACAACAAGCTAAGTTATTCTTGTTGCATACTTTTTTAACTCTTGTCCTTAGCTTTTGTAAATTATGTCCTTCTAAGTATTTCTGATCACGTTTAGACCCTATAATCATATTGGGAAAATATTCCTTAGTTTATGCTTTACTAAGATTTTGAATATATTTAAGGGAATTTAAAATCAAAAATTGGAATTCCCAACCTTAGCCAAAACCCGAACCCTTGGGGTAAAATGACCATAATACCCTTCTCAAAATTCCGAACCCAACTTACAAAATTCTTATTTCCAATAATAATTTTATCTTATACTACAACCAAAATTTCGAGTCAAAACTCCAATTATTTCTTAAAATTTCATTTTCCGATACTCGAGTCCAAATCACGAGCCTCGAGCCCACTCCTTGATCTTAAGACTTAAAAGGGGTAATATTGTACATCCTAAAATATTTTCTAAGTCCTTGAAAATATTTCGTAGGTTCTAAGCCACCAAATCTAAACTTGGAACTAATTCCCGAGCCTCGAATTTTCTTGAAGCTTCCGTAATATATTCCCAGCCTTGATCATAAATTATTAAACTTGGATATTACTTAGATAAATTTTTTAACCCCAACGCTCAAAAATCGGGTCTTAAACTTTAGGGTAACTAATCCCGAGCCCCGCGATAAAATTCTAAAGTTTTGGAACCAACTACCATTGTTGGTCCCTTTGGTTACTAATCAGTAACAATTAGTAACCAGTTGGATACATGCACTCACATGCACGTGACCACCCAATTTGTCACCACCCTCACACATATTCAGCCTCTCTCCCCCCGAGCCTTGATCAACCCCATGGCTCATCAACAAGGCAGTCACGACTTCACCCCTACACCACCATGACCACCCTCTCGACCACCACAACCACCACCATCACCACCACCTACCTTCTCTCCTTCCAAAGCCAACCATGGAGCTGAGCTTCCATATCCACCCCTACCATTCACCAACCATCACCAAAACATCCCAAACTTCAAGACCTATCATATTAAACAATCCCCAACCCCTTAATGAAAGTATATAGTTCCAAAACACTGATTAAAATAATGGAAAACAGCCCAGAATTTTCAACCAATTCTATGAAACGAAAATGACAAACCGGTACCGTAATACTACAAAGGACATGTACGGGTTTGTACCTCTTACTGTGGCTGGTTCCTTGTGGTTTTTTCTTCTCCTCACTTTATTCCACAATTATATGAACACAACCAAACCATTCAACATGAGTTTCGTACTCAAAATCTAAGAGAAAAACCAAGGCCAAGTAGACTCTCACCTATGTTTTTTTCTCAAACCATTGTTTTACCGAAACTTCAAAAAACAAGCTCCTTTCCTTTGCTTCCTTATACAAGAGATTAAGGGACTCTATGAACTTGTTGAGGGTTTATAAATCAATGGAAAACCCAAAGAAATCACTCAACTTGCTCCCTCCTTTTTGGACCCAAACGTACAACACTACAAGCACACACCGTGCACTTCTTCTCTCTCGGTCCTTGTTTTAATTTTGAAAATGGCTGAAGCAAATGAGCGAAAATGGCTCTAACTCCCTCTCAACTAACCTCTAATAACCATCCATGATTATTCAAAAATTTCCCACCAATTGTGTGTGTGTGTGCAGCCGAAACCCAATGCATTTATCCAAAATAATACATTAAA